>NC_087342.1:149486020-150111020 GCF_030014295.1 Loxodonta africana | reverse complement strand
TTAGATAAATTAAAATGGAAGATTAAAAAAAATGTTCGAACAACTCAAAACAAGGTAGGAAAATGGAGAGGAATGAAAAACCAAGGAAATAAACAGAAAACAAATAATAAAATGGAAGGCTTAAATACAAACATATCAACAATTACATTAAATGTAACAGGTCTAAAAAATCAATTAAAAGACATAGACTGTCAGAATGGATTTAAAAAATGTGACCCAACTATATGTTGGCTACAATAAACACACTTTGAATATAATGATGCAGGTGGATAAGTACAACGATAAAGATGGGTAAGAAAAACTTTGAATAAAATCATATAGGTGAATATAATGATAAATGGTAAAAGTATGAAAAAATATATAACATGCAAGCACCAATCAGAAGAAAGTTGGAATGGATATCTTAATATCAGACAAAAGAGACTTTGGAGTAAATATATGTACCAGTTAAAGAGGGACATAACGTAATGACAAAAGGGTCAATTCAATAAGAAGGCAAAACAATCATAAATGTGTATGCACCTGGCATCACAGCTTCAAAATACATGAAGCAAAAACCTACAGAACTGAAAGGAGAAAGAAACAAATCCACATATACATTTGGAGACTCCAATACCCCTCTACCAGTAATCAGTAAAGACAAAAACCAGCAATGATACAGAAATACTGAACAATGTCATCGATTTTGACAATTTACTCATTGACATGTGTAGAACATGCCACCTGTCTTAGTTTTCTAAGACTACCATGATGAAGTACCACAAAGTGGGTGGCTTTAAAGAACAGAAATTTATTTTCTCACAGTTCTGGAAGTTAAAAGTCCAAATAAAAACAAAAACAAAACTAAGCCCATTGTTGTCACATCAACTCCTTCTGAGAGTTTCAGAAGAGAAACTGTTTCATGCCTCTCTCCCATTTTCTGGTGGCTGCTGGCAATCCTTGGGGTTCCTTTGCTTGCAGATGTATCTTCACATGGTGCCTTCCTGCTGTATGTTACTCTCCCTGCCTCTGTTTTTCCTTTTATAAGACAACACTCAGAAAGAATTTGGACTGGGATCCTCCCTACTCTGGCATAACCTTCTTTAACTTAACTGATAACGACAAAAAACTGTATTTCCAAACAAGGTCATATTCACAGGTACAGGAGATATGGCTTCAACATCTAATTTGGGAGATACAATCCAACCTGTAACACCACTCAACAACAGTAGGTTACACATTTCTTTCAAGTATACATGGGACATTTACCAGGATAGACCATAATATTAACAAATTAAAATATTTAAAATCAAACACTTAAGAAACAAAAAAACACATCTAAATATTCCAAGTGTCAAAGAGGAAGTCTCAAATAAAATTAGAATATATCTGAAATAAAAATGAAAATACAAAATATTGGAATTTGTGAGATGCAGTTAAAGCATTGCTTAGAGGAAAGCTTATAACATTAAATGCTTATAATATTAAATAAGAATGGTCTCAAATCAATAATTTAAGCTTTCTCAATTACGAACTAGAAAAATAAGAGCAAAATAAATCCAAAGCAAGTAGAAGAAAGGAACCAATAAAGACAAGAGAACAGATCAATGAAATAGAAAAGAGAAGAATAAAAGAGACAGTAAATGAAACCAAAAGCAGGTTCTGTTAAAAGATCAATAAAATTGATAAACCCATAGCAAAAATGACAAAATAAAATAGAGGAAAAAGCAAATTAGCAATCTCAATAAATGAAAGAGGGGATATCACTACAGATCACATAGACCCAAAAAGACCTAGTGCCGTAGAGTCAATTCTAACTTATAGCGACCCTATAGGACAGAGTAGAACTGCCCCATAGAGTTTCCAAGGAGCACCTGGTGGATTCGAACTGCCGACCCTTTGGTTAGCAGCTGTAGCACCTAACCAGTATGCCACCAGGGTTTCCCCACCCCAGTGAACGGATAACAAAGGAATTCTGTGAACAACTCTATGCTCATAAACTTGATAACTTAGATGAAATGGATAAATTTCTGAAAAGTCCCAAACTACCAAAACTCATTCAAGATGAAATAAATAACCTGAGTAGTTCAGTAACTATTAAAGAAATTGAATTAGTAGTTAAAAATCTTCAGAAGAAGAAATCTCCAGGCACAGATGATTTCACCAGCAAACTCTACCAAACATTTAAAGAAGAAATAACACCAATTCTGCTCATTCTATTTCAGAAAATAGAAGAGAACACTTCCTAAATCATTTTTTGAGGCCAGCATTACACTAGTACCAAAAATAAAGAAAAAAAGACTATAGAACAATATCCCTTATGAATGTAAGCACAAAAATCCTCGATAAAATATTAGCAAGTTGAATCCAGCAATATGTAAAAGTAATAATACACCATGACAAAGAATGATTATCTGTGAATTCAACGTTAATTCAATATCTGAAAATCTATCAGTATAATCCATTTATTGACACTTAATGGGGAAGAATGAATAAAGTACTTACAATAGCTACAAATTAAATAAAAAGAAATACTTAGATATAAATCTAACAAAACGTACAGGATCTAAATAACAAAAACTACAAAATACTGATGAAAGAAATTTAAAAAGACCTCAATAAGTGGTGAAGTACACCGTGCTCATGGGCTGAAAGACTCAATATAATAAAGATGTCAGTTATTCCCAAGGTAATCTGCAATAGTAATTTTTGTTGGTATAGACAAGATGATCTTAAAATTAACATATACAAAGGAACTAGAACAATCAAAACAATTTTGGAAAGAAAATAAAGTTGGAGGAATAACACTACCTAATTTTAAGATTTATTATAAAACTGCTGTAATCAAGACGGTATCGTATAACTGAAGAGATAAACATATAGATCATTGGAACAGAATGGAGAATCTAGAAATAGATATATGCTCTTAAGACCAATTGATTGGAACAAATATTCAAAGGCAATTCAATAGAGAAAGAACAGTCTTCTCAACAAAAGGCATTAGAAAAATTGGACATCTATATACAATATAATGAAACTTGACCTAAACCTCACACCTTATACTAAAAATTGTTCATATATCTAATGTAAAAGATAAAACTATAAATCTTTTAAAAGATAACATAGGAGAAAATCTTTGTGACCTAGGGTTGAGCGAAAACTTAGATAGGACAATAAAAGCACAATAACTAATAAAAAAAAATTGATTGAATCTTATCAAACTTAAAAACTTCTGCTTATGTTCACATGAAAAACTGCACAGGAATATTTATAGTCATTCTATTTAATCACTAAAAACTGTAAACAACCCAAATGTCCTTCAAGGGGTGAACGGAATAATAAACTGTGGCAATATCCATACAATGGAATACTACTTAAAAAAAAAATAGCAACAAAAAATAAAGAACTGTTGATACATGTGATGAGTTGGATGAATCTCAACCAAAGAAGCATTTTCAAAAGGTTGCATACTATATGAACCCATTCTCAAAAAGGCTGATAGAGATGTCAGGGGTCTGAGGTGAGAGGAGTGCATGACTACTAAGGGAGAGATAACACAAGAGATATTTTTGAGGTGATGGAGTTATTCTTTTCCTGTATGTGGTGGTAGTTACATACACAAAACTACTGAAAAAAACAAAAAAAATCTGTTGCCGTTGAGTAGATTCCAATTCATAGTGACCCTATAGGACAGAATAGAATTGCCCCACAGAGTTTCCAAGGCTGTAATCTTTACAGAAGCAGGCTGCCACATCTTTCTCCCACATCTTTCTCCTGCGGAATGGCTGGTGGGTTCCAACCATCGACCTTATGGTTAGCAGCTGAGCATTCAACCACTGTGCCACCAGGGCTCCTTTCATAAATCTATATATGTGTCAAAATTCATAGAACTGTACATCAATGAAAAAAGTCGAGTTTACATTATGTTAGTTAAAAAAAAAGGTATACAATAGAGTTAGGAGATTTTAATTTACCTCTTCAATTTTCTTTTTCTTGTAGTCTTAGGTTAGAAAGAGACAAAAACAAAACAAAACAAAGTGAAACAAAAAACCTGAGTTGACTTTATAGGATTATAAAATACTGATTTGACTTTATAGAATTCATAATTTTTGTAGACTAGAAAATAACATAAGCAATATTAAAAGACAAGTGACATACTCAGAGAAAAGATCTGCAACATACTTAATAGGCAAACGGTTAATGTACAGAGCCTATTAAAATCTCCTTTATATCAAAAAGAAAAGACAAACCAATAGAAAAATGCACAAAAGATCTGAAGAGGCAATTCCCAGAAGAAAAAGACCAAATGTCCAATAAACATATGAAAAGACATTCAGCCACCATAGTAATCAGGAAAATGAACATCAAAACAACAAAGAGATATTTTTCACCCATTAGATTGACCAAAACAAAAAAGATGAATAATATCAATTGTAAGCAAGTATGAAGAAATTGGTTCTGTTTGATGATAGTGTTAATTGTTGACACCCTTTTGGAAGAAAATTTGGCAGTTTCAATTAAAATTTAAAAGCAATGTCTTTTGACTCAACAATTCCATTTCAAGGATGTACATTGTGACACCATTGAATTAACAGAAAATTGTAAAAGATCTAAATGTTTATTGGTAGGAGAAGGTAAAATAAATTATAGTAAACCCATATTATGAAATTAAAGCCATTAAAAAGAGTGAGATATATCAGTATGCACTGGTGTAGAAATACCTCCTAGACAGAGGAGTGAAAGGCAAGTACAGAACAATATGCATAACATACTAATTTATTAAAGACAAAACAACTATATATATATGTATATATGTGTGTTATACGTAAATGTAGGAAAAATGGTCTGGAAGGCTGTCCATTAAATCGATGTAGATAATTTTCCCTAGGGTAGGTTGTTGAAGTAGGAGTGGGCAGTGCGAGTGGGGACAGTATCAGTTTTCTAGCAGGAAATAGTGCACTCAGATTAGGATAACTGAAGGGGAGTTTCATATTTTACAAAGTTGTGGGCAGGGTATGTGGAAACCTCCACAGATAGTGAAGCGCCCTCGGGCTAGAAACAGCAAGGCTGTCACCATCCCTAGGTCTGAAGGAACAAGCGCAGAGTAGAGTGTTCCGGGAACCCAGTAGGAGAGAGTGGAGGGAGGGCTGCTTTCAGAGGAGCTGTTGCCTTTGGTCAAGGCATAGTCTATGATGACTGCTCAAGGCAGAAGCCGGGGGAATAAATATTCCAAACAACTGCATTTTCCTCCCTCCTTCTGATCTCATTGGCTGAACTCTCCTAGAAGGGACCAAGCAAAGGAACCCATTAATGAAGCCCATACAGTTCAGGAGGCCTAGAGCAGATCAAGGTGGAGAAAGGTAGAGGGTGAGTGTGGAAGTGCAAGTAGAAGGCCTCCTGCACAGGCACTTTTACGTCCTATTCTGTGTTTTTCTGTATTATGTAAATTATTCAAAAAAATTTTAATGTAAATATTAACGTAATTTCAATGTAAAAAAATAGTGCCAGTTTTCCATCTGTCTTTGGAGCATGAGTCTCCAACTCAGAATTGTAACATCTTCACCAAGTGCATAGAAGAGCCTTACAGTTTCCCACCCACCATGAGAATTCAAACAGCTCAGATTTATGGGGGCATGGTAGATACTCTTGGTTGCTCACCCACAGTCAATTACCCCTCATCCTTCCTAATGGGCCCTAGTTTTGTGTAGGTGTCCTCCAGTCTCCCATGTAGCCACATGCCACAGGAAAAGCAGCCTACCCCGGGGTGGGGGGCGGGGGGAGCTGATTGGTCTAAGGGTGATCCCAGTCCCCTTGGTCATGACTGGAAATAGCCATGGAACCCACTACGGACAATAAGTTAGGAGAGGAAGCCTGTTGAAGGGCCTCTGAGATAGTCTTCCTCACTATAAAGAGAGAGTCACAGGGTGAGATGATGTCTCTTCTCCGAATGAGTCACATCTAGGTATGATGGCTAGAGCTGCTGTAGCCACCCTGCAGCCATCCAGCACAGAGGATGGCAGAGCTCAGAGATGGAATGACTTTGGGTTCTTGACTGAATCAACTACCCATGTGACTCCCATTATTTCTGGATTTGCTGTTAGGTGAGAAAATGCGTTGTTTGCATGAATGATATCTGTTTTTTTGAGCACAAGTAGGAATACTCCCTGAGAACCCGACTGCTTCTCCATGGAGTCATGCTGGAGGCTTTCAGGTAAGGCTGCTTCCACCCCTTCCAGAAGGTACCTCACACCGCACTGCCACTCTGCACCCAATCAACAGGTTCCAAGGTGTGGGGATACTTTGTATGAACTAACCTTATATTTTCAGGCCAATGTAAAATGTGATTTTGTGGTACCACATTTTCCAGGCTTCAATTTAGAATTAAAGTTAAACTTTAATGAAAAAGAAAAGACTTATAAGTTTTTTTTTTTTATTATTTTTAAGGCAACATCTATTTCTTTTTGGAAATAAGTTGATTCTACCTATCATAGGAAATTTGGAAAGTGGAGAGAAGTTAAAAGAAGAAATTTTATTTCACATCTAAAAATAACTACTGCTACTGTTTATGTTCTGCTGCTATTCATAAGGTTTTCACTTCCTATTTTTTTCAGAAGTAGACCACCATGTCCTTCTTCGTATGATAGAGTTTTACAAGATCAACAACTTCTTCATTGCAAATACTTTTTTTCAACAACATAAATGGCGACTGCACATATGGACCTGGCCAGATGGAATACACAGGAATCAAATCGACTGCATCTGTGGAAAGAGACCATGGAAAAGCTCAATATCATCAGTCAGAACAAGGCCAGGGACCGACTGCAGAAAAGACCATCAATTGCTCCACAGCAAATTCAAGTTGAAGTTGTAGAAAATTAGAACAAGTGCACAAGAGCCAAAGTGTGACCTTTAGTATATTCCACCTGAATTTAGAGACCATCTCAAGAATAGATTTGACTCATTAAACACTAATGACCTAATACCAGACAAGTTGTGGAATAACATCAAGGACATCACACATGAAGAAAGCAAGAGGTCATTAAAAAGACAGGAAAGAAAGAAAAGACCAAAATGGATGTCAGAAGAGACTCTGAAGATTGCTGTTGAATGTCGAGTATCTAAAGCAAAAGGAAGAAATGATGAGGTAAAGGAGCTGAACAGAAGATTTCAAAGGGCAGCTCAAGAAGACAAAGTAAAGTATTATAATGAAATGTGCAAAGACCTAGAGTTAGAAAACTAAAACAGAAGAACACATTTGGCATTTCTCAAGCTGAAAGAACTAAAGAAAAACTTCAAGCCTTGATTTGCAATACTGAAGGATTCTATGTGGAAAATACTAAGTGACACAGGAAGCATCAAAAAAAGATGGAAGCAATACACAGAGTCACTGTACCAAAAAGAATTGGTTGACCTTTAACCATTTCAGGAGGTAGCATATGATCAAGAACCGGTGATACTGAAGGAAGAAGTCCAAGCTGCGGTGAAGGCACTGGTGAAAAACAAGCCTCTAGGAATTGACAGAATATTAATTGAGATGTTTCAACAAATGGATGCAGCACAGGAAGTGCTCACTTATCTATGACAAGGAATTTGGAAGACAGCTACTTGGCCAACCTACTGGAAGAGATCCATATTTGTGCCCATTCCAAAGAAAGGTTATCCAACAGAATGTGGAAATTATTGAATAAGATCATTAATATAACACATGAGTAAAATTTTGCTAAAAATTATTCAAAGCTGGTTGCTGCAGTACATTGTCAGGGAATTGCCAGAAACTCAAACTGAATTCAGAAGAGGACATAGAACAAGGGATATTATTGTTGATGTCAGATGGATCTTGGCTGAAAGTAGAGAATACCAGAAAGATGTTTACCTGTGTTTTATTGACTATGCAAAGGCATTAGACTGTGTGAATCATGACAAATTACTGATAACAAGAAGAATTGGAATTTCAGAACACTAAATTGTGCTCATGCGGAACCTGTACATAGACCAAGAGGCAGTCATTTGAACAGAACAAGGGTGTCTTAGGTTAGGTTCTCTAGAGAAGCGAAACCAGTAAATCGTATAAATATATATAGAAAGAGATCTATAGCAACAAATGGCTCAAGCAGTGACAGAGGCTGGAATGTCCCAAGCTTGTGGTTCAGGATAGAGGCCTCTCCTAACTCATGTAGCGGCAGGGGCTGGTGAACCCAAGACTGGCAGGTCAGAGAGCAGAGCTCCTGCTCACAGGCTGCAAAGATCGAAGGTAAGCTGCTAGGTGAGATCCCAAGAAGCAAAGTTCAGACGAACAGGAGCCAGCTACAGGATCCAGAGTAAGCAAAAGACTTGTCTGAAGCTGGCACCCTGAATTCAGACTTCTAGACTCCTAGACTGTGAGAGAATAAATTTCTCTTTGTTGAAACCATCCACTTGTGGTATTTCTGTTATAGCAGTACTAGATAATTAAGACAGAATTGGTACCAGGCATGGGGTGCTACTCTGACAGATACCTAAAATGTGGAAGCAGTGTTAAAATTGTGAATAGATAGAAGCTGGAAGAATTTTAAAGTGCCTAATAGTAAAAGCCTAGATTGCCTTGGAAAGACCGTTGGAGTTGATTTAAGATTTTTGCTATGATATGGTGGGGTGAATGTGTTCTATGTGTGTCAATGACATGAATTTTGGGGGGCCAAAGGGTAGAATGTCATGGATTGAATTGTGTCCCCCAAAGATATCTGTCAACTTGGCTAGTCCATGATTCACAGTATTGTGATTCCCCACCATTTTGTCATTTGATGTGATATTCCTATGTACTGTAAATCCTACCTCTATGACGTTTGTGAGGAAGAATTAGAGGCAGTCATATTAATGAGGCAGGACTCAATCTACAAGATTGGGTTGTGTCTTAAGCCAATCTCTTTTTTTGAGATATAAAAGAGAGAAAGAGGGACCAAGAAGTTAGAGCCAAGAGTGAGCATCATTGGGACCCAGGGTCCCTGTGCTGAAAAGCTCCTAGGGCAGGGGAAGATTGATGACAAGGACCTTCCCCAAAACTGACACAGAGAGAAAGCCTTCCTCTGGAGCTGGCATCCTGAATTCAGACTTCTAGCCTCTTAGATTGTGAGAAAATAAATTTCTTTTTTAAAACCATCCACTTGTGGTACTTCTGTTATAGCAGCATTAGATAATTAAGACAAAGGTGATACTGCATTGTTTAAAATCAGAAAAGGTGTGCATCAGGGCTGTATCCTTTCACCATAATTATTCAATCTGTATGCTGAGCAACTAATCTGAGATGCTGGACTATATGAAGAATGGGGCACCAGTATTGGAGGAAGACTCATTAACAACCTACGATATGCAGATTACACAACCTTGCTTGCTGATGGTGAAGAGAACTTGAAGCACTTACTGATGAAGACCAAAGACTACAGCCTTCAGTATGGATTCAAGAAAAAAATGAAGAAAAAAATCCTTACAAATGGACCAATAAGCAACATCATGTTAAACGGAGAAAAGATTAAATTGTCAAGGATTTCATTTTACTTGGATCCACAATCAACGCCCATGGAAACAGCATTCAAGAAATCAAACGACAATTGCAATGGGCAAATCGGTTGCAAAAAAAAACCCTCTTTAAAGTGTTAAAGAGCAAAGGTGTCACTCTGAAGACTAAGGTGCGCCTGAACCCAAGCCATGGAGTTTTCAATCCCCTCATATGCATGCGAAATCTGGACAATGAGTACGGAAGACCGAACAAGAATTGATGCCTTTGAATTCTGGTGTTGGAAAAGAATTTTGAATATACCATGGACTGACTACCAGAAGAATGGACAAATCTGTCTTGGAAGAAGTACAGCTGGAATTAGAAGCAAGGAAGGTGAGACATTGTCTCACATACTATGGACATATCATCAGCAGGGACCAGTCCCTGGAGAAGGATATCATGCTTGGTAAAGTAGAGGGTCAGTGGAAAAGAAGAAGACCTTTAACAAGATGGACTGATGCAGTAGCTGCAACAATGGGCTCAAGCATAAGAAAAATTGTGATGTGCTGGACCGGCCAGGGTTTCCTTCTGTTGTACGTAAGGTTGCTATGAGTTGGAATCAACTCAACTGTACCTAACAACAGCAACAACAATATTTATGTGTATGTACTTTTAACTTTCTTTTCTATAAAGCTGTAGATATTTTGCTTTGTTTTACAAAAATAAAATCAAGCCTAAATGCTGTTTTGTAAGATGCTTTTCTCATTGGAGCCCTGGTGGTGCAGTGGTTAAGAACTATGCTACTAACCAAAAAGGCAGCAATTCAAATTCACTGGACACTCCTTGGAAACCCTATGGGACAGTTCTGCTCTATCCTAGAGGGTCACTATGAGTCAGAATCGACTTGAGGGCAACGAGTTTGGGATTTTTTTTGTTAGTTTTTTCTTATTTGGTCTACTACATCACAGATATCTTGCTTTTGATTGCGGAGTGTCCCACTGCAGGGATGTAACACCATGCATTTACCTACTTAAAAAAAAAAAAAAAAAATTTTTTTTTTTTGTTATGTAGTGTCACTATGTACCAGAATTGACTGGATGGCAATGTTTTTTTTTTTTTTTTGGTTTATATTGGTCAGCATTTAGGTTGTTGTAATGGGAGAAACTGGGAATTCAGTATTCAAATACTAAATTTGAATACCCCTATGTTCAAATAGTGAATTAGAATTGTTCCTCAGAGTAAAGTACCCAAAGAACTAGTGACTCCCTTTCCTCTGCAAACTACATTTTCTCTATCGGTATGTTATACCAGCCTCCCTTCAAGTGCTACCAGGCAAAACCAGAAATCTAATTTTACATGTCAAAGTTAATGCCGGTATCTATGTCAAATGCGAGGAGCTGGGTCTTAAAGTAACCACTTCCCACTTCTGGTTTGTTCAATAGAATTGAAAACTCAACATTTTCCAGAGCCTCACCATTGAGACTAGATTGATGTTTCTAAAAGTGCGAGGCCCGAAGACATTTCAAGGCAGATTTCTGCTAAAACATGGTGGTCCGATGTGGTGTTTCATTAGCAAAATCCCTCCCGTGGCCTCACTCAAACAGTAAAAAAATGATCTGTTATATTTGTATAGCACTTTATAGTGTATGTATCACCTCTTTACAGTTTACAAAGGGATTTCATCTTACTGTTTGATCCGATTATCATCACACTCCTTTGAAATATGTAGACTGGTGGAGGCGCCAGGGGAATCTCCTACCACCTTCATGCCTTCCTCCCTTCTCCCCAGATTCCACACTGCCTGGGCCATACTCACTCGGAATCAGGGCAACCAAGTTCTAAAAGACACTTGAGTCAGAGGAATCCTCTCTTTTTGACCCTCTGCATCCAGCTTCTGTGTGGTAAGCTTGTCCAGTGCCCTGACTTTTGAGGGCAAGCTGGTCATTTATCTAGCTTCCTTTTCTTCCTTATGTGTAAACTCTGAATGCTCTGGTCTCCAGGTACCGGTTGGCAGTTAGATGTGGACTTATAGTGGAAGGAGAGAACCCACTGAGTTTAATTGACTTTAAGCAACACATTGCAGTTCAGATTACAGCAGGTTACAGGCACTAGCCCAGGTAACCATCAAAATGATCTGTTTCCATTCTGCTACCGTCGTTTGTGTGCGTGGTTTGTGTGTGTATTTCCCTGCAGATCTTCGTCACCCCAATCTCAAAGAATGTGCTTTGTGGTCATAATGTAGTTGAGGAAACTGAGACTCAGAACAGCTGTGACTTGTCTAAGGTCAAATGGTTGGTAATGATGGAGTTGACTTAGCTTTCAGGGTTTCTGATCTTTAAGCAAAACACCAGGTTTCCAACGCTTTGCCTTTCCTGAGACCTGGTCTACTTCTTGGCCATCCTCCACTTGTCAATAATAAGCAATAGGTGGGGCTCCTCCTCTGGGAGTGCAGTGTTTTCTGTTATCACTTGCTTACCATGTAGGCCTCCCTATTATCACTCCTTCTCTCCTGTGGCAGTAACAAAGAATACTACTACTATAGCTGCCTCCTTCCCAGGAGCAGGGAATTTCTGTGGTTATTGTTCATGCTGTATGTTCAGTGGATGACATGGACAATAGATGTTTTTCAGCAGTCTTAGGGGAGTTTCAGAATAAATATGTTTCAGAGGGCCTCTCCTGTATTCTCCTAGCTTAATCTTCTATCTTTTATTTCCTCGCATAACTTCTTCTGCTCCATTTATCACTGAGACAAAGGTTATTTTATTTTATTTTTACCTACTGAATCTGTTCTAAATACCATGAAAATAGATGGCATATGAGCAGTACACACACTCAACTCTCATCCTTCTGCTATTCAACCTGGGAACTGGCTTAGATATTTTATGATTTAAGTTGTGTTCTAATAGACTGTATAAAAAGTTCTTTATGCCAATCAAGAGAAGCAACCAATTTACCTTTTTGCTGAATGATAATGTAATCCAGTCCTTATTATTTGCTTCTACTTTCATCACAAATAGTATTTTTTTCCTTTTGCCAGAAACAATGATCTTGTGTTTATAACAAAAACAAAAATGTATTTGTTGCAATACAGGTTGAAAAAGCTGAAGCTGAAATATGCATTCTGCTCAGGGTAATATTATTTTTCATTATCTCTATCTTTTTAAAAACCCACACAATATAGCCATCTGACTCATGAAAAGCATAATACAAGTGGAAAACTGCCATTATTCCTCAAGAAATGTCTCCTTTCCACAACCACAAGGCAGACCATTTGACTTTTATTATGAAGGTTTTCAAAACCACAGAGCGCACACCTCTGCCTGCTGCACAGTGCCCTCCTTGTCATCGGGAGGGGTGAACTCAGGTTACACATTACTATCAAGGGTAAGTGGTCAGTGAAATAAATATTTATGACCACACAAACAATGCAGCATTCTGAGGTTTCCGTCATGATTTACCTTTTCGTAAATCTTTGAACCTTTTGACACAGTCTGCACAGGGGTGTTTTCAGAGTCGGTGTGGTTGAGCACTCGTGGGTAAGAGGTGGGTAAGAGCACTGATGGGTAAAACTGAAATCACCGGTTTGGGGACACATATGAGAAATGTGCTATCCATGTAAGGCACAAATCTGGAAGTCAAAGATCTTCACACTTATTTTAAATTCTTCAGCCTTCTGGTTTCTGAAGCAGATGCAAGTAGAGGAGGCTTGTGTGCAAGAGTAAAGTTACTTTGTGGTGGACATACCAAGTGCATACCTGAACTTCATCGTGCTGTTGTGCAAATATCTTTGCAACTCTGTGATGCTCTCTTCCTTCTTCTTAAATCCAAGTGCCCAGATGAGACTTGTCAGGCTACTTGTAACGCATGTGTCTTCAAGAATCTAACGCTGTAAATAAATCACACTGTATTTGTAGTACAAGGAAGAAATGAGTGTAGGTGAAGAATTAAACAATGTTTTCAAGTATCCCCAGCCCCAACCCTGGGAAAATTTCCTAATGTTCTCAGTGGAGGGGATAGTAAGCTAAAAGAAGGGGGTGGGGTGGGTACCTTTAAAGATCTCTAACAGCTGATGCCATTGAGGCAAATTCGATCAGCACTGAGATTCTCTCCTAACTGAAGGGAAAGGGCAGTGGGCAACCATAATAGCAAAGGTAGCATTGTTGGTGGGAGAAGTATGTGGAGCACCACCATTCTCCTTGGCTGGGACTGCACACTTTTTGGAGCAATTGGCAGCTAGTGAGGTGAAATATAACATCCTTCTCATTGTCAGCAAAGACAAATAACCAGAAGGAAACTTGGAGCCCTAGCAACAACCCCAAAAGAGGCATGAAATTAAATACTACTTGTCTTAGTCATCTAGTGTTGCTATAACAGAAATACCACTGGTGGATGGCTTTAACAAAGAGATTTATTCTCTCACAGTATAGTAGCCTGGAAGTCTGAATTCAGGGCATCGGCTCCAGGGGAAGGCTTTCTTTCTCTGTTGGCTCTGGAGGAAGGTCCCTGTCATCAATCTTCCCTTGGTCTAGGAGCTTCTCTGTGCAGGAATCTCAGGCCTAAAAGATGTGCTCTGCTCCCAGCACTGCATTCTTGGTGGTATGAGGTCCCCATGTCCCTCTGGTCACTTCTCTCTTTTATGTCTCAAAAGAGATCGACTTCAGACAAAACCTAATCCAGTACATTGCATCCTCCTTCACTAACGTAACTGCCTTTAATCCTGCCTCATTAATATCACAGAGGCAGGATTTACAACACATATGAAAATCACATCAGATGACAAAATGGTGGACAATCACACAATACTGGGAATCATGGCCTAAGCAAGTTGACACATATTTTGGGGAGACACAATTCAATCAATAACACCCCTATATCATTATTCCTACTCCTTAGGTCCAGAAGAGGCACAGTTTCATTCTGGAAGGCTCTGGGGCTGATAATTTGAGACCAGATTTACATCAGAAATCTTGGAGGTTACTCTCATTACCAGGGGCAGATGTTTATTCTCACTTAAGAACAGTTAAGAAAAACAACTGAATCACCTGCAACTAATTTAGGTGTTCCCCATGTGTCTGTCAGTTTGTTGTACTGTGGATGCTTGCATGTTGCTATGATGCTAGAAGCTATGCCACCGGTAGTTAGATACCAGCAGGGTCACCCATGGAGGACAGGTTTCAGCTTAACTTCCAGGCTAAGACAGACTAGGAAGAAGGACCTGACAGTCTACTTCTGAAAAGCATTAGCCAGTGAAAACCTTATGAATAGCAGGGGAACATTGTCTGATATAGTGCTGGAAGATGAGCCCCCCAGGTTGGAAGGCACTCAAAAGATAACTGGGGAAGAGCTGCATCTTCAAAGTAGAGTCAACCTTAATGACATGGATGGAGTAAAGCTTTCAGGACCTTCGTTTGCTGATGTGGCATGACTCAAAATGAGAAGAAATAGCTGCAAACATCCATTAATAATCGGAACCTGTAATGTATGAAGTGTGAATCTAGGCAAATTGGAAATCTTCAAAACTGAAATGGAATGCATAAACATCGATATGCTAGGCATTAGTGAGCTAAAATGGACTGGTATTGGCCATTTTGAGTCGGACAATCATGTAGTCTACTATGCTGGGAATGACAACGCGAAGAGGAATGGTGTTGCACTCATGGTCAAAAAGAACACTTTAAGATCTATCCTGAAGTACAATGCTGTCAGTGGTAGGATAATATCCATATGCCTACAGGGAAGACCAGTTAATAAGACTATTATTCAAATGTATACACCAACCATTAGGGCCAAAGCTGAAGAAATAGAAGATTTTTATTAGCTGCTGCAGTCTGAAATTGATCCAACATGCAATCAAGATGCATTGATAATTACTGGTGATTTTAATGCAAAAGTTGGAAACAAAGAACAAGGATCCGTAGTTGGAAAATATGGCCTTGGTGATAGAAACAATGCTGGAGATGGAATGATAGAATTTTACAAGACCAACGACTTCTTCATTGCAAATCTTCTTTCACCAACATCAACAGCTACTATACATATGGACTTCGCCAGATGGAACACACAGAAATCAAATTGACTACATCTGTGGAAAGAGACGATGGAAAAGCTCAATATCATCAGTCAGAACAAGGCCGGGGCTGACTGTGGAACAGACCATCAATTACTCCTATGCAAGTTCAAGCTGAAACTAAAGAAAATCAAAGCAAGTCCACGAGAGCCAAAATATGACCTTAAGTATATACCACCTGAATGTAGAGACCATCTGAAGAATAGCTTTGATGCATTGAATGCTAGTGACCGAAGACCAGACGAGTTGTGGAATGACATCAATGACATTATACATGAAGAAAGCAAGAGGTCACTGAAAAGACAGGAGAGAAAGAAAAGAACAAGATGCATGTCAGAGGAGGCTCTGAAACTTGCTCTCGAACATCGAGCAGCTAAAGCAAAAGGAAGGATTGATGAAGTAAAAGAACTGAAGATTTCAAAGGGTGGCTCGAGAAGACAAAGTAAAGTATTATAATGACATGTGCAAAGAGCTGGAGATGGAAAACCAAAAGGGAAGAACACGCTCGGCATTTCTCAAGCTGAAAGAACTGAAGAAGAAATTCAAGCCTCGAGTTGCAATAGTGAAGGATTCCATGGGGAAAATATTAAATGACGCAGAAAGCATCAAAAGAAGATTGAAGGAATACGCGGAGTCATTATACCAAAAAGAATTAGTCAATGTTCAACCGTTTCAAGAGGTGGCATATGATCAGGAACCGATGGTATTGAAGGAAGAAGTCCAAGCTGCTCTGAAGGAATTGGTGAAAAACAAGGCTCCAGGAATTGATGGAATATCAATTGAGATGTTTCAACAAACAGATGCAGAGCTGGAGGTGCTCACTCGTCTATGCCAAGAAATATGGAAGACAGCTTCCTGGCCAACTGACTGGAAGAGATCCATATTTATGCCTATTCCCAAGAAAGGTGATCCAACTGAATGTGGAAATTATAGAACAATATCATTAATATCACATGCAAGCAAAATTCTGCTGAAGATCATTCAAAAACGGCTGTAGCAGTATATCAACAGGGAACTGCCAGAAATTCAGGCCAGTTTCAGAAGAGGACATGGAACCAGGGATATCACTGCTGCTGTCAGATGGATTCTGGCTGAAAGCAGAGAATACCAGAAGGATGTTTACCTGTGTTTTATTGACTATGCAAAGGCACTCGACTGTGTGGATCTTAACAAATTTTGGATAACATCGCAATGAATGGGAATTCCAGAACACTTAATTGTGCTCATGAGGAACCTTTACATAGATCAAGAGGCAGTTGTTCGGACAGAACAAGGGGATACTGATTGGTTTAAAATCAGGAAAGGTGTGCGGCAGGGTTGTATTCTTTCACCATACCTATTCAATCTGTATGCTGAGCAAATAATACAAGAAGCTGGATTATATGAAGAAGAATGGGGCATCAGGATTGGAGGAAGACTCAGTAATAACCTGTGTTATGCAGATGACACAACCTTGCTTGCTGAAAGTGAAGAGGACCTGAAGCACTTACTAATGAAGATCAAAGACCACAGCCCTCAGTATGGATTGCACCTCAACATAAAGAAAACAAAATTCCTCACAGCTTGAACTAATGGGCAGCATCATGATAAACGGAGAAAAGAATGAAGTTGTCAAGGATTTCATTTTTCTTGGATCCACAATCAACAGCCATGGAAGCAGCAGTCATGAAATCAAATGATGCATTGCATTGGGTAAATCTGCTGCAAAGGACCTCTTCAAAGTGTTGAAGAGCAAAGATGTCACCTTGAAGACTAAGGTGCGCCTGACCCAAACCATGGTATTTTCAGTCTCATCGTATGCATGTGAAAGCTGGACAATGAATAAGGAAGACCGAAGAAGAGTTGACACCTTTGAATTGTGGTGTTGGGGAAGAATATTGAATACACCATGGACTGCCAAAAGAATGAACAAATCTGTCTTGGAAGAAGTGCTGCCAGAATGCTCCTTAGAAGCAAGGATGGCGAGATTGCGTCTTACATTCTTTGGACATGTTGTCAGGAGGCATCAGTCCCTGGAGAAGGACATCATGCTTGGCAGAGTACAGGGTCAGCGGAAAAAAGGAAGGCCCTCAACGAGGTGGATTGCCACAGTGGCTGCAACAATGAGCTCAAGCATAACAACGACTGTAAGGACGGCTCAGCACCGGGCAGTGTTTCGTTCTGTTGTGCATGGGGTCGCTCTGAGTCGGAACCGCCTCAACGGCACGAACAACAACAATTAGGTGGTGGAATCCCTGGGTAGTGCAAACGGCTAATACGCTTGGCTGCGAACCAGTTGTCAGAGGTCTGAGTCTACCCAGAGGTGTTTTGGAAGAAAGTCCTGGTGATCTGCTCCCCCAGAATCAGCCACTGAAAACCCTATTTAAAAAAAAGAAAAAGGCAAACTCTGTGGAGACGATTGTGCTCTGACACATGGGGTCTTTGCGAGTCAGAATCAACTCCACAGCGACTGGTTTTAGCTTCAAACAAAAACCCAACGCCATCGAGTTGATTTCTGACTCATAGCAACCCCAAAGCACGGAGTAGAACTGCCCCATCAAGGTGCCCAGGAGCCGCTGGTGAATTCAAACCGCCAACCTGTCGGCTAGCAGGCGAGCTCTTAATTACCTTAGGCGAGAAACTAATCATAGCAAAATAAGTCAGCTCCTGGAGAGCTGCCTGCCCTCTGGCTTGGTACAGGTGGTGGGTAGCCCTGGGAAGGTCATACTTGAAGCCATTTTCGGGGCCATAATCGCAGTGATTACACCGTGTTCAAATAGGACACCAGCAGGCAGTTTGTGGGCAGAGGGCATCTTTTGGTTCATGAGTGATAAGAGACGTTCCCTCTGTTGAACCCACAACCCTGTCCTCATGGGGCGCCTACCCCGTTGGCCTTCATTCATCTCTATAGCTTCTCTCTTTTTTTAAATGGTTACACATTCTTTACAGATGACAGTGTTTACTTATCTGGCTTCCAGGGTTGGAGTCATTGGAAGGGAGAAAAAAAATTTTTTGTAGTTTTTCAGTCTTAAGCTAAGTCTTGATATTACTGTCATAATCTGAGCAAACAGTTTTTCTGTGGTGATGTTAGAAAGAATTTCAACCACTGGGCAACTACAATCGGTTTCCGCACCCCCACTACCATTTTTTTCCCCTTGTTTCGAGTGCTTTAGCCCCCACTGGAGGCAAAATGAGCTGCTAAATCATTAAGATGGATACTCAGTCCAATGGTATCTGCTTGGAGGGCAGCGGTTCTTCAGATAATCTGTTTTCATCACATCAAGAGCTAAGCTAGTCGGTCAGTTAACACCCAGGAAATATTAAAGGCAATATTTTTTTGTTAAGGTAAGGCACTAGATGACCCACAAGCTTTTTTTTTTTTTTCACTTAAACACTAAAGTGAAAGCAATCAACAAAGTCCTATTGAGGACGAAATAAGAAGGAAATTGATTTTAAAGCAAGCAGATGCTGCCGATATGATATCTAGGAGGCTGGAAATCTGGTCCACTTTAGTCTCTCATCTTTTTCACCTTCTTCTGAAGTACCACCCACTTTTTTCCCATTCATTTCAGCCTGTCTCCCAACATACCATCTGTCCCCCTCATCCAAGAAAGCTCACAGACAAAGAAGAAAACAGAGCAACATAAAGGAGGCCAAGTTATGCTAGAGGGTTGTAGTGGAGACCACAGATACCCCGGCTCCGTCTCTTTACCACTCTGCACCATTTCAACGCGATTTAGGGATGTAATTAATGCCCACACAGTCCGCAGAGAGCCAGCCCAGAATAATGATCCCCACCATGCTGAGGAAACAGACTTCAGGTTAGAAACCCGAATTCACATGACTAGAGCTTCTCACTGCAATGCAGAGAAAAATAAGTAATTCAGTGCACACGAAGGTCACAAAATTGTCAAAGATTATAAGTATTTCTCCAGCATTTAGGCTTCCCTCCTACTCTTTGCAGGGGTGGAGAAGAGGAGTGACGCTAACAACTGTGATTGCAGGAGACCATTGCTCAAATGCGACTGTGATAGAAATCTCCACTCATTTTAATTCCTACACCTCGGTGATCCGAGTACTCGCTGCATCCCACCAGCTTTTCTTCCTTATATTTCCATCATTATTCACCCTGCTCTCATTTAAACAGCGTTTTTCATGATTTTATTTAATTTGATTGTGGCAAAATTAATCCATCCTAACTTGGAATTATTTGCTCCATTTTCCTAACTATGACAGATTTCTTTCTTTCTTTTTTTTTTTCTGTTCACAGCCCATCCCCTCCATGACTTTTGGTGACGTGGCTGATGTGCTTCTTTCCTCCTACAAAACTCATCGTCTGTCTGTGGATTGGGCCATAAATAAGTAAAGAACGTTTTCTTCAACCTCTAGGGCCTGGGATTATACCTTTTAGGTCCACATTTTGTATGTCCAATCATGACATAGCTTTGCATATTCATCTGTAGTTTTTCATCAGCTATCAATACAGCCTTTTTATGCACTGTTGGGGTCTTATATCCAGCAGTGACAGGGACTTTCACGTACTCCTGGAATTACTCTGTATCTACTTTTACAAATTTCATTTTCTTCTTTTATGTCCAATCTTCACTTTATGCAGATCAAATTGTCTTGTTGCAAACTTCTTTAAAAAACATTACCTATCTGCCTATTTTTTGTTATGCTTTGGGCATTTGATCAATGCTTAAAAAAAAACCAAAAAACAAAACTCCTTTGTTAGAATCCCTGGTAAATGCATGAAATCACATTAAGCTGGGACAGAACTTCTCAATCTCTATGATTTATTTGTGAAACATCCTACAGTAGAGGAATCCATAATGATCCTGAAACAGTGTATTGAAGTAAAGAGCAAATAGGAATATATTTAGCAAACAATAATGAGAATTATGGAAACAGAAGAGAGGAGCAGGGTGAGGTATCCCCTGAGGCTGGGAATTAATTGAATGTGGGAAGTCACCAGAACAGACAGGTTAGCCCTTCCAGCCCTCAACTTCATTCTCGCCAGCTCTATCTTTGCTGGCGGTAAAGTCAAGGCAGGCAGAAGCAAGAATAAGGGTTCTTTTTTTCCCAGAATGTATTGTTTTTGATTGAAAAAGAACACTACTGACACATCTAGTGCTGCTCTTTCTTAAGGGGAGTACCTGTGTAACATTTAGATAGCTTTTGAAATCTACACACGTTCTTCCTACCTGCTGCGTTCAATTTCAGAACCCAGAGCTGTCATTAAGAAAAAATAGCAACCTTTGTTCTCCCCTCCAGGCACAACGTGTTGTACCGGATTTTTGTTTCCAGGAAAAAAACAAAAAAAAATCCCCATTGTTTCTTTAGGCTGAGGAAGCCAGACTCAAGTCTTTCACGTCTCTAGCCTTTTTTGTGCATCGGCTCTGGACATACCATTACTGTGGTTCACTGGGCAAGATTTTCTTTTTCGAGTATTTTAAAGTCCCTCATGAAGACATTGGTCCACTTATTATAACGGATGGTTTTCATTCTCAGTGTAATAAAGGCACATTCCTGGGGCAGACATTTCCATCAGAGATGGCAAACATCGGAAGTTTCTGAGGCATAAAACCAAAAGGCATAGTATATCCAAATGTTCAAAGCTTAGCCACATCTCTGGGACCTGGAGGCTGGATAGGAAATTGGAGTTATATATTTTATACTTCTTGATTTACCCTGAATTTTACACACTCACTTTCTACATGTATCAGAAAGACCCTAGTTCTGAAAACAACTGCTATAAATAAGAAATAAAAAAGCAAACTTTGTAAGTTCATCGAGGTGTCATAAACATTTTGGTTGTGGAATGTAAAATTTATTTTCTCTTCTTTTACTTGTCGTTAAATGTAGGCATAATCTAGGCTCCTAGAGATCGTCTTTGGACGTCTTAGACTTATGGGAGATAATACATAAGTTGCATCTGCCTGCAAACTAAATGCTGGACTGGAAGGTATGTGAAGTTCCACCAGGCGCAACAGATCAGGGGACTTGATTGTTCTACCACCAAATCTGTAGCCCCATCTGTATGTACCCTGTCTTTTCCCCTTCCTTTCTTTTTACTGTGGAAGGGTTGTCTCTGTTCCTGTGTTCTATAAATCTCAGGCCCGATCACCTTCTCTAGAACCTTGTACTATTATATACTAAAAATACCTTCCACGATCCCATTTCTCCCTCCAGTTATCACCCAATCTTTCTCTTTGTTTTATAGCCAAGCTTCCATTGTTATCTATACTTCTTGTCTATTTCCTGACTCCCACTGTATATATATTTACTGATATAATGTTTCTTTTTCATTTCTTATGATTTATATTCATCTTGAATTCTATTTTATATCTTTTCATATCCTTTTACTTTCAACTTTTCTATATTCTTTTTTATTAATGTATGTCTCTTATGGGAGCCCTGGTGACACAGTGGTTAAGAGCTATAGCTGCTGACCAAAAGGTCAGCAGTTCGATTCCACCAGCTGCTCCTTGGAAAGCCTATGGGGCAGCTCTACTCTGTCCTATAGGGTCGCTGTGAGTCAGAACCTACTCGACAGCACCTAACAACAACATGTCTCTTATAGGAAGTACTGGATCTTATTTTTAAATTCAATCTGAGAATTTCAGTCTTTTCATAGTAAATTGAACACATTTGTGTTTATTTTACTTATCATTACTTTAGGGCTTATTTCTACCATATTATTTCATATTTTATATTTACTGTACCTTTTTTTTTTTTCTCTTGCCCTGAAGCTTTTCACTGAGTAGATCAGCTTCTTTTTTTTCCTGGTTTGAACATTACACATTTTACTTTTATCATTTTGAGGTTCATGCCTAGCTATTTAAGTTTTACACTCACACATGTTTTAAAATTTAATTTCTTAAATATATCAATCAATCAACCTATCCTATCAATGTCTTTCCCCAAGTAGGACAAGTACTTTAGCATACTATCATCTCCTTCAGTGTCTCTACAACCCCTCTTTCCAGTATTATCACCTAGAACATAACTTCTGGGTTGTTATGGATCTTCTTTTACTTTTTTGTTTCTTTGTTTTATTTTTGTCTGTTTTGAATCTTGCTTTTTTAAACAACAATAAAATTTCTAAATTACTTGTTATCTTTACATTCTCATCATCTTCATGCAGCATCTTTTGGGATTTATTTATCTTCTTATCGAAGTGTTTCTTCAAAGAGTATTTTGAGAGTATGTAGCAATATTTGAAGATTTATATAACTGATAACATCTTTATTTATCTTTACATTTAAATGATAGCTAGATTAGATACTAATTCTAAGTTCAAAATTCTTTCTCATCAATATTTTAAAAATGTTAGTCCACTGTCTCCCTGCATCCAGTGTTGCTGTTAAGAAGTCAGATGTCAATCTGATTATTTTCCTTTATGAAGTGATCTACTATTTCTCTCTGGAAGCCTTTAGATGTTACTAAATTTCACTGTAAAATGAGGTTATCAAATTTCCTCATAATGAGTCTAGTTGTGGATATATTTTTATCCTGTTTGGCACTCTATGGACCCTTTGAATGTGAGATTCTTCATCTTTATTTCTGAGAAGTTTAGCATTGTTTGTTTCCTTCTTTTTGTCTTTTTTCTTCTCCTTCCACCTTTCTGGGACTCCTTTAATTTGGCTATTGGTACTTCTATCTTTTATATCTCTTAACTTAAAAAAACATTCTTCTCCCCCCCCTTTTTTTTTTTTATCCCTTTCTGCTGTCTCCTAGGGTCAGTTCCACAACCTGACTCTTTGGTTCACCAATTATAACCATAATGTTACTTAGCCCATCTATAGTTTGCCTATTACATTTATCATATCCAATATTTTCACAGTCATTTTTATGACTTATTTTTACTATGTGTTATTGCCAATATCCTCCCTTGCTAATTTGGGACTCTAGAATATACTTAATTAAAATTCTTGACTTACCTCTTTTATTATTTCTATTTGTTGTGGAAGAGTTTGCTCAGTGTGCTGTCCTTCTTTCATAGTGAC
Source organism: Loxodonta africana (assembly GCF_030014295.1). Lineage (NCBI taxonomy): Eukaryota > Metazoa > Chordata > Mammalia > Proboscidea > Elephantidae > Loxodonta > Loxodonta africana. Next base: position 150,087,514 of record NC_087342.1, on the reverse strand, counting down.
GGTAATCCTTCAGTACCTAATTATTTTTTCTCATTTATTTATGTTCCTCTGGTGGCATCAGCTAAACTTTTAGGTAATGTGTCTCAGGTATTGTGCCTTGGTATATGTGATTGATGGTCTAGTCCAAGCCCTACCTGTTGGGGTTGAGAAAAGTATTGTGCTCCTGGAGAAAGAGCTTTAGATACCCAGTATCCATATTGTTGCTAACTTATCCAGTGACTATGTCCTTCATGGAATTTCCCTTAAATGCATTGAGAAAAACACAGTGAAGTGCTAATCTTCTTTTATTGCAATCTGCTAGCTCTGGGGATATGGAAGAGGAGGGGGAAATAGTAATGCTGGCTGCCTTGAAGACAACATTTTCAAACAGCTCTTCACTAAATCAAGTTGACCTGACTTAACCCCCTTTAATACCAGTACTAGGTGACTGGACTGCTGCTGCGGGGTCTTTCACAGACTGATGGATCTGGGACCCACCCCAGGCCACGTGGAGTACAGAAAAGAACAGAACTCTAAAGCATGCCCTCAATCCATTTTCTTCATTCATAATTGTACCTGTCTGCCCCAGGTAGATATTTCTTCCCCACAGCTAGTTTCTGATGCCCCTGGGTCCTCAGAGATATTTTTGTATATTTTACAGTTAATCTGTCAGATCCTCTTTCCCTCTTTCTTCTCTTTTTCCTGCTATATACTTTCATAGCACTTATCACAATATGCTTAGGCACATCACCACTGATGCAAAATGAATACTTCAAAAATGTATGACAAATAAGTCAAAGGTATAAATTGGCAATGTTTGGTATGGCTGTGGAAAGAGGTTGGAAAATACATGGGGTTAGGTATATGTCATTGTGGTCTATTCCAAGTCATTATTGCTGTTCCAATTCTACAGGAGGCTGAAATTTTGATGCATCCTCTATGGCCATGGAAGATTTTTCAATTTATAACTATTGCAGTATTTCTTAATAACCAGTAAAAAGTCAACTAACAGGTCATTCATGTCCATGTCTCCTTTTGTTTCAGTTGTATCAGTTTTTGCTTAGTGTATTTTGAAGCTTTGCTACTAGTGTATACATATTTAGGATAGCTAAGTCTTCATGGTGGATTGATCCTTTCATCATTATGTAATGTTCCTGTTTTACTTAGTAATTTTCTTTGCTCTGTAGTCTACTTTGATATTAATAAAGCCAGTCTTGTTTATTAATTATTAATGTTTGAAAAACACATATACTTCAAACATAACAATGCAGGTAATTTGACACTAAAAGCAGAATATATACATATTGTCTTTTACTGTCAACTTACTTATGTTGTTATGTTTGAAGTGAGTCTCTTGTAGACAGCATATAGTACTTGGATTGTGCTTTTTTATCCATTCTGCCCATCTCAATCTTTCAATTATATGTCCAACCATTTGCATTTAAAGTAATTATTGATATGTTTCTTCTATTTCTTTTTCCTCTATTTTCCTTTTCTTTACTTCTTGTGAATCACTTAAACATTTTTTTAAAATTACATTTTGATTTATCTATTTATAGTGTTTTCAAATATATCTCTTTGTAAACTCAATCCTCACCAATTGACACAGTTAGGTTCCAACGACCAGGTCATTATGTGGAAATCAGTGTTATGTGAAAATGGAGGATGACCACAGTGCATCACAAAATGGAGAATGACTGAATCATTGCATAACTGTCAAATTACATAATTACATAGCTGCCAAACCACTGAGAATCATGGCCCAGCTAAGTTGACACATATCCTTAACCATCACAGCCAGCGTTACTCTCACCTCACACCTCAGTGTTTGCTACTGCCAGGCATACGTTGTTAATGTGCAAAATAGTTGAATTGTAGATTTTTTACTATTGTTGTAAATTCACAATGCCAGATAATGAGATAGTTGATAAGTGAGGAGTAGATGTATAGTTTTTCTAGAAGTTGCTCTAGGTATTACTGTATACATGTGTAACATATCACAGTCTACTGGTATTTCACCCTCTCAAGTGAGGTGAAGAAACATTAGTTTCATTTAGGTCCCCACTTTTTTTTTCTTACTTTCTCCACTTTTTAAATATGTCTTAAGAATTTCCTATAAATATATTGAGCACTGTATCAGATGATGTAACAATTTTTGCTTCAACCATCAAATAATATTAAAGACTCTTGATTACGAGAAGGATATTTTATTATACTTACCTCTATTTTACCCATTCCATTGTTCTTTCTTCTTTCCTGAGGTCCTAGCCTCCTTCTGTTATTATTTCTTTTCTATTTAGAGGAATTATTTTAGCCATTCTTTAAGGGTACATCTGCTGACAACAAATTCTCTTAGTTTTCCTTCATCTAAAAATGTCTTGGCCAGGTGGGTGGCTCCTGTCCAGAGGCAGGATGAGAAGGCAGGAAGGAACAGGAGCCGGTTGGAGGGATATGGGAAACGGGGTGGGAAGGGGAACTGTGCTGTCACATTGTGGGAATTGCAACTGGTGTCACATAACATATGTGTACAAATTTTTGTATGAGAAATTGACTTGACCTGTAAACTTTCACTTAAAGCACAATAGAAAAAAAAGAAAGTAATAATAAAGAAAAAGAAAATAACATAAAAATGTCTTGGTTTCCCTTTTATTGATGGAGGATGTTTTTATGGAATTCAGGGTTGGTTGTTCTTTTCTTTCAGCACTTGAAAAATGCTGTACCACTTCTTTCCTGCTTCCATGGTTTCATATGAGAAACCCACTACATTTTGAATCATTGTTCCCTTGTTGGTAATATCTCTCTAGCCTCTTGCAAGATTTCTTTCTCTGTATTTAGTTTTCAGAAGTTTGATTATGATCTGTCTTGACATGGATTTCTTTGGGTTCATCCTGTTTGGGGTTAACTCAGCTTCTTGAATTGGTCGGCTTATGCCTTTAGCAAAATGTGGGAAATTTCCAGCCATTATTTCTTAAAATATATTTTCAGCACCATTCTTTTTCTCCTCTCTTTCTGGGGTTTTGATAATATGAATGTTACATCTTTTGTTATTGTCTCACAGATTCCTGAGGTTCTGTTCACTTTGTTTTCAGCCTATTTCTCTCTATTGTTCAAGTTGAGTAGTTACTATTGATTTGTCCTTGAGTTCACTGATACTTTCTTGTATTGTCTCCAATCTTCTAGTGAGCTCATCTGGTGAGTTTTTTAATTTCAATTATTTTTTTTTCTAGTTCTGTAATTTCCCTTCAGTTTTTTTTTATATCTTCTATTTGCGAGATTTTCTATTTTTTTTTTTCCATTCATTTCAAAGTGTTCATAATTGTGGTTGAAGCATTTTTATGATTCCTGCTTTAAAAAATTTTTCAGATAATTCAAACATCTGAGTCATCTCAGTGTTGGCATCTGTTAATTGGTTTTTCTCATTCAAGTTGTGATTGTTCTCATTCTTGGCATGACTGGTGATTTTTGTTTGTATCCTGGACATTTTGTATATTATAGTATGAGGCTGTGGTTTCTATTTCCTCTTCTTTTTGGGGTATAATGTGCAGGTCCAGGTTCCAGGTGGGAATATATGTTCTGTTCTCTGTTGGGCCACATTGACACCAGCCCAACAAAAGTGGAGTGCCAACTTCACTGCTTCATTGCACATGAGTTGGATAAAAGTTCAGTCCCACTCCACGACCCTGTTGATACATAGAATCCTTACAAAAGCTGAGCATTGAATTCACCACCTTGTTGCTGCAGAGTGGGGGTGGAGACTCAGCTCCTCACTGAGCTCCATTGACATGAGGAGGGGGAAAGAGGGAAACAGAGCACTGAATGGTCTAGTCTCTTTCCATCATGTTGATGCTGGGTGGTGGGTGTGGAGGTTCAGCTCTCCACTGGAGCCTACTGAAACTACTCATGTGTAAGAATAGGAGTATTCCCTGCACTTTTCTGTCCCTCTCCTTTCCTGCCTGGATGCCTTATGATCATTTTGTTGCAGATTAGTACACCTACCTGAGAGTAAGAGAAGAGGTGAAACAATACTTTACAGGTCTAATTAGGGAAGACTGAACCACAGAGATAAAAGAACAACAAATTAACTCACCTTATTTCTTTCTTCCTAAGAGCCAGATCTAGGCATAAGGGCTTAATAGGTAGAATTTGCTTTCAACACATCTTCCCTATTTTCTTTTAGTGTGTTTTCACCTTGCCCCAGAGCACTGAGCCTACCTCCTGGATGCTCCAGACATTTCTCCAAGAGCTTCATCTAAATTTAGCTGCTCTTCTCATTACAAGCCTTTTTGTGCTGTTGATTTTTTTAACCACATCATGCATTATTTTGATAAGAATTTTTTGTATGTAGTTTTCTGTTTTGGGCTCTATTCCCTCAGCTCCTTGATACATGACTGGCTAACAACCTTGACAAAGAGTTAAAGGAAGATAATCTTTGGGTTATCCCTTCTAAGAGAACAACTGGGAGGGAAAGAGGAAATCACTAAGAAATTTTTTTTCTAACATAGTTGGATTTTAACAGAAGCCTTGAAGTACCTTAATAGAAGCATTGACATTATGAACATTTAAGGCACGGAGTTGGGACAGAGGCAGAGATTGTCAGGAATTATTAAAATAATTTCTGTACTAATGGTGGGCTGACTCACCTCTCCTTAATTTTCAGGGGGAATCAACAGCTGTCTCCTAAGTGTTTAATTAAACAGTATGTACCATTTCTGCTGTTCTGTATCTTATTGATTTGATCTTGTTTCTCAGCTGTCAGAGCTCATGGTTAAAAGCAATTGCTTTCACAGAGTGTCATTTTATCTTGCAGGTTGAATTTTTGGATGAGTGATTTTAGAGTTTGTTGTTACTGTTTTTTGCCTGCTGCTGTTTGGTTTTTGAAATTTATATTCATATGGTAAAAATTTAAGTTTTTCAGTGGAAAAAAAGTGTCCCTGTTACACCAAGGAAATGTAACTTTTTTGTTTTTTCTCATCAGGTTTAGGTTAGGTTAGGTGCCTGATTTTTCTTTCATTGTATCTCTCTGTAAGCAGCATGGCTATACTGCTAAATGCTCACTAGGAATTTTTATTGCTATTTAAATACAGCGATGGACTTCCCAAGGAAGCCACTCACAGCTTAGTTAGAAATCACCCTGGCTAGGTAACATTCTGTGTGTGAACACAGGGATATTGACTGGAAAAGTCAGGAAGACTCCTCTCCAGTGGGTATCTCTCTGTAACGATACCTGGAGAGGTTCTTCAATTGAGGATGTAAAAAAAAGACAGCAAAATTTACCTAAGAATGAGTGAACCCATATTAAAAAATAAAAACAGGCAAAAAAAAAAAAAAGTTGCTATCAACTCGATTCCAACTCATGATGACCCCATATGTGTCAGTGTGCCCCACAGAGATATCCATGGCTGAGCTTTCAGAAGTGGATCAGTAGACTTTTCTTCTGGGTCACCTCTGGGTGGACTCTAACTTCCAACCTTTTGTTTAAGAGCTGAGTGCATTATCTGTTTGCACCCTGGTCGCCATGAGTTGGAAGCAACTCAATGGCAACTAGAATCTACATCAACATGGTTTGTTATAGTATAATTATGTGCCACAAGTTATAATTTACATATAAAGTTGGGTTCTGATATCAATTTTCCCTAAGGAACTAGGGAAAAACCCTTAAACAAGGGTAAACAGAAAAACAAGAGCGCAGCACAAATGTTGATCCATTTGTGGGCTGTTATCCTAATATGTTAGAAGTAGCATGGCTTCTACCTTCCAATTTCATCACTGATTTGTCACGTAATTTTTGTTTTCTTTTCTCATCTGAAAAAATTTTGTTGTATTTAATGACAATAATAGTATTAATTGTACCTTATATTTGAATAGTACTTAAAAATTTATACTTTCATATAAAGTATCTCATAGGTCATCATAAGAAGAAAGTGGGATATTTGTTTAAAAGTTTATTATTAATAACCATATATCTCAAATGGTGGCTGAAAAATATGGTGTTTATTTAGTTAGTTTTAAAAATAAGGGCTTATTTCCTGTTTACGGATATCTATATAATTTACATGTGAACATGTATTGTGTTCATAATTGTAATTTATAAAGCATAAGTTATTCTTTTAAAAAAGTAAGGAAACAAACCTAGGCATCGTTTTTTATTCTCTTCTTTCATATCTCATATCCAATTCATCTGCAAATCTTGTCGGTTCCTCCAAAATATATCAACTTTCACCACCTACTTCTCTGCCCACACCTTAATCCATGCCTAATCCTTCATTTTATCTGATACTTGTTCCTTCACTTGTGTCACCTACAGTTCTTTCTCTACATGACGGCCAAAGTGGTCTTTAAAAATAGTAAATGAGGTCTCATCACTCTTCTACTCAAATGCTTCCATTACGTTGAGAATAAAACCTGATGGTAATATTCTGGCATAGAAGGTACTCGGTAACCTGGCCCCTGCCTCCCTCGCTGACTTCATCTTCCACCACTCTCCTTCCCTCATTCTCTCACCCCTGCACACCTTGCAGATTTCCTCTTACACACATCAAGTGGTTCTGTTGTCAGGGCCTAAGTTCTTTTTGTCCATGGCTAAAATGCTCACTTCCTCAAAGGCATTTACTTTCACCCCATCAATCTCTTCCCCTTTATCTTGACTTATTTTTCTTCACAGCAGTTATGAAAGTAGGACATTAAAAAAAAAAACATTAGATCATATTATTTGTCTCTCACAGGAATGTAAAGCTCCTTTTCTTCCTTCCCAGTACTTAGAACAGTATCTGACATATAGCAGGTGCTCAATAAATATATATTGAAAGAATGAATCAACCTCCTGCCCAATGCATGTCCCACAGAAAAGCAAAGCCCTCCTCATCAATTTCTGCTAAGTGGCCTAGGGTAGGTTTTGGTAAGAGGGTGAGATAGAAGGTGGGGTTTGGGCTTTAACTGCTAAACCTTCTTGTCCTGCATTTGGCTCACACCATGTCAATCCTTGCATGTCGTAGGTCTTTTTTCCAGTTTACTCAACAACTACAGTCAGAAATCAGTGACAGCAAGCATTTGTGGGTTTAGCTGAAGTTAGTAAAGATTTCCTGGAGAAAGTGGAGAGAAAAAGAAAACAACTTCAGGGCAAAGGATAGTCATCGTCATTTTTAAAATACCTTGTTCTTCTCACAACAACTGCAAACAGTTAATGTGCTCAGCTCCTAGCTGAAAGGTTGGTTGTTCCAGTCCACCAGAGGCACCTTGGAAGAAAGGATTGGAGATCTACTTCCAAAAAAATCAACTTTTTAAAGCACTACAGACCACAGTTCTACTCTGACACACATGGGGTTGCCATGAGTTGGAGTCAGCTCGACAACTACTGATGGTTTTACTCACCATCATGGAGTAACCTCCCATGCATCTGTCAGTTTGTGGTACTATGGGGGCTTGTGTGTTGCTGTGATGCTGGAAGCTATGCCACTGGTATTCAAATACTAGCGGGTTCACCCATGGCAGACAGGTTTCAGCTGAGCTTCCAAACTAAGATAGACTAGGAAGAAGGACCCAGTGGTCTATATCTGAAAAGAATTAGCCAGGGAAAACCTTATGAATACCAGCGGAACATTGTCTGATATAGTGTAGGAATATGAGCTCCTCAGATTGGAAGGCATTCAAAAGACGACTGGAGATCTGCCTCCTCAAAGTAGAGTTGACCTTAATGACATGGATGGAGCCAATCTTTCAGGACCTTCATTTGCTAATGTAGCATGATTCAAAATGAGAAGAAAGAGCTGCAAAAATCCATTAATAATCAAAATGTGGAATGCACAAAGTATGAATCTAGGAAAATTGGAAATGGTCAAAAATGAAATAGAACTTGTACAGATCGATATCCTAGGCATAAGCTTGAAATCGACTGGTATTGGTCATTTTGAATAGGACAATTATATGGTCTACTACGCCAGGAATGACAACTTGAAGAGGAATGGTATTGCATTCATCATCAAAAGAACATTTAAAGATCTATCCTGAAGACAATGCTGTCAGTGATAGGATAATATCCATATGTCTACAAGGAAGACCAGTTAATAAGACTGTTATTCAAGTTTATGCAACAACCACTAAGGCCAAGGATGAAGAAAATGAAGATTTTTACCAACTTGATCGAACATGCAGGCACTGATATCAGGAGATACTGATAATTACTGGTGATTTGAATGTGAAAGTTGGAAACAGAAAAGAAAGAGTGGTAGTTGGGACATATGGCTTTGGTCATAGAAATGATGCCGGAGAGCACATGACTGAATTTTGCAAGACCAATGATTCTTCATTGCAAAGACCTTTTTTCATCAACGTAAACGGCAACTAAACATGGGGACCTAGCCAGATGGAATACACAGGAATCAAATTGACTACATCTGTGGAAAAAGACCATGGAAAATCTCAATATCATCAGTCAGAACAAGGCCAGGGGCCGACTGTGGATCAGACCATCAATTACTCATATGCAAGTTCAAGTTGAAACTGAAGAAAACTACAACAAGTCCATGAGAGCCAAAGCAACCTTGAGTATATCCCACCTGAATTTGGAGACCATCTCAAGAATAGATTTGACATGCTGAACACTAATGACTGAAGACCAGATGATTTGTGGGATGACATCAAAGACATCATACACAAAGAAAGCAAGAGGTCATTAAAAAGACAAGAGAGAAAGAAAAGATCAAAACGGATGTCAGAAGAGACTCTGAAACTTGCTCTTGAATGTCCAGTAGCTAAAGCAAAAAGGAAAAGTGATGATGTAAATGAGCCAAACAGAAGATTTCAAAGGGTGGCTTGAAAAGACAAAGTAAAGTATTACAATGACATGTGCAAAGACCTGGAGATAGAAAACCAGGAGGGAAGAACGCAATAAGCATTTCTCAAGCTGAAAAAACTGAAGAAAAAATTCAAACCTACAGTTGCAATAGTGAAGGATTCTATGGGGAAAATGTTGAACGAGGCAGGAAACGTCCAAAGAAGATGGAAGGAATACACAGAGTCACTATATCAAAAAGAATTGTCGACATTCAACCATTTCAGGAGGTATCATATGATCAGGAACTGATGGTACTGAAGGAAGAAGTCCAAGCTGCACTGAAGGCGTTGGTGAAAAACAAGGCTCTGGGAATTGATGGAATGTCAATTGAGATGTTTCAATGATCGGATGCAGCACTGAAAGTGCTCACTTGTCTATACCAAGAAATTTGGAAGACAGCTACCTGGCCAACCAACTGTAAGAGATCCATATTTATGCCTATCTCCAAGAAAGGTGATCCAACCGAATGAGGAAATTATCGAACAATATCGTTAATATCACATGACAGCAAAATTTTACTGAAGATCATTCAAAATCGGCAACTGCCAGAAATTCAAGCCAGGTTTAGAAGAGAACATGCAACTAGGGATACCATTGTTGATGTCAGATGGATCCTGGCTGAAAGCAGAGAATACCAGAAAGATGTTTACCTGTGTTTTATTGACTATGCAAAGGCATTCGACTGTGTGGATCGTAAGAAATTATGGATAACGTTTTGAAGAATGGGAATTCCAGAACACTTAATTCTGCTCATGAGAAACCTGTACATAGATCAAGAGGCAGTTGTTTGAACAGAACAAGGGGATACTGCATGGTTTAAAGCCAGGAAAGGTGTGCATCAGGGTTATATCCTTTCACCACAGCTATTCAATCTGCATGTTGAGCAAATAATCAGAGAAACTGGACTATATGAATGAGAACACTGTGTCAGAACTGGAGGAAGGCTCATTAACAACCTGTATTATGTAGATAACACATCCTTCCTTGCTGAAAGTGAAGAGGACTTGAAGCACTTACTGATGAAGATCAAAGACCGCAGCCTTCAGTATGGATTACACCTCAACTTAAAGAAAACAAAAATGCTCACAACTGGACCAATAAGCAACATCATGTTAAATGGAGAAGAGATTAAGTTGTCAAGGATTTCATTTTACTTGGATCCACAATCAACAGCCATGGACTCAGCAGTCAAGAAATCAAAAGACATATTGCATTGGGCATATCTGCTGCAAAATTTTGAAAAGCAAAGATGTCTCCTTGAGGACTAAGATGCACCTGACCCAAGCCATGGTGTTTTCAGTCACCGCATATGCATGCAAAAGCTGGACAATGAATAAGAAAGACACAAGAATTGATGCCTCTGAACTGTGTGGTATTGGCAATAATATTGAATATACCATGGACTGTCAAAAGAACAAACAAATCTGTCTTGGAAGAAGTACAGCCAGAACGCTCCTTAGAAGCAAAGATGGCAAGACTACATCTCACATACTTTGGACATGTTATCAGGAGGGATCAGTCCCTGGAGAAGGGCACCATGCTTGATAAAGTAGAGGGTCAGCGAAAAAGAGGAAGACCCTCAATGGGATGGATTGCCACAGTGGCTGCAACAATGGGCTCAAGCATAGCAAACATTGTGAGGATGGTGCAGGACCAGGCACTGTTTCCTTATGTTGTGTATAGGGTTGCTATAAGTTGGAACCAGCTTGACAGCACCTAACAACAACATGGAGTTTCATCTGTCCTAGCTCTTCTCCTTCTTGCTGGCTCTCCTTTCTCTCACTCCTCTTGTCTGTCTTTTCTTCTGCCTGCCACTTTCTCCCTCCTTTCAAGAGCAAGTAAAAATTTCTCCTGTTGCCTCTCAGAGAGTAGCTTTCCTTTTTTTCAAAGCCATGGCACCTACCAGCACCCAGGTCCTTGAGTGAGGATGGGGAGAACCTTCTATCACAAACACTCTTATGGCCTCTTTGCAAAGTTGGTTCTCACCCTGAGAATCCAGGTGCTGGTTGATAATATTTCCTGCACCTCATTACCTCTACTTTTCTGTATTTTCTATTAGCAAAAGAAATTAAGGTCAAAGAAATTGTTCTGTCAAGTACCCAAATAAAAAAGAAAGTCAGGGCTCAGATCTTTAATCCACAAAAAATAATACTTGCAGCACATAGAAATGTCTGTTTTTCTTTTCCTGTACCAACATTGAATATTTTTCATTTTCACAGACTGTATTAATTTGGTAGAGGGAAAATGTCTTCTTTCTTTAAACTGTCTTTTTTTAATTGTTCATCCATATTTGGTTTAACATCTTTACACGATTAAATTGCCTCCCTCAAAAGAATGGACAATAGAAAAACTGAAATATCTCTTTTACTTGCCTCCTCCATCTCTATTATAGTCATTTCATGAATACTATTTCATCAATTCTAAGACACAGATTTTCACATTTGACATCTTGTAATTAATGGTGTGCAGTTAGTTGTAGATACGTTGTATTTAATTGTCATTTTAAATGTATTTTAAAACATTGTACAATAATTTGACTATGAAGTAAAAAGGCTTTGTGTACACAGAAGTGGAAAGAAACTAAATAATAAGGAATAAATTTGATATTGATAAAACAAATATCCACTGATAGAAAAATAGCCAAAATTCCACGTTTATTTGCAAAGCAACAACTAAGTACTTTATGGGACTTAAGAAAGGAAGATCACACAAGTAGATGAAACTGAATTACATTTTTCCCCCTTGGATACAGACAAAAGGATTGCCTATCATATGACCAGTGCAACTGAAGGAGATATGGCCAAATTCCTTGGAATACGTAACAAAAGCCAAAGCCGAAAGAGGCTGATCGCACAACAGAAACAGACAATTTAATTGGCAGCATTTTTTGTTTCTTAATAGTGTGCCTTATAATGGAAAGAATCTTAGATTTGAAAAACACTTTATTATTATTAACAACATTAATAATTAAAAGATATTAATGTTTTGGATTTTTTTTTTTTCATATATGTTATCTTATTTTATCCTTAAGCACAGCCAGAATGCTCCTTAGCAGCAAGGATGTCAAGACCTGGTCTCGCATACTTTGGACATGTTATTAGGAGGGACCAGTCCCTGGAAAAGGACACCATGCTTGGTAAAGTGGAGAGTCATTGAAAGAGAGAAAGACCCTCAATGAGATGGATTGACATGGTGACTGCAACAATGAGCTCAAACATCAACGATCGAGAGGATGGTGCAAGACAGGGCAGCGTTTTTTTCTGTTGTGCATAGATAGGGTCGCTGTGAGTGGGAACCCACTCGATGGCACCTAACAAAAACAACAAACCTACATTCCTCTTACCATGTGTGGAAAAGGGCTGATTCAGCTAGGTGCTTTTGGTTGTAAGAAACAGAAATCCCAACTCAAATAGGCCCCAGCAAGAAGAAAATATATTATCCTACAGGAAATCTCGAGGTAGGGCAGGGTTTCGGTTGATTGATTCAGGGACTCAATGGTATCAGCAGAGTCCCAGGTTCTTTCCATGTCCCCACTCTGCAATTCTTTCAGTATTGGCTTCAGTCTCAAGTTGGTAACAAGCCAGCTACAGCCATTTTAGGCATCGTATCTAGACATGACAGCACCCAGGCAAGAAGAGAGATAGTACCTTCCTGCAGTTTCCTCTCAGGAAGAAGGAACATTTTCCCAGAATTCCCTCAGCATAACTTCCCTTCTTGTCTTATTAGTCAGAGTTAGAATACAAGCTCATTCTTGAACTAATATCTGGCAAGAAAGATGGCATCACCCTTAGACAAATTTAGCTGATACCTAGAGTTAGAGGTGGGTCATCACAATGCTGCAAGAGAGGAAGTTGAGTTCTATTAGGAAAGATGAAGGAAATTTTGGTGCTCACTATGTAACCATAGTGTTCACTGCAGTTCACCCCTTGGTCACACAACATCCTTATAAAATTTTCTTGCCATACATATACTATCAAAAATGTTTATGCCTACATGAAACATAATTACTGCTTTTTTAGAGATATACAACCCAAAATATTGTCCATTCTTGCTTCCAGGTCCAAAACCAGAATCTCTGATTGGTATGTCCAGATAGGATCTCACGACCTGGTGACCTATGCTAAAAGGTAAGTTATTCTCCCCAAGCATAAAAATTCACATTTGGAAAAGAGAGGACAGGGAAATATCACCCGTTGGTCTCTTTTCTAAAACACTATCTTACCCTGATAGCAGGTAGAGTTTTTTTTGGTAAACCTATCTGGGGACACAACTCAGGTGGCGTAGTGCATAAGTGCTACAGCTGCTAACCAAAGGGTCGGCAGTTCAAATCCGCCAAGTGCTCCTTGGAAACTCTATAGGGCAGTTCTACTCTGTCCTATAGGGTTGCTGTGAGTCAGAATCGACTCGATGGCACTGGGTTTGGTTTGGTTTTGGTATCTGGGACACTGCAGTTTTGAATTTTCTTTGTGTATTGTTTTTCTCTTCTAGGGGATGCACAAATCTAGCATCACACTTTTTTTTTTATTGTTCTTTAGGTGAAGTTTTACTGAACAAACTAGCTTCTCTTTAAACAATTAGTACCCATGTCAACACTCTCCCTTCTCAACTTGGGTTCCCAATTACCAGCTTTCCTGTCCCCTCCTGCCTTCTAGACCTTGCCCTGGGGCTGGTGTGCCCCTTTAGTCTTGTTTTGTTTTATGGGCCTGTCTAATCTTTGGCTGAAGGGTGAACCTCAGGAGTGACTTTATTACTGAGGTAAAAGGGTGTCTGGGGGCCATACTCTTGGGGTTTCTCCAGTCTCTGTCAGGCCAGTAAGTCTTGTTTTTTTTTTTTTTTTTTCTGTGAGTTAGAATTTTGTTCTACATTTTTCTCCAGGTCTGTCTTACACCTCTGTCAGAGCAGTCAGTGGTGGTAGCCGGGTACCATCTAATTGTGCTGGACTCAATCTGGTGGAGGCTGTGGTAGTTGTGGTCCGTTAGTCCTTTGGGCTAATCTTCCCCTTGTGTTTTTGGTTTTCTTCATTTTCCCTTGCTCCCAATGGAGTGAGACCAGTGGAGTATCTTAGATGGCCATTCACAATAGCATCACATTTCTTGTTGGTAAGCTATCACAGCTTGACAATTGCCTTAGAGGCAGAACAGTCTGCTGTCCACCATGCAAGGGTTTGTTTTTTCTTTCTTTTTGGCAATACAGTCTCCTAAAAGACTTTTGGTTCACTTGCTGTGGTCGCCTCTCAGGGCTGTAATCACAGCCAGGAACTTACTTAGACACAGTCTTTGAGTTAAACAATTTTATTTTCTAGCTATGTCCCTTGGCTATCAGTTTAGTGACCACTGTCCTGAGGTGATTTGAAATAATGGCTTGAGTAGGGAGGTACTACCCATAATCCACCCCTTGACCCCTAGCTTATCTTCTGTTCCATGCATATAAATCTCCATGGAAAGGACTTGGGAGTTAAGGTTTATTTTGTTTTATTTTTGCCAAATATTATCTCTTGCTAAGTCTCTTATCTTCCTTCCTATGCTTAAGCTAATTTTAGCTTTTGGTAGATATTTCCGTTTTTCCAGTTCTGCAGAATAATAAATTATTGGACTCTCAGGCACCTGAGTCCCTGACTGGTGCAAATGATTAATAAGTTTGGCTGCTAACCCAAAGGTTAGAAGTTTGAGTCAACTCCGAGGTGCCTTGGAAGAAAAGTCTGCCAATCTACTTCCAAAAAGTCAGCCATTGAAAACCCTATGGAGCACAGTTCTATTCTGACACACATGGGGCTTCTGTTTCCTGGAAATTCTGAGCAGACCTCTCTTCTCACATCTCATTGGCCCAAGTAGGTTTAGGCTCAATACTAAACAGGAGAGATGGGGTTACCTTGATTGTCTAGACTAATCCCTTGGAGATGAAATGGACATTGAGGAGTTGACCACTCCATCCACTATGGGAGTTCCTACCCATCAAGGTCCTACGTAAGGCTGGCTAGCCTGTGATTGTGAAGAGTAATAATCACAGGCACAGCTTCTGTAGCCTACTAGGAGGTTGAGTCTCTGATAAGGGTTGGTATTTATTCTTTTTTAGTAAGTTTTTTGGAGGTATTAACTGGAAAAATTGTTTGATTTCCTGGTTCCCTGTTTTTCTCTGAAGTGGTTCCCTCCTCCCAACAAGAGCAGCTATTTTACCTCCACTACAATGCCAATGGATCATGGAGCAAGGGATTTAAGGATTTTATAAGTAACTGGTGAAAGACCTGGCAGTGTACATAGGGTCACTATGAGTTGGAACAGACTCAATGGCACCTAACAACAACAACAACATAACTAACTTACCCCCTTCCCAGGTCTAATGATGTCATGCTTCTCCTCTGGGGAGTATTTTGGCTACAAATCCTCATGAACCACTCTTTTCCAACCATAGATTCAAATCCCTCTCTTTAGTATCTTTCAAATTGAGACCTTCACCTTCTTTCCACTGTATGGAATTCCTGGTCAGGCTAAGCACATCAGTGGACTCTGGGGCAACATTTTTTTTTTTTAAATTAATTTTTATTGTGCTTTAAGTGAAAGTTTCCAAAT
Source organism: Loxodonta africana (assembly GCF_030014295.1). Taxonomy (NCBI): domain Eukaryota; kingdom Metazoa; phylum Chordata; class Mammalia; order Proboscidea; family Elephantidae; genus Loxodonta; species Loxodonta africana. The sequence goes on along the minus strand of NC_087342.1, from coordinate 150,072,139 downwards.
CAGGTCAGTCTCTCATACAAAAATTTACATACACCTTGCTATACACTCCTAATTGCTCTCCCTCTAATGAGATAGCACAGTTCTTCCCTCCACTCTCCCTCCTCCTGTCCATTCGGGCAGCTTCTGGCCCCCTCTGCCCTCTCACCTCCCCTCCAGACAGGAGATGCCAACATACTCTCATGTGTCTACTTGATCCAAGAAGCTCGTTCTTCACCACTATCATTTTCCATCCCATATTCTAGTCCAATCCCTGTCTGAAGAGTTGGCTTTTGGAATGGTTCCTGTCTTGGGGTAACAGAAGGTCTGGGGACCATGACCACCAGGGTGCTTCTAGTCTCAGTCAGACCATTAAGTCTGGTCTTTTTATGAGAATTTGGGTTTTTTTTAATCCCACTGCTCTCTTGTGGGGCAACATTTCTAATATCACATGTATTGTCAAGAGAAGTAGAAGTTCTCCCAGATTCCTCTGACAGATATTTGTTGCAACAATACTTTTTATCCTTTAAGAGCAGAATCCCATTTTACCCTAAAATTGACTTTTCACTAAGGACTTGCTTACCCTTTGACAGTCAACCTGGAGCCTGTTCTAATGAATACCCAAAAGTATTCTGAGTTTCTTTGGGCCAAGAAAAGGAAATATTCATTGATTCTATTTATCAGAGAAAGATTTACCTGGGAGATGTGCTATTACGAAGATATCCACAGAGTTATTCATTCTACTGTTTTGTTCTAATCCATGTTAGAAAATCAGGTTCGTCTTAACAATATGTCTGTGTTTAAACATTGTATAATTTATGATATATATTTTATAAAATTGTATGGCAGCTCCTGCATTATTACTGCAGTAAGTGTGCTTTACTTGACTCCGGGCATTTAACCCATTCCTATAACAATGGAAACAGCAGAGAACAAAAAGTTAGCTTTGTAGAACAATGGGATAAAACCAAGAAACATTGGTTGCTTGATAACTGAATGACAAGATCACATGTGACAGTTGAACTATTAGATCTGAAGTGAAATTATGAACAGGTTATAGAAAAGTCCTTGTATTTTTTCAGAAGCCATTTAACAAGTAGCAAATAAGAGTGGAGTTGGACTATGACAAGATAATAGATTTCTCTGCCGGGAGGAAAAAAAAAAAAAGAATATGCAGTCATTATACCAAGGAGCAGAGAATGAAGAGAGGAGCTTAAAACTGCATCTTTGTTCGGGAAAGCATTTGTAAGTAAATTGCATTCATCCTTAGATAAAAACCATATATGCTATTACATATGAAATATGATGTGTCCTGATTCTAATGCTGAAAAAAATACAGTAATAATTTTGCTAATACAGAGAATGTATGTGTGTGATTACTGTCATCAGTTCACACTAAATGCTAGAAATTGGGCAAGTGGAAAACAGCATATTTATATTTTTTATTATAAGGGCGAGTAGTTACAAAGTCCATGAAAATGAACTTTATAAAGAAGTCTTCTCGTTTTTAAAAAATGAGGCCTTGACCAACAACCCAATAGAAAAAAAAAAAGGCAAAAAATATAGTAGACAATTCATAGAAGGCAATAGGAAAGGGAAAAGCCTAAAAAACATATGCAAAGATATTCAACCTCAGGTAAAGAAAAGGAAAAATATGATTTTCACCTGTCAGCTTGGCAAAAATTAGTAAGATTGACAGCATCCATTGTGGTTAAAAGGAAGGAAGTAGACACTGTTTTGCATGATTAGTGTAATTGAGTACACTTTTGTGTGATGCGTTGTTGGTGCATCTGAAACATTTTGTCCATCACTTCAGATATTCTCGACCTCATCTTTGTCTTGTTCCAATCACAGCTATGATGACTCAGCATGGGCGCAGGTCAGCTTCACATGATGCAAGTTGACTTGTCTGCTGTCCTGCACCAGGGCTTCTTGTCTTTGATCAATTGGGGAAGGAAATTATGGATAAAATGCTTCTCTCCCACTCCCCTTGGATGGTTCTGAAATATATTTCACATGGCTTCTCAGGCAATCTTGAGACATATTTCATACCGCTTCTCAGAAATGTCTATGGCCAACCCAAAAAGGCACTTTGATGTGGGCTCTTCCTCTTTCCTGGCTTCATTCCATGTGTCTTCTTCCTTTCTCTGGGATCACACTCCTCAGGACGTGCTAGCAAATAAGCATTTGTCTCAGACTCCGTGGGAACCTGGGCTAAAGCAGGTAATAGCTAGCATGCTTTTTAGGGCAAGAGTTCTAGCCTGGCCATCTCATCTTCTGAAATCTAACCTGTAGACAAGCTAGCTAAAGTCTCAGAGATATATGCCCAAGGGTGTTCACCTGCAGTATTCCTTGTAATAGTCAGAGAGGATAATACTACTATAGTAACAAGTGAAGAGAAGCAAGTTGCAGGGTGAGTACACACACACACACACATATGCAGACATAAAAGTGTATATATAAATAGGAAAATATACATATATATATATATTTGTTGCTGTTGTTAGTTGCCATCAGGTTGATTCCAACTCAAGGCTACACCGTGTGTGCAGAGTAGAGCTGCTCCATAGGATTTTCAAGGCTATAAGGCTGTAACCTTTTCGAAGCAGATTGCCAGTCCTCTCTCCTAAGGTACCTTTGGGTGGGTTTGAACCACCAACCTTTTGGCTAGTAGTCGAGTGCTTAACCATTTGTGCCATCCAAGGAGACACACACACACACACACACACACACACACACACACACATCGCCTTCCATATTGTATGAACATGGAAAAAGTCTGCAAGTGGGAACACCAAATTGGTAACCATGGTTTTCTTGTAGGATGTGAAATTGAGATGGGGGCACAGTTTCTTCTGTGCTTTTATAGAAATACTAATAAATTCAACCCATAAAGATTAAAAAGACATAAGACTTAGACCCCTTTAAAAAAGAAAATAAACCTGATTCCAATATTTTTAATGTCATCAAAAAGGACAAAAAAAACCTATAAATAAATACTTAAAGTATAGAAGCAGGGGAAGTTAATTTTCTTCCCCAATTTAAAATTTTTACAAGGCTTTTGTCTCTTTTTCCCCAAACAAATCCCCACTCTCTCATGGAATGAGAATGACTCCCCTCCCACTTTCTCCCTCTTATCTCCAAACTCATCAAAATTTAGCCCTTCTGAATCCCATTCCTTTAGGCTGCTAAGCTACAGGGGTGATGATTTGTTTATAGAGCCAGAACTTCCCAGCTGAAGGACATCTTACCATCTTACGGATGAAGAAACTGAGACTCAAAGAAGCCAAGTGATTTGCTCAGAGGTGCACAGCCACAGAACTGGGACTAGAACTCCAGTCTCCTGGTTCCTAATTTGGGGCCCTTTCCATTAAATGGTAATCAGGTAAAGTAATTAGATTATAGCAAAGGTTGATATTGTGTGACTAGTTGATTTTATCCCTCCAGGTAATGTTGTTGTTGTTAGGTGCCATCAAGTGGGTTCTGACTCATAGAGACGCTACAACAGAAGGAAACACTGCCAGGTTCCGCACCATCCTCACAATAGTTGCTATGTTTGAGCCCATCATTGCAGCCACTGTGTCAGTCCATCTCATTGAGGGTCATCCTCTTTTTCGATGATCCTCTACTTAACCAAGCATGATGCCCTTCTCCAGGGACTGTTCTCTCCTGGTAACATGTCCAAAGTACATGAGACAAAGTCTCGTCATCCTGGCTTCCAAGGTGCATTCTGGCTGTACTTCTTCCAAGACAGATATGTAATAGAGTACCTTAATCTACTTCAAAAGCATACATCTTCAAAGGAAGGAGCAAATCTAATGGAAGAATGTCAGTCAAGAAATATTTGAGGGTGAAGTCTTTTTGCTATTGCACCTGGCCGTTCTGTGTACACACTGCCCTCAGTTCTACAAAGAAGGTCATTACCAATGTGCAGTCACCATCTTGCAAGGTGCGAATGATGGCAGATGTTTTGATATGCTTCCACAGAATTTCACTTCTCCTGTTAGGTTTGAAAAAGCTGCTAAAATTGCTGAAATAGGCTAAGATTCATGTGTGCCTTAATACCCAAATGCATAAAAATTCATGATTGCCATCAGGTTCTTTGTGATAAATATTCTTTGATTTGCTAACCTTTCTTGATGCAATTTATCTTATTTTGTTCCCCTTTGGGGTAATGTCTTTCTAAACATCCACGTTATAATCGGTGCTGGAACTCACCGATTGTGCGTGACAGAAGGAACTTAAAGAAAATTATGCATTGCTCTGATCTGGCCTAGGGCACACAAATCAAAGCCTTCACTGTGGACAAGACATAGTAAAATTGAAAGTACTACACTTTATATGGAAATTAGCTGCTCCTAGAATGTAATATAGTTAAGCATATATCAAAACCAAAGACAATGAACATATGATATACATTTCTGCACTTGGAATGTTTCCTTCTCTTTTTCTTCATATATATAGAACAGCGCTTGGTGTATTACATTACATCAAAAATTTGAAAAGTTAGTTTTCTTGCCATGAACATATGCACAGTTGGTTTTTTGAGAGAATTTGGAAAATTTTCTTCTTCGTTTTTTCTTTAAGTAATATTTCATGGAGGCTCCAAAACCAATCAGAACCTGAAGAACTCATTTGGAAACAGTGTTTGGAATGCCTCTTGCTGATGTAATCAAGAAAAAATGGGAAAAATTGTATGTTTTTTCTCCAGAGCAGATATATGCAAATAAGGGCCTTACTTTATTTTTCTCCTGATTGCGTTTTCTTTTTAAATTACAAAAGAAAAATCTAAAATAAGGTTAAATACTTATTTTCTTAAAATAAGTATTCAAGGAAAATTTTAAAGGTAAAGGAAAGAAATGGTTTTGTTCAAAATAGCTGTCTTGTTCGTAGGTCATTCTGTCCCTAGAGTCTGGCAATCAATAGCTGTCGCATGCTAACTCTTTTACCTGAGGAAAGAGAGGTCCAAATCTCAGGGATTTGTTCACTTCCTTGCAGGTAGTCATAGATGACAAAGGTTGCTGGTCTTTAAAATTCTTGGTTTAAATGAGATGAAAACCTGGCTTTTTATTCTCTTAATATACCTCTGTTTTGGCTTGGAAAAAATCAAACCACTCTGGCGAGTTTACACAGAAGAGGAATTTATTAAAGGATATCACGTGCCTCACAGAAAAATCTTGGTTGGCCAGAGAGTGAAGCATGGAGGCTATGTAGCACCCAAATCATGCAGCAGGATGGCACCAACAGAGATTCCACCAAGGCGGGACACTGAGGTGCAGCTCTCAACCTTGTGCCACCTGCTGGGTACCTCTTCTAGGACTGATCAAAGAAAACGCAGGCAGCCTTGTTGTTTAATGCTGGAATCTATTGCTATTAGTTGGTGCCCCGTCGTACTGATTGCTTAGTATTTTTAAAATCACACAAGCCTATGCCTATTATATTAAAGCAATTGAGTTATTCCATTTCATAAAAAAATTATGGCATATGCTTGTATGTTCCTATGTACTAGAAAATGTAGTTTCTTTGGGGAGTGAGATTAGGTAGGGAAGGATGGGAGTGGAAGTGAGGACTTAATTTTTTCTTTATAGATTTCTAGAGCTACAGCTGCTAACTAAAAGGTCAGCAGTTCGAATCCGCCAGGCGCTCCTTGGAAACCCCCTGGGGCAGTTCTACTCTATCCTATCGGGTTGCTATGAGTCGGAATCGACTCCACGGCAACAGGTTTGGTTTGGATTTGGATGGTCTTGATGGAAACCCTGGTGGCGTAGTGGTTAAGTGCTACGGCTGCTAAACAAAAGGTCCGCAGTTTGAATCCACCAGGCGCTCCTTGGAAACTCTACGGGGCAGTTCTACTCCGCCCTATAGGGTCTCTATGAGTTGGAATCGACTGGACGGCAGTGGGTTTTTTTTTTTTTTTTATAGTCTTGATGGCAACAAGTTTATGAACTATAATCACTATTAGAATTGGAAGAAATAGAATTCAAGTACAACTTTCCTAGCTCATTAAAAAACAAAACAAAACCAAATACCACACCCGTTGCCGTCAAGTCAACTCTGACTCATAGCGACCCCACAGGACAGAGTAAAACTGCCCCATAGGCTTTTCAAGGAGCAATTCGAACTGCCGACCTTTTGGTTAGCAGCCAAATGCTTAACCATTGTGCCACCAGGGCCCCAATCCCATAAAACACAGCCTATATTTACTGTCTCCAATACTTTACCTCCTAGTCACACTTAAAATAATACTGACTTCATTTTTTTTTTAGTTAAAAGTATCTTTATTTTTATTTAATTTAATCATACTAAGTTTTATTCGTTTTCAGTTATTTATTAGCTCGTGTTGTCATAGGAAAGCCAGAGGGCTTGACTTTGCCCTTTGGGGTAGGGTAATCCAACTGCAGCCTGAGTGTTGGCCAGAGTGGCTCCCCATTTACTTTTGACTACCTGGGCTAACTCCTGCCACTGCTACAGCACAAAAACTTCTCTGGAAAAGGTCACATGGCCTTGCAATTGGAAGTTAATTGAAACTTTCCACTTCTCAACTTATTTGACTTCATAGCCACAAATAATGAAACAGGCCACTCCTTTTTTCTTTCCTTGGTCTCCCTAGTCACATTCCCTCCTGGTTCTTCTAGCTCTCCAGCCATTCTGTTTGAGTCTCTTTGTCTGGTTTCTCTCTCTTAACACAATTCTTAAAAGACTACTTGACTTTCTCTACATTTATAACCACGGTTTTATCCATACTATAGGACTTCAATCATCATCTGTAAGCTGTTGATCCCCAAATCTGTATTTCTAGTACTGACTCCTCCCCTTAGTCATTCATCATTTCTCCCTTGGATAGCTACAACAGGGATCCCTGGTTGGAATTATAGTCTTGATTGTTTCTATTTAATTTTGGCTTTTTTGAGAGCAGAAGCAGAGAATGACTCAAAATAGTTCAGGGAACAGAAGCTACAACAGGGCTGGACCTCAAGGAGATTGGAGTTGGAGAGTGGTTCTGCATTCCGGAAGGCTCTGTAGACCTCTTAAGAAGGGTCTGCAAATTTGCAAATCTTTACACTGACGTCCTATCGTAAATGTGATTTAGCTACACCCTTTCTATCTCATTAGAAATGCAAATTCTTGCCTCATTTCTTAGTTTCATAAGAGAGAACATGACTGCTTAAACTCCTATTTTACTTTTTCCCCCCTGATCTCAAGAGGTTAGAATTGAGATAATCATCCTCAGACATACTACTATTTGTCTACACAAGGCCAAATAAATTGTTTTAATATTTCTCTCTTTTATTTCTCATCTTTACTCTTTTCCTCTCCGTTCTCATGAAAAGCATTGGCTCTAATATGTGTAACGTATGTCCTTGGGTGGTATGAGTTTTTGAAAGATGTGTTGTTCTGTGTAGGTTTCTATTTAAAATTTATGTAGGATCCCTAGGGGGCAGTGAATGCGTACTAATGGGAGAGGAGCAACTCAGAAAAGGAGAGTAGAATAGTTGTACAACCTGAAGAACGTAATCAATATTAATGAAATGTACATGTGTTGTTAAGTGCCGTAAAGTTGGTTCGGACTCATAGTAAGCCTATGTACAACAGAATGAAATACTGCCCAGTCCTGTGCCATCCTCACAATCGTTGTTATGCTTAAGCCCATTGTTCCAGCCACAGTATCAGTCCATCTTCTTGAGGTTCTTGACCTTTTTCGCTGACCCTCTACCAAGCATGATGTCCTTCTCCAAGGACTGATCCCGTGTCCAAAGTATGTGAGAAGTAATCTTGATATTCTTGCTTCTAAGGAGCATTCTGGTCATGCTTCTTCCAGGACAGATTTATTTGTTCTTTTGGCAGTTCATGGTATATTTAATATTCTTCTCCAACACCGCAATTCAAAGTTGTCAATTCTTCTTTGATCTTCCTTATTCATTGTCCAGTTTTCACATGCATATGAACGAGGTGATTGAAAACACCATGGCTTGGGTCAGGTGAGCCTTTGCTTTTCAGTGCTTTAAAGAGGTCTTTTGCAGCAGATTTGCTCAATGTGATGTGTTTTTTGATTTCTTGACTGCTGCTTCCATGGGCATTGAGAGTGGATCCAAGTAAAATGAAATCCTTGACAACTTGAATCTTTTCTGCGTTTAACGTGATGTTGCTTATTGGTCCAGTTATGAGCATTTTTGTTTTCTTTATGTTGAGGCGTAATCCATACTGAAGGCTGTGGTCTTCATCTTCATCAGTAAGTGCTTCAAGTCCTCTTCACTTTTAGCAAGCAAGGATGTGTCATCTACATAACGCGGGTTGTTAATGATTCTTCCCCCAGCCATGATTCAGTGTTCTTCTTCATATAGTCCAGCTTCTCGGATTATTTGCTCAGCATACAGATTGAATAGGTATGATGAAAGGATACAACCCTGATGCACACCTTTCCTGGCTTTAAACCATGCAGCATCCCCTTGTTCTGTTCAAACAACTGCCTCTTGATCTATGTACAGGTTCCTCATGAGCAGAATTAAGTGTTCTGAAATTCCCATTCTTCGAAATGTTATCCATAATTTGTTATGATCCACACAATTGAATGCCTTTGCATAGGCAATAAAACATAGGTAAACATCTTTCTGGTATTCTCTGCTCTCAGCCAGGATCCATCTGACATCAGCAATGATATCCCTGGTTTCACAGCCGCTTCTGAAACTGGCTTGAATTTCTGGCAGTTCCTTGTCAATACACTGCTGCAGCTGCTTTTGAATTATCTTCAGTAAAATTTTACTTGTGTGTGATATTAATAATATTGTTCAATAATTTCCACATTCTGGATCACCTCTCTTGAGACAAGGCATAAATATGTATCTCTCCCAGCTGGTTGGTCAGGAAGCTGTCTTCAAATTTCTTGGCATAGATGAGTGACCGTTTCCAGTGCTGCATCCGCTTGTTGAAACATCTCAATTGGTATTTTGTCAATTCCTGGAGCCTTGTTTTTCGCCGATGCCTTCAGTGCAGCTTGGATTTCTTCCCTCAGTTCCATCGGTTCCCGATCATATACTACCTCCTGAAATGGTTGAACGTTGACCAATCCTTTTTGGTGTAATGACTCTGTGTATTCCTTGTATCTTCTTTTGATGCTTCCTGCATAATTTAGTATTTTCCCCATAGAATCCTTCAATATTGCAACTTGAGTCTTGGATTTTTTCTTCAGTTCTTTCATCTTGGGGAATGCCGAGCATGTTCTTCACTTTTGGTTTTCTATCTCCAGGTCTTGAAATGTACACATAGAAATTTGAATTGGTGTATGTTTTTACTGTGTATATTCTCAACAACAACAAAACAGTAAAATTACTTATTAAAAAATAAAGTCTATATAAATTATGCTATGTTATAATCCTTTTTCTGTTTCTTTTTTTATTCAACACTGTTTTCAAAATTCATGTTTCTTTATATACATCCAGTTCTGACCACTGCAGTGTATTTCAGCTATTGCATCCATTGTATTTTACTTCTCCATTCTCATAGTGATAGACATCTGGGTTGCTTCCAACTCCCTGCTTCCAAAACAATGTTGCAACAAAAACCTTGCATATGTCTATTTATGGATCAGTGACATTAATTCCTCTGCTTTAACATATCCAGGAGTGGGATTGCTGTGTCATCAGATAGATGTGTAATTAATTTTACTAAATATTGCCAGCTTACTCTCCAGGATGGCTTACCAATTTATACTTCTTTCCACAGTGCCCGAGGGGTTCCATTTCTAAACATCCTCAATATTTGTTATGATAGCTCTGACGGTAGCTTATCTTTTGAAGACAGTTAACCCAGATGCAAGATCGGCACAATCATGTGTAGCTAGGGAAGGGTGGAGTCACGTGGTGGAGAATATTGCTGATTTGCTTTCATCGGAGACAGTGGGTAGGGCAGCTTCTCTTAGATGGGTTTGTGGATGGGGCAAAAACCATGCCTCTTTAATTCTCCCTCTAAGCTTCCTCTGTTGCTAGAGTGTTCATTCCAAAATGTAAATCAGCCCTACTTTAAGCCCACAGGCTAAAACTCACCTTAACATGCCCCATCAACAGTTCCTAACCTCTTCTCTGGCCAGGCTGAATCCCTATGGTTTTCCTATTGGAGTAGGTTCTTTCTTACCTCTGTGCTTTTCCTCTGGCTGCATCCTGTGCTTGGGAAGCCCTCCCGCACTGCCCATCTCTCCCTTCTATTTCAATCCTCCTGGCAAATCCTAGTCATTGTGAAGCCTCTACTTTAGACTCACCAAGCCTAAAAACTACTTTATGCCTGTCTTAACCTAGGTAGCAAATGATGCTCCCTCCTTTGAGTTCCCCATCTCCCTGTCAACTTTCCCATCTATCCCCTTCATGAACTTGATCATGCCCTAGTCCCCACCTGCTTGGCAGCATGCATCTTGAAGGCAAGGGCAGCATCTTGTTTGACTTTTTATCCCAAGAGCCTAACACAGCACCTCAATCTAGTGAGTGCCTAACTAATATTTTTAAAGGAATGAATAAATGAGCCACTTGTTTTACAGAGTAGTAAACTAGGGTCTGGAGAAGTCATGTGACTTTCCCGACGATATACAGAGAGCCAGTGATGGAGCTGAAAGCAAAACCCATGTCTCTTGATTTCCCCTACTGCCCACTGGACTATGACCAATCCCCAGCATTTATCCTAAATAATTGCTTCCATTCTACAGTGCAAGATACTGATTAATTGCAAGTGTCATCTTCCTAATGCGGGAAACATTGTACCGTATAAAGCCATACCAAAAAGCCAGTTGCTGCTGAGTCAATTCTGACTCATGATGACCCCATGTGTGTCAGCGTAGAACTGCGCTCCACAGGGTTTTCAAGTTTGTGACCTTTTGGAAGCAGATCACTACACCTCTGAGCGGGTTGGAACTGCCAAACTTTCAGTTAGTGGTCACGTGCTTAACCTTTTGTGCCAACGAGGAACTCCTGTACAGTGTTATGTAGACTTTTAAAACTTGCCTTTGGACTTCCTCTCCTCTACTGAAAAATGCTGGGTAGTACGGAAACACAGGTTCTAACAGCATTTTTGGAGTGTAAATTATCTGAAGAAACTCACCATGGATTTCAAACTAGGGGTAGAAATTTCTTAAAGAATAATACATACTGATTTTTCAAAAGTTTACATCAACGACTGAATGATATTTTTCTCTTTTATTTTACTTTTTCTATTGTTTCTTAACTATATTTCAGAGATATAGCAATCAAAGTCATTTTGTCAAGAAATTTTGCAGAAGAGTTTACAATACTGAATGTACTGTTATAAAAGCATGTCCTTTTCAGTTGAAGTGTTTTGCAAAAATTCTACACCCACTTCAGTTCTCTCCTTGACCTGGAGCTGAGGAGGAGAGAAACGGTATTTCTTTATTTTTCCAACCATTCCTAGAGTCGATCAGCTGGAGCTGGCCATGAGCGTGGCCATTAACGCTAGGCATTTTCCTTGCCACTTTAGAAATAGGATAGACAGGTGTTGGTGGGGGAGGCGGGGGTTGGGGCTTCAGCAGCAAGACCAAGGAACTGCTTTGTAGCTTTTCTAATGCCTTCTCAATTTACACTGAGCCGCAGAAGGGCCATAGCTCTCCACAGCCCCGCAGAAGGGCCATAGCTCTCCACAGCCCTGAGACCAGAGCTCATTATTTCCATGCTGTGAATTAGGGGAAGGAATAACAATTATCCATACAAATTGAGGAAACTCAGATGCACTGAGAGGTGATATCCTTGAGTGTACAAATCTTGCAATAGAACGGGGGATTTCTGATTCTCAGCTTCTCGTTTCTCGCCACACACACAAAAAAGTTGCCTTTGAGTCACTTCCGACTCCTGGCGGCTCCCATGTGTGTCAGAGTAGCACTGTACTCCGTAGGGTTTTCAATGGCTGTGCCTTTTGGAAGTAGATCACCAGACCTTTCTTCCAAGGCACTCCTGGGTGGATTTGAGTTGCCAGCACTTTGTATTGATAACTGAGCACTTAACTACTTTCACCACCCAAGGACTCCTTCCATGTCACAGGAAAACAATTTTCCAACTGTCCTGATATGCAGGCCAAGGGGCCTCCGCTCAGAATTCAGAGAGTGTGGCCAAGACCTAGAGTCTGGAGGGCAGGGCCATTATGTAAATGGTCTTAGAGTACAGAGAATTATTTTTCAAGCCTTAAGGGCTAATGTGTTCTGCTGACTGGCTTGGTGCCTGTTATCCCTATTTTGCTTACAATTTCTCCTATTTGTAGTGGAAATGTCTAGCTTATGGCTCTTCCACCATTGAACTTTGGAAGCAGATAACTTGTATTCTAGATATCACACATGAAGAGGAATTTTTTTTTTGAACTTGTAGCTGACTTAAGGCTTTTGCTATGATGGGGTGAATGTATTTTACATGTGGCAAGGACATGAACTTTTTTTTGGAACCCCAAAGAGCCAGGAGAATAGTGCATCCTTTGGACCCAGGGTCCCTATGCTGAGAAGCTCCTCGACCAGGGGAAGATTGCTGACCTGGATGTTCCTCCAGAGCCAACAGAGACAGAAAGCCTTCCCTTGGAGCTGATGGCCTGAATTTGGACTTGTGGCCTACTAGACTGTGAGAAAATAAATTTATCTGTTAGAGCCAACTACTTGCAGTGTTTCTGTTATAGCAGCACTAGATAACTAAGACAAGTTGCCTCTGAGTCCTGGCAAGCCCCATGTGTGCCAGAGTAGAACGGCTCTCCGTAGAGCTTTCAGTGGCTGTGCCCTTTTGGAAATAGATTGTCAGGCCTTTCTTCCAAGGTTCCTCTGGGTGGATTTGAACCATCAACACTTCATGTTAATAATGAAGTACTTAACTATTTGTACCACCCAGGGACTCCTTCCTTGTCACTAGGAAAACAATTGTCCATAGATCAAGAGTGACATGCAGGCTGATAGCTTTAATGTTTAAAACCAGAGGTGTCACTATTTTTATGTCAGAGGTAAACTAGACAATTATTTATGATGTAACTCCGTGTGTCATTTAAATATATAGCAAAGCTCTTTCTAGGAATACTTGCGAAGCATTTTGGTAGGTAGAGCCGATGGCAAAAGAAGTAGGTGGTGGTGGTAGTAGTAGGACTGGTGCCAATTATTTGGTTTGGTTTTGTTTTTAAACCTTGATAAAACAATTCACAAATGAGGGCATTTGAAAATCACTGCATTTAAAGCACATTATTTTTCAGGAACAAACTAATAACAAACATAATTATCGAAAGCCTACAACTTTTAGAATATCTGGCTAGTTAACATATATTAATTAGCTAGATGCCTGGCACTATAAAAACCAAACCAAACCCGCGCCATTGAGTCAGTTCTGACTCTCACAGCCACCCTAGAGGACAGAACAGAACTGCCGCATAGGGTTTCCAAGGAGCGCCAACTGCCGACCTTTTGGTTAGCAGCTGTAGCTCTTAACCACTAAGCCACCAGGGTTTCCACCTGGCACTCTAGACATCTTTAAAAAAAAAAAAAAAATTTGCCCTTTGCCCAAAGTGTAGCATAGTTTAAGACATGGTAAGGGTCTTTGGTGGGAAAGAATTGTTTGTGGATTCATAGACTAATTTAACTGGGCCAGTTAGTTTCATCACAATAAAACATTAAGAACTATTCAAAACTCACAGAAATATTTTCTTGATTTTATAGAAATCCGTTTTTGATCTTGGGACTATACGATAACCCTATAATAAACACAATAAACCTAATATTTATATTAAATTATAGTTTTCATCTGTTACCCAGGACTTGGTGATTTCTAAAGACAGGGAACGGTAGAAGAACTAACGCCCAGTTGACCAGGGTTCTTTCTATTTGTTCTATGTAGTTGCAGACTGAAACTTTAAACTTAATTTTTTTTTCCCCCTGAATTTGGGCGGTTTTCATATAGCAAGAAGTGTTCAGGAAAATTTCAAGAAAAATATGTTCTTTCAACTTTTCTTTCTTTCTTTAGTTCATAGACCACATAAAAATAAGAGAAAGATACATTAAGTTATCTAGGTATTCATCTTGTGCCATGATAGAATTATGACCCGTCTAGTCTTATTAACACATGTTTCAAAAGAGAAAGTCCATTCTGTTTTTGTCAGCTAAACCTATGTGAGGGCTTGATGAGACCCACAATGCAAATCTCTGATTTCTTCTATAGATTAATTGTGGGACAAGATAGGCTTTAGAAAAGGTATTTTACGCAGTCCCATATATTTTGAATAGTACTTTTCTGAAACCAACTACAAACGATAACTTCTTTTTATTCCTTAAAATTTGCTGAAGAAGGAAATGTTTTAGATTCTGTTGACCCCAAAAGAAGGTATCTTCTGTATAAGGTGGCAAATCTTTTAGTCTACAAAATGTCCCTCTACTGATTTCCACTGTCAGTATCTGTGAGTACTTGAGGCTTTTTTTTTTTTTTTCCATTGCGCTTTAGGTGAAAGTTTACAGCTGAAGTTAATTTCTCATACAAAAATTTGTATACATACTGTTAGGTGACATTGGCTACAATCCCTAAAATGTGACAGCACACTCCCCTCTTTTCACCCTAAGGTTCTTAGGTCCATTCACTCAGTTCCTGTCCGTTCCTGCCTTCTCATCCTGCTCCAGCTGGTCTCATGTATCTGCTTGAACTAAGAAGCACACTCTTCACGAGTATTATTTTATGTTTTATAGTCAAGTTTAATCTTTGTCTGAAGAGAGAGCTTTGGGAATGGTTTTAGTTCTGGGTTAATTGAGCATCTGGGGGCCATGGCTTCGGGGGTTCCTCTTGAGGCCATTTTAGACTCTGGTATGTCTGTCAGGATCATGGTATTCTCACCAAGTAGAACATAATCAGGTCTTGGTGTCTCCCTGTTGAGAATTAAAGAAGCATCGCCAGCTTCCATTTTCCCTGTGAACCATTTGGAATCTTTTAGTTTGTGGCCCACCAGAATGTTCTACTTTTTATTTCTCCTCCTTCTTGGATGATGACTGTGGGCCCCAGGTGCCAAGCTGTGGAACATAATTGTCTACTGATGGTGACATCTGGTTCTTTGGCAAGCTTCTTCCGGAGGTTTTTTTTTTTCTTTTTTCACAGTGAATAAATGATAGCTTAGAGCTCTGTAATAATCTATTGTCTCCTAACATTTTTAGAGCTCTGTAATAATCTATTGTCTCCTAACATGTTTGGGCCAGGTTTATTTCAAATTCATTAGCTATGCTAAGGGAAAACTAGGAAACAATGATAATTTCAGGTGCAAATTATTCTTCAGAAAACCTTGCAGCCATAATTTGCCTGGGATAAATTTTGCAGCTTATTTTTTAAAAAAACATTTTTCTATCTCAGGGGATGCAAAATAGGAAAGCTTTTTGACTCATTTACAAGGGAAAAAAATCAGCATTTATAAATGTTAACCGCTAAGCCAAAGTAGAAAGAGGATACTTTTGTGAATTTTCCCCAGAGATAAAATTTACAAAAGACTTCTGAATTTACATGATATAGACACAGTCTAGTGATTCTTTGTGCTTATTAACATACTGCACTCTCTACCCAGGTTGTCTTTTTAATATTTCAAGGTTGTCTTTGCCCAATCACCATTACCTACATCTTGGCCTTGAATTTACTGAAAAAGGAAGAAAACTTATGAATGTTTAAAAAAGACAAAACAGTAAACCAAGTTATTATTCAAAAGTAAAAAAAAAAAATTTTTTTTTAAATAAACGCAAAGGATATACAAGGTACTAACTAATTCAGTTGTAGAAATTTGACCTCAACCTTCCTGGTCCTATAATATATAGTCCACGAATATGTTTTTAAAGACAGAAAGCTACATGCAACAAAATTCAGTACTGACAGATTGATACGCTTATACTTGCTCAAATAGCATGTCTGCTAGTTTATTATTTTATTTTATTTTTTTATAACTTTTATTAAGCTTCAAGTGAACGTTTACAAATCCAATCAGTCTGTCACATATAAGTTTACATACATCTCACTCCCTACTCCCACTTGCTCTCCCCCTCTTGAGTCAGCCCTTTCAGTCTCTCCTTTCTTGATAATTTTGCCGGCTTCCCTCTCTCTCTATCCTCCCATCCCCCCTCCAGACAAGAGTTGCCAACACAATCTCGAGTGTCCACCTGATATCATTAGCTCACTCTTCATCAGCATCTCTCTCCCACCCGCTAACCAGTCCCTTTCATTTCTGATGAGTTGTCTTCGGGGATGGTTCCTGTCCTGTGTCAACTGAAGGTCTGGGGAGCATGGCCGTCGGGATTCCTCCAGTCTCAGTCAGACCATTAAGTTTGGTCTTTTTATGAGAATTTGGGGTCTGCATCCCACTGATCTCCTGCTCCCTCAGGGGTCCTCTGCTGTGCTCCCTGTCAGGGCAGTCATCGATTGTGGCCAGGCACCAACTAGTTCTTCTGGTCTCAGGATGACGTAGGTCTCTGGTTCATGTCGCCCTTTCTGTCTCTTGGGCTCTTAGTTGTCGTGTGGCCTTGGTGTTCTTCATTTTCCTTTGCTCCAGGTGGGTTGAGACCAATTGATGCATCTTAGACGGCCGCTTGTTAGCATTTAAGACCCCAGACGCCACATTTCAAAGTGGGATGCAGAATGATTTCATAATAGAATTATTTTGCCAATTGACATAGAAGTCCCCGAAAACCATGTTCCCCAGACCCCCGCACTTGCTCCGCTGACCTTTGAAGCATTCATTTTATCCCGGAAACTTCTTTGCTTTTGGTCCAGTCCAATTGAGCTGACCTTCCATGTATTGAGTGTTGTCTTTCCCTTCACCTAAAGCAGTTCTTATCTACTGATTAATCAATAAAAAACCCTCTCCCACCCTCCCTCCCTCCCCCCCTCGTAACCACAAAAGTATGTGTTCTTCTCAGTTTTTACTATTTCTCAAGATCTTATAATAGTGGTCTTATACAATATTTGTCCTTTTGCCTCTGACTAATTTCGCTCAGCATAATGCCTTCCAGGTTCCTCCATGTTATGAAGTGTTTCACAGATTCGTCACTGTTCTTTATCGATGCGTAGTATTCCATTGTGTGAATATACCACAATTTATTTACCCATTCATCTGTAGATGGACACCTTGGTTGCTTCCAACTTTTTGCTATTGTAAACTGAGCTGCAATAAACATGGGTGTGCATATATCTGTTTGTATGAAGGCTCTTCCTAGGAGTGGGATTTCTGGGTTGTATGGTAGTTCTATTTCTAACTGTTTAAGATAACGCCAGATGGATTTCCAAAGTTGTTGTACCATTTTACATTCCCACCAGCAGTGTATGAGAGTTTCAATCTCTCCGCAGCCTCTCCAACATTTATTCTTTTGTGTTTTTTGGATTAATGCCAGCCTTGCTGGTGTGAGATGGAATCTCATCGTAGTTTTAATTTGCATTTCTCTAATGGCTAATGATCGAGAGCATTTTCTCATGTATCTGTTGGCTGCCTGAATATCTTCTTTAGTGAAATGTGTGTTCATATCCTTTGCCCACTTCTTGATTGGGTTGTTTGTCTTTTTGTGGTTGAGTTTTGACAGAATCATGTAGATTTTAGAGATCAGGCGCTGGTCGGAGATGTCATAGCTGAAAATTCTTTCCCAGTCTGTAGGTGGTCTTTTTATTCTTTTGGTGAAGTCTTTAGATGAGCGTAGGTGTTTGATTTTTAGGAGCTCCCAGTTATCGGGTTTCTCTTCATCATTTTTGGTAATGTTTTGTATTCTGTTTATACCTTGTATTAGGGCTCCTAGGGTTGTCCCAATTTTTTCTTCCATGATCTTTATCGTTTTAGTCTTTATGTTTAGGTCTTTGATCCACTTGGAGTTAGTTTTTGTGCATGGTGTGAGGTATGGGTCCTGTTTCATTTTTTTGCAAATGGATATCCAGTTATGCCAGCACCATTTGTTAAAAAGGCTATCTTTTCCCCAGTTAATTGACACTGGTCCTTTGTCAAATATCAGCTGCTCATACTTGGATGGATCTATGTCTGGGTTCTCAATTCTGTTCCATTGGTCTATGTGTCTGTTGTTGTACCAATACCAGGCTGTTTTGACTACTGTGGCTGTATAGTAGGTTCTGAAGTCGGGTAGGGTGAGGCCTCCGACTTTCTTCTTCTTTTTCAGTAGTGCTTTGCTTATCCGGGGCTTCTTTCCCTTCCATATGAAATTGGTGATTTGTTTCTCTATCCCCTTAAAATATGACATTGGAATTTGGATCGGAAGTGCGTTTAATGTATAGATGGCTTTTGGTAGAATAGACATTTTTACTATGTTAAGTCTTCCTATCCATGAGCAGGGTATGTTTTTCCACTTAAGTATGTCCTTTTGAATTTCTTGTAGTAGAGCTTTGTAGTTTTCTTTGTATAGGTCTTTTACATCCTTGGTAAGATTTATTCCTAAGTATCTTATCTTCTTGGGGGCTACTGTGAATGGTATTGATTTGGTTATTTCCTCTTCGGTGTTCTTTTTGTTGATGTAGAGGAATCCAAGTGATTTTTGTGTGTTTATTTTATAACCTGAGACTCTGCCAAACTCTTCTATTAGTTTCAGTAGTTTTCTGGAGGATTCCTTAGGGTTTTCTGTGTATATAATCATGTCATCTGCAAATAGTGATAACTTTACTTCTTCCTTGCCAATCCGGATACCTTTTGTTTCTTTGTCTAGCCTAATTGCCCTGGCTAGGACTTCTAGCACAATGTTGAATAAGAGCGGTGATAAAGGGCATCCTTGTCTGGTTCCCGTTCTCAAGGGAAATGCTTTCAGGTTCTCTCCATTTAGAGTGATATTGGCTGTTGGCTTTGCATAGATGCCCTTTATTATGTTGAGGAATTTTCCTTCAATTCCTATTTTGGTAAGAGTTTTTATCATGAATGGGTGTTGGACTTTGTCAAATGCCTTTTCTGCATCAATTGATAAGATCATGTGGTTTTTGTCTTTTGTTTTATTTATGTGATGGATTACATTAATGGTTTTTCTGTTATTAAACCAGCCTTGCATACCTGGTATAAATCCCACTTGATCATGGTGAATTATTTTTTTGATGTGTTGTTGGATTCTATTGGCTAGAATTTTGTTGAGGATTTTTGCATCAATGTTCATGAGGGATATAGGTCTATAATTTTCTTTTTTTGTAATGTCTTTACCTGGTTTTGGTATCAGGGAGATGGTGGCTTCATAGAATGAGTTGGGTAGTATTCCGTCATTTTCTATGCTTTGGAATACCTTTAGTAGTAGTGGTGTTAACTCTTCTCTGAAGGTTTGGTAGAACTCTGCAGTGAAGCCGTCCGGGCCAGGGCTTTTTTTTGTTGGGAGTTTTTTGATTACCGTTTCAATCTCTTTTTTTGTTATGGGTCTATTTAGTTGTTCTACTTCTGAATGTGTTAGTTTAGGTAGGTAGTGTTTTTCCAGGAATTCATCCATTTCTTCTAGGTTTGCAAATTTGTTAGAGTACAATTTTTCATAATAATCTGAAATGATTCTTTTAATTTCATTTGGTTCTGTTGTGATGTGGTCCTTCTCATTTCTTATTCGGGTTATTTGTTTCCTTTCCTGTATTTCTTTAGTCAGTCTAGCCAATGGTTTATCAATTTTGTTAATTTTTTCAAAGAACCAGCTTTTGGCTTTGTTAATTCTTTCAATTGTTTTTCTGTTCTCTAATTCATTTAGTTCAGCTCTAATTTTTATTATTTGTTTTCTTTTGGTGCCTGATGGATTCTTTTGTTGCTCACTTTCTATTTGTTCAAGTTGTAGGGACAGTTCTCTGATTTTGGCTCTTTCTTCTTTTTGTATGCGTGCATTTATCGATATAAATTGGCCTCTGAGCACTGCTTTTGCTGTGTCCCAGAGGTTTTGATAGGAAGTATTTTCATTCTCGTTGCTTTCTATGAATTTCCTTATTCCCTCCTTGATGTCTTCTATAACCCAGTCTTTTTTCAGGAGGGTATTGTTCATTTTCCAAGTATTTGATTTCTTTTCCCTAGTTTTTCTGTTATTGATCTCTAGTTTTATTGCCTTGTGGTCTGAGAAGATGCTTTGTAATATTTCGATGTTTTGGACTCTGCAAAGGTTTGTTTTATGACCTAACATGTGGTCTATTCTAGAGAATGTTCCGTGTGTGCTAGAAAAAAAGGTATATTTTGCAGCAGTTGGGTGGAGAGGTCTGTATAAGTCAATGAGGTCAAGTTGGTTGATTGTTGTAATTAGATCTTCCGTGTCTCTGTTGAGCTTCTTACTGGATGTCCTGTCCTTCTCCGAAAGTGGTGTGTTGAAGTCTCCTACTATAATTGTGGAGGTATCTATCTCGCTTTTCAATTCTGTTAAAATTTGATTTATGTATCTTGCAGCCCTGTCATTGGGTGCGTAAATATTTAATATGGTTATGTCTTCCTGATCAATTGTCTCTTTTATCATTATATAGTGTCCTTCTTTATCCTTTGTGGTGGATTTAAGTCTAAAGTCTATTTTGTCAGAAATTAGTATTGCTACTCCTCTTCTTTTTTGCTTATTGTTTGCTTGATATACTTTTTTCCATCCTTTGAGTTTTAGTTTGTTTGTGTCTCTAAGTCTAAGGTGTGTCTCTTGTAGGCAGCATATTAGATGGATCTTGTTTCTTTATCCAGTCTGTGACTCTCTGTCTCTTTATTGGTGCATTTAGTCCATTTACATTTAGGGTAATTATAGATAAATAAGTTTTTAGTGCTGTCATTTTGATGCCTTTTTATGTGTGTTGTTGACAATTTCATTTTTCCACATACTTTTTTGTGCTGAGGCGTTTTTCTTAGTAAATTGTGAGATCCTCATTTTCATAGTGCTTGACTTTATGTTAGTTGAGTCGTTACGTTTTTCTTGGTTTTTATCTTGAGTTATAGAGTTGTTATACCTTTTTGTGGTTACCTTATTATTTACCCCTATTTTTCTAAGTAAAAACCTAACTTGTATTGTTCTATATCGCCTTGTATCACTCTCCATATGGCAGTTCAATGCCTCCTGTATTTAGTCCCTCTTTTTGATTATTGTGATCTTTTACCTATTGACTTCCATGATTCCCTGTTATGTGTATTTTTTTTTTTAATTAATCTTAATTTGTTTTTTTTGTGATTTCCCTATTTGAGTTGATATCAGGACGTTCTGTTTTGTGACCTTGTGTTGTGCTGATATCTGATATTATTGGTTCTCTGACCAAACAATATCCTTTAATATTTCTTGTAGCTTTGGTTTGGTTTTTGCAAATTCTCTAAACTTGTGTTTGTCTGTAAATATCTTAATTTCGCTTTCATATTTCAGAGAGAGTTTTGCTGGATATATGATCCTTGGCTGGCAGTTTTTCTCCTTCAGTGTTCTGTATATGTCGTCCCATTCCCTTCTTGCCTGCATGGTTTCTGCTGAGTAGTCAGAACATATTCTTATTGATTCTCCCTTGAAGGAAACCTTTCTTTTCTCCCTGGCTGCTTTTAAAATTTTCTGTTTATCTTTGGTTTTGGTGAGTTTGATGATAATATGTCTTGGTGTTTTTCTTTTTGGATCAGTCTTAAATGGGGTTCGATGAGCATCTTGGATAGATATCCTTTCGTCTTTCATGATGTCAGGGAAGTTTTCTGTCAGGAGTTCTTCAACAATTTTCTCTGTGTTTTCTGTCCCCTCTCCCTGTTCTGGGACTCCAATCACCTGCAGGTTATCCTTCTTGATAGAGTCCCACATAATTCTTAGGGTTTCTTCATTTTTTTTAATTCTTTTATCTGATTTTTTTTCAGCTATGTTGGAGTTGATTCCCTGGTCCTCCAGATGTCCCAGTCTGCATTCTAATTGCTCGAGTCTGCTCCTCTGACTTCCTAGTGTGTTGTCTAATTCTGTTATTTTATTGTTAATCTTTTGGATTTCTACATGTTGTCTCTGTATGGATTCTTGCAACTTATTAATTTTTCCAGTATGTTCTTGAATAATCTTTTTGAGTTCTTCAACAGTTTTATCAGTGTGTTCCTTGGCTTTTTCTGCAGTTATCCTAATTTCATTTGTGATATCATTAAGCATTCTGTAAAGTAGTTTTTTATATTCTGTATCTGATAATTCCAAGATTGTATCTTCATTTGGGAAAGATTTTGATTCTTTTGTTTGGGGGGTTGGAGAAGCTGTCATGGTCTGCTTCTTTAAGTGGTTTGATATGGATTGTTGTCTCTGAGCCATCACTGGGAAACTAGTTTTTCCAGAAAATCCACTAAAAAAAATGCAGTCAGATCCCTATCAGAGTTCTCCCTCTGGCTCAGGCTATTCAGATGTTAATGAAGCCGCCTGGGGAGGGTGGGGGAGGGAACAGAGAGATAGGAGAGTAGCACCTCAGAATATAGCCAGAGTTGCTTGTCTTTCTTGGAATGACTATTATATCTGAGATTTCCCCGGGGCGCGTCGCCTATGTGTGCTGGCTGTGTGGAGATTGCCCCCGGGGGGTCTGGCCCGCTGGAGTCACGGTCAGATCCTCTGCTGCCAGCCCCACGCCCAGCGTCAAGGCTCCCCTACTGGGACGGTGCACTCTCGACTCCAAAATCAGTCGCTGCCTCCCGGGGACTTCTCGTCCCTCCAGCCACGTGGCTGTGCCACCCCCGAGAACCAGTTGGGCCTCCTCCCGGGGTTAGTTCAGATGGGTGGAGCAGCTCCCCGTGCTCGTGCCGTGACCGAGTGTCCCGGCTGGGACGCTGTTCTCCCCGCTCCAATACCAGTCGCTGCCTCCCGGGGACTTCTCCTACCGGCTGCGTCCCACGCCGCCCGCACGACCCGGCTGGGCCCCTTCCCGGGGTTAGTTCAGGGGGGTGGAGCAACTCTCCGTGTTTATGCCGTACCTGCGTCCAGTCCAAATCCCTGCAGGACGGTTCCCCCGCTCGGACATTGCTCTTTCTGCTCCAAGATCCGTCACTGCCTCCCGGGGACTTCTCCTACCGGCTGCGTCCCACGCCGCCCGTGGAACCGGCTGGTCCCCCTCCCGGGGTTAGTTCAGGGGGGTGGAGCAGCTCTCTGTGCTTGTACCGTACCTGACTGGTACGCTGGCTCCAGGCTCTGGAAACAATCGCTGCTTCCCCGTATTAGTTCGTTCTCCGTCTCTAAATCTGTGTTTGTTGTTCAGGGTTCGTAGATTGTTATGTATGTGATCGATTCACTTGTTTTTCCGTGTCTTTGTTGTAAGAGGGATCCGAGGTAGCGTCTGCCTAGTCCGCCATCTTGGCTCCGCCTCCCTAGTTTATTATTTTACTAAAAAATTGATACAAATTACAGTAAAAACTATGTGATACTACTACGTGGAATTTTTGTCCTACAAATAATTCTTAAGGAGAAAAAGATGACTCAGAAAATGTGAAATGTCACAGAGCTCAACACTGACACATTTGTGAGGTTGTATTTCCTTAAACCTATTTTCCTAGTAAATATTTGTTATGTGCTTGCTCTACAAAGCCTAAAAAGCAAATACAATGATTAGAACAGCCAATAATTGATGTTACCATTTTTATAGAGCTTTTAGGCTAAAGCTACAAAGGGTCGAGAATAAGATTTGATATGCAAACCAAACTCAGACTTAAGTAAGGGTGTAGCTATAAGCGGAATCAATCTCCGAAGAGGTGGGCAGTTTGTCATAGGAAATAACCTGGAGTCAGAGAAAATAATAGAGTAGGAGGCTGCAATATTCAAGAGAGGAAATAATAAGGGCAGAAGAATATCTTGGCAGTAAGGCTGAAAAGGAAGAAAGTAGCTTTAGAAATACTACAAGGAAGTGATGGCAAACGGGGCAATTGCCTGGAAAGCAAAATGGGAAAAAAAGAAATTTAAAGGGAATATAAAAGGAGGAGAAGCCCTGGTGGTACAGTGGTTAAGAGCAACAGCTGCTAACCAAAAGGTCAGCAGTTCAAATCCACCAGCCACTCCTTGAAAACACTATGGGGCAGTTTTACTCTGTCCTACATACAGGGTTGCTAGAAGTCAGAGTCGACTCTACTACAGCAGATAAAAGGAGGAAGTAGCCCTGTTGGTATATATAGTGGTCAAGTGCTGCACTGCTAACTGAAAGCCCAGCAGTTCAAATCCCCCTGCCAATCTGAGGGAGAATAGTGTGGCAATCTGCTCCGGTAAAGATTATAGCCTTGGAAACCCTACGATCAGTTTTACTCTGCCCTGTAGAGTTACAATGAGTCGGAATTAACTTGATCACAATTTTTTTTTTTTTTTTAAATATAAAAGGACGGAGGGCCTGGGTAGTGCAAATCCTTACAACACTCAGCTGCTAACGGAAAAGTTGTAGGTGTGAGTCCACCCAGAGGTGCCTCAGAAGAAAAAGGCTTGGTGATTTAAAAAAAAAAAATTTACTTCCCAAAAATCAGCCATTGAAAATGCTATGGAGCACATGGGGTCCCCATTAGTCAACTGAAGGGCAAACGGTTTATAAGAGATTTTAAAAAAGGTTAAAAAAGAGGAGGTAGTAAAAACTGTAGCACAGCTTTAGAGAAGGAAACCTTTAGAAGGATGGATTCGTCTGGGGTTTCTGGAGTAATGTTTTTGAGACAGCCTTTCTGAAAACCTTTCTCTCCTTCCCTGAATTTCTGAACGATTGTCAGTTCTCCTTCACCTTCTCACACTTGATCCTGTTCTGCTTCAACATCCATTCTCTCCTGAGATGTCCCTGCAGAAGGCCACCAGCGCTTCCTTCCCAGGGCCTTTTTCTCACTCTCTTCCTTCTTTGACACCACTGACTAGCTCCTCCTGGCTCTGCTGATTCTCTCCTCCCTCCCGATTGCTCCTTCCCTGGCTTTTCCTCCTCCTTCTGCCCCTTAGTGTGATGTCGCTATCTCTTTTCTCTCTACGCTGTCTCACAGGGCAGTCTTGCACAATCTCAAGATTTCAGTGACACCTCAGTGCAGACAGGCCCTAACCATTGCTTCGCTCTGACATCTTCCCCAAGCTCTACCCCCACACTTGTCTGCTAGACTCTCTATCTGGATACCTCACTGGTACCTCAAACTTAAGGTGTTTGAAAAAGAATTACCTCCCCATCACAAAACTTGCTTCTCTTTTTATGTTCTCTAATTCTGCTATTAGCATCACTGTCTTCTCAGTCACCCAGGCTCAAAAAGATGGATTATCTTGGATTTCACCCACTTCTTTGCACCAACCCTAGATTCAGATGTCAGTAGCTCATATTCTTTCACTGTCATTGTAACTACCCTGTCTAGGCTTCCGAAACAATAGCTTTCTTATTGTTCTCCCTGACTTCAATGTCTCCCATAGTATGGACTGATAGTATGATATGAATAAATACTTACTGGATTAATAAATACTATAAACATTCAGGAAACCCTAGAGGTGTAGTGGTTAAGTGTTATGGCTGCTAACCAAAAGGTTGGCAGTTCAAATCCTCCAGGCACTCCTTAGAAACCCTATGGGGCAGTTCCAGTCTGTCCTATAGGGTTACTATGAGTCGGAATCTACTTGATGGCAGTGGTTAGTACCAACATTCATTCATTCAATGCTTATTTAACAAGTGTCTGCTATATGCTGGACAAAAGTCAGGGGAGATAGAGAGGATAATGTTTCCTACATTTTTAAAAGAGAATATCAAATGTTTTTTAAATGAAATTTCTGAATTTGTCATCTGCTTTTCAGATAAAAAGACTAAGGAATATGGCTGTATTTGTGACAATATAAATTTAGTAAAGAAGAACTAGTTGATGGCAACATCTGTTAAATAATGAAATCCAAAAAAAAAAAAGGAAAAAGAAAAAAACTCGTTGCTGTCAAGTTGATTCTGACTCATAGCGACCCTCTAGGACAGAGTAGAACTGCCCCATAGGGTTTCCAAGGAGTGGCTGGTGGACTCAAGCTGCTGAACTCATGGTTAGCAGCTATAGCTCTAAACCACTGCACCACCAGGGTAATTGCTTATAAATTCGGTTCTCCTTTCTTGAGCATTTTTAAGAATAGGATTGATTATTCGTGAAATAAACGCTAGGCTCAGGACCAAAACAAAACCATGCGAGTAAGACTCAGTGTACCCACTGATCCATTTAGTGTAGTCCGTCTTGTTTCACTTGGTTTTCACACTGGGATCCATGCCTATGGGTGACCTCTAGTACATTTGCTGGAGGCAAATGCTTCTATTTTCTTTGCTTGTTGGTAACCAGAGAAGGATGTGGTTATTGCTCAAAGGGAAGTAAATAGCTTTAAGATTCTCTCTAAAAGCCCTAAGTTTTTGGTTTAAATGCTGTTTTGAATAGTTCATTATTGAAAATATACTTCTGCTTTCAGAAAATGCCCAAGCTCTGCATTAAAGGCAAGCTGCTGATTGCTAAAGGAAGGATGTGGTACAAGAGCGAGCCAAGTGTTGATTACAGGGAAAGGGGAAAGCTTCCAGCTAGTTAATGAAGCAAACTGGTAACAGTTTTCTGGTTGGAAAAAGTGATCAAGGCCTTTCCTGTAGACACACAGCACCATTTAATTTTTCTCTCTCTCCCATCATCAGAAGATTTGTGCAATAGAGTGGGATGTTGTGGAGAGAGCCTACATGGGATTTGTCACCAGACGGGGGGTTGAGCTCCAGTTCTAGTCGCTTAATTCCTGTATAATGCTGAGCAAGCCAAACTCATTGAGCCTCAGTTTCCTCACTTGCAAAATGAGAATAACAACAGCCACCCAGTTCACATGGCTGCTGTGAAGATTTCAGTTATGTTGAAGAGCACCGTGAGTTAAAAAATCCTAAATTACCTAATGCAAGTATTAACTAATATTAATAATAATTAGAAGGAAAATACAGAGAACCAAAATAGCATTTAGGGTTAAATCTATATCTGAAAACAAGTTGACAGTCATAAAGTATAAGGAATAGCAAGAAAGTTCATAATCATATTCGAATGTTTATTTAATCCCAATCCAACGGGAATTTCAATTTATTCATGAGCTAATGCTCCAAAACCCACTTGTAAATTAGTTTTTGAAATGCAGAGCATATTTTCTCATAGAAACAATGCTATAAATAATGGTTAAGTTCCCAGCACACCCTAAAGACTTCTTTACCCTGAAGTAACTGAAACCTAGGCTTCTGCAGGTTGATCTGGGACCCTAGCCACTCTTCACAGTGTCTTCACGCAGCAAAAAAAGAGGGAATGCAGGGGCTTGGGGGTCCTTTGTGCTTTCACTGCTGCTCCTTGGAACATGGGAAGGAGGAATCTCATGAAGAAGGCAGCTCAGATGGTGGCTGTGCCCTCTCCATATCCCCAGTGCGTGATCAGAAGGAAACACGGCTGCTTGAGAATATCTGCCCCCCATGTCTGCCCTTCACCCAGAATGCACCCGCACTAAGAGTCCACATTTCCTATCTAGTCAACCTATACTTCTTGTCTGAAAATAAACACTTGGAAAAGGTAAATCTTGTGGTGGAATCTCCTCTGCTAATGCCCCTCCTGCAGCAGTTCCTTAGGGAATGTTTCTCTCTGTCCTGACTCCAAGAAACTTCAGGTCATATGGGGAGGGGGCAAGAGGAAGTCATTAAAGGGCTTAGGGTGCTGGATCCTTCTCAGAAACTTCAGGAGTAAGAAACTTCTTTCTCTAGCACAGAGAAAAGACATATGAGTGAACATTTTCAGTGGTAAATTTCTAAGTTAGAAGTCCCCATGTAGTATTTCTTCATTGAATTTAAATTTTCATTGAAAATTCTTGTGTTATTTTAATAGAGGGAATATTTTTGCTTTTTGAAAGATCAAGTGGAAAGGTATACTTGTTAATCTCTAAGTCTGGTCAATAATAAGGTACCACTTTGGTGGCTATAAGCATATAAAATTGAGAGAAATATCTTAAAAGATAAGGCTCTATGATGAACAAGTAAGTTTGACTTAGAAGACTAATGTATATGGGTCTCATGGTTAAAGCAATAGATGTAGAAGACTCTGAAAACTTATATGATTTAGAAATAGCTAGGGCAATATTTCAGCTTGAAATTTTAGTGATGACTAAATGCTAGAAGTTTCCCATCTCCCAGTTTAAATGTGATCACAGAGCTGCCATCTGTGGATGTACAATTTGTGCACTGAATGAAGGGAGCTTACCTGGAGGTGAGTGGGGTTGAAATCTAGTCAAGCACTTTGGTGCAGACCTGAGCCAAGAGGAAGAGGCACCTTGATATTAACACAAAGTTACTGTATATGCTAACAGCTGCCCTGTTTGGAGCCCTTTTGGCGCAGTGGTTAAAAGTTTGGCTGGCAACCAAAAGGTCAGCAGTTGGAATCCACCAGCTGCTTCTTGGAAACCCTATAGGGGTAGTTCTACTCTGTCCTATAGGGTTGCTGAGTCGGAATCTACTCAACAGCAATGCGTTTGATTTCGGTTTGACTCTGTTTGGCTATCACCAAAAGCCATATTTTCCCACCTACGTGCCAAAAGCAAAAACTGCAGCCAGGGGACGTCCTAAGGGAATTAGTATAACCAACTCCATTAATCTCTGTACTATATGTTAAAATTAACATTTTGGGGATGGAGGAGAGGAGCTAATACTTGTTGAATGCCTACGATGTGTGAGACACTGTGCTACTCCGATGAAGGCTATTGAATCACTTAAATCAAAATGGGCAAAGGAATACAGTAGATAATAATTACATTTTAAATGCCTTAAATTAGCATATTGCTTTTCACAGCATTTGAAATATACATTTTCCTATTTGTTTATGATAATAGCTCCGTGAAAAGGCTGATATTATCTGCATCTGACAGATAAGTTATAGAGAGGTTAAGTGACTAATAAACTGAAGCCTGATCAGTGGAGTCCTAGGGTAGGAGGTAATGTGTTGGGGCTGAGGTTGGGGGCAAAGACCAAGACTGGAAAACAATAATCCTTGAAAACAAATTCTAAAGTTAACAGAAACAAATGCTAAATATACCCTAAACCTGAACACAATACATATAAAGAGAAAAACAGCCAGAAATATTTTTAATGCCCTATGGATAGAATATAATGCTCTCAGAACCTTTTGTGAGGCAAATACCTTAAAAAGAAGGTCTTGCCACAGTGAGGTAGAAAAGCTGGAAAAAAATGGACACAGATTCAGTCTGAAGGAGAAAAGGAGGGCCAGTCATTAAAAGCAATATGTGCATATAACAGTTTGGATTATCATTCTAGGACTTTATAAGAAACATAATAATATTGACTTGACCTAGCTGATTGCAGCATATTTGTTTGCATAGATAAAAAATCTTAAGATAATTTCATAATTATGAATAAAATATATGCCTAAATATCATGAAATTTTGGAAGACATTACAGTAATAAATAAAATCCTGGGAAACAGAAGCAATCTAGCATTTTTAACTGATGTGCAAATTCAGCTCACCAAAGAGAAGTTTAGTTAAAAACACAACTTTTGATTAATTGTTAGTTGAGTATCTCAACTGGATTTTCTTGGGAATCTATTATCTTATCCAATTTCAATATACCCTTTCTTCATAGCATTTATCACCGTTTGTAATTAAGGATTTATTTAAACCACTATTCAGTTAGTACCTTTTTCCCCCACTAGAAGTATGCTCTGCGAGGGTAAGGAATGACTTTGTGTGCCTACAATCATATCTCCATACCTGGTACAGTGCTTGGCACAGAGTAGGCAGTCAGCATTTACTGCATAAAAACAGCAAATGAATGAATGGATGAATCAGCACAACTAAAGAAATTAAAATACAGTTAAAGAATTTCTGCAAAGGCAGAACATCAATGTTGTGATAGACATATGTATTTGTGTTAGAGTGAAAGAAAACCAAGGAGAATGGAAATTGACTGCCAATTCTATTTTATTGATATAGATACAATGGACTGTTTAAGAATTATATTCTGTCAAAGAAATATCGCTTGTTAAAATCCAAAGGCTCTTTTTCAACGTGCTGATGTTAGTCAGACCAACTTCTTTCCATCTATCCTTCCATCCATCTGTCCTTCGATCTTTGATCTGTCTATCCTTCCATTAATCCGTTTTGGCATCCATCCATCCTTCCATGCATTTCTTCATCTATCCATTCATCCTTCTGTTTAGTCTTCTATCCACCCACCCATCCATCCATCTGTCCATCCGTCTGTCCGTCCATCCATCCATCCACTCATTCATTCAATAATCCATTTATTGTTTTTCCACAGCAAAAGCTAATTATTTGTTGATAATTAGAAGTCCTGAATAAACAGCACTGGAAATCAGAGATGCATTTAGGTGTATCATTTAAAGAATGTATAAATTACATCATTTATTGTGGTCCTGGTAGCTATGTGAGCAAGCCCGGGTGGTGCAGTGATTAAAGAGCTAACCAAAAGGCCTGTGGTTAGAACCTACCAGCCTCTCAGCTGGAGAAAGATGTGGCAGTCTGCTTCTGTAAAGATTTACAGCCTTGGAAACCCTATGGGACAGTTCTACTCTGTCCTACAGGGTCGCTATGAGTCAGAATCAACTGGATGGCAGTTAGTTTATCATATTGCAGTTTAGAACTGAAAGTGATCAGCTAAAATTATCAAGCTTAATTTAATACCATTTTCTATTTACCATTTTCATTACTTGTATACATTATGGAGACTGCCATTTCAGTTCCTTAAAGTACATTAAATCCATCATAGCTTTCCTGATAAAAGCCTTTTATTATTAATTTTTGAGATGTTCTACCCACTTCTGCACCATTTCAGAAATATATTGGTTTTCATTTATTAGCTTTGTGGCCAGAAATAATTGACTCCTTTTGTGTAGTGCTTTACAGTTCACAAAACCCTTTTTTAGATGCATCATCCCTGGTTCTCAACTAAAATCAAACTCAATGTTTTGCATATGTTTTGCTGCAGCTCTCATTTCATCTCAGGTAAGCCAGCCGACCCTCATTCTCCTCCTGGGACGTGCCCCGGTGCTGCTTTCATTAACTTTCCCCTGGTGTTTGTTTGGATATTCAGATGATGATAAAGTGGATGTTGTTCTCATTATTCCTGCCTCAGGATGTGGTGGACCACCATCTGCAGATGCCGTGTAAGTGATCATCTTGGCACTGACCCATATGCCACCTTTGTAGTCATGAGGATTCTATCTGAGAGATGCCATCTGGTTTTCACGGAAGTCGGTGGAAAAGCTGGGGTCTATGTTTTACCACTGAGATGGATGTTCAGAGAAAAAAAATGAACATTTTCTGCTCCCTTTAGGGACAGAGTATCAACTATTGTGTTCTTTGCATCAAATTTTCTCATACGCTTATACCTTAGTTGTTAGAGATCTATTTTTTATAGGAAGAGTTGAGAAACCCTGTACAGTCTATGAAGCAGAGCTGGGATTGGGGTTGGGTGGGAGAAAGAGGAGAGAAGAATAATTGCACCAACCACAGAACTTAAAGATCCTACATAATTTAGGGCAAGACACTGACCACAAAATTTCAGTTACTTAGGCCCAGACAACTCTTCAAGGTTATCATCTTTATTTGTTAAATTTTATTCAGAAATAATTTCAAATTACAAGAATTAAATAACCCCCATATATCCTTCATTCAAATTCATCAGTGACCAACGTTTTGGCACAGTTACTTTATATATATATATATATATGTGTGTGTGTGTGTGTGTGTTTCTGAATAACTTCAGAGTTAATTATAAAAATTGTATACCATTTGCCCATAAGGACTTCAATGTATATTTCCTAAGCTCAAAACATTCTTTTACATAAGCGCAGTGCAAAGTTCAGGATATTTAAGAGATATAATATTATTATCTAACATACAGTCCTTAATTTTAGAACTTAAAACCAGTGCTAAAATTCAAAAATTCTCTATGTTTCTGTACTTATCAGGCTGGTAAAAATTTTATAGCCCCTCTTGTCATTTGGGCTCTTCTGCTATGGAAACTTGACAGCTTTGAATGCCCAGTACACTTATCTCAGCTTGTAGCATAGAATAAGTATGGAACAAATAGAAAAATGCAGTACACTTGACTTCTTACTGAGCCCCACTTGTAGAAAGAAGTTCCTTTGTCCTGCAAAGTGTTTTCAGATTTGGACACATTTCAGTTTCTTATTTCTGTCTTTATCTTTTTGGGCCCGCTTACCTAGTGCAAAGTTGTAGCCAGAGCAAGAATCTTAAATGCTTGCTTTTTTGTTTTGTGTTGTTTTGTTTTCTGCTTTATTCTATGGTTCTCTTCTCAGCCTCTACTTAAGCAAGGCAGGCTTGTCTTTAAAATTGTTTCTCTGCTTATTCAGAAATACACCCACTCCTTCAGTGATGAAGCTCCCCGAAGATAAGATTTTAGGTGAACAACATGTACTTTTTAGGATAGGATCATTGATTTTCTGGAAATCTTCAAAAGGAAATGCAGAGAAGTAAGCATTATTTTTAAAGGTATCTTTTTTATAATCAGTAACTATTCATCTCTTCTATTAACTGGTTTATCAATTAC
Source organism: Loxodonta africana (assembly GCF_030014295.1). Lineage (NCBI taxonomy): Eukaryota > Metazoa > Chordata > Mammalia > Proboscidea > Elephantidae > Loxodonta > Loxodonta africana. The sequence continues at coordinate 150,039,746 of NC_087342.1, read as the reverse complement.
AAAAAAGGGAAACAGGCATTTGAAAGTAGCTGGCAATCAAGAACGCTACAGAAAACTTGCTTTTGGCAGTACGTATATTCTGATCTATTCCCTTACCTATTAGTTGGGTGCACTTAGTTTCATAATTTATTCCTTTGCTTGCTAATTTACTCAGGTAAAGGTCTTCGACTACAAAACGTAATGATAATTCATTCCAAATATTATTTCTTATGTTTATTGTGTACTGATAATAGCAATCTCATATTTCAAAAGGAATGTCTTCTAATAAAACAACTTTTTTTCCAAATGGTAAGACATTGAGATAAAAGACCCCAATTTGGTAGAGTAATTAGATGGTCAACTGCTTTTTTATCAAATAAATTACTTTTCTGTCAAGTGACAACAAATGTAATTTGAACTGAGATTAATTACATAATAATTATGCTTAACATAATTGGTTAAATAGAAGTGTTTCTTACGAAATGGTAGATTCTTAAATTTATACAAATAAGACCAGATGGTGAACAGCTAGTTTTAATTAAATTAAGTTTGATAATTATAGGTGATTAATTTTAGATTTGACTCAGATTAGAAAGACTATATTAAGGAAATTATTTTTAGTTTTTTTTTTCACTAGGATAATACATATTATGATGATTATAAACTCTGATACCTGGAATTGAATGAATAAGCCCTTAATTTCACTTTGATAAATAAGACCCTGGAAAAGGTTACTAACAAAAATTATAGGATCTCTTTCCTTGGAAGTCTTTAAGATTCAATCAAACACCTATTTGTATAAGAGGTTAGGTTTTTTTGTTTTTGTTTTTTGATAGAAATGGAGAGGGGTGTTAGGAGGATGAGAAAAGAGACTCCCTGAAGATATTTCTAATTCCAGAATGTGGTGACTAAGATACTGTCGTAGAATTATGCATGTTACATGTATCACACTCCAAAAATGGCTTCTGAAAAGGATGTAACAATCCCACAAAAGCGTGTATTCTACAGGAAGAGTTTGTCTTCCCATTTCCTTTCCATTCAGAAGGTATTTTCACATGGTTTATCATATGAACTCCTGCACAAGGCATCTGTGAATTGCTTTTAACCACAGGAACCATGTGTCACTCAATCTGTGAAAAATTCTGAATCTAAAAGTGCAAAAGAAGATAAGCCTGCCCCACACGAGGGAAGATTCATTTTCATTCTACGTGAATAGCTTTTGACAATGTTTGTTTGTTCATTCATTCATTTATTCATTCATGAAATGTTTATCATGTGCAAAGCTCTGTATTGGGTGATATGGTTTTATTAGGCACTTTCAAAATAAAAACTGTTAATGCAAAAGCTTGTGTTTTATATTTTAATTGTCTCTGGATGTTTCCAACAATTTGTCTTTGACTGATTTTATTGTTTCTTCCCAACTGTAGTTCAAAATGAACCTCATACTGAAGTGGTCTGAATCTTCAAATGGCCCAACCAGGAGAAGAGTTGCAAAGACCAGGTCTCCAGACGAGAGCACACAGAGAAAATCACATGCATGTGGTTATGTGTGTGAGGACACGGGTGAGGCCACTGGGCTCTTTTGGGGCAGCCTACCAGGGAGACTCCACCATGGAGGACCCACAGATCAGATTGTCCAGGTGGGGTCCTGGTTCACTGACTTTTGCAGACCTCATTCTGGCTTCAGCAGCCATTTACTTTATAGTGAGAGGTGGAAGGGGAGCTGCTGTTTGGAAGCAGGGAGTTTCTGTTTGTGGTGATGGGAAGCCTGGCACTGATGAAGGGTAATGCTTGCACAATTGATTAATGTGATTGATAATTACTAAGCCATACACCTGAAAAAATGTTGAATTGGCATGTCTTTACAAAAAAAAGCAGCTGTTAATGCCGCTTATGTACAACTAAACACCTCTTAGAATTCATTCTCTTGATTTGGAGTGTTAGAGTCATGATATCATGGGACATCCGAGTCAACTGGCCTAATACTGTTTTTCTTCCTAGTTCATTGCATAGTGCCTAGGGACATAAAAGCTTACAAGTGGCCGTTCAAGCTACAACAATAAGTCTCCACTCACCTGGAGTAGCAGAAGAAGAGAGATAAGAATTGGAGGAGAATATGGAATGCTTTTCTGGTTGCCTCCATGAATAACTACCTTCTATGCTATGAGACCAAAAGAATTGGATGGTGTCCAGCTACCATTATTGAACATTTTGATCTAAGATTCTATAGAAGAATCTTGATCAAAAGGGGGAAAAAGTCAGAACAGAGTTTGCAATTCTCAATGTAATTTGAGCTTCTGGAGCTACTGAGGCTGGATGAACACTCGAAACTATTGCCCTGAGATAGTCTTTAAACCTTAAACCTAAAACCAGAATGATCCCCTGAAGTCTGCTTTAAACCAAGCAATAAAAAAAAAAAAAAAAAAGCAATAGTTTAGTTTAATTAATAAATTATGTCTGCCTTGAGCATTGTGCTCTTTCAAAGAATTATCTGTGTGGGATCAAATTGACAACAGCATTTTGAAAGGCTAGATGAGAAGCTTAGGGAGCAGTGAGATTATATTAATGGTGGTGGAATGTCATGGAAAAGGATAGCAAGAACAGTTACATAACTTGAAGAATCTAGTGAACATCACTCAATTGTACATGGAAAATTTGTTGAAATAATGTATCTTTTGCTGTGTATATTTTCACCAGAAAAATAAAATAAATAAAAATTATACCAAGTACAGTGATGTTCACTGTAGCACTATTCACAAGAGGCATCAGATGGAAACAACCTAAATGCCCATCAACAGATGAAGGAAGAAACAAAATGTGGTTTACACATACAAAGGAATATTATCCAGCCATAAAGAGAAATGAAGTTCTAATACATGCTGCAATATAGATGAACCCTGAAAACATCAGGCTGAGTAAAATAAGTCGGTCACAAAAGGGCAAATATTGTATGATTTCACTGATATTAAAGTGGCAAATGTATAGAGAACAAAGCTTATTAGTCGTTACTAAAGGTGGAGGGGAAGGGGTAAAGGGAAGTCATTGCGTAAGAAGCAGTGAATTTCTGTTAGCGGTGGTAGAAAAATTTGGAAAAGGATAGTGGTAATCGTTGCACAGAATGATGAATGTAATCAATGTCACTGAATGTAATATAAAAATTGTTGAATTGGCAAATATTTGTTATATATACTTTCACCACACACAAAAAAAATTATACTGATTTTTTTTTTTTTTCTAATTATACTGGTAGCTTTAACTGGCCTGAGACTGGATCCCTCAAGCCATGGAGGATAACCTTTTACTTTTGAGGTAGATTCACTAAATCTGCCAGATTATATTTCAGAAGAATGCTTTCCTGAGCTCAAAATTAGGACACTGGAGTTAGATCTTCTTAAGAACTATTTTTTTAATTATGTTTTTTGTAACACAAACCACATATAAATATCGTAGAAAAGTTACCACATATCAAGAGGCAAAAAGGAGAAAAAGTCACTTTCAACCTGAACATTCAATGAAAACCACTCTTACCATTTTGGGATTACTTCCTTCTAGATATTTTTCTATGAATACCTATTTTTATTTTACAAAGAAAGATGTGGTCTTATAACCCACTGTTTTCATTTAATAACATTGTTAGCATTTCTCTGTGTCAATATATATACTTCAGATCAACTATTTTTATGAAAGCATGGGATTCCATAATATGACCCATATTATATTCAGTTGATCCCTTTTTTTTGGAGATTAAAGCCTCTATGTTACTTTTTTTTTTTTTTTAGCCTGGTGCACTCTCCTCTTCCACCTTCGCTGAATTTCTGTCCTGAGAACAAGGGCTATTCATTTGGAATTGGACTACCCTCCAGGCAGTGTTGGTGAAAATACCTAATTTAAACTCAACTTCTCTCCTGGCTTCATTCCTTTCTGCACAAGTGATTATAGCTTATTTTTATTGAGTAAATTTTAGGTTCGTTACCTCCTGGTGACATAAAATGGCACCTGAATTTAATCAGTAAATTGTATCAGCAGCACATGGACAGGTCAGTACAGAGAAGGTATCTTGGATCAGTGGTTCTCATCCTTGGCTGCATATTAAAATGACTTGGAGGGGCTTTTAAAAATCCCAACACCCAGGCCTCAGCCAAGTCCAATTAACCCAGGATCTCTGGGTGAGGGTTCTGTACACAGTCTGTGTTTTCAAGCTCCCCAGCTGATTACATTTGCCACCATGTTTGGGAACCACTGTTTCTGTATAGAGTCCCCCACTTTTTCTGAAGATGAAGTGTCTTTAGATTTCCCTAAACCATTAACTCAAATAATGATGGAGATGAGGTGGTGGGACTGCCATGAAGTGGGAATTAGCAGATGGGGAAGAAGTGCAACTCAGATGCTGCCTGGCTGCCTTCCCCTGAGGCACAGACTGGGGGTGTGGTGGAGCAGCAGCTGTCTCTGAGATCCACAGATAAAGCCTTGCCAGGCAGAAGGGATAAGCTGTGCTCTTGACTGTAACAACATCACCAATAAGAATGACAGCTGCTACAGTCGTTAAGTCATTCAGTGTTCACAACAGCTCTACGAGGCTGGTGTAATGACCAATTTCAGGCAGTAGAGACTAGAGGTAAAAGTACATACTTGGAGCCTGACACCTGGTTTATTGTTCAAGCTCTGCCTCCTAAAGCTGTTTCACCTCCAGGAAGTTACTTAATTTCTCTGTGCTTCAGTTTCTGCATCTGTAAAATGTAGATAAGGATAGTACCCACCTCTCTGTTTGATGGAATCCCTGGGTGGCACAAATGGTTAACATACTCAGCCGCTAATGGAAAAGTTACAGATTCAAGTCCATCCAGAGGTAAGGTACCTCAGAAGAAAGGCCTGGTGATTAACTTTTGAAAAATCAGCCATTGAAAACCCTATGAAGTACAGTTCTGCTGTGACACACATGAGGTCACCATGAGTCAGATTCAACAGGAACTAGTTTTTCTGTGTGTTGGGAGGAACAGATAAATTAACACTTTAAGAACTCTTAGAAAAGTGTCTGTAACAATGATTCTCAACTAAGGGTTGAGACCTTTGACAAGAGACATTTGACAATGTCTCAGGACATTTTTGTTTGCCACAATTGGGGGGGAGGGGTGCTATTGGCATCTAGTGGTTAGATACCAGAGACGCTGCTAACCATCCTACAGTGCACAGGACAGCCCCCCTCCCCCACCAACAAAAAAATTAAAAAAAAAAAAATCCACCTCAAAATATCAATTTTTACTGAGGTTGAGAAATCCTGTGGTTAGATACTGATTATTTAGCTCTTTAGACAACAACTTACTGAAGTTGAATAACTTATCTAAAGCCATACAGCTGGTAAAGGGTGGGACTAGTACTTGGACACCAGTTGGAAAATGCAGGAGTGTCTTTATCATGCTATGAGGACATTATCTATGGTTGTGGGGCTTAGCTTCACTTTCTAGAGTGCTGGCAGTTCTTATCCTCATCCCAGATTTTAAGATGAGGTTAGGGTCTGTGGCGTTTGGCCTCCTGACTGCGTTATGTGTGTTTATTTGTATGTGTGACAGAGAGAGAGGTGTGCTGTGCTGGAAATACTGACACTCTTCACCAGCTCTGATTACCATCGTCTCTCACCCTTTCACCTTTATCTAGGAGAGAAGGAAAAGGGAGCTGAAAAGGGGGAATATAAAGGGTGGTATAAAAGCCATTATAGGCTGTTTGGTGTTGCTAGGAATATTAGGAGAGATGTGTGCCTTCAAAAAACATACGAGATATACCCTGCTTCATCCTTCCCTGGAAACCCAAGCACACTGCATATATGTCCTCGTACGTTTACTGACGCCGACAAACCTCCCTCCTGGGTAATTTAGCAATAGTACATATTTCAATTCCTAGGCGATTTCATTCATTTTCCAGACCCGTGAGTAGACAAGAACTGTAATGAACAGACTGATACATTATAGCAGGCCTCCACAGTTCAGACAATTGAAAAGCCAGTGAAATTAATAAAAGGTACATCAAAGTGTGCTTTTTCAGTTAGAGGAACGGGAAATTGCATAACACCTAGCAGAGAGAACTAAGTGACAGACTTTCTATGCAAGTTATGGTCACCTTGGGTGCCCATTACGGAACTTAATGAATTCCTCTTAAAGCATCCTTTGCGCTGGAGGTTTCTTGGAGCAGCTTGCGGGCTGGGACACAGGCAGAGAGCTGGCTAGCGCCCTCGCTCCAGAGCCCTGTCCTTTTTGTGTGGAGCTCACTCGGAAAGGCTTTCTCACTCTGAGAGCATTTCTCGGTACAAATTTAATTCTTCACCTGCCTTTTTGTCTGCTGAAAGCTGTGCTCTCCCCATGCCCATTTTTTTTCAGCCATATCAGCTATGTAAATCAGCACCTCTTCCTGGATTGATTTTCTTTGTGAGCCAGGAGCCATTTGTGGTGTTTCTGCCTGGGAGTGTAATTTGAGCTGTTTCATTGTTGAGTTTTTCAGGGGCTATTTTAATTTCCATACTGTAGGTCTTCTTTCTTTCACTTGTCCCAGATCTCAATTTGTTTCTACAGAGAATTGATTCTGCATTTGGTAATAGCCTTTTTTTTTTTTCACTTACAGTACAGTATATTCTAGAGTTTCCAGCGTCAGACTTAGCGAGTATGAAATGCATGTACAACATGACAGTTTTTCAACACTTCTGAAGGAGGCATAATGCATGAGTGCAGGAATAAAATTACCTGTCTGGTAATGGAAAATGGAGAACACAATGATCACTGCCTTTTCATCATGAAAACATTAAAAAATGAAATATAACAATGCCACTTATTTGCAAACGGCCTGTCTCATAGATGTAAAAAGAAAATCATATATAGACTAAAATGGAGGTATTTCATGGCATACTATGCTTTTAGCATACTGGAAATTAGAAATCAATTACAATGGGTTAAACTAATGTTTTACAGAAATTTCAAGTAAATTTACTCAAAACTTCAAAGCACCACAAACTTTCTCCCCATTCTAGATAAAAAAATAAGATTCAAACATATAATTCCTTGGAACAATACAAATAGCCTTATTTTTCTTTACTTATTTTTTGTGATATGGGGAGAATATTATTACAAGGGTTTGTTTCTAGGAATAGGTCTATATATTTTTATTTCATTTATAATAGTTCAAAAATAATAGCCATGGCAGATTTTTAAGCCTACTTTAGTAGGTATGCAAGGAGCCCTGAAGTTGCAGCGGTTAAACGCTCAGCTGCTAATCAAAAGGTGGGTGGTTCAAACCCACCAGCTGCTCCGTGGGAGAAAGATGAGGAAGTCCGCTTCTGTAAAGATTACAGCCTTGGAAACCTTACGGGGAAGTTCCATTCTGTCCTATAGGGTCGCTATGAGTTGGAATTGGCTCGATGGCAATGGGTTAACAGATATGCAGTAATTTTATACTTAATAAATCGATTTGCAACTTCAGCATCTTATATTATTATGTCTTTTTTGTCCATGTTGGAATACAGAAAGATTAAAAATGTCATCTGTTAGCAAATAAACTTATCTAAGAATAAAAACTAATCATAAATTTGTAATAGATTTACTCATTTAATTGCAAAAAACTAAACCTTTAAAGTGTCTCATAAAAGCAATGAAATACTCAAGACCAAAATTTTAAATTAAATTAAAAATCAGTGCATTAGTTGTGAACAAACGGGTAAGGATTATACATTTAATAGTGGATGTTAATTTTAAACTGAGAAATTTTAGCCTTTAGAAAATAATTATATAATTTTATACAGTAAATACTAAAATCACCAATGTATACAACTTAGAATTATTTTTCTTATTCAAACTGTAGAAAGAAAAAATAGTTAATTTTTAAACAAATCAGTCTTAAGTTGTAATAAAAAGATAAGTTATAAGGCAAACTATAGGTAAAAGCATTATTCTTTGTATATATTTTCATTCAGTGGTATGTTGTTGAGACTTTTTCATGTAGCTACATAGTTCGTTCATTTTTACTGTCATATGTAGAGCTTCCACCATATTAATATGTAATGCCATGACTTATTTATCCATTTTAATATCAATAGGCATTTAACTTGTTCCCATTTTCCTGTTACAATCAATCCTGTAAAGGATAGTCTTGTACATGTACCTTGGTACATATAAGCAAGACTTTTTTCAGCATTTATATCTTGGAGTGGAAATGCTGGATTGGAAGGTATGTGCATTTTCAAACTTCTAAGTAATGCCAAGTTGTCTTCCAAAGTAATTGCGCCCATTTGCATTTTTACCAACATGAAAGAGGGTTCCTATTATTTCACATTTATGCCATCACTGAGTATGATATATTTTAATTCTTGCTATACTGTTAGCTGAGAAATGGAATTTTACTTTGGTTTATTATGTAAATTGGTATGATTTTTGCTAATGAGATCGATCATCTTTTCATTTGTCAATTTGGTGTTTTGTGATCCCTCAACTGTGAAATGCCTGTTCAGGTATTTTGCCCACTTTGCTATACGGATATTTATCTTTTCCATGTGTATTTCTAGGAGTTCTTTATAGATTCTGGATAATCCTTTGTTATATGCAGTGATATTCAGCTGAAATGTACTTGTACTGCTATAATAGTAGTTTATGGTTGGCATCCATTCTAACTGGTTGATGCCTACGCAATGAGAAGAAACCAAACCAAACTCTTTGCTGTCAAGTTGATTTTAACTCATAATGACCCTATAGGACAGGGTAGAACTGCCCCATAGGGTTTCCAAGAAGTGACTGGTAGATTTGAACTGCTGACCTTTTGGTTAGCAGCCTGAGTTCTTAACCACAGTGCCACCAGGGCTCCACTGGTTGTTAAATACTTTGAATAACACCTTTATTTACAAATACCTTTTTCCAGTTGGTATTTATCTTTCCATGCTCCTTTTTGGTGTCTTCCATGGAATAGAAATTCTTAATTTTAATGAAGTCGAACTCATAAATCTTTTCCTGTATGCCTAACACACTATAACTTGTTTAAGCAGTCTTTTCCTACACTGTTGTCATAAAAAGTTTACCCTATATTTTCTTCTAAACGTTTCAAAGTTTTGTCATTCATGTTAAAGTCCTTGATCCATTTGGAATTAATTTTATGTATATTGTGAAGCAGATATATTTTCACCTTTTTCCGTATCATTAACTGTCCCAGCCCTCTCCTCAAACAGTACCAAGACACAGTGTGAGCCCCCCCATCTATCTCTCCCCATTGGCTCTATTCCAATGGTCAGCATGTCCTGCATGCTGCCTCCATCACCACTCTGACTGATGTTACTACTGCCTTTACTGTTCCTTTCCATTGATTTATTCACATTTCATCACCTTGCTTCTCTATTGTAATACCATTCCCTTTAAAAGCTGTCTTGATCCAGTTTTGAGGCCCTGGCTAGAGGCCAGTTTCTCTTCTTGAGCAGCTGATTAAGTCCATTCTCCAACCATTCCCCTCAGGCTCTCACGCTCTTGAGCCAATATGAACCCAACCTAATCACCCTGGAGCCAGGTACACAACAACGATCATAGAGCCCTTATGCCTCCTGAGTCTGCAGAATCAATCAAAATACCCAGTCCCCAGGAAGTCCACAAAGCCTAGCTAACCTCACCTTGCTTGCCATACATGAGCCCTCTCCTAAAATTTCAACTTGTTACCTCGTCCCCAAGTGCAACTCCCTGTATGGCCTTCAGTCATGGCATGCTGTGCCTGCCTGCCTCTGGGACCTGTGAGTAAGAAACTCTATTTGTTTTCTGGCCTTCCTGCGTGAATCTCACTTCCTGTGACATATCTGACAGGCCATTCAAGACACCCACAGACCCCTTTGGGTCAAACTGAGCATACCTCTTCACTGCTTCTTACTTCTGGGCTCATACCCAAAGGCTCACCTTTTAGAGGCATTGCCCACCAGTCAAGACAGTCCTCTTTTTTCTCTGCAATCTTGTTATAATATTTAGGCCTTTGATCATTGAATTTGCCATTTGTTTCTGGGTATTCCTTTTCCTCTTGAGTAATTTTGGAAGACCGGTCTCTGAAAAGTTCTGGTTTTATTATAACCGCATCCAAGATTTGAAAAACAGACCTAACACAGAATCCAACACCCATGCTATGTTAATGACTTATAGGCTCCAGGTGGACCTTAAAATGTAAGTACCGTTTACAGTGTGGAGCCTCTGGAGTGTCACTAACAGGGATGGCAGGCCCAGTAGCAGATGCCAGGGTCCATTTAACATGGTATGGAGGTGTAGCAAAGTGAAGGGGTCATATGTCTTATGCATGACAGGTAGGATTTACATCCCAAATTAAGTACAGAGTGACTATGTAGTTTCTTCCTGAAATAGTCAATATCTCTCATCCTGGCCAATTCACTCTCTAGAAAGATCAGAGCTGGCCAGAACTTAAAGGACTGATCTCCTGGGTTGCTGCAAATGATTGGAACAATTCTCAACAAAACCGGTAGGAGGCTGCCAGTCATGGGTGATCCAGTTGAAAGTGAAAGGAAAGAATCTTCTCCAGAAGGCAGAACGTGGTGCCACAAGAGTTTTACTCCAAACAAAAAGAAGTTAGTTGCCTCCAAGGGACAAAATAGCATGTGTCCAGGACAGTTTTAGGGACAGGAGTCTCCCAACCAGAAAATACTTGAGAAACAAGGCAAAGTCACATAGCCAGCTGTTTTGTTTGTTAATTAACTCCTTCTCCACCAATGGTTATTCTCATGGTTGCTCTTTCCTTCTAGGTCACACATTGCTGCAGTCTTTCTGATGATTATAAAACATATATTGCCCATATTGAATTCACAGTTATAAGTTATTACAATAATAAGAATACAATTACAAAGGCAGCTCTTCAAACTGTATTGATGTAAGATCCTGATCCAAAATCTGTCCCTTAAGGCACTCTACCCATAGGTTTGGCCGCCACTCCCACAGAAAACTATCATCTGAGCAAACTAAATAGTTTCAGTTTCACAGGGCATGATTAAACTGATCAGATTGTTCCCGGTCATACCATCTAAGCTCAAGACTTGCCCAAAATACATACTCTTTTTGATGTTATTCAACAATTCATTTTCTCATGTATCCATTCAACAGTCATGAACATCTGCCCCATGCTAAACATGTGCTAGGATCTGCAAAGAAAGATAAGCCTCTGGTAAGGAAAATGAAGGCATAAAGCCTTCCCCACACTGGTCATTTAGAGTACAAAGCTTTTTGAAGCAACAAAGGCAATTCTTATGTGAAAAGAACTCCCTTACAGCCATAGGAAGACTTATAAAACAGAAAAACCTCTTTATTCGCTTGGGTCACTACATGTAAAAGGTTGTCAGGGCAATTTTATAAAACTCAAGTTTACACACACACACACAAACAGCATTACAGAGTCATAAATTCATTTCTTAAATGCTAAAGTGAACAGATACACTGACAAATTATACAAAAGTCACCTACTGTGATACATAACATTACAAAGAGGGCAATTTCTTTTCTAAACCCATTATCTTAGTGCTGCTATAACAGAAATACCACAAGTTGATGGCTTTAACAAAGAGAAATTTATTTGCTCATAGTCTAGTAGGCTAGAAGTCCAAATTCAGGGTGTCAGCTCCAGGGGAAGGCTTGCTTTCTCTATCGGCTGTGGAGAAAGGTCCCCTTTATCAATCTTCCCCTGGACTAGGGGATTCTCCACGCAGGAACCCCAGGTCCAAAGGACACGCTCTGCTCCCCATGCTGCTTTCTTGTTGGTATGTGGTCCCCCTCTCTGCTTGCCTCTCTCTCCTTTTATCTCTTGTAAGATAAAAGGTGGTGCAGGCCATACCCCAGGGAACTCCCCTTACATTGGATCAGGGATGTGACTTAAGCAAGGGTGTTATATCCCACCCTAATCCTCCTTAACGTAATCCAATCTTGCCTCATTAACCACAGGCAGAGATTGGGATTTACAACACATAGGAAAATTACAATCACAAAATGGAGGACAGCCACACAATACTGGGAATTGTGGCCTAACCATGTTGACACATATTTTTGGGCAATACAATGCAATCCATGACACCCATGAAAGACTTGCAAAGTCTAACCATCAGCCTTTTGTAGATGGAATTGCCCTGCACCTCTTGGGCATTTGTTCAAATAAAGGCAGGACAAAATTTGAACTTGACAGGTAGCAATGAAATGCTCTTTTGCCACCACACTCTTTATCCCCCATCTCCCACTTTTTCCGACCTGAGCCTTTAATATTGTTCAAAAAGTAGCACTCTGTCATTTGTAGGACACAATATACTCTATGGGGCAGTTCTATTCTGTCCTATAGGGTCGCTATGAGTCAGAATTGACTCGATGGCAGTGGGTAATATACTACTTAGTGAATGGTCCTGCTTTTTCACAACAAAGCATTTGTCTACTCCAATATGTTCAGTTTTGGATGCACACCATTCAAAATTCAGCTTAGAGTTAATAAATGTTGGGGCATAGTGTTCACGACTGAACATTTACAAAATGGATATTATCTCCTTTATGCTCAGCAATCATCTAATAAATTCATATTTGCCTTGTGGTGGATCATTTTTATGTGACCTTTCTAGCCGTGGTCTTGTAACTCCTACCAACTGGTTGGGTAAACCAAAAACCAAACCAAACCTGTTGCCGTCTAGTTGATTCCAACTCATAGCGACCCTATAGGACAGAGTGGAACTGCCCCCTGAGGTTTTCAAGGAGCAGCTGGTGGATTTGAATTGCTGATCTTTTGGTTACCAGCCATAGCTCTTAACCACTGCACCACCAGGGCTCCAAATGATTGGGTGGGACTGTGCAAATAAGGTGCTTGTAGTAGCCCTCAAGGGGATTGGACAGCTTGCTAATAATGCAAGTAAGGTTCATGGCACCCTTGTGGGTGTGGGACCATGAAAATAAGGTGTATGGAACCCTAACAAGGGGATTGGTCAGTTTTGCCATCCAGGTAGGCTTACAATGAGCCAACTCAGGGAGAAATACGGGACCTCACTATAACAAATAAAGAAGATCTAGGAGTGGTGTGTATCTTTTGGTCTGGGATCCCTGTGCTGAGAGCTTCCTAGACCTAGGAGACAGAAGGAGCTGTAACACTGGTTCTGGTGAGAGACAGCAAGAAGCAGCAGCAGAGAAATGGTGGCAGCAGAACCAGGAGACCAGCAGGAGATGGCATGGTCTGCTTCTTGGCTCACAGATCGAAAAAGCTGAATGCCTTCAGGCAGGAGGCTTGCTGGCAGAGTGGGGTGCCTCTGGGCACTTGTCAGCAGAGCTACGTTTGCTGAGTTAGAGAGCTGAGCACCTTTGGGCTGAGGCTTACTGGTGTAGGCAGCTGGCTATGGGCACTTAGTGGTGAAGCTAAAGAGCTTTGTAACACTTGCCTGAGTAGGGCAGAGGCCAGGCCAGCCCAAGAGGCCCAAGAAGCCGAGGGCTAAGGAGAGGCCTATCTGTCTCCTAGGTCTAGGAATGTGGTGGGAGGGACAACTGGTGTCAGAATTGGTAAAAAAAAGTTGGAGAGAGGAGGAATGTCTGACCTCTGTTTCACAGAAATCAGCCTTGGGCTGACACTGATGGTGATTCTCTTTCTCCTTCATGAAGTCACAGGAGGTCAGACACCTCTGCCACACCATTGTTACAGTATTAAACAATCACTTCCAGGCTGCTCAATACATGGTGAGTGCTCATCCTTCACATTCTGGGCTTAATATTGTACTAGCTTTTTTCTACCCATGACACCCATGACGATAAGGCAACATCAGGAATTGACATAGTGCATTGAAGAGACAAATGTTCACTGAGTAATTGTGCAGAAATCTCGCTTCTTTATTATGGTTTCTTCCAAACTATTGAAACTAGAAACAAACAAACAAAAAACATCCTCTTTATGCCTCAATGTCATGTATTATTCTTGGTCCCATAAGTTGGTGGCATTCTTGTTGGGCTAATAATAGTAATCATTTTTAATAATTAATAGCTTATTATATATTTGTAATATAAATTGTTTGCAGAGAACATTGTCGCAGGTAGAGAGAGTAGTTGATCCAATAGCCAGCGTTTGAAGACAAAGGGCACCACACAAGCAATAAATATTGGCATCTTTTTCTAGCCTGTGGAAGTTGCAGATAGAAATTTAGATCCAGAATTCTTTCAGTATACCTTTCTTACCCAGTTGTCATCTTCTGTCTAGCTAGCACCAGTGTATATCTAGGAAGTAAGGAGAGGGCATAGGATGTGTTGCCATAAAAACTCATCACCATCAACTCAATGCTGACTCCTAGTGACCCTATAGGAGTAGAACTGCACCATGGGGTTTCCAAGGCTCTAATCTTTAAGGAAGAAGACTGCCATGTCTTTTTCCCACTGAGTGGCCAGCAGGCTCAAACCACCAACATTTCAGTTAGGAACTGAGCCATTACCCACTGCTCCACCAGGGCTCCTATAAGGTGTGTTAGGGAAGAAGAAAAACAAGGGCTAAAGAAAATGAAGTTAAGGAAGTACATGCTATCGATGTGAAGACAGTGGTGGTTCATGGTAGAATTCTAACCTTCCATACAGGAGACCAGGCCGATGTGCCAACCATCTGCAGTGGTTTGGGCATTGCTATGATGCTGAACATCGCCTTCAGGTGAGCTTTCAGACTAAGATGAGGAGTTTATTACTTTAAAGTTATGATTATTTTGTAATAATAATAACAATAATAAAAAAGGAACAACAATAATTGTTAATAATTATAAAACCATCTCAATTAAGCAGAAAATGATACAAGGCCTAGACCACTTATAAGAAAAAATAGTATTTATTATTACAAAATAATCATAACTTTAAAGTGTTGATGAGGATGGGAACAACTGGAACTATGATACACTACTGGCAGGAGTGTAATTTGGTACAACTATTTTTGAAAACTGTCAGTATCTACTAAAGCTACATGATATCTCATTTGTAAAATGTTCAAAAAGAAACAAAACCAGGATAGTTGTTAACTTTGGGACAAAAGTGTTAGTGACAGAAGGAGGCTCAAGCTTCTGGGATGATAATAATGGCCTATATTTTGATTTTAGTACTGGTTACATAGGCGAGTGGGCTTTGTGAAGCTCATTGAGCTGTGCGCTTAGGATTTGTGCACTTTTATGTGTGTGTTATATGTAAATGAAAAGTTTACATTACAAAAAAATACATTCACTGTAACAAATTCAAACAATAATATATTACTTTCCTTGGGGGAGTCAACAGTACATCTTAGTCCATAAGAAATGGCCCTTTATGGACTTATTGCAGAGTTCATTTGCTAATCCCTTTGTTCTTTTACATGAAAAGTTATGGTTTCTCCAAAATAATCTCCTTCCCATCTAACAGGTCGGCTTTTGTATAATACCTCTGTTTGAACATGGACTGCTGATATTTTAAGACAACAACAGCTGCTCTATATTATGTTTCCAGTGTGATACATTGAAAAGAGTGGAAGCTTTAACACTGAATGTTCACTTTGTGTGAATTGAGGTTAGAGATCTAACACAATCAAATCTCGAAGAAGTATTTCAGTTTTTTGACAAAATGTCATACCCAAGTGAGAATAAGCTATGAATTTTTACATTTTCTGAATTATTACTCTATGTACTATCTTATATGTTAGGGCCTTAAACTTAGATATAATTTAAATGTCAAACAAAGCAAATGTGTTCTGCTACCAATATTAGAATATTTTTATGCACCTGGAATCCTTGTTTTAGTTGGGCTTCTAGCCTTACCAGGGTACTTCAGCAGTTCTAGCTTCTCTGTAGCCTGTTACAGAAGCTACCAGATCACAACTAAATGGGGAAGGTGTGGAGCACGATGGAGGCATTCATTATTTTCATCGGTACAATGAACAAGTACTTATTAGGATCCTACTACATAAAAGAGAATATATTACCCCTGACCATGCCCATTTGTTCCTATCTGCATGCCTCTGTCTCCTACCATTACAGTATAGTACTATCTTAAAGAGACTTGTATAAACAAGATAGGTAATGTAATATTTTTAATAACAACAATAACAATAATTATAATTTATTAAGCATTTTTGTGTGACATATTGGTTCACTTGAGTGTGGTCTATTGTATTAGTTGAGGTGATATTAGCTGCTATAGCTGTAAACCCTGAAATCTCAATGACGTAAGCCAATTGACATTTATTTCTTGCTTGCATAAAATTAAAACTATGGTAGAAGAGGGGCTCTGCTCCACACAGTCATTCAGGGACTCAACTGGATGGGCGTTTACCCATTTTCAACATAAAGATTTCTAGATGGTCCTGAACATCAATATCTAGCTAGCTGATGGGAAAAGAGAAAGCGAAGGATTGTGCCAAAGTTATTTTGGGCCAGGCCTGCTAGTGGTGTACATCGATTTCCCCCATGTTTCATTGGCCAGAACTTCATTACATAACTTACTTAACTGTAAGGAAGGCTGAGAAATGAAAACTAGCCCAGCAGGGCAGGGAAATGGATTTGGTGAGCAGCTAGTCCATCTCTGTCACGTGGACCTTTCAGGAAAAGAATGAGGCATCCGCACATAGTTTCCAAAAAAAAAAAAAAAAAAAAAAATTGCCACAGAACTGCCCCATAGAGTTTCTGAGGAGTGGCTGCTGGATTTGAACTGCCAACCTTTTGGTTAGCAGCCATATCACTTAACCACTGTGCCACCAGGGCACCCACACATGGTGTGGGGAAGCAATAAGTGGATGAGGAGAGAAAAAATTGGTTGTTCTTAATAATCATCCAATTATCATGTTACAACCCCAAAAGACGCTTGTGATCCCAGGCATTGAAACTATCAAATAAGCTTCTTTAAGTTGTGGACACGTGGAAATGATAAAATTTGTATATAGGGATCAGGGCCTTGCGCAAAATGTGTCTGGCAACTAATGTCATCATTTGTTTATCACGAGACAAAACCTTGGTATTCACAATTTACCATCTTCCTGGCAGTTTTATGAGTACTGATCATTAGGTTTTTATTTTAGGGGTAAAATTGAGGAGCAGTGATGAGGAGACAGGGACAAAGCAGAGGAAGGAAAGTGGCAAGAGGTACCACCTAGACTGCCTGGTCTGAAGAACATGTGAACTTAGTTCTGTCTGTATCTACCAGGAAGTGATAAAAATTCTTCCATCCAAACATTCTGACTTATTGATCAGGCTTACTAATACTTGGAAGATTCACCAACCACCATGCCAACTTCAGTGTACACATCACATACACAGCCTTCTGTGTCGTGCTAGCCTTTAAACCAACTTTTAAAATAGGGAACAAATAACCAGTTCATTAAGTTTGTAAAAAGTTATCAATTTGTTTATGATAAAATGTAGAAAACATTCTTTTAAATGGGTATGAACTCCAAGATATCCTTGGGAATAATAATAGTTAGAAACAGAATAAGGTATAAAAAAAGAATAAGGGTCAAGTAATGCAAACACACACACACACAATAAGCTGGCAATCAGCAACACATTATGATGGAAGAATATGATTTTTGGACCTTTCCTTTTGACAACCTCACATAGAAAATATTTGATTTCCTATGAACATATATTAATGTGTGTGTCTGTGTATACATCTTTGTATATATATACATATGTATGTATATAAACCCATTGCTATTGAGTCTATTCCAACTCATAGTGACCCTATAGGGCAGAGTAGAACTGCACCACAGGGTTCCCAAGGAGTGGCTTGTGGATTTGAACTGCCAACCTTTTTGTGGTAGCTCTTAACCACTGTGCCACCAGGACTCCTATATATATATTGTCAGGGATTGCATTATGTCCCCACAAAATTGTGTGTATCAACTTGGTTAGGCCATGATTCCCAGTATTGCGTGGTTGTCCTCCATTTTGGGATGGTAATTTTATGTTGAAAGGATTAGGATGGGATTGTGACACCACCCTTACTCAGGTCACCTCCCTGATCCAAGGTAAAGGGAGTTTCCCTGGGGTGTGACCTGCACCACCTTTTATGTTTCAAGAGCTAAAAGGAAAGAGAAGCAAGCAGAGACTTGGGGACCTCATACCACCAAGAAAGCAGCACCAGAAGCAGAGCGTGTCCTTTGGACACTGGGTCCCTGCGCCTGAGAAGCTTCTCGACCAGGGGAAGCCTTCCTCTAGAGCCAACAGAGAGGGAAAGCCTTCGCCTGGAGCTGATGCCCTGAATTTGGACTTGTAACTGCTAGACTGAGAAAATAAATTTCTCTTTGTTAAAGCCATCCACTTGTGGTACTTATGTTATGGCAGCACTAGATGACTAAGACATGTGTGTATGTGTTGGTGTGTGTTGGTGTAGTGCTTAAGAGCTACGGCTGCTAACCAAAAGGTCGGCAGTTTGAATCCATCAGGCGCTCCTTGGAAACCCTATGGGGTGGTTCTACTCTGTCCTATAGGGTCACTATGGGCTGAAATCCACTTGATGGCAATGGGTTTATATATATATATATATATACACGCATAGCAATAACTGAAAGGAAGTTCTAGGCTAGGAATATTTTCACTGACCTATTTTGAGGACATTTTCTGACCTTGCTTGAGGTTTTGGGGATTTTTAAAATATTAGGCTAGACATTGGTATAATGTTACCAAAGAGTGCTTGATCTTAGACAATGAAAAACGGGTAAGGCTAGCAGGCTATACAATAGCTAAATAAGTAAAATAGCTCCATTTAGTTTGCCTAATGTTTCAGACAAATGCACAGTCTAAATCAGACTTTATACTGAACACTTCCTATAGTGCCCTTTAAAATCTCTAATAAAAACTAAGCAGTATGCATGTACTTTCAACCTCAATTTGGTGCTTGCTGGTGCATGAAAACTGAACTGGCTGTCACTTGAGATCAGAATCACATCATTTTCAGAAATACATTTTTTAAAATTAAAGGGGTAATCATCACTATCAAAAAACAACTTCAATATCTTTTTTAAAAATGCTGGAAGTGTTAAGTGTGTCATTTTACTACATCTTGCTCTAAGGTTATCAGTCAATAGTTATTTGCTCTAGAAAATACACCAGAGAAGAAGAATAAAGAAATGATCCACTAAAACGGTTAGAGCTATATATATCTTTAATGTTCACGTGGTAGAAATTTTAGAAATACATATTTTAAATTCTCTTTCACCCTGCATGAGCTAATTAAATATTTCAAATCTTCTATTGATTGAAGGTGATTGATGAAAGTTTAGGATGTTTTATGGGAACATTTAGGACAAATAAGTAAGTATGCTCAAGATCAGCATTGCTTCTCTGAAAAATATTTAGTTCTACAATCTTTATTATTTAGCCCTTACATGCCCTTTACAGATGGGAGAAAAAATTTAAGCTTTAATGTTTAGAGGATGCCTGTTTACTATTGTTGGGACAATGCAATTTAGGTGACATACATGTGAAAAGAGTGGAACTCAAAATGTGACCACAGAGTAAAAAATTTTAATTCCATGGAAAGTCTGTTCCTGGAGAACATTTGAGTTCAACTGTATGTGTCAAGTTCAGAGCCCCAAATCAGACATATCCACAGGCAAACACCACACTATACACCTGCAGACACACAGATACCACACACAGACACATACATACACTATCACTACATATACACTGTACCAACATACACACCACACACAGACATACATACCACACATGCATGCAATTCACACACAGACACAAACATATCACACACACTGTATTTAAAAAGAAATTATAGATACATACATATACACTACACATACGCATACATACTCATTACATACACACACATACCGCATGAACATATGCATAGCACAGACACAAATAAACCATATATACCACACACATACATATACAGATATCACAACCACATATACACACACCACTTACACATAAATAGCCGCACACACACCACCCTTCAAACTTTCACACAAATACCCACACACACATTTCTATACACATTCACTTATCAGCCTAAGATAAATTGTAGAAAAGAGTCACCAGAATACTCCATTATTTTTTCTCCACTGTATGCATTAACAAAAACTCATGATGGATATTTTATTGCATTATTTCCAAACTCACCATCTATACACCGTGATAATCTAGGAGGTCCTAGACTTGCACTGCATTTTATTATGCAACAAAAATTGCAAAGGAACATTTTTCTATTTGTATCTTAGCCTCTCTGCTCATCTTTTGGGCACGTACTATCTCTTGTAATATTTTTAGAATGATTTACAGTTTACATAGTGCTTTCACATGAGCAGTTTTATACAATTTTCACAGTGATGTATTGAGTTGGGTATGACTACGTCACACTACAGGTAGGGAAAAAGAAGCTCAGGGTGTGTAAATGCTTTGTCACAGGATGCATAACTAGGAAAAAACAGTGCTAAAATTCCAAACTAAGCCAAGGCATTTGCACTTTCTACATGACTTTTCCTGGCCATATGTGTCCCTCCCCTCAGAGTTGTGCTACGGATCTGTGGAGGACAGTTCGATACTCTGAACTGCTTGAAGGCTGTATCTTCTTTAATTTCTACTCCCAGAGATTGCCACAGGCCTCACTGGCACTAACTGCAAGAAGACACAAGGGCACAGACACAGTCATCACACCTGTAGTGCCCACTCCCACAGCTGACCTATGGACACTTGTGCCTCCGGGTTATAGGACTGTTTGAGGCCCTCTCTGAGAAGCTGATCACACAGAAGGGCATCACCAGCCTTGGAGACAGTCAGCTGTCTACTCTATCAGAGCCATTAATATGTGAAAGAAACAAATTTTAGAGCCAAAAATCAAATTTTGAAGCCAAAAGAAAATTTGCTGATCATCTACAACTTGTGCAATGTCCTACACAGGGCTTGGTACATAATTAGCACTTAAAATCACTGGATCTATACATTATGACATAAAATTAGATGACACTGAAGAAAGTAGAGAATTGATTTCTTTCATTTTGTTACCAGATTTATCCAGAATGGAAGTTAAGTTTCTTTTTTCTTCCATTCTTCCATTCCTTTGTTCCTTCTTTCCTCCCTCCCTTTCCATTCTGCATTAGTATCTTATCTTTCAGCAAGGATTTATATGTATGTGTACCTTCATTTAGGTGGCTGATTCTAAAAGCTACAAATATCAGTTCTTCTATTTGTAAACCACACCATAGCCAGTTACAAAGGTCAGACCATAGAATGGGTTGTTCTGAATGACTATGCAGTAACTGATTCCTGCTTGGCATTCAGAAGCTTTCTCTCCACTAGTTCTTACCATTTATCAAAATGCCAGCATGAAAGTCAACTTCTCCACTTAGAAATAATGAAGAATTTTCTCCCACAATTCCAAATGAAGAAAACCAATTATCTTGCATGTGTTTCCTCAATTTCTTTGTAAACAGCCCCTTCTAATTTGGGAGGCTAAATTTTCTTTTTTGAAGAAGTTTCATTAATCTCACTGTGGTGAAGTTACCTGAATTACAGTTCTGTCCGCTAGTGAGATGATGCTGAGGACATTCATATATGTGGAGCGTATTTAGATCAGGGGTTTTCCCGGGTATCTGACTTATACACATTTGGACATTCATTTGAAGTTTAATATTCTGATAATTCATTAGGGTAAAACCTGTTGTCGTTTAGTCGATTCCCACTCATAGCAACCCTGTAGGACAGATTAGAAATGCCTCATAGGATTTCCAAGGAGTGGCTGGTGAATTCAATCTGCTGACCTTTTGGTTAGCTGAGCTCTTAACCATTGCTCAACCAGGGGTCTGATTCATTAGGGTAGCCATGGTTGATAAATAGAAATAGTGCACCAATGAAAAAGCATAATGTCCTATAGACAATGAAATTTTACTATTTGATTCACTTAAAAAAAAAAAAACAACAGAAGATGTTCTGTTTAGGATGCTAAATTTAAATGTAATTCTTGTGCACACTTTGCTGCTTATTCGTGGAACATACAGAGGTGAGACATGCCCTGTACAGTGAATTATGGGAATAATTGTTATTGTAGCCACGTGATGCTTAGAATATGAAGAAACATAAAACTGTGTGCAATGTTTTCCTTGAAGGATCTTTTTTTATTACTGTGGTAAAGAATATATACAACAAAACATTTGCCATGTCAACATTTTTACTTGTACAACTCAGCAACATTAATTATGTTCGTCATGTTGTGCAACCATCACCACTATGTGTCCAAACAGAACCCTGGTACTCCCCTCCCTCCTGGCCCTGGTAACCACTAATAAACTTTTTGGTGTCTATACATTTGCCTGTTCTAGATATTTCATAAGTAGGATCATACAATATTTGTACTTTTGTGACTGAATTACTTCAACCAGTGTAATGTTTTCAAGGTTCATTCTGGTTACAGCCTGCGTTAGGACATCATTTCTCTATATGGCTGAGTATCATTCCATTGTATATATACACCACATTTTGTTTCTCCATTCTTCTGTTAGTGAACATTTAGGTTGTTTCCACCTTTTGGCTATTGTCAATAGTGCTGCAGTGAACATTGGGGTACAAATATCTGTTTGTGTCCCTGCTTTTCAAATCTTTTATGTGTATACCTTGGAGTGTAATTGCTGGGAAATGCGGTAATTCTAAGTTCAATTTTTGAGAAACCTCCAAACTGTTTTCCACAGCAGCTAATATCTTTAATAAATGGTGCTTGGACTGTAAATTTCCATATACAAAAGAATGAAGATGGACCCATACCTCATACCATGTACAAAAATTAACTCAAAATGGATCAACAGCTTAAGTGTAAGAACTAAAACCATAAAACTTTTGTAAGAAAACACAGGGATTATGTTTCCAGTTCTAGTTTTTGACAACTAATTCTTAGATAAGACACTAAAAGCCTGAGCAACAAAAGAGAAAATAGATAAATTTGGCTCATCAAAATTAAAAAATTTTGTGCATCAAAGGGCTTTATCAACAAAGTGAAGAGACAACAGGAAAAATGGGAGAAAAATTTGGGGAACCATATAGTGAATAAGAGTTTAGTATCCAGAACATATAAGGCACTCCTACAGCTTAACAACAAAAAGACAAACAACCCAATTGAAAAATGGGCATGGGGCTTGATGCAATGGCCAACAAGCACATTAAAAGATGTTCATTAAGGAGATGAAAATCAAAGCCATAATGAGATATCACTTCAGCCTCAGCAAGGTGGCTAGGAACAGAAAATAGCAAGTTTTTAATGAGGATGTGGAGAAATTGAAAGTTTCATCCATTGCTGGTGGGATTGCAGTATGCAATTCTGTTTAAAGGACTGGATGAAGAGTAGCTGTCCAGGGTGCTGATCTCCAGCCGCAGAAAAATTTGGAGCTAAGGCGCAATGAATTCATGAAGAAAGATCAAAGACCCCCTATTCTCAATGTGTGCATTCTCCAGAGGGATAAGGATTAGTAATAGCCTTGAACCACAGAGACCCTCATACTGCTTCTCACTCAACCTTTAACACACAACTAGATCCAGTCTTTCAACTTGAAGACACAGCAAATGTACAGAATTGGTGGAGGCAAAAGGTGTGCATCTCAGATGCTAAGAGGCAACTGAAGAGTTGTATTTTCAGATACTATTCAAGCACAGCCATAAACAGCCAATCATTTCATCATAAGTAGTTATGACTGACGACAGAAGAGTTTAAGTTTTATTTTACTGTGTGACAGTAGGAAATTCACCTACTTCTCTGAATGTGAGTTTATTTATGTATAAGAAGAATTAATAATGAGCATCTTGCATAATTTCTATTTAATTTCTTCTTGAGATGAAATTCACTTCACATACAATTAATGATTTAGACGTGTACACTCAGTGACATTTAGTGAATTCACAATGTTGCACAATGACTACTTTTGTAGAGTTCCAAAAGTTTTCATCACTCTCGAAGAATACCCCATACTCATTAGGCCATTAGCTCCCTACTCCCTACTCACCTGACACCCCTGGAACCCACTAATCTGCTTTTTGTGTCTATGGATTTGCCTATTCTGGATACTTCATATAAAAGAAATCATATGAGAATTTTTGCATCTGGCTTCTTTCCTTTAGCATAATGTTTTTGAGGTTAATCCAAGTTGTAGCATGTATCAGTACCTCATTGCTTTATGGAAGACTAAGATTCTATTGTACGCATATGCCACAATTTATTTACACATTCATCCATTGTTGGACATTTGGGTTGTTTCCATCCTTTGGCTGTTGTGAATAGAGCTCCTGTGAACGTTGTGAACAAGTATCTGAATACCTGTTTTCAAATTTGGGGGGTTTATACTTAGAATTGCTGGGTAACATGACAATTCTATGCTGAACTTTTTGACAAACTGTCAAACTATTTTCTACAGTAGCTGCACCATTTTACATTCCCACCAGCAATATACAAGGGCTCATATTTCTCCACATTCTTGTCAACACTTGTTATTTTCCATTTTTATCTGATTATAGCCATGCTAATGAGTGTGAAATATATCTCATTATGGTTTTGGTTTGCATTTCCTTAATGACCACTGACACTGAACATCTTATCATATATTTGCCTTTCTGTTGTTGAGCTGTAAGATACTAAACCTTTATCAGATATATAATTTCCAAATAGTTTCTCTCATTTTGTAGGTTGTCTTTTCCCATAATATCCTTTGATGTATAAAAGTTTTTAATTTTAATAAAGTCCAATTTATCTATTCTTTTTTTTGTTGCTTGTGCTTTTGTCACCATGTTTAAGAATCCACACCAAATACAAGGTACTGAAGATTTACTCTTATGAATACTTCTAATAATTTTATAGTTTTAGCTCTTATATTTAGGTCAATTCATTTTGAGTTGATTTGTACATGGGATGAGGTAGGGTTCCAACTTCATTTTTTGCATGTGGTTATCCAGTTGTTTCAGCCTTGTTTGTTGAAGAGACTATTCTTTCCCCATGGAATGGTCTCAGCACTTTTTCTGAAAATCTATTGACCATATATGTATAGGTTTATTTCAGGATTCTCAATTCTATTTCATTGGTCTATATGTCTATCCTTATGCCAGTACCACACTGTTTGGTTACTGTAACTTTGCAGTAAACTTTGAAATTGCAAAGTGAAAGTCTCTAACTTATATATATAAATCCTCCAACTTTGCATATATATATACATACATAAACATACATACATATGGAAATACTGGTGATGTAGTGGTTAAAAGCTACAGCTGCAACCCAAAAGGTCAGCAGTTCAAATCTATGAGGTGCTCTTTGGAAACCCTATGGGGCAGTTCTACTCTGTCCTATAGGGTCACTATGAGTCAGAATTGATTCAATGACAGTGGGTTTGTTTTTCTGGGATTTATATATATATATATATGTATGTATGTATGCATATATACATATACATACAGGCTACTTGGGATTCCTTGCAATTCCATGTGAATTTGAGAATTGATTTTCCTATTTCTGCAATAAAGGCCATTGGGATTTTGATAGGGACTTCATTGGCTCTGTAGATCACTTTGGGAAGTATTGACATTTTAACAATATTAAGTCTTCCAATCCATGAACATGGAATGTCTTTTCACTTATTAAGGTCTTCATTAATTCTTTCATCAATGTTTTGTAGTTTTCAGTGCACCAGCATTTCACAACCATGTTTCAATTTATTCCTAGGCATGTTATTCTTTTGGATGCTATTTTAAATGAAATTATTTTCTTAATTTAGTTTTCACATTGTTCATTGCTGCTATACAGAAACATAAATGGCTTTTGTGTGGTCATCTTATACCCTGCAACTTTGCTGAATTTGTTTATTAATTCTAATAGATTTATTTTGTGTGTGTGTGGATTCTCTAGAATTTCCTATTATAGAAACACATCATCTGCAAATATAGATAGTAGCATGGCTTATTCTTATTTCCTGTCTCATCTAAATTCAAGCTATCTGAGGGTATGAATATTTGTCTATTTTGTTCACTGATTTATTTAAGCACTTAAATTATTTTCTAAGAACACAATAGGTGCTCAAGAATATTTACTGAATAAATGAATCAAGGAACAGGAATTTCTTTAGTTTGGAACTAGCAATGTCCTTGGATCTCTAGATGCTAGAGAAAGACATATGGGAAAAAGGCAGCTGAAAAAGAAAAAAGAAAACTAGAAAAAATAAAATAAGAATGAAAAAGAAATATTATTACTGATAAGGCAAAACTGTGTGAAACTAACCAGCATCTGAGGTGCCACTCAGGAATATATTCCAGGTGGTACCAATTTCCATCCTAGACTAATTTTGAGAAGGTGCATTTCTCGTTTAAAGTTTGCTATACCTAACACTATACTCTCCATACAACAAACACTTTGAAATTTTTTTATTTTAGCAGGAAGTCATATTTAGGCACCTGGGGTAGATACTAATTGGAGATTTGAGTCTCAGAAAAAGAGATACTAAACTAGCATTGAAGATTCTCCTTTAACTTTTTATTCAAAAACCTCATCTTCTGGGATTGCCCAGCATGACCTGCCTTCTATTTTTGTCACTGTTCAGGACAGCCCTGGCTCATTCTCACCTTTGTACTCTACTCATAAGGTTTTTCCCGACCAAAAAGAATGGCCCTTTATTTCTATCTAATCAAATGGATTTTAAAGCATCCTGAAATATCAGCAGCTTACATGAAGATAACTTGAACTTCTTTACTACATTCTCTCTCCCATTCATAAACTTTCCTAGTACTTCCTACTGAATTGCTCACTTTGTCATTGAAACATAAACCAATTGATATTATTTATTTTCCTTTTTGCATAAGTCTCTTCTCCCATGTATGCACTATGTTGGTTTATTTTCACTATTTGAAGACAAAGACATTTACTTTATATCTTTTGTATCCTCGAAAATAACAAGTACATTTCTTGAGTGCATAGTAGGTACAAAATAAATGTCACTTAAATAAACTGATGGCTTGAGTTCCTTTTCATAAACAGTCACCTTGAAGAACTGTGAACAACTAAATCTTGGTCTTCACAGGGGTTATTTAATGTTCTTCTGGTTTGCTGTGGATTTATTGCAACTTAATATCTTATTATTGACGTATTTAACATATTGGCAAATTGTCCTGATGTATGTGGATGATGTTAAGATGGAATCATTCCTAGTAACCTGAAAGGAGATGAGAATTTAAAAGGCTCTAATCGATGGCACTGGGTCTTTTTTTTTTTTTTTTTTTAACTTGGAGGTAAAGTCATTAAAAGTAAGCTTAATACATCAAAGAACAAAAAGTACATTATAGTATATATAGTAAAAAATAAATCCTAAAGAAAATTACTCAAAAACCTATTGAATGTCCTCCTTTGACTCTCACATAGATTTTAATGCCCGTACCTGCCTATCTGCCCACTCTCACTCCCATTCGTCTGTCCTGTTGCCCCACCCAAAGCTCTCTCTCCACCAAAGGCAGCTCCTTCCTGCCCTCAGGTTCATGCTTTCCTCTCTACCTCGGCTCACTACCTTCCTCGCATAGCTCCACTTTCTCCTCTTCCTTTTCTGCTCCTGGAGATAACCCTCTCTTCTCTGAGGCCTTAGAAAGCTTTCCTGATGAGCCCAGGTCACACTAAACGCTTCCTTTTCCAAAAGCTTATCGGATATATTGTTTTCCCAATATAATTTATCACCTGATTATGTTCAGTCTTAATCTTTCTTTTCTCTGCATAAGTCTTATCTCCCTATATAGATGGTAAATTCATCAAGTGGAGGGAGTGCCTAGCAGAACTTGAGCATGAAATATACACACAGTAAACAGTCTATATGGAAAATAAGTATTCCTTTGCCTGGGGTCACACAAGCACTGTTTGGCAGACAAGTTCCATAGCATTCTTGCAAAAGGTAAACTTTTGCTAATAAATAATAACTATTTTCATCTGTTGAGCTATATTCTGGGCACCATTTCCTTACATCAACTAATGTAATCCTAACAAATTTATAAAGAGGCTACTGTTTCTAAAGTCCCATCTTACAGATACAGAAACTGAAGTTAAGACATTTGGATGAGGCCAAATAGCTACTAGGTTGATGACACCACAATTTTTTTTTTAAATAATTTTTATTGAGCTTTAAGTGAATGTTTACAAATCAAGTCAGTCACATATAAGCTTATATACACCTTACTCCATACTCCCACTTACTCTCCCCCTAATGAGTCAGCCCGCTCCCTCCTTCCAGTCTCTCCTTTCGTGACAATTTTGCCAGTTTCAAACTCTCCTATCTCCCCTCCAGACAGGAGATGCCAACACAGTCTCAAGTGTCCACCTGATACAAGTAGCTCACTCTTCATCAGCATCTCTCTCCAACTCATTATCCAGTCCCTTCCATGTCTGATGAGTTGTCTTTGGGAATGGTTCCTGTCCTGGGCCAACAGAAGGTTTGGGGACCATGACCGCCGGGATTCTTCTAGTCTCAGTCAGACCATTAAGTCTGGTCTTTTTATGAGAATTTGGGGTCTGCATCCCATTGATCTCCTGCTCCCTTAGGGGTTCTCTGTTGTGCTCCCTGTCAGGGCAGTCATCGGTTGTGCCAGACACCATCTAGTTCTTCTGGTCTCAGGATGATATAAGTCTCTGGTTCATATGGCCCTTTCTGTCTCTTGGGCTCATAGTTATCGCGTGACCTTGGTGTTCTTCATTTTCCTTTGCTCCAGGTGGGTTGAGACCAATTGATGCATCTTAGATGGCCACTTGTCAGCATTTAAGACCCCAGACGCCACATTTCAAAGTGGGATGCAGAATGTTTTCATAATAGAATTATTTTGCCAATTGACTTAGAAGTCCCCTTAAACCATGGTCCCCAAACCCCCGCCCTTGCTCCGCTGACCTTCGAGGCATTCAGTTTATCCCGGAAACTTCTTTGGTTTTGGTCCAGTCCAATTGAGCTGACCGTCCATGCATTGAGTATTGTCCTTCCCTTCACCTAAAGTAGCTCTTATCTACTAACTAATCAGTAAATAACCCTCCCTCCCTCCCCCACCTCGTAACTACAAAAGTATGTGTTCTTCTCAGTTTATACTATTTCTCAAGATCTTATAATAGTGGTCTTATACAATATTTGCCTTTTTGCCTCTGACTAATTTCACTCAGCATAATGCCTTCCAGGTTCCTCCATGTTATGAAATGTTTCACAGATTCATCACTGTTCTTTATTGATGCGTAGTATTCCATTGTGTGAATATACCACAATTTATTTAACCATTCATCCGTTGATGGACACCTTGGTTGCTTCCAGCTTTTTGCTATTGTAAACAGAGCTGCAATAAACATGGGTGTGCATATATCTGTTCGTGTGAAGGCTCTTATTTCTCTAGAGTATATTCCGAGGAGTGGGATTTCTGGGTTGTATGGTAGTTCTATTTCTAACTTTTTAAGAAAACGCCAGATGGATTTCCAAAGTGGTTGTACCATTGTACATTCCCACCAGCAGTGTATAAGAGTTCCAATCTCTCCACAGCCTCTCCAACATTTATTATTTTGTGTTTTTTTGGATTAATGCCAGCCTTGTTGGAGTGAGATGGAATCTCATCGTAGTTTTAATTTGCATTTCTCTAATGGCTAATCATTGAGAGCATTTTCTCATGCATCTGTTAGCTGCCTGAATATCTTCTTTAGTAAAGTGTGTGTTCATATCCTTTGCCCACTTCTTGATTGGGTTGTTTGTCTTTTTGTGGTTGAGTTTTAACAGAATCATATAGAGTTTAGAGATCAGGCCCTGGTCGGAGATGTCATAGCTGAAAATTCTTTCCCAGTCTGTAGGTGGTCTTTTGACTCTTTTGGTGAAGTCTTTAGATGAACATAGGTGTTTGATTTTTAGGAGCTCCCAGTTACCTGGTTTCTCTTCGTCATTTTTGGTAATGTTTTGTATTCTGTTTATGCCTTGTATTAGGGCTCCTAAGGTTGTCCCTATTTTTTCTTCCATGATCTTTATGGTTTTAGTCTTTATGTTTAGGTCTTTGATGCACTTGGAGTTAGTTTTTGTGCATGGTGTGAGCTATGGGTCCTGTTTCATTTTTTTGCAAATGAATATCCAATTATGCCAGCACCATTTGTTAAAAAGATTATCTGTTCCCCAATTAACTGACACTGGGCCTTTGTCAAATATCAGCTGCTCATATGTGGATGGATTTATATCTGGGTTCTCAATTCTGTTCCATTGGTCTATGTGTCTGTTGTTGTACCAGTACCAGGCTGTTTTGACTACTGTGGCTGTATAATAGATTCTGAAATCAGGTAGAGTGAGGCCTCCCACTTTCTTCTTCTTTTTCAGTAATGCTTTACTTATCCAAGGCTTCTTTCCCTTCCATATGAAGTTGGTGATTTGTTTCTCCATCACATTAAAAAATGACATTGGAATTTGGATCGGAAATGCATTGTATGTATAGATGGCTTTTGGTAGAATAGACATTTTTACTATGTTAATCTTTCTATCCATGAGCAAGGTATGTTTTTCCACTTAAGTAGGTCCTTTTTAGGTTCTTGCAGTAGTACTTTGTAGTTTTCTTTGTATAGGTCTTTTACATCTTTGGTAAGATTTATTCCTAAGTATTTTATTTTTTGGGGGGCTACTGTGAATGGTATTGATTGGACACCACAATTTTGACTCAAGTGGGGTGACTCCAGAGCCCTTAACCATTAGAAAAAATTGCCTCCCAGGAGCTGATATCAGAGTCAAAAAGAGGCATAACAGGAAACAAACTTCTAGCAAATGCTATGCTTTCCATCTCATTCACTCTGCTGGCATCAGGCACACTTAACCTAAGACATATCTGAACGGAACACCAATGAAAGTTTCAAGAGTAGCCAAAGACAAAAGATTAATGATGTTTACTGATTAGAAGAAAGGAGTATTCCCACTCTTTGCAAAATCTTTCAAAGCTAAATTACGCCTTTCCAACCAAGAAAAGAACAAGAGAAGATAAAGTCAAAGAAAAGGGCAGGTGAAGGGGAAAAGTGAGATATTTTTAGAAAAGAAAGTGGAGTGTGGAGAAAATGTGATGAAGAGTGACTAAAAACATAGACGAGGAGCCACAACTACCTTGATGGAGAGAAAGGGAAGGAAGCAATAGCTAAAACGATATAGTTCTCAAGGACTCCGGCTGTGTCAAGCTCTCTTGAGAGTGTCACAGAGTTAAGAGGGGCAAATTCATGTCAACAAGAGTAGCAGCAATAGCCCAGCAGCACTGTTTAATAGAATTCTGTGATAACGGAAGAGTTTAACATTTGCACTGTCCAATATAGTGACTACTAGTCACATGTTGACATCCATAGGAACCCCTGGGCAATGCAAATGGTTAAGCACTCAGCTGTTAACTGAAAGGTTGGAGGTTAAAGTCTACCCAGAGGCACCTTGGAAGAAAGCCCTGGCAATCTACTTCTGAAAAGGTGTCCATTGAAAACCATATGGAGCACAGTTCTACTCTAACACACACAGGGTCACCATGAGTTAGCATTGACTCAAAGGCAACTGGTTTGATTTCAACCTTATGTGGCTATTAAGCATTTGAAATACGGAGTTTTTGAATTTCATTTACTATTCTATTTAAGTTTAATTGATTTAAATTTAAGCATAAACAGCCACTTGTGTCTAGTGAGTACTGGATTTGACAGCAACGTTTAGGGCTTGCATGTGGCACTGACTTTAGGAACTTCTCCAAAAAACTGTATTCCATAATCCTCTGTCTTGTAAGAAGTATAGCCAGAGTGCTTCTTAGAAGCAAGGATGGTGAGGCTTTGTCTCACATACTTTGGACAGGTTATCAGGAGGACTCTGTCCCTGGAGAAGGAAATTGCACTTGGTAAAGTGGAGGGTCAATGAAAAAGAGGAAGCCCCTCAATGAGATGGATTGACACAGTGGCTGCAACAATGGGCTCAAGCATAACAATGATTGTGAGAATGGCACAGGACTGGGCAGTATCCCGTTTTGTTGTACATAGTAGGAACGGACTCAACAGCACCTAACACAACAACAAAATTCCCTCACTCTGTCTATATATGCTAACAGCACAGAACAATATATGGATGCCCAAAACTCAAATTCTGAGTGATTAGGAAAAGGATATATTCTGTTTCCTATGACAGTTAAAAACTTGTGTAATACATTTTTAAAAATTCAATGTGATTTAAGTCAAAAGTTGTAGGACCTTTGTTTATTTGTAAAACCTTGTTTCTGAGAATTCACAGTCAAAAACCAGTACTGCGTAATGCTCAGAAACTTATAGTGGAACATTCAAAAGAGGAAAGAAATGATAAAATACAATTACCTGCTGCTAAGAACCATTTTATATGCTGTTCAATTTAAATTCTAAAAGTCATATCTGATGACAGTTAAATGGTAGTTCCCTATGCAAGATGACAGGTTTTAAAATGTGACTCCTGCATGCAAGATTGAAGGGAAATTTCTGGTTTCTGGGCCATGATTTGATGCTACGAAGGTCAGCATTCTTAAGTAGAAAATTTGCATTAGTGTCTAGATGTTAGAAGAGCTGCATTAATTACTTACTGCAATGGCCAGCTCTTTCAAAGATTCCTGTTGGCAGATAAGATGAGGGTGGAAAGGAGAGAGGGAGGCTCTCTGTACATTTTGCTTGTCAACAAAATACGTTGTCATATCTTATCACATATGCTTCTCTTGCAATGAATTTTGTCTTCATACATATTTTGCTTTCTGAGAAATGCTCCAGTTCGCCACATGATTGCTAGGCATGTTCTGATCTGTAATAGCACTTAGAATCTTGTGGTTATCACAGCATTATGACAAGGATCACTGTTTTGCTGAAATGTGAGGTTTCATCATAGTCTAGCCTAAAGCAATAAGTTTTAATAGAAAATTTCTATAAATTGTAATAAATGCCATGCATTTGGGAGCAGGTGATAACTAGGCAAATCTTACTTAGTAGACTAAAAGGTATAAATTTATTTACAGAGACTCAGGGATTTGAATAGAAAACTGCCCCCCCCACCCACACACATCATATATTACTGATATACATCTCCAATTACGGGAATTTTTCTCAAGAAAAACAACTAGAATCAGTGTTAAAACTAGTTCTTCTCCAGGATGAAATCATGAAATTGGCAAGATCAATCCTCCATACTTCCCCATGTCTCTCATTTTACTGTTCACAGTGTGTTACCAGTTCCTTTGGGAAGTCCCCTAATGCCTCAGACCTTTGGTGTATCTCTTCCCTTCAAGCTTTACCTATAAGGCATCTTACTACCTCTGCGCTATGTGGATTTTTAATTAATAAACAAGTGTGCTAATATATTAAGGAGTTACAGTGGACTCAACCTTTCTAGGTATCGCCTTTGTTATCAGATTTTTATGGTAACAATGTTAAATGAGAGATGTGAATGGAGGGTATTCTGACTCCATGGTTGATGCAGGGAGAGGCAAAGTTCCTTCCAGTGGTCCTTTGTTGCCTATGAAATCTTAATTCCCAGGAAGCCACCTACACCCTTAGTGAAGGGCTTTGCTTCAATCAGTTGTTGCTTCATTCATGAGGTTGGTCACTGGACATTGAGGATGCTACTTTTGGGTAGAAAGGGTGGCCACACCCACACTGGAATACATCCTTTTCAGGCATTGCTTTTAAGTCAGGTACCTCATCTATCCATGGGAAGCAGTAGAGATGTCTGAACCAGGTAGGTGCAAACTTCACTTTCAGAATGGAGATTAAAAATGTAATTGGGTCATTCAAAACACCGGTATCAGTCAGTATAGACTAGGGTATGCTTCCATAATAAACAACCCCAAAAGCTTTGTGACTTGTTACAATAAAGTTTATTTCTAGCTTATGCAATGTATTCACCATGGATGGGTAGGGGTTCTACTTCATAGCTCCTCCTCCCAAGATCAGGCTGAAGGACAGCTATTGTATTGAATGTTGTCAGTTGCCATGCCAGAGGGGAAAGAAAGAACTCTGGAAGGTCTTATGCAGCAATTCAGTGCTTAGCTCAGAAGTTATGTATGTTTTTTCTGCTCTCAGTTCGTTGTCTGGAACTAATAACAGGGCTCACTCAGTCACAGGGACCTCAGAAATGCCATTCCCATTTTCTTGTGTCTCAGAAGGAGAAAAACTGGACATATTTGGCCAACAGCACGTATGACACCTACTGTATATGAAGGAACTCTTTTATTTTGGAATTTTATAAAGACAAATCATTAGTTGAAAGTTGGGCAGTACAAAAAGAAGACAGAAGAATTGATGCTTTCAAACTATTGTGTTGGTGAAGGGATATTAAACATACCATGGACTGACATAAGAAGGAACACATCAGTCTTAAAAGAAATACAGAATGCTCCTTAGAAGCAAGGATAGAGAGACTTCAACTAGCTTACTTAGGACACGCCATCAGGAAAGATCAAACTCTAGAAAAAGACATCATGGTCGATAAAGTAGAGGGTCAACGAAAAGAGGGAAACCCTCAATGAGACGGATTGACAAAACAGCCACAACAATGGACTCAAGCACACCAACAATTATGAAGTTGGCTCAGGACTGGGCAACATTTCATTCTGTTGTATATAAGGTCATCACGAGCTGGAGTCGACTTGATGGCAACTAACAACAAGGGCAATAACAATAGTACAGAAAGAACTGTATTAATGTTACTAAAGAGTTAGCTTAAGCATAAATAAACCAAAAAAAAACAAACCAATTCCTACTCATAGTGACACCATGTGTGCAGAGTAGAACTGCACTCCGTGGGTTTTTGAGGCTGTGACCTTTCAGAAACAGATAGCCAAGCCTTTCTTCTGAGGTGTCTCTGGATAGATTCAAATCACCAACCTTTCAGTTAGGTGTAGAGCACCACTCAGAAACTAATAATCGTAAATAAGTGCACAGCAAATTATAAATGGCTGTAACCAAAAGTGACCAGAGAAACACCTATCCTAAGCCTGGTTTAGAGGATTTTAATGTGGCATTCTGGCTTATGCTCTCCGCCTTGGTATTCTGGACTAGTCCTTGTCAGACTGTTACCTTTTATCAGAGTTGATGGATTAATTACAAAGAGTTCCCAGGTTTTACCTCCAAATGGTAAAACTTTAATTTTGAATGTATAGATACTTCCTGCCTTAATTATACCAACTTTATTAAGTAAATATATATTGCTTGGTTATTTTCCACAACAAAAATCCATGAGTCACGGAAAATATTGGAGGCTCTCCAATACGAATGTGCTCTGCAAAAAGACCCCCATCTGTGAAGTTCTTCTGCAGCTATAATATCAGGAGTTATAAATTAAGTTGATTGAACCATATGAAATTGCCATTTTTGCAGGTCAAACAGTTAAATATTGTCAATTTCATATGTTTGAACCTAATAAATACCTGTATGGTTTTAGATTTAAAAGTTTTTCTTTTCAAGTATGTGTACTTCTTTGCGATATCTCCCATTAGTTAAAATTCCTAATAGGGTTTAAGGGTGTGGATGCTAAATTCAGACAGCCTTGTACTTTTTTCAAGTTTCTCCTTGTCATAGCTACATAGCTGTATGTAGACTCCCTGGCCTTCAATTTCCTTGTGGGCATAAAATAGTGTGAACCTCACAGATACATGTTTTGTGGACAGAATGAGATTGTGTATGTAATACACAAGGAAATGTGTGCATCAGGGTTGTATCCTTTCACCATACTTAATCTGTATGCTGAGCAAATAATCCAAGACGCTGGACTATATGAAGAAGAATGTGGCATCAGGAATGGAGAAAAACCTCATTCACAACCTGTAATGTGCAGAACACACAACCTTGCTTGCCGAAAGTGAAGAGAACTTGAAGCACTGATGAAGATCAAAGACCACAGCCTTCAGTATGGATTACACCTCAACATAAAGAAAACAAAAATCCTCACAACTGGATCAATAAGCAATATCATGATAAACACAGAAAATATTGAAGTAAAAAGATTTCATTTTACTTGGATCCACAATCAATGCCCATGGAAGCAGCAGTCAAGAAATCAAATCATGCATTGTATTGGGCAAATCTGCTGCAAACGTTCACTTTAAAGTGTTAAAAAGCAAAGATGTCACTTTGAGGACTAAGGTGCACCTGACCTAAGCTATGATATTTTCAATCACCTCATATGTATGTGAAAGTTGGACAATGAATAAGGAAGACTGACGTAGAATTGTTCCCTTTGAATTATGGTGTTGGCGAAGAATATTGAATATATAAAGGACTGCCAAAAGAACAAACAAATCTGTGTTGGAAGAAGTACAGCAGGAATGCTCCTTGGAAGCACATACTTTGGACATGTTATCAGGAGGGACCAGACCCTAGAGAAGGACATCATGGTTGGTAAAGTAGAGGGTCAGGGAAAAAGAGGAAGATCCTCACTGAAATGAATTGACACAGTGGCTATAACGATAGGCTCAAGCATAGCTATGATTGTGAGAATGGCGCAGTACCAGGCAGTGTTTTGTTCTGTTGTACATAGGGTTGCTATCAGTCAGAACTGACTTGATGGCACCTAACAACAACAACAATGTAACACACAAAACATAGACCCTGGCATCTACTGAATGCCACCAAATGGTAGTTTTATACGTTATTTCTTCTCTCTTACAAATGTTTTTGACTGCCACAGCTACATTAAAAATGGCTTGCTTGTAAGCAAATTCTGCTTACCTGGAGTTTTCCTGATCAACCGTTCCTACCCACTATATTTGTCCTGGAGGGGCACTTGCTCCAATTGGAATGGTCCACTGCATTCAAGGACAGTCACTTCACTGGCACATTCTCACTGGACCCCTTCACAGCCTCCACACCATGCAAGTCCCTCTGACTTCATCCCAGAGAAAGGAAGAACCTAGAAGAAGGGCTAGGAAGGAATGATTGAAACTCTTGCATTTCCGTGGTAACCTTGATGCTACCTGAGAAAGACATAGTGCCAGGGCAAGTAGAGGTGCAAGGCCCCATCAGAATAAGGGTAGCCTAACTTTCCATGCTCATCATGCACACACTCTTCATGTTTACTTCTCTACAGGAATTTCTCAACCCTTCTGAAGCATCGGCTCCTTATTTCTCTTCCTTAAGCAATGGCTTAGGTAGAATGAGTTGGTTAATGAGTAGATGAGAGAGCCACTGTGGGTTGCCAATCACCAGGAGTACCTAATATCTGGAAATTCCCATTCCTTTCACTCTTACCAATATACATTTGGTAAGTATTTTGTGCTTTTAAAAATAAATTTCATTCCTATATAGATTGACATTCACCAAACTGAGAAAGTGCTCTAGGAGAATTTTAAATTAATATTAATAGTAAGAAAACATTAGGGCAATTCAATTTACTCTTCTCTAATAGCAAATTTGAGACAACACACAGAGTTGGAGGAACATACATTCTAATTTCTCATATTATAATCATGTTTGCTCAAAATAAAAACTCACAAATACATGATATGAGATAAATATGATGTATCCTCAATGCCTATTTAAGGCATTGCATTTCATATAATTAGAAACTTGTAAGCTACCAAAAATCAAACCAAAATTGTTGCTGTCAAATCGATTCCAACTCATAGCAACCCTATAGGACAGAGTAGAACTGCCCTATAGGGTTTCCAAGGCGCAGCTGCTGGATTTGAACTGTCAACCTTTTGGTTAGCAGCTATAGCTCTTAACCACTGTGCCTCAAGGTACAGAGGTAGAATTATTTCCAAATTTCTAAATTTATTAAGAATATTTATAAATCTTTATACTAATTATATCCTGCATTTATTAATTCCTTTCTTAAAGAAGTTATAAGTGCTTTTTTTTAATAAGTTCTCAGTCTTTAAAACACTCTTCTGACATAGGAAGGGCTTTGACCAGTAATTTTCTATGGTGTCTACGACACCTTACATACAGAAGCAGGCTTACTTAAAACTCAGTAATCTTACAGTCTCTACCATGAATATTTATCAACATTTTACAGTATTTCCTAAACATTAAGTGTCATGGAAAATTATCATGTATTCCATACTCAAGTAGAAATTGAGCAATGCTAGGGAAATCAATGATAAAGTTTGTTATATGCACGAAAGTTGACTAGTCTCCCCATACACTCAGAGGCATCAAGCTATCTCTCCATTCCCTGGGCTGAGCTCTTGGCTCTGTACTACTAGCCAGACCCAGGGCTACTCCACTGTGTTGTGGTGGAGCATGTCCTCCTACCAAGAACAGGCATGGATATGGATTTAAATAATTCAGTACCAAACTCTGGAAGCCAGTCATGGGCTAGTAACTGTTGGGCACAATGACCTTGATCAGGAGAGACAGGCCAGCACAGGCTATTTCCTTTTTCTAGATTCCTCCACCAAAGCATTCTAAGGGAGTCAGGTGAGTCCCAGGATTCTCTCTCATGCTTGTTCAGTAGGAAGCATTGTCTCATTGCCAGGCTCCCTGTGGGAGTTCAACCAATATTAATTGAGTGAATGAATGAACTGACATGAAGTACGTGGTGGATGATGCTCAAAGACTTGTCCTGCCATGTTCATATGGCCCTCCTGGCACACAAATAATAGAATTTCTGGAGGTTATTACCTCTTCCAGCTGGTGGCCAAGACAATGGTTTTGTAATTGACGATGTTCCACTATGTGAGAAAATGACAGTGTGCCGTCTGTCTTGTTCTGTTTTGGCATTAAATAGAGCTGAAGAATTGGTTTATTCACATAACATTTTGAGTGGAAAAGGTGAGATAATGGCAGGCACACTCTGTCATTTAGTCATAAACTTTTAAGAATGATCCAAGAATCTGATAGAGCCAATAAGTGTCAGAGCTGGTTTTCCCCCTTAGAGTTCTGATCAAAATAGATTTCCATATGCCCATGTTAAAGAGAATTGATTATTATTAATGTAGACATACATTTTTTTGGACATCTCATCTTTAGTAGAGATCACGGAACTTATACACTTTAATCTATTATTATCTAGTCATAGTAGCTAAAGCCCTTCTTACTTGTTTTGATTGGGACTGTCATCCATTGTTTGGTTTGAAATAGTTAAAACAATGAGTCACAAAAATAATACATATATTAAACCTTTTATTTTAACTTGGTTAATAAAGAGGACATAGAACTTTTCCTTTTATTTCCCATTGGGTTTCTCCTTCCCCATCCCCACTTACTAGCCAGGGTTGGAAAGGTAGGGAAGGTGACAGAGGGAGGAGAGGTAGGTGGATGGAAAAGGTCTTACTCAAATTGGTGCTATTGTAAGCTGGCTTCATGATCTCTGGGCTTGGCTGATGAGAGAAGCCATCTTTTTTTCCCTAGAGATGTTTCCATGGTCTCTTTAGAATTTCTCTGATGGACCTCATTGATGAAATTTCTCATGACTTGGGTGGATGCATCTCTACTCCAAGATGTCACTTGAAACTCCACCCACAGCCCCCAACAATCCTGCAATCACTTCCAGCTTCCTGTTGCTGGGACTCCTCCATCTCTATGTGTGACCCTTTAGTACAGGACCCAAGATGACCCTGACATAATTTTCTCTTCCATGTGACTCACATCTGGTCTACAGGAAACACTCACATATCCTTTAGCCCAGCAAATTCTGGAAGTGCAGGCTGCTCCCACAGGAATACTTTAAGTTTCTGAGGCATTGCTCTTCTGTGTCTCTCAACTCTTAACACATTTCAGAGTTCTCCAGGTCATCCCAGAAAAGCCTCCCTCACAAAGCTTGAGATGATCCAGTTAGATCCCACCCTTTCTAATAGGGAACTCATAGAATAGCAACAGCTGTCTCCAAAGAAATGTCATCACCAAATTTTCTCCTCTTTCCACCTGTTTCCTCTATTTATATCCCTGATTTGGTTGGGGGACTACAAATCATAGAAGTTCTCCAGAACCTTTCCACTGTAAATTCTGCATTCTGGCTATCTATTCTACTGACCAAAACCAAAACCAAACCAGTGCTGTCGAGTCGATTCCAACTCATAGCGACCCTATAGGACGGAGTAGAACTGCCCCATAGAGTTTCCAAGGAGTGCCTGGCAGATTCAAACTACTGTCCCTTTGGTTAGCAGCCGTAGCACTTAACCACAATGCCACCAGGGTTTCCATTCTACTGACATTTCCATCATAACTGAAACAAGGAGCGCTCCATTCTAATATCCTATTAAATAATGTTATGGATTAAATGTGTTAACCACCTCCCCAAAAGAAGTGTTACGTTCCTAGCCCTTGTACCTATATATGTGACAATGTTTAAAAATAGGGCTTTTCTTTTGTTATGTTAGTGAAGTCATACCATTGCAGGCTAGATCCTAAACCTAATTACTTCTGAGGTTTAAAGGCCAGGATTGATACACACACACACACACATACGGGGAAAGACAGACATCATGTGATGATTGCTTACAAATCAAGGAATTCTCAGGGCTACCACCAAGGGAGGAATCAACATGTCTGAGAACTTAATTTGTACTTTTAGCCTCCAGAACTGTGAGAAAATAAGTTTTTGTTCTTTAAAGCTACCCACTTGCAGTGTTTGTGTCACAATAGCATGGGAAGCTAAGATAAACAATAATTTCTCTACCATGCTCCTGGTACAGATCAAAGCTGATTACTGTCTTTAGACGAATGAAGAAGCCGAGGTTAAAAAAAAGTTTGTAAGAAATATGTGACATCAGACACATCTAGAATCTAAAATGTTCAGTTGGATTCATACAATTCTTAGAATTTTCCTTCTATAAAATTCCTTCTAAACTTTGAAAAGTCCTTAAAACTGGCATAAGGAAGTATTAGTTGTTGTCAAAACGAGAATTTAGCTCCACAGAAAGCTACTCTAAAGGTTAGAGGTGATTCTCGGTCAGAATTGCCAAATGCCCTCAAGGATCTGAGTTACCTTTAGGGAAGTCATTCTCTTCTTGCTTGAGTCCTTACCCAGAACCCTAAGAATATTTCTCCGTCAGGAGGCTCAACAGGCTGACACATCAATTCTCTCCTTGTGCTCTTGAATTGCATGCACAAACTCACATACAAGTACGTTACCACAAGATAACAAAAGAAAGTGTTATTAAGAAAAAAGGAAGCCAATGCACATATCAAGTATTACACCACAGAAAGATCACAGCAGGCCCAAATTTAACAATGTTTGTAATCAGAATTCCCAAATGTCATTTTCAATTTCTGGATAAAAGACTTTTTCCTACTGAGACCTACTGTCACCTATGCTGTGCTCTGTTGGCATGAGTTGCTACCATGTGGTTGGTTGTTTGCCTCCTGTTAGCAAAATCACTCCCACATGGTCTACCCCTGCCCCCTGCCCACACACACACTCTGCCCCCACAAAGATGCTCTGGCCTGGTCCACTCACCTCCCTCTTCTGGAGCTTGATCTCTTGTGCTGAGTTAATTCTTGGCCTGCTCCTCTAAGTCCAGTGACCTTTATTGTGCACCTGTTCTGGGCAAGGCACTGAACTGGACAGGATTCTTCTGGTTGCAAATGACAGAAACACAACTTGAACTAACTAGGTGAAAAGGGGGAATTCACTGGCTCAGCATCTAGGCTGAGTAGGAATATAATCACTACCACAGGATCCAGGGACCCCAGGACTCCACTTCCCCATCCCTCATTGCTCTGTGGCTTCATTCCCTACAACTGCAAACTTTCTTCTTCCATGTTCTGAGGATATGGACTGCAAGGCATGTGTTCATCCTTTGGACCAACCACTAAGGTCAAGGAGGCGCGATCATATCAGCTCCCATTTGGAATACAGAAATATGAGGTGGTCCTTCCAGAAGGATGGAGATGAGCTAGAGAGTCCAAACAGCAAATGTCCACCAAAGGCACAATACTAAGCACTGACATTAATGAGAGGGAAACGAAAATTTTCCCAATTTATGCAGTAACTTACAGGCAACCTCGTTCAATTTTTGCTTTTACTCTAAGAATTCACCCCTTGAAGCCATCTGCCATCTGCGTAGTAGGGGGTCATGCCCAGGGAGCTCAGAACTAGGTTCTTAGTGCTTTTTCCATGGCAGTAAAACCCCTTATATCATTCAGAGCTCTCTAAGCATTGAGTTGGAAAGGAGTTAGGTAAAGCAATATAGGGCAAGTAAGAGCATTTCTCAGATCTCAATATTCTGTTAATACTCAATTTTATTCGATTTATCAAATTTTCTCCCTATAAAAATCCTTCTAAACTTTGAAAAGTCCTTGAAAATGGCACAGAGAAAGAATTAGTTGTTGACAGAAATTTGATATATAGCTCTTCTAGAAGCTACATTAAAGGCTGGAGGTGGCTTTCCATCAGGGATTCTGTGGTACGTTTGCTCTCATATGTTCTTTGTAGGGAGTTTAGATCTTGGTTCAGTTCTGGCATCTAAGCTGCCTCTCCTCTGGAATCAGGACAAGTGGAGGCCTCTTCTAAGGGCCACCTTGTTAACCAGAGGATGCCAGACCCCTGATTATTCTTCAGTTAATACCCTGATGGATGTGGGACATATTGCAGAATTGAAGCAAATAACTACAGAATTCCAATTGTATCTAATTTCATGTTCACAATTTTAAAAATCAAACATTACTTCCCTAGGAATAAGCTTCATTTTATTATCAATTTTTAATTACACAATTAATACATCCAACTGCTTCCTCCTAGAATTCATTTTCTTCTTGCTGGGGTGTATCCTCTAATAATCCGCACTTCTAAAAAAAAAAAAAAACCTACTGAAGATAAGCTTTACAGGGATTTGTATGTCTGAAAATGTTTTACTTTGCCCTCTTATTTGAATGAGAGTTTGGCTGGATATAGGATTAGAGACACAAAGCTACTTTCCTTCCCTTCTTTGAAGACAAATACTCCATTGTTTGCAAAGACACTGATGATGAGCCTACTGTCAATATGAGCCTAATTCCTAATATGTAAGTAATCTGGTTTATTTCCTTTCTCCTAGCTTTTAGGATTTTCCACTTAGACTTGATATAACTACAAAATGCCACAATGTGGGTTTTGCCGTCATTGTTGCTTTTGTTGCTGTTTGGTACTTGATAGGCCTTTTAAATTTAAGGACTTACATCTTTCGTTAGGTCTAGAATTTTTTTTTGCTTTTGCTTTTTGTTTTTATATTGCCATGTGTTGCTTCCTCTGCATTGTCTGTATTCTCCTTTCAGTTTGGAACTCCAAATTGATTGGTGTTGACTTTCTAACCCTGTTTTTCATCTTTTATTTTAACTTTCTTTTTGTGCTTTCCATTTTCCCTCCTTTGTGGTACATTCTGGGATAATGTCTTGATGCAATCTTTTAGACCATTAATTTACTCTTCATTTGTGTCTATCATTTTAATCAGTCCATTTTTTAGTTCTTTTTTAATTTCAAAAGGTCGAGTTTTCATTTCCACGACATCTAATTGGTTCTTTTTCATAATCACTCATCCTACTTTTCTGAACATGATTATTTTCCCTTATCTCTTTGATGATATGTGTTGTTATTGTTAGTTGCCATTGAATTGATTCTGATTCACACATAGCAACCCCACATGGCTGGAGTAGAACTGTTCCATAGGGCGACCTTTTGGAAGCACATCATCGGGCCTTACTTCCGAAGTGACTATGGGTCGGTTTGAACCGTCGACCTTTCGGTTAGCACAACAAGCTTCTGTTATAATCCTGCTCTACTTCCACTAATATAAACTCCTTCATTTGTTTCATTGCTGGCTTTTGGAGAAAAATCATCCCTTCATGGCACTGATGTTCCTCAAATTTTGAGAAGCTTTTCAGCTTTTAATGATTTTATTTTGATAGTTGAACTTATTTATTAGATTTTGTGTTAATTTTCTTTGCACAGACTGGTAGAGAGGAGCTGCTGCTGGGGCTCACCCTGTTTCCAGTAAGAGTGGTGAAAGACTGAACCATGATACTCCAGGGCATTGTGGACACCTACAGGAACTGCCTTGCCACTCTATCCCAAGCTCTGACACTCACTGCTCCTGGGTGGAGATGGATATGCCTCGTGTGTGTGTGTGTGTGTGTGTGTGTAGAGGTCAACCTGCCTGGCTGCTCCCACTGTGGTACACTTGCTAATTGCCTCTGGTCTCCTTTCTGCTTCTATCTCTAATTCCTGCTAGCAAAGGAGTTCTTTTGGTACTACTCTTATGTGTGGTCTGAGAAGTGATTTTCTAGTTTAGTCTTAAATAAGTATTTTCATTTTTCAGGGATTCATCAGTTTCTTGTCAACTAAAAGAACCCCTTCTTAATTTTTATTATGCCTATGTATTTTGGAAAGCCTGGTGGCAGAGTGATTAAGTGGTATGGCTGCTAACCAAAAGGTCAGCAGTTTGAATCC
Source organism: Loxodonta africana (assembly GCF_030014295.1). Taxonomy (NCBI): domain Eukaryota; kingdom Metazoa; phylum Chordata; class Mammalia; order Proboscidea; family Elephantidae; genus Loxodonta; species Loxodonta africana. Next base: position 149,995,478 of record NC_087342.1, on the reverse strand, counting down.
ACCAGCCACTCTTTGGAAACTCTATGGGGCAGTTCTACTCTGCCCTATAGGGTCACTATGAGTCGGCATCAACTCAACACATTTGATTTTGGTTCTATATATTTTAATATATATTTTTAAATAATTTCTATGGCTGATCCATTTCTATGAATACATCATGTGGGAATAGTGTTTTCTAGTTCTACATTCTATCATTTTGAAATTAGAACTTTATTTTTTATGCAAATTTTGAGTTAACTATGCATCAGACAAAGAGCTAGGCATGGGGTTAGAATAGTGTCCAAAAAGGCCCCTTTTTTTCCCCTCCTACGGCTTTTTTTGTATCACTTTAATATAAAATTCAGACTGGCAGGTGAAAATCATTGCATTTAGGCAACACTTTATTAAGTTATTTAGCTCTAAAGATCGGATGAATTATATCAAGTCAGGTAAGCTGTCATGAAAACAGACAAGATAAGAGATATAAGCAAGAAAAATGTTCTCTTGTTCTCCAGTGCCTTCATAATCCTCTTTGTATAGGATGACCATATGTCTCAATTTGTCTGAGATAGTCCTGGTTTATGCCTATTCTCCTAGCGTAATTATTAGTAATATCCCTTTCCTTCTCAAAAGTGTCTTGGTTTGAACTATATATTATTACTCTGTTAAGAAACTATGTGAAGAAAATCAACAGATGAGCATTTCTAGTTGATGTTAATATTTAGGGCAGTTGGGGAGTAGAGAGGAATAACAAGCCATCATTCACTCATTCATCCATTCATTCATTTAACAAAGGTTTGCTGAGGCTCTGCCATGTGCTAAGCCCTGGGCTAAGGGCCGAATATACAATCGAAACTACACAGACACACTCTTGGATCTTCCCCTGAAAACGATTAGCAAACTAACAAATCTATTTCTCAGAAGAAACCAAAGATGAATTATGTTATCTCTCAACATTTTTCTCTAGTTCAAGAACTTTGTAAAACATTGTAAACTCTCTGACTACTCAATCATACACTGACAGATAAGTATTAAGTTAGCATATCAAAAGCACACTATCATTTAAAAAGATGAAATACTTGTCTACCAAACAAGAACAAAGCAGTGGGCTGTGTGGTTAATGATGGATTTGAAGTCACTGGATGGCCAGTTTGGATAATTAAGCAAACAAAACATATTACTGGAAAAATTATCTAGGTTGATGATTAGCATGGTTTTGAATTGAAAGGATAATTTCACCACCCTCTTCTTCACTTAGACACCAAGATAATGTATATAACAGATCGAACACGTAATTTTCTGCTCATTATGCTCAAACCCTCCTCATCAAATTCTCACTCAACCACAAAATCAAAAGAAAAAGCAAGTTGCCACCTGCAGCCACTGATTTTCTTTTATTTAAAAAAAAATGCAATTCCTTTGAAGATTTAGAATAGCAAGTATTCCTTTTGTTATTTCATTTGGACAAATTTTTCAAGGAATATTTCTCTCAATTCCTAGAGATCAGTATTCCTAGAAAGACTCTCATCATAAACCCCAGGGGAACTTCGAAAATGTCAGGAGCTTCTTAATGGTGTGAAACCCACTTACAGCTTATTTCTCATACGCTTTGATATGGAAATCGCAGAATGGGTTATATAAAGAAAAAAATCCAGTAGTAATAAGAATATATTGTTTGTGATATTATCTATTGTCAATTAACTCCTGGTGAGAAGATACAGCCAAAGCCTCAAAGGGCTGGGGTCTGATCCCACAGAGATAATTTTTTTCCCTATGAATTACAACTGTTGCCCTGGTCCCAGATTTTGCACAGATTTGATTACAAAAGGGAAAGGACAGGTAAGCGCAGAAGAATCAATGCAAATCTATTTTTATTAGTAGAAAAGGAACTCAAAATCAATGCTGGCCCAGAGGACTATCAAGGCAAATGTAAATATCTTCATAATACCTAAATGTGGCCCAAACCACCAAACCCGTTGCTCTCAAGTCGATTCCAACTTACAGAGACCCTATAGGACGTGGTAGAATGCCCCATAGGGTATCCAAGGAGCGGCTGATGGATTTGAACTGCATATAGGTATTATTATAAGATATTATAAACACCGAGGTCTTATGTTTCTATACATAGTTATTAAGCCTCTGCCTCTAAACCTGCTCCCCTTCTCTTACCACCTTTTTATGTTAACGGCATTGTGATCTACCTAAGTCACCTAATCAGAAAATCAGAGTCTGTCTCAATTCTTCCCTTGCCCTCCACTCCCAATCTGTTTTCAAATCTTTCAGTTCTAACTCCTACAGGTCTCACACTGGATTTTTCCTTCTGTTGCCCTGCCACTGCCATACCTAGCACTTTCATGTCTCTCTCCCAGCTACACTTTATGTCTATAGGCATATTCTTAAGATTCTAGGCTGACCGTGCTTCTCTCTTTACTTAGAAATCATTGGTGATCCTTCTAGCATAGCAAGCCATGATCTAGACCCACACTCCCTTTCTGGCCTCATGCCTACCTGCCCACACCAAGCGCATACGAAAGCATTTGTGTTCCAGACACATCATGTTCTTTGAGGTCTCCAGGGCTTTGTATACTTTCTCATGAATGCAGAAAACCCTTCTGCCACTTCTCTACCTAGCGAATTCCTGTACATCCTTTGTGGCCCTGTTCAGCCATCCTTCATCTATGAAGCCACTGCTGAGTTCCTGTGACAGTCACTTGTTTGCTTCTCTGAGCCTTAAGCCTTTACACCTACTTCCATTACAGCATGTATTACACACTGCCATAATCATTTGTCTCCTCCAGAAGACTGTGGGAATCATACTCTTTTCTATATGGCAGCTCCTTGCAGAGCTTGGCAAATGGTATGTTCCTTAAATACTTGCTGAATAAATTACTAAACATTTCTTTGCTAAATAATACAATTTATGAGAGCTAATAAAGCTTTCATCTATAAACTATTGCGAGATTTCTCTTTTGCTTATTTCTAACATGCTGGGACGTATATGAATATGTGTGAGTTAGATTTGCATAAATTGCCCCTCTGCCTCATGACAGCGAATAAAGGAACAACTGGGATACTCTGATGATGCCTGCAGAGCCAGGATGAGCTTCTTTCAGAGTATGGGAGTGAGAAGAGCATCAGAACTAGGGCAGAGCAGAATTCCTCACCAGAGCCTCCCCCAAATCAACGTCAGAGCAGAAGGTTCTAAGGGATTACTTCTGAGTGACCTGTACATGTTTGACTCACTTGTATAGAGGAAATTAAGCAGTACCTGTCCAGTAACATCTGGAAATGAAGCTCTCAGAAAGAGCTGATCAAGGGATCACAAAATTCCTGGAGGGGACCCATCGATCTTCAAAGTAGATTCCACAGCCTACACATGGCCATGTGGCAGGTAGCCCCCAGCTCATCCCATCCTACCCACACTCCTGGCCAGAGACACCAGCAACCTTGTCTGCCTGAGTCCCCCCAACGTAACCAGCTGACTTGTGCCTGGGCTTCTGCATCCTTAAGGGCTCTTTGCCACACTTTTAAGTTTCCACCATTCCAAAACAGTTGGAAATTCTGCTTCCTCTAGGATTGACTTTGACTGCCTTCAAAGTAATTAATTGGAGAGCTATTTGTTAAACAAATTACTTCTTGGTTAAGTAGCATAGAATAGTGCTGTAGTTCTCAAAGTTCATTGAGCCCAGATCACTTTCTGCAAAGGAAAAGTGTAAGCGTAAGTCCAAATATAAAATAAACAAAGCAGGAACTACTCTGGTTTCAGTGGCAGTGGGGTCTCTAGAACCCCACCTGCTCAGTCTTCCTCTGCTCTACCAGTAGCCTCTGAATGAGTCCACGGCTATCTAAGGAGTCCTCAGAGAACACTGATGACCTCGATGTGATTGGACTCCAGGAGCAGCTCTGTCTTCTACCAGCTGCTTTCCCTGGGACCACATTTATTCCATCTTTCCCCTCTCACTTTTGGCAGCAGCACTCTCTCGACCTCCCTACTGTATTATTCTTACCAACATCACAAACTTGCTCTAGAACCTCTCATTTTCTAACATCTTTCTTTCCCGTGACTCCGGCTTACCAGTAACAATTGCTCTAGAGTCAATTCCCACTCATGGCAACCCCACGTGTGTCAGGGTAAAACAGTACTCCACAGGGTTCTCAACTGCTGACTTTTTGGAAGTAGATTGCCAGGCCCTTCTTCAGAGGTGCCTCTCGGTGTATTTGAACCATCAGTCTTTTGGTTAGCAGCTGAGTACATTAACCATTTCACCACCCAGGGACTCCTGATTCCTGCTACCACCCATTTCCCTGCTCCGCCTCACAGAAAACTGTATATACGGCGTTGATTTTCTTACCTCCTGTGGTTACTAAAACATACTAGACTCTGTCTTCTTTCTATCCCCACTGCCTCTACTGGTGTCCAAGTCAACTTCATCGCTTACCCAGGCAATTGCAGTGGCATCTTAACTAGTCCTCCTATTTCCATTCATGCCTGCCTGATATCCATTCTCTACAGAGCTGCTAGACAAATATTTAAAAGCATAATTTAGGTCCTGAGAACCCAATGACTAAAATGTTTCAGTGGCATCTCAAAGCACTGAGAATGAAACTCAAACTCCTTCCCATGGCGTGTCAAGCCCTGCAGGATCTGCCTTCTCCCTGTTTCTCCAATTTCAGCTCAGGCTACTCTCAGCTCCCCCTCAGTGCCTTTGGGTTCATTTGCTGTCTCCTGAGTCTGGAACTCTCTTGTTCCATCGTCAAGTGCCTGATGCTGCCTCTTGTTTTTGGTCTCACTTTAAATATCATCTCCCCACAGAAGGAGTCTTTGACCCTGGGCTATAAAATAGCCCCCTTATCCCCATCTTTCTTTATTTCAGTCACTCTGCTTTTTATAGTCACAGTACATTCCACAGCCTATAATTACCTTGATACTGTGTTTTTGCAAGTATGTGCCTGTCTCCCCATTGGAATTTAAGGTGCATGAGGGTTGGGGCATAGCCTTCGTGTTCACTAACATAGTTCGGTGCCTGTCATGGGACCTGGCACATTGGTTGTTTGTTTATCTTTTATTATTGCAAAAATAAAGTCAGCTTGAGGTGACAAAAATATTCTAAAATTAGATTGTGGTGATGGTTGCACAACTTGAAATATACTAAAACCCATTTAATTGTGCAGTTTAAGTGGGCAAATGACGTGAAATATCTCAATAAACCTGTTTCTAAAAATGAAGTAAATTACTTTACCTTCTGAGCCTTAGTTTCCATATTTCCAAAATTGAGTGATAATACCTGAGAGAGATGGGAGGATTAAATGTAATTTTCATAAGTTTCTGTCTCAGTTTCATCGTGATCACTCCCCACCCCTCAGCTGTTACCGATCTCATTTGAACACCTGGAATCGTCCTGACCCTCAAACACTAAAATAAATTCCAGACTGACTTTGCTCTGCCAATCTACAGAAGTAGGACATTTAGGCTCAAAAAAAAAAAAAAAGGAATAAAGAAAGAAAAGAAGGGAGGGAAAGAGAGAGGAAGGAAGAAAGGAAGAAGGAAAAGAAAAAGAAAGTATGGTCCAGACCACAGGGTTATGGCAAATCACTAGAATTGTACCACCATTGGCCAAATTGCAAAGACAAATTTATTTCCTTCTTTTGGAATTTTTTTTTTCTTGGTTCGAATTTGTGTTTGTTTATTTCTTGTCCTGGGTTGGATTCTTCCAGAAGTGGAGCCCAAGGCAAGGATTTGAGTGCAGGTTGTCACACCCAGGAGGTGACCCCAGGAAGCATAAAAGGGCAGTGGGAAAGTGAGGCAGGGAAGGGGCAGAAGCCAGTGCAGGGTACGTGAGTGAGTAGAGACAGCTACGGGGGACGTGGGGCTCAATGCTCAAGCCTGCAGGGTTGGACCACACGCTGGTGATGGCCCACAGAGATGCATTTACACACCAACTCTCAGGCATCATTGTTTGAGAGCTGCTCTCAGGGTCACGTACTCCCTGCATAGGCCAAGCACACCCCTGTGGCCAAAGGGAGCATTGAAGCCAAGAGTGGAGGTGCTTGCAGCAAGGAGGCCTTATGGAACTGTGGTCAAACCTCAGCGGAGTCTGCTGAACTTCCCTCCCTCTCCTGGTTCCCCGTTCCTTCCTTTATGTGTCACTTTTCCAGTTGTAAACTCTCAGGCACACGCCAGCCCAGAGGCTGTATGCAGGGGCAGCTGTCCACCTTTCCTAAGTACTCGATGGTCAGGGTGGAAAAGGACCTGTGCTGAGTTTCCCTGGCCTCTAGACCTTCTTGTTCCTTTTTACAAACCCCTCCTGAAAGCTGCAGCAGATTAACACCCTGTAAACCTCTTTGTCACAGGAGATATTCTTAGCAGCCAGCATGAGCTCTGGATTCCGTGGTGGAAGTTGCTACTCTGCACGGAATGTGCGTAGAAATCTGAGAACTTGGGCTCGGTCAATTACGAGACATGTCCTGCTGTCTTTCCTGCCCTAATTTTTGCTACCACCTCAGTTTCATTCTACGTTTCCTTACCGATGAAACCCACACCTCCTTGGCACCTTTTATTCTGCCCTATGTATGTGGCTGCAACTACGGGCTTAAGCATAACAACAATCGAGAACCATGGAGAAGGACCGGGCAGTGTTTCGTTCTGTAGTACATGGGGTTGCTATGAATTGGAACCAACTCGATGGCACCTAACAACAACGTGTATATGGTAGAGCCCTGGTGGTACAGTAGTTAAGAGCTTGGCTGCTAACCAAAAGGTCAGCAGTTTGAAACCACCAGCTGCTCCTTGGAAACCCTAAGAGGTCGTTCTACTCTGTTCCATAGGGTCGCTATGAGTCAGAATTGACTTGACAGCAATGGTTTTGGTTTTATGTATGTGGTTGAGTCCCTGGATGGTTCGAATGGTTAATGACCTGGGCTTCTAATCAAAAGGTTGGAGGTTTGAGCCCACCCACAGGCACCTCAAAAGAAATCCCTGGCAATTTACTTCCAAAAAATCAGTCATTGAAAACCCTGTGGAGCACAGTTCTATTCTGATGCACGTTGGGTCGCCATGATTTGGAATCAGCTGCGACTGGTTATGTATGTGGTCTCAAGGTGTCTGTCTCTCTAGGATAACCTAAAACTGTAATAACTTTTAAACAACATCAGGAAAGGCGAGTTACTTACTGCAACATATAAACATGTCCATAACTTTCACAGGCTGCCTTTTTGCATTTGCTACTTTAAAAATTACGAGCCCTGGAGACACAATGGTTAAGTGTTTGGCTGCTAAACAAAAGATTACTGGTTAGAAACCACTCATTGGCTCTTCAGGAGAAAAGGCCTGGCGGTCTGCTCCCATAAAGATTACAGCCTAGAAAACCCATAGGGCTGTCCTACTATATCATATTGGGTCACTATGAGTCAGAATCGACGCGACAGCGCCTAACAACAACAAGAACACTTTAAAATTTAGGGTTAAAACTGTTAGGTGCTGCAGTTAAATGACTCAGGGATGTATTATTGCCTTGAAAGTTCCCCTCATAAAATTGACACTGTAATGCTACCTTTCTATATACTCAGAGTTCCATTTGAGCTTTGTTCTGTTTTGATCTTTTTAAGTTATTTTTAAAGATTATACTGAACCTGCCCTTTGCTGTGATAAGTGTCTTAGAATGACTTTGGTCAAAATGTAATAAAATTGTATCCTGCTGCCACTTACTTATCTTTTCTCTCTTATCTATCTCACATTCCCTGTCTGTTCCACAGCAGTTGCTACTGTGGTGATCTGGTAGCAGGATCTTTACTTGTGTGGGAAGTGCCCTTCAGCCTTGACAGGAACCCACATTGTGAAGAAGGACGGCACTCTCACACTACGTCAGCCCACCCCCCAGGACAGAGGGGGCTGGGCCCTGTGGTCCCCAGCTGTGGCAGTGACCTAACAGCTGGTGCTTGGCCCTGGAACATAGAATACCTTCCACTTTCTAGTTTAACCTGGTACTTGGCAATCCTTCAGCCCTATTTATCTTACCAAAGCCAAGGTAGACTGAAAAGCCTGTCATCCCGTAGCTCACTGTAGCTCTTAACCACTGTGCCACAAAGGCTCCAATCATCCCATTAAACCAATAATAATTAAAAAAAAAAATGAAACCTGTTGCCATCAAGTCAATTCCGACTCACAGAAACGCTTTAGTGTGTCCTCCTAAGTCTTCCTGCTGGACCTTTTGTTCAGGCCCCATTCTGCCTAGACTGCCCTGTCTACCTCCCTTGTCCTGTCTTTCAAATCCTTCCATTCACTTAACAAGCATTAACTGGTCTGTTTTAAGCATGTTGCTGGGCCCTGAGGACTCAGCGGTAAGCAAAATAGACCTATGACCCCTATAGAGTTTAAGCCTCATAAGTGGAGGAGGACAGTGAAAATGCAAGGCACAAACACGTACATAAATTTGTAATTACAAATGCAGAAAATCATTTTTAGGGTGTCATTTGGAAGGTATATCTGTGGAGGAGAAGCTAACAGAAGAGAATGGGGACAGGGCCCAAGACAGAGAAACAGAGTAATGGAGTACATAAGCACATAGCTTTTATAGTCACTAGCATGGGACCAAATCCTTCAGTTACTACTTTCTATGTGTGTGATCTTGATTAAGTTTCTTGACCACTCTAATCCTGAATTTTCTTATCTGTAAAATGTGGATAATAATACCATCTACATCGAAAGTTTTATTGCAGATTGAACTAATGTATAAAAAACACTATGCACAAAGAATATGCTCAGTAAAAATTAGTTACTAATTATTAAAATGAGATTTGAAGGTCAAGTAGGGCCCAATCATGAGAAGACTTTGCTGGAAAAGCATTCCAAAAAGAGGAACCACTATGTGCAAATACACCAGAGCTTGGTTTGCTGTACCCATTGTCATCTAGTCAATTCTGACTCATAGCGACCCTGTAGACAGAGTAGGGTTTCCAAGGCTGTAATCTTTACAGGAGAGGGCTGCCAAATCTTTCTCCTGTGGGTTCGAACTGTCCACCTTATGGTTAGCAGCTGAGTGCTTAACCTCTATGCAGATCTATCAAAAGGCCGATGTTGCTGAGATTGCATGAGTGAGGGGAAGTATGCTACAGGGTGGGGTTAGATGTAACCATCTGGTGGCTGAGGGATTTCTCCAGCAATGCTCAGCTGCGTGAATGCCAGCCCAGAGAAGACAGATGTTGGGTTCATCCAGAATTGATTTTTTTTCCCCTAGTGAATGTGAAAGAGGGAGAGAGGGTTAAGAATGTTGCCAGCATTTTAACAGAATGGTTCTAATGAAAGATGGTTAAACTTAAGCTGGATCTAAAAAGAATAAATGATGACAGGGTCTAGTGAACAGAGAGGAAATGGAAGAGACAGTGAATTAGTCGTATCATCTAGACAAGAACATTATTTCACAGAGACACTTGAGTAAGTGAATTATAAGACAGGACGTGAAGTTAGGAAAGTATTGTCTCTAGATTTGTTATTTTGGAGGTAGTCTAACCTCTGGAAATGATAAAATCCAGGGTGTGACTCTGGAATTATATGGCTGAGGTGGAATGGTGGTCAAAGTAATGGTGGTGAGGAGGCCAAGGGCCAAAAGAGCCAGGGTATTCAACTAATTACTCAAACACAGCCTTGTTAACCAATATGGTAACTTTGTGCAAATTAGAAAATGGCACCCCTTTCTCAAGAAGCTTTACCATTATCTGGCAGAATCTGCTAAATAACTCTGCAAATCAATGATGGAGGCACTAAGGAAGATGGCGTCCTGCCCTTTCACAATGCATACCTGTGCAACTGTAAGCGGCATCCCTGTCTGTGTGCTGAATTCAACAAGAAAAATAGGAGATCAGGGAGAAGAAGACAAAGATGTTCCAGGAACCAAGGTCAGCAGTGATTGAAGGGGCATGACTGGACACTGTTGGTTGATAAGAATGAGAAGAGGAAGAGGGTGGAAAGTCCAGTAGCATGAACTTCAGAGAAATAGAGCTTTTACAGGAAGGAGGAGGAGTAATAGCATAGGAGCAGGAAGCGGGGAGCAACCCCATCTCCCCAAATGGAAGTATTTGGGATTTGTAAAGTAAGCAGACCCTGCCAGAATGGGCTTTAGGAGATAGTAGGGGCCTTGCTTTCCTAAGAGTTAGCTCAAGTGTTTTCTCCTCCATGAAATATTTCCTGATTTTCCCAGCTGGAAATAATTTTTTTTTTTTACCTCTGAAATCTGTAGCAACTTATTTGTGCCTTTTTTTTTTTTTTTAATCTCCAGATCACATTTTATTTTAACTGTAAGTAATTTGGGTAGGTTCTTATCTATTCAAATTGAATGTTTTTTCCTTGGGGTGGGAACTCCGATACAGCTGTGGTACTAGAACCAGTACCCATTGCCATGGACTCAACTCCAATTTGTGGCAACCCCATGTGTGTCAGAGTAGCACTGTGCTCCATATGGTTTTTGATGGCTGAATTTTTGGAAGTAGATCACCAGGCCTTCATTCGGAGGCACCTCTGGATAACCTGCAACCTTTCAATTAGCAGCTGAACATGTTAACCCTTTGTACCACCAGGGACTCCTCAGTTGTGGTAAGAACTTAATAAATATTGAATGAATGAATATTACTTTTTCTTTTTTGCTCCCAAATCTTAGAGGCATAGAACTGGTATGCTTATTATGAATTACGCCCACTTGCTTGTCAGTTTGTCGTACTGTGTGAGCTTGCGTGTTGCTGTGATGCTGGAAGCTATGCCACCAGTATTCAGATCCCAGCAGGGTCACCCATGGAGGATAGGTTTCAGCTGAGCTTTCAGACTAAGACAGACTAGGAAGAAGGACCCAGCAGTCTACTTCTGAAAAGTGTTAGCCAGTGAAAACCTTATGAATAGCAGTGGAACATTGTCTGATAATAGTGCTGGAAGATAAGCACCCCAGGTTGGAAGGCACTCAAAAGATGACTGGGGAAGAGCTGCCTCCTCAGAGTAGAGTAAAGCTTTTGGGACCTTCATTTGCTGATGTGGCACGACTCAAAATGAGAAGAAACGGCTGCAAACATCCATTAATAATCAGAACCTGGAATGTAAGAAGTGTGAATCTAGGAAAATTGGAAATCATCAGAAATGAAATGGAGCACATAAACATCAATATCCTAGGCACTAAAAAAAAAAAGTGAACTAAAAATGGACTGGTTTTGGCCATTTTGAATCAGGCAATCATATAGTCTACTATGCTGGGAATGACAACTTGAAGAGGAGTGGTGTTGCATTCATCGTCAAAAAGAACATTTCAAGATCTATCCTGAAGTACAATGCTGTCAGTGATAGGATAATATCCATACGCCTACAAGGAATACCAGTTAATACGACTATTACTCAAATACACGCACCAACCACTAGGGCCAAAGCTGAAGAAATAGAAGATTTTTATCAGCTGCTGCAGTCTGAAATTGATCCAACATGCAATCAAGAAGCATTGATAATTACTGGTGATTGGAATGTGAAAGTTGGAAACAAAGAAGGATCAGTAGTTGGAAAATATGGCCTTGGTGATAGAAACAATGCTAGAGATTGAATGATAGAATTTTGCAAGACCAGCAACTTCTTCGCTGCAAATATCTTCTTTCAATGGACCTCTTTCATCTGTGCCTCGCCGGATGGAACACACAGAAATCAAATTGACTACATCTGTGGTAAGAGATGATGGAAAAACTCAATATCATCAGTTAGAACAAGGCCGGGGCCGACTGTGGAACAGAGACCATCAATTGCTCATATGCAAGTTCAAGCTGAAACTGAAGAAAATCCGAGCAAGTCCACGAGAGCCAAAATATGACCTTTAGTATATCCCACCTGAATTTAGAGACCACCTGAAGAATAGATTTGACGCATTGAACACTGGTGACCAAAGACCAGACGAGTTGTGGAATGACATCAAGGACATCATACATGAAGAAAGCAAGAGGTCATTGAAAAGATAGGAAAGAAAGAAAAGACCAAGATGGATGTCAGAAGAGACTCTGAAGATTGCTGTTGAATGTCAAGTATCTAAAGCAAAAGGAAGAAATGATGAGGTAAAGGAGTTGAACAGAAGATTTCAAAGAGCAGCTCAAGAAGACAAAGTAAAGTATTTTAATGAAATGTGCAAAGACCTAGAGACTCTGAAACTTGCTCTCAAAAGTCAAGCAGCTAAAGCAAAAGGAAGAATTGATGAGCTAAAAGAACTGAACAGAAGATTTCAAAGGGCAGCTCGAGAAGACAAAGTATTATAATGACATGTGCAAAGAGCTGGAAATGGAAAATCAAAAGAGAAGAACACGCTTGGTGTTTCTCGAGCTGAAAGAACTGAAGAAAAAATTCAAGGCTTGAGTTACTATAGTGAAGCATTCTATGGGGAAAATATTAAATGACGCAGAAAGCATCAAAAGAAGATGGAAGGAATACACAGAGTCATTATACCAAAAAGAATTAGTTGATGTTCAGCCATTTCAAGAGGTGGCATATGATGAGGAACCAATAGTACTGAGGGAAGGAGTCCAAGCTGCTCTGAAGGCATTGGTGAAAAACAAGGCTACAGGAATTGATGGAATATCAACTGAAACGTTTCAACAAACAGATGCAGAGCTGGAGGTGCTCACTCGTCTATGCCAAGAAATATGGAAGACAGCTTCCTGGCCAACTGACTGAAAGAAATCCATATTTATGCCTATTCCCAAGAAAGGTGATTCAACTGAATGTGGAAATTATAGAACAATATCATTAATATCACACACAAGCAAAATTTTGCTGAAGACCATTCAAAAACGGCTGCAGCAATATATTGACAGGGAAGTGCCAGAAATTCAGGCTGGTTTCAGAAGAGGACGTGGAACCAGGGATATCATTGCTGATGTCAGATGAATCCTGGCTGAAAGCAGAGAATACCAGAAGGACGTTTACCTGTGTTTTATTGACTATGCAAAGGCATTCGGCTGTGTTGATCATAATAAATTATGGATAACATTGAGAAGAATGGGAATTCCAGAACACTTAACCGTGCTCATGAGGAACCTTTATATAGATCAAGAGGCAGTTGTTCACACAGAACAAGGGGATACTGATTGGCTTAAAGTCAGGAAAGGTGTGTGTCAGGTTTGTAATCTTTCACCATACCTATTCAATCTGTATGCTGAGCAAATAATACAAGAAGCTGGACTATATGAAGAAGAATGGGGCATCGGGATTGGAGGAAGACTCATTAACAACCTGCGTTATGCAGATGACACAATCTTACTTGCTGAAAGTGAAGAAGACTTGAAGCACTTACTAATGAAGATCAAAGACCACAGCCTTCAGTATGGATTGCACCTCAACATAAAGAAAACAAAAATCCTCACAACTGGACCAATGAACAACATCATGATAAATGGAGAAAAGATTGAAATTGTCAAGGATTTCATTTTACTTGGATCCACAATCAACAGCCACGGAAGCAGCAGTCAAGAAATCAAAAGATGCATTGCATTGGGTAAATGTGCTGCAAAGGACCTCTTTAAAGTTTTGAAAAGCAAAGATGTCGCCTTGAAGACTAAGGTGCGCCTGACCCAAGCCATGGTATTTTCAATTGCATCATATGCATGTGAAAGCTGGACAATGAATAAGGAAGACTGAAGAAGAATTGACGGCTTTGAGTTTTGATGTTGGCGAAGAATATTGAATATACCATGGACTGCCAAAAGAATGAACAAATCTGTGTTGGAAGAAGTGCAACCAAAATGCTCCTTAGAAGCCAGGATGGCGAGACTGTGTCTTACATACTTTGGACATGTTGTCAGGAGGGATCAGTTTCTGGAGAAGGGCATCATGCTTGGCAAAGTACAGGGTCAGCAGAAAAGAGGAAGACTCTCAACTGGGTGGATTGATCCAGTGACTGCAACAATGGGCTCAAGCATAACAATGATTTTAAGGATGGAGCAGGACGAGGCAGTGTTTCGTTCTGTTGTGCATAGGGTCGCTTTGAGTCTGAACGGCCTCCATGGCACCTAACAACAATTATGAATTAGCTTTACCCATAGGGTCACTGGTGGCGTAGTGGTTAAGTGCTACGGCTACTAACCAAAGGATCGGCAGTTCAAATCCACCAGGCACTCCTTGGAAACTCTATAGGGCAGCTCTACTCTGTCCTGTAGGTTCGCTATGAGTCAGAATCGAGTCGACGGCACTGGGTTCTTTTTTTTCTCTTGGATAGGGTCGCTATGAGTCAGAATTGACTGAACGGCAATGGTTTGGTTTGTTTCTTTATATTACATCTAGAGTCACTGTAAACGTAAACTTCTACTTTTGCAATCTGGGAACAATGCACCAAAAAAATTGCATTCGTGGTAATGTCTGTCTTTGTTTCTCCTTAGTACAGCAGAGTTACCTTTTCTATTGCAGCTATTGAGTAGCACCAGCAATATTATTTCATTAAATATAATTTTATTTAATCTAATTATCTTTTATAGCTTGCATTTTTATTTGAACAAAAAATAAAAATACCATTTTTCTTATTTTAAACAGTTTATTATTAGAACAATCAACAATATCAAGCTTTCCTTTTAGTTTTTAAAATATTTTTGTTGTCCTGAGTATTTAGAAATCTCATATGTGATTGTTTCTTTACTAATTCAGTTATATATTTTAAACTCATAAAATTATGCTCAGAACAATATACAGTTAAAATCAGTGGTTTATCTTTATTTAGAGGACAATGCATACATAAATAAATGCTTGGAGACGTCATAGATAATGAACATAATTGCTTTAATGCTCAGTAATGGCAAGTTATTCCCTTATTTGATTATGATGGAGTATATTTTTTACTCAGGAACATTAAATGAAAGGCCATTTAAGAAGTTTCTCTTTCCATTTCTTAAAAGATAGCATTCTTGTCGCTAAAATCTTTACTAACTCCTCCTAGTCTTCAAGATGAAGACTATTTTTCTAGCATGGTATCTGGTCCTTTATGATCTGACCTTTATCTATCTCTGCTATTATATCTTCCACCACATCTCTCCCTAACACCATTTGTCACTCCATCCATCCAGCAAATATTTATTTAGATTATTTATGTGTCAGATATTTCTAGGTGCTAAGACAAAATAGTGAAAAAGGCAGGCACTATTATACTATTTATAACAGTTACAATCATTGTTTGTTTTTTTTTTTAATTTTAGGACTTTAAATTCTTTGAGTAGAGAGATTTTATCTTACTTACCAACATGATAGGTACTCAAAGATCATGGTTAGATAAATGAATAAATAATACATAAAATTTTTCTTTATGACACTTGGACATTTTGAGTTTAGTCTGCATATCTACAGTTTCCTCTGAAAATTTTCTTCTGAAGGCTTTTAAATAAGTGGATATTTATTAAGTGTATGTACATTATTAAATCATATCCTTACTATACTAGTGTGTAACAACCCAAGGGTAAAAGAGTATGTTCCCTGTGGCAGAACAGACTGGGCCATTGCATCTAAACTTGTCTCCCTTTGGAAAGTGGAAGAGTGTGTAACTTCCCTAGCTGGTAGGGTTAAAGTGGCTGCCAGGAGTCTTGGCGGAGGAAATAGAGCTTCAGAAATAGAGCTCAGTTCTGACTGTTTACTAAATAAAAGACCTAAGATTTCTGAATCATCTGTTTTTGAGAACTTCTCCATAACTGGTCATTTTTCACTGCAATACATTAGGCAAAAAAGGGTATTAGAACAATTTAGTTTAGTCTGTTGCTGTTGTGTGCCATGGACTCCATCTCATAGGGGATTCCGACTCACGGAGACCCTATGTGACAGAGTAGAACTGCCCCATAGGGTTTCCAAGGAGCAACTGGTAGATTCAAACTGCCAACCTTTTGGTTAGCAGCCAAACTCTTAACCACTATGCCCCAGGCTCAGCTTCCCCTTGACCTGAAATTGGTCATTTCTCCAAAGAACCCTGGTTCCTTTTAGTGGGAAATGGTTATTTAGAGACCACAGTCTAGTGCTAGGGTTGCTCATTGCCATTAGGTTGGTCATTATTACCGTGCTTTTTTCAGTAGGTAGAGTTCACAGACAAAACATATTTATCTTAAGAATATAAACAAGTGTGATGGTAAATGCTTTTCATCTATTTTCTCTCAAGTGATCTGCTTTATAAAGCAGACTATTTAAACATGTATTACTGGAACACTATTTTTAAAGGCTTCCAAACTAAACTACAGTAGTAAAATATTTCAGGAAGGAGTTCCTCCTGAACAATTGTTCTTCTGATACCAGATTGCTCCTTTAAACAAACTGTCCAGTGGGATGGCATAGTTCAAAATCTTACAAATGAATTTGTGAGGAGCAGAGGTGCCCATAATGCAAAATTACTTTAAAATCATCTTTTAAGATAAAAACAAATATACAACTACATTCTGTCATAAAAAAGAAAGAGGAAGAGAGCACACAAAAAAATATCTTTAGCTAAGTATAATGCCACTGAAAATATACTTAATGTACTTTTAAATACTTAATTCAATATCCTTTTTCAGAAATATAAAATTCAGGAAGTACATTAAGTTTTTTTTATTTAAAAGCCTTGTCACACAAAACATACGTGTAAATAAATTCTGGTATCTATTTTCCATCTTTAAAACTTGAATAGTTATTTGAATAACAGCATTTCCAAGGGGAAAAAGGTTTCTCTTCTAGATACCATATCCTTAGCCTTACTAACTGTGCTTCCAGAAGGACAGGATGATTAATTTCCAACCTTATCAAACTCCTTGGTTATATCAGATTTGTATCAATTAAAATATTTTTAAGACATCTTGTTCATTTCTTTAATATTGTATTACATCAGGGTACATTAAAATTTGGGGGTTCAGAATTTTTCAGCATTTTCATCTGCACTAAATGGATGAGAGCAGAAACAGCTTTACCCCAGAGTCAATTTCCCATACATTCTAATTCAGGAGCATGGAGGAGAGACAAATTATGAACTCTCTATTTTTGTCACAATCTCTTGCTCTCCACTCTTACCTTCTCATCTCTGAAAGCTTTTTATCCTATCACTGAAAGGACTGCCAGCAATGCGTGCCTATATTTTGGCACTACACTCATAACTATTGAGAACACGTACACATTTTCCCTCCAGCTAGATGATGAATAAATCCTTAACTGATCTAAAAGGAACCCAGTCACCACATTCAGGGCCCCCCATTTCCATTTCTGTGTGGCCTCTGATGCTACCTGCCTCCTGAGAAAGTGGCTTAGAACTGCAATGGCTCTAACCTTGCACAAAGGGCAGCTGTCAGGTACCCAGAAGGCAAGTCACCCAGCAAACCTACCTGATACAGACAGCAAATGCTACGCTGAGAATGACCTTATCCTCTGCGTGGTACCCAGGGTTTGCCACCCCCACACTAAATAGGATATGGACACAGGGAGAAGCACCAACATCTGTATCAAAATGGAAAATGAATCTAAAAAGCAATGATTAAAGGAATATGGGTAGTAGTGATTAGCAGGAAAATGTTGGTTGTTGTTGGCACCATACCTGGGCTGCTTTAGGGAGACTGACAGTCTAGTCCTTGAGTTCTGGACCCCATTTCTTATCAGATTTGCCTTCGTCCCACCCTATCCATTAGTTTAACACAGATTTACTTCAAATGCACAACTAAATTTCACTACAGTGTGAAAGAATTGGGTCAGAGTAGAACTATGCTCTATAGGGTGTTCAATGGCTGATTTTTCGGAAGTAGATTGCCAGCTTTTCTTCCACGAGGTGCCTTTGGGTGGGCTCAAACCTCCAACCCTTCAGTTAGCAGCCAAGCAGGCTGTTTCCATCACCCACGGACTCCAAACAACATATATTTGAGGAAAAAAAAATCACAAATATAATCTTGGGTCAGTAATTCTCTTGGCACAAGTCTAAAACAAAACAGTAAGTTCTTTTAGGTGACTCCTATTGACACTCCACTTTCAGATGATAAGAACTCCCTGAAATTAATGTTTCCTTTTTAGGTTAGTGGCTTTTCGTTAGTTTTTTTTTTTTCTGGAGGGGGGTAGTGGGGGGTAGGCAGGGAGGAGTCATGTACACCTTTCAGAATCTGATCCCGGCTAAGGATCTGATCTTCCTTCCCCGCCCCCAAAAAGACACACACACGTTTTTACAGACAATTTCAGAGGGGCACGGTCACCACTCTGCTTCACTCCATTTCCACTGCTCAGTCCAAGGACACTTTATTGCCTTCAAGCCGCTTTCTGCCTCTGCAAAAATAAGGTCCACGTCAGACTGAGTCCAGCCCCAGACTGACCCAATTCGGCTCCCCCCCGCAAAAAAAAATCATAGCCTTTTCAGCCCTGTCTTCATCCACCCAGCCAGTGGCCCTGGGCCTTGGCTTTCATCTTGATTTTTCTCTGTAACCTGACCTTCTAAAATGCTGTTCCCCATTCTTGCTTCCTAACTTGCTATCTGTAGACTCTTGAGCTATCCTGCCAAACTCTCTGCCTCATTGTCTCAACTCCGAGGAAAGTGCCCCCTGTCGCCTCAAGCTCAGCTCAACCTCCCCCTTCTACAATAATATTTCCTGTGGGGAATGGCATCACTGCAAAGTAATTACAATTCCACGGTCTTTCTTCACAAATTTTAAAGCACTCAAGACCCCTCCATTTACATTTTAACACAAGTATTATTAGTCCCTTGGTGGAGAGAGTTTGCAATTCAATTCACAGCACTTTTTTGTTTTTTTAATAGTACCGAACATTTCACCACAAGCCCAGGTAAAGAAGATAAATTATGACTAAATGGTTCCCTTCAAGTGTGTATTTCATTAGAGATTACTGTATTTTCAGAGCCTACCAAAAAAAGTACTATTTTCATAACTTAAAAATAAGCCAAATCAGCATATTTCTTATCCAACCAGTTTACATTTTCCCGTAAGAACGGCAGTATGTAAAAACTAAGAGCCTTATATCAAACACCAATGCTGTCTTATATTTTATTAAGAAATACTATAAAATTGATCAAAATTACATTGCATAAACATGCCTTTTTACATGACATGCATATGGTACTTAATTATCAATTTAATTAAAGTCTTGTATTTTCAGGGGTGAGGTAACTTTGAACAGTTCTAATTAATTACTGATCTGAATTTCAAGCTGTATATGTAATCTACTGCCAAGTACATTTGTGTTGCATTTTATCTTTGTAAGTTCCTTAAGGAATTAAGAATAATGTCTACTAAAATGTGTGTCAACACAAGATGTATTTTTTTATGTAGAATGATTTGAAGAACTTCCAATTTCCTACTTGAATAAACAGCTAAAAAACAGTGAGATTTTTGACAACACTGTCCCTCAGCAACTTTTTATTCAAATTCCTGGGATACTTAACAGTGTTAGCTGCGCTATTTCTCTTACTGTGACAAGTCTTAGCAGAGAAAATAGATGAAAATATGGAGACAGTAGGGCAATAATAATTGCCAACTTGCTGGCACACTTTTAAGAATATGCTTCCCATTGACAAGAACTATATTAACATGAAATTTACTGGTAGTACTTTGTTGGGAGTTCTACTAAACATAACAACAAAGTTCTGAGGACAAAATGCTCTGATGGTTGAGCGTAGCTCACCAACTCCAGCCTCTTGCCAGCAGGTAGTTCAGAAGATAGAATTGAGGCTGTGGTTCCACACCTTCTTTTAGTGTTTTGAATGCACAGCTCTTATCAAAGTGTGCTCTAATTCTCTGTGTATCTGTTTCCCTTTTGGGATATACTGAGTGTCTGGCACAGTGCCAGCTCCATAGTGAGTGATCAGTAAAGACATAAAATATACACATGGCATGAGATTCCTATGAAAGTTTTCTTAGGTCTTTTAATTAACCAATTGCCATCGAGTCAATGCCAACTATTGGAGACCACATGTGTGTTAGAGTAAAACTGTGCTCCACAGGGTTTTCAATGGCTGATTTTTTGGAAGTAGATTGCCAGGGCTTTCTTCTGACATACCTCTGGGTTGGACTCAAGCTTCCAACTTTTCATTAGCAGCTGGGAGCTTTAGCCGTTTGCACCACTCAGGGACTCCAGGGCTTTTAATTAGGGTGTTTTAATTAACTCTTACACTATTATTGCTCAATACCTGTTGAGCACCAACCTGATTGTCCATACAACTGATCCCCTTGTCTGGACGTCTCCTGAGCTGCTTTGCCTGATTAACTTCTACTCATCCTTCAACTAAGACTTCACTTCCTTCTGAAGTTTCCCTGATCATCCTGGACCAGATCGTTCCTTTCCAAGTTGTGCCCATAGTACCTATGCTTTTGCTTTCATAGCCCATGTTGTTGCTGTGTGCCATCCAGCCCATTCCCACTCACAGCAACCCCATAAGACAGAGTAGAACTGCCCCATAGGGTTTCCCAGGCTGTCATCTTTACAGGTGCAGATTGCCAGATATCTTAATTATCTAGTGCTGGCTATAACAGAAATACTGCAAGTGGATGGCTTTAACAAACAGAAATGTGTTCTCTCCCAGTTTAGGAGGCCAGGAGTCCAAATTCAGGGTGCTGGCTCTAGGGAAAGACTTTCTCTCTTTTGGCTCTAGAAGAAGGTCCTTGTCTCTTTTGAGCTTCTGCTCCTGGGTAATTTTTGTGGGTCTTGGCATCTCTTTTCTTCCATCTCTGCTACATTTGCTTCCTTTTTAAATCTTTTTTTATATCTCAAAAAAGACTGAATTATAAACACACGATACTGATCTTTTCTCATTAACATAACAGAGACAACCTATTCCCAAATAGGATTATAACCACAGGCATATAGGTTAGGATTTTCAACACAATTTTGGGGGACACAGTTTAATTTATAATATTCCACCCTTTGCCCCCCTAAATTCATGTCCTTCCCACATGCAAAGTACCTACACCCCATCACATCATCCCAAAAGTCTTAAATCAATTCCAAGTCCCAAATCTCCTCTACTGAATCATCTAAATCAAATATGGGTGAGAATTCAGGAGTGTTCCATCTTGGAGTAAAATTTTCATTTATCTGTGAACCTGTCAAATCTAAAATACAAGTTATCTGCTTTCAAAGTACAATGATGGAACAGGCACAAGTAGAAATTTACACTACAAGTGGGAGAAATTAGAGGGAAGGGAGGGATAAAAGGCACCAAGCAAGTCCAAAACCCAGCAGAACAAATTATATTAGCTCTCGAGGCTTGAAAATAATCCTCTCTTATCTGAGACCATCTGGGCAATGGTCTCACCCTCCAGACTCTGGGTGTTGGTCACACCCTCTGGATTCTGGGTGGAGGCCCCTTGGCCTTGGGCTTCAGTTCCACCTTCCAGGCCCTTTGGCATGGCAACTCTGCTCCCTTGGCCTTAGGCGGCCCCATTCTCCTAGTCCATCTAAGTGGTGACACTACTCCCTTGGCCCCAGCAGGCCCTGTTCTTCTGCATCTCGGGTACAGCAGCCTGGCCCCCTCAGCTTTGAGCAGCTGCTCCTATGCCCCTGGCACACCTTAGCACCAGCCTCATTTCTGGATCAGAATTGGTGAAGATCCTACTCTTTGAAACCTAGGAGTCTGTGGCCCCACTCTTTGAGATCCAGGAGACCATAGCCCCACACTTTGAAGCCGAGAAGGCCCTACTTCCTGTGCTCCTTCCAACAGTCTGCTGATCTTCTAGCTCCTACAGGAATGGTCCTTTTCTTTTCTTGGAGGACAACAGATGTAGCTCTTTTGGCCTATTTCCTGCCTTTAGAGTTCCAAGAGGCAGACATTGTTCTTTCCTTTCATTCTTTCTTTGTCTACTTCAGTCTAAGTTGACAGGCTTTCTGCTGTGGTAGTTGGTTAGATCAATAAGTCACAGGCTTAATCTCTTTAACAAAAGATTGTATAGCCACGTCCTTGGTGAATATTCTAGGATTTTCCAAATCTTTAAGTTCTGTTTTCATTTTGGGCAGTTCATTTTTAGGTCCATCTCTTTCTACTTGCATTTTACTGTAAGTGGCAAGAAGAAACTACATGGCCTCTTTAACATCCTGCCCAGAAATCTCATCAGCCAGTGGAGACCATGGTCTCAAGGAACATCTAGCTTAATGGGTGTAACAGAATTTATAAAGAAAATGTTCTATTCTACTTTGTTGAGTAGCATCGGGGGTCTTAAAAGCCTGTGAGCAGCCGTCTAGGATACTCCCCTGGTCTCACCCCTTCAGGAGCAAGGAATAATGAAGAAAACTAAAGACACAAGGGAAAGATTAGTCCAAAAGACTAATGGACCGCATCTACCACCAGACTGACGCCAGTAGAACTAGATGATGCCCAGCTACTACCACTGACTGCTCTGACAAGGATCACAACAGAAGGTCCCAAATAGAGCTGGAGAAAAAAATGTAGAACTAAATTCTAACCCAAAAAGAAAGGCCACACTTGCTGGCCTGATAGAGACTGGAGAAACTCTGAAAGCATGGCCCCCGGGCACCCTTTCAGCTCATAATATGATCACTCCTGAGGTTCACCCTTCAGCCAAAGATTAAACAGGCCCATGGAACAAAACTAGACTAAAGGGGCACGCCAGCCCTGGGGCAAAGACTGGAAGGTAGCAAGGAACAGGAAAGCTGATAATAGGGAACCCAGGACTGAGAAGGGAAAGTGTTGACAAGTCGTGGGGTTGTTAACCAATGTCATACAACAATGTGTGTACTAACCGTTTGATGAGAAACTAGTTGGTTCAGTAAACCTTCATCTAAAGTTCAATTAAAAAAAAAAAAAGAAGTCTCATCAGCCAGATAACCAAGATCATCACTTACAAGTTCTGTCTTCCAGTGAATATTTGAACATAATTCAGACAAGTTTTTGCCATTGTATAAAAAGTATCACCCTTCTTCCATTGGGAAACTCTGATGACGTAGTGGTTAAGAGCTAAAGCTGCTAACCAAAAGGTCAGCAGTTCGAATCCACCAGGCTCCTTGGAAACTGTATGGGGCAGTTCTATTCTGTCCTATAGGGTTGCTATGAGTCGGAATCGGCTCAACGTCAACAGGTTTAGTTTTTGGTTGTTTTTCTTCCATTGTCCAGTCACATGTTCATCATTTTCTTTTAATGCCTCAACAGAAGCATATTTAACATCCACATTTCTAGCAACATTCTGTTGCTGGTGCCATTGTATTCTCGAAGACAAGAGAGACTTTCTTTATAGCTCCTCTCACTTTCTTCTGAGCCCTTACCGGAACTGCCTTTGACATCCATAATTCCACTGTCAGTCTCTTCAAGGCAATCTAGACTTTTACTATTAGGCACCTTAAAACTCTTCCAGCCTCTAGTCATTACCCAATTCAAAAACCACTTCCACATTTTAGGTATTTGTTGGAGCAGCACCCCTACTTCTTGGTATCAAATTCGGTCTTAGTTACCTAGTGCTGCTGTAACAGAAATACCACAAGTGGATGGCTTTAACATACAGAAATTAATTTACTCCCAGCTTAGGAGGCTAGAAGTCCAAATTCAGGGTGCTGACTCTAGGGAAATGTCCTTGTCTCTTTTGAGCCTCTTCTCCTGAGTGATCTTCATCTTGGCATCCCTCTTCCTCCATCTGTTTCTTTTGCTTCCTTGTTTAACCTCTTTTATATCTTAAAAGAGATTGATTTAAGACATTCTAGGCTAATTCTGTCTCATTAACATAACAAAGAAAACCTATTGCCAAATGAGACTATAACCACAGGCATTAAAAAAAACCAAAACCTTTGCTGTCGGGTTAATTCTGACTCATAGCGACCCTATCGGACAGAGTATTACTGCCCCACAGAGTTTCCAAGGAGCACCTGGTAGATTCATCTTTTTGGTTAGCAGCCATAGCTCCCCATAGCCCTTAACCACCGTGCCACCAGGGCTCCAAAACCACAGGCATAGAAGTTAGGATTTACAACACATGTTTCTGGGAAACACAATTCAAGCCATAACGCCAGGACTTTTCTCCCATGGAGTTGCTGGGGGGCTCAAACCAACAACTTTTCAGTCAGCAATCGAGCATTTTACCATTGTGCCACCAGGGCTCCTTTCATAGCTTATACCCAGTGCCGTCGAGTCGATTCCGACTCATAGAGACCCTATAGCTTATAGTATTGTTTATTGTGAATTGACTTTAACATGAGCATAAGCTTATTGAGAGCAGAGACTGAGACTGTCTTGTGCTCATGGAATTAGCCATAAGGTTCTCTAAGCCCTGTGCTTATCTACTTCATCCACACATGAAAAAATCTATTGGTAGAGGATTCATATACTACAGTCTTTTTTTCTCCAAAGGTAGCTGAGTAGTTCTCAATTAAACTAGATATTTTATCTTTGGTGAATGTTCTGATTATTCTTCTTATCCACTCCCTACCCCACACCCAGATCCATTCCTATGTTTCTCTACCCTGCTCTGAGCACTAGGATGCTGACCCCTGTTTTCTGACTCTGTTGGCAACCTTGCTTACTGGCTCTTGTTTGGGTTTGGGTAAAGGGAGATACCAGCAGACCAGAGAGCAGGAGAGAAGAGAGATGTAAAGTTATATTTTCCCCATTACTCCCTGCTCAGTGCAGCATCTCTCATAATAGCTGTATCCCTTCCCAATTTTAGAACTCACACAGGACCTCCTCCTCCGTGGTTCCAACTCTCACTGGGTTCTCCAAACCAAAAAAACCAAACCAATTGTCATCAAGTTCATTCTGACTCATAGTGACCCTATAGGTCAGAATAGAACTGCCCCAGAGGGTTTCCAAGGAGAGGCTGGTGGATTCAAACTGCTGAGATTTTGGTTAACAGCCAAGCTCGTAACCACTGCACCACCAGGGCTCCCACTGGGCTCTAGTTCCTCTTTTTCCCCAAGGGGTATCAATAGCTTCCCATTGTTTCTGCACTCTGGTGCCTCACTTTCCCTTGTTTGTTCCTTTAACCCTCTCTGTAAGTAACAAAAACCCAGTGCTGTCAAGTCGATTCTGACTCACAGTGACCCTATAGGACAGAGTAGAACTGCCCCATAGGGTTTCCATGGCTGTAAATCTTCCTGGAAAGCAGACTGCCACATCTTTCTCCAATAGAATGGCTGACAGGTTTGAATGGCTGAACTTTTGGTTCTCAGTCAAGTGCTTTAACCACTAAGTCACCAAGCCTCCTTTCTCTGTAAGTAGCCCCTTCATTCAAGTCTCTTTTCTGAATCATCTGGGGTGGTTTCTCTTTCCTATGGGAACCCTAACTGACACAGTAGATAACACGATGGATTGTTGTTGGGAGTACAAAAAAAAACAACAAAAAAATAGCCCCTTTATTCAAGTCTCTTCTCTGAATCATCTGGGGTGGTTTCTCTTTCCTATGGGAACCCTAACTGACACAGTAGATAACAGGGTGGATTGTTGTTGTTGCTGGAAGGGGGAGTAGGGGATGAAAATATCTAGGCTTTTTACGTGTCCTTAATAACTGAAAGTAGTAAAGTATTGTTATTTTATTATGAGATTTGTCTGGGAATATTTTTCATACTTTCACTGTTTAAACTGAGTTCCTTTGAATCGATGAGTTTTCTTCCATTAACCCTTAGATCTTTGTTTCTGGTCTATATATTCAGTTCTCTTCTTTGGGAATTCAGTGTTACTTGGTTGTTTCTCCATCATCTTTTCCCCATATATTTTATCATCTCTTTCATCACTTCAATCTTTTTCTCCATTTCTTCTGTGCTCTGAGAGAGTTTTGCAAATGTTTTTCTATGTCACTACTTGATTTTCTGCAATATTTCCGCTCTATTGGTTTTTTTTTCATCCCTGTTTTAAACTTGTCGGTCATGTTTTTCAAATTCAAGCAATCATTCACTATTTCAGATTTTCATAATTGTTTGTTCTAGTTATATGAATGCAATGCTTTTTTGAATCTTAATGAAAAGACATGTCAGATATTTTTTTAAAACAGTCTTCTGAAAATTCTCTGAATCTCACAACCCCCCCCTCCTTTTTTTGGTTTAAAAATATTTTTGTAGGCAACATGATTTTTCTTTGTTTACTCATTCATTCAAAGGGTTCTATATTCTTCCTAGGTTTTCCCTTGCAATTAAGTAAAACTTGAGTTGGGTTTTACCACAGGTTGTGAAAGCTTCTCTCCAAATCCTTCTTTCAGAGGGACACTGGAGTTTGAATTAAAGGAAAAAAGCAAAAAGGGCATCATCATATTATCAGTTCTTGGATCCAGCAGGGAGGAAGTCAGAAATGACTTGGAGTCTGAGTTGCTGCCAGAAACCATGTCTTATTCTTCTTTATATCCTTAGCACGGAATCTAGTAATAAAGTTTTGATGAATGGATGAACAAGTGAATGAGTTCAAAGTTTGAGAATTTTTATTCACTGAAAATTCCATATTTAAAAAATCAAACTTTTTATTATTCATTATTTTAACACACTGTCAACTCAACCAAACTATGGGTTTAAAGAAAAGATTAATGGTTTTAAGTCCCAAAGTGTCATTTTTATTAAAATGCCATTGTTTTGTAACTACTGAATCAATATTCTTCCTCTCCGCACTTGTATGGAACAAATATGCAGATGAGTCATCTGACTTGCAAATAGGCCATGGGAGGCACTATGGTGTCAAGAAAAGAGCAAACCAATTTAGTGAGAGAAGACTGAAGTCCCATTTTCACTGTTCCTAGCCATAAGACTTGGGCATGTCATTTAACCTCAGGCTTAGTTTTCTCAACTGAAAAATTGTCTTACCTACATCAAAAGAAGAGGAAGAAAGTACATTTTAACCATGAAGTGCTATGTAAATCTTAGTGGTGGTTATTATTATTATTCATGTATTATATTGTTTTTAAACAAAATTATTTGAGTTAGAGGGTAAAGAATATGAAAAATGAGGGAAAACACAATATTTGGGTTCACTGAAGGTAGTACAAAAGGAAATGAGTTTAAACTAAAGAAGCAGAAGTTTAGAAAGCACCTTAGTCCTTGACTTTCAGAATGACTAAACACCAGCAGCCTACCCAAGATTATGGAGGTTTTCTCTTTCAAAAGGCCATAGGAAAGAAAATATGCTGTGCAGCAGGTCTGTGGCATTCAAACCCCATGCATTCCAAAGAAAGGTCTGGTCCTTGACTTGTTCCTGGAAGATAAACTCTAAAAAAAAAAAAATTTTTTTCCCTTGGAATATCCTTCCTGATAAAAGTGTCTTTGTTTACCTGGGGCCTTGGGTCAATGCCAGCATTGTTAGTTTATGCTAATAATGTGATGTGTGATGGAGGATTTGGAGCCTGAGTAACTAAAGTCAGCCATGCAGGTGTTTCATGCTTATGTGGCTGGTCCCCAGTAAAAGCCCTGGACACCAAGAATCAGGTCAACTTTCCTGGAAGACAATACTCAGTATGTGTTCTCACACACCATTGCTGGGAAAATTAAGTGCTGTCAGTACAACTCCACTAGGAGAGGACAATCAGAAACTTGTGTCTGGTCTTTCCTGGACCCTATTTATGTACCTTTTACCTTTGCTGATTTTAATCAGTATCCTCTGGCGATAATAATCTGTAACCATGAATATAACACCTTTTCTGAGTTCTGCAAGTTCTAGCAAATAATTGAACCTGAGAATTGTCTTGGAGCCTCCCAACATACATGCCATTCTATGTTGAGTGGTGTATTAGTCAGGGCTCAGAGAAACAAAACTAATATGATGGAGATAGATAGGTAGACAGACAGACAGATAGATAGATTTTAACACATTGGCCCACAAGACTGTGGGGACTGGGAAGTTCAAAATTTGTAGGGCAGGTCAGTGAGCTGGAATCTGTGGTAAGATTTCTATGTTACAGTCTTGAAAAGCAGAAGACCTTCTTCCCCTGGAAACATCAGTTTTTTTCTCTTAAGGCCTTCAACTGATTGGCTGAGGCCCACCCACATTATTAAGATTAATCTCCTTTACTTAAAGTCAATTGATTATAAATGTTAATCACATCTACAAAATACTTTTCATAACAACATATGGCTTAGTGTCTGGCCAAATAACTGGGCACTATAAACTAGCTGAATTGACAAATAAAATTAACCATCACAGGTGGCAAGGCAGCACCTGCAGACCAAATCTGCCTAGTAAGTGGCTTAATTTGACCAACAAAGATGCTATTATTCTTGCTACTTTTAAAATTGAATTTGAGTGCCTCTAGACACATAGACACATAGTCTCTCTGTCACTGTAGTCTTCACCACTTTCTATTATCTTATACCCAGTCCCTTAACTCATTCAAGCTACCTGCCAAGCCCTAAAGGCATTTGAGATTTTGATTTGTGCTGAAAGTCAAGATCCTAGTTATCCCTGCTATCTCTCCTCCTAAGCTTCCCCAAAAGCCTTCTAACTGGTCTCCACATCTTCAGTCTTTCTTTTCTCCACTCCATCTTTCATACTATGAATCTTTTAAGTCCTTAAGTTCAAACTCCTTAGCACAACATATAATACTCTTTAACAAAAGGTCCCACACTTCCCTTTTCAGCCTTATATCCTGCCTTATTCCCACAGTCTTCCCTTTAGACTTTCCACTTGCTTGATAAGTCCATAATTATTTACACTTCTGATCTTCACATATGATATTTTCTATGACTAGGATACCTGTTGAACTGCATTTTATTCTTTAAACCCAAGGCTGATTCTCATTCTTCTGTGAGGTATTTCCTAATCCTCTCTCACTACCCCAACCCTCAGTCCAGAAAGAATTAGTTACGACTTCTGTATTTCTATAGTACTCTGTATCCAATTCAAGGACTTCCCCCAATTTAATATGTCTCTGGATCCATGCCTGTCTCCCTCATCAAACTATAAAATCTTCAAGGCCAAGGACCCCATCTTACTTATTTTTGTAGCTATCTCAATTCCTAATATAATGATTATTTCATGGCTGTAACTGAGTAAAAGATTTAGAGAATACATAGTTTTCAGCAGATCTCCCTAAAAAGGAAATAGATAAATAAAGCAACCTAGGGGGAAAGCCTTTGCCGTAGTGTCAATTCCAACTCATAGTGAACCAGTAGGACAGAGTAGAACTGCCCCGCAGAGTTTTCAAGAAGCAGCTGGTGGATTCAAACTGCTTAACCACTGTACCACGGGGACACCAACACAGGGAGAATGCCTGTTATTTTCCATTTCTTATAAGATCAATCAGCACTTTTATATGAACCTATTTGGTTGTAAAAGCGATATTCTGTGGGGCATGTTACCCACCATACGGATGGAGAACGAGCCTTCCCGACACGAAACTTTGACAAAGTACTCCAAGCTGGGAACAATGCCAAGTCATTAATCTACTGCTACTTGCACTCTTCTTCCATACCTAAAACTGCAAAAAACGCTAGTTACTGGATAGAAGGAAGGGATCTTGCCTGATACTCCTCTAGGGCACACCAACCTTGAACAGAAGTGATAATGCCTGATGAACCAGATCCCCAAAACACTGCAATACCATCTTATCAATGTCAACAAGCAGGGGTGACACACTGCTTTTCACAAGAGTAATAGATCTGATTTGTAAGAAGAAGAAAAAAAAAGAACAGGGGAAAAAAACAGTATCAAAAATTAAATGTCATAAGAGGGAATTCATCATTTCTAGATTATACCCATTTAGAAAAATAATTCTGTGAAATGTTCTTATATAACAGTGATCCAGCACAATACTGGTTCTTTCATGAGCATTAGAGTAGATCAGGGCTAAACAAAGTTATAAAAAAATGTTTCTAACTTTGAAACTTAAGCACAGTTTCTTGGTAAAACAAGAGTCACATCTCTCTGCAATCTCAAGTAGGAAAAAAAAAAAGGATTCCTTACAGAATGTAAAAAGTAATTAATTCAGTTAAGGTGGATTGAGAACCTATTAGGCACCATCATAGGTGCTGGGACTAGAATGATGAACAAAACATTCAGAGTCCTTGTCGTCACAGAGCATGCATTCTGATGGATGGAGCTGACATTTTACTGATGACTGTAGATTTTTTTTTTTTTCATTCAACAATATATTTATTTACATGGTAGAAACTATGCTAAGTCCTGGCTACACAGTAATAAGGGAAATAGGGTTAGTTTCTATCTTTGGGAGCTTAGAGTCTAGCAGGCAACTGCTTAAGAACTTATCAGTTCCCTATTTCTAATGTTTGATGTACACGCATAAACGTGGCACTGTATTAGAGCTTGTACAAGTGTTTTTCTTTTTCTTTTAACTGTATTTTAGATGAAGATTTACAGAAAAAAAACTAGCTTCTCATTAAACAGTTAGTACACATATTGTTTTGTGACATTGGTTACCAACCCCACGACATGTTAACACTCTCCCTTTTCGACCTTGGGCTTCCTATTTACCAGCTTTTCTGTTTCTTACTGCCTTCTAGTCCTTGCTCCTAAACTGGTGTGTGCCTTTAGTCTCATTTTGTTTTATAGGTCTGTCTAATCTTTGGATGAAGGGTGAATCTCAGAAGTGACTTCATTACTGAGCTCAAATGGTGTCCGGGGGCCATATTCCCAGGGTTCCTTCAGTCTCTGTCAACCAGTAAGCCTAGTCTTTTTTTGTGAGTTAGAATTTTGTTCTATGTTCTCCTCCAACTCTCTCTGGAGCCCTGTATTGTGATCCCTGTCAGAACAGTCAGTGGTGGTAGCTGGGCACCATCTAGTTATACTGGATTCAATCTGGTGGAGGCCGTGGTAGTT
Organism: Loxodonta africana; assembly: GCF_030014295.1. Taxonomy (NCBI): domain Eukaryota; kingdom Metazoa; phylum Chordata; class Mammalia; order Proboscidea; family Elephantidae; genus Loxodonta; species Loxodonta africana. The sequence continues at coordinate 149,964,828 of NC_087342.1, read as the reverse complement.
GTCATCCATTAGTCCTTTGGACTAATCTTTCCCTTGTATCTTTAGTTTTGTTCATTCTTCCTTGCTCCCAAAGGGGTGAGATCCACGGGGTATCTTAGATGGCTGCTCTCAGGCTTTTAAGACCCCAGCCGCTACTGACTAAAGTAGAATGTAGAACATATTCTTTATAAACTATGTTATTCCAGGTGAGCCAGATGTTCCCCGAGACCATGGTCCCCTCAGCCCTAAGCCCAGCAATTTGATCCCCCAGGGAGTTTGGTTGTGTCTATGGAGCTTCCATGACCTTGCCTTGTACCAATTGTGCTGGCTTCCCATATTGTGTAGTGTCTTACCCTTCATCAAAGTTACCACTTATCTATTGTCTAGTTAGTTTTTTCCATTCCCACCCATCCCGTCCTAGTAACCATCAAAGATTGTTTCTTTTTGTGTGTAAACATTTTCGTGAATTTTTATAGTAGTGGTCTCATACAATATTTGTCTTTTTGTGATTGACTTTCATCACTCAGCATAATACCCTCCAGATTCATCCATGTTCTGAGATGCTTCACAGATTCATCATTGTTCTTTACCATTGCATAGTACTCCATTGTGTGTATGTACCATAGTTTGTTTGTTGATTTGTCTGTTAATGGGCACCTAGGTTGTTTCCACCTTTTTACTATTGTGAACAAAGCTGTAATGTACATGGGTGTGCGTAGGTCTATTTGCGTGATGACTCTTATTTCTCTAGGATATATTCCTAGGACTGGGATTGCTGGATCATATGATACTTCTATTTCTAGCTTTCTTAGGAAGCACCATATTGTTTTCCAAGATGGTTGTATAATTTTGCATTCCCATCAGCAGTGCATAAGAGTTCCAGTCTCTCTGCAGCCTCTCCAGCATTTGTTATTTTCTGTTTTTTTCATTTGTGCCAGTAATGCCGGGGTGAGATGGTATCTCATTGTGGTTTTGATTTGCATTTCTTTAATGGGTAGATGCTGAGCATTTCCTCATGTGTCTGTTAGCCACTTGTATGTCTTCTTTGGTGAAGTGTCTGTTCATTTCCTTTGCCCATTTTTTAATTGAATTATTTGTCTTTTTGTTGTAGAGGCATTGGATTTTCCTGTAGATTTTACAAATTAGACCTTTGTTGGATTTCTAATAGCCAAAATTTTTTTCCAAGTCTGTAGGTTCTCTTTTTGCTTTTTTGGTGAAGTCTTTTGATGAGCATAAGTGTTTAATTTTTAGAAGATCCCAGTTATCTAGCTTATCTTCTGGAGTTTGTGTGTTGTTAGTTATGGTTTGTATCCTGTTAATGCCATGTATTAGGGCCTTCAGTGTTGATCCTATTTTTTTTTTTTCTATGATCTTTATAGTTTTTGGCTTTATATTTAGGTCTTTGATTCATTTTGAATTAGTTTTTGTGTATGGTGTGAGGTAAGGGTCCTGTTTCATTTTTTGCAGATGGACATCCAGTTTTGCCAGCACCATTTGTTAACAACTCTGTCTTTTCTCCATTTGATGGACTTTGGGCACTTGTCGAAGACCAGGTGACTGTAAGTGGATAGATTTACATCTAAATTCTCGATTCTGTTCCATTGGTCAATGTATCTGTCATTGTACCACTACCAGGCTTTTTTGACTACCATACCTGTATAGTAGGTTCTGAGGTCAGGTAGTTTGAGTCCTCCTACTTTATTCTTCTTCTCTGATAGTGCTTTACTTATCCGGGAACTCTTCCCTTTCCTTGTTAAGTTAATGATTAGTTTTTCCATCTCTTTAAAGAATGTTGTTGGTATTTGGATTGGGATTGGATTGTATTTGTAAGTCGCTTTGGGTAGAATTGCCATTTTCACAATGTTGAATCTACCTATCCATGGGTATGGTATATTTTTCCATTTATGTAGATCTCCTTTGGTTTCTTGCAGTAGTGTTTTGTAGTTTTCTTTGTATAGATCTTTTACATCCCTGATTAGATTTATTCCTAAGTATTTTTTTTTTATTTATTTATTATAAATGGTATTGTTTTTGTGATTTCCTTTTCATCATTCTCTTTATTGCCGTATAGGAATCCAACTGATTTTTCTGTGTTTATCTTATATCGTGCTTCTCTGCTGAATCTATTAGTTCCAGTAGTGTTCTCAGGTAGTCTTTCAGAATTTCTATGTATAGTATCATATCATCTGCAAATAGCCACAGTTTTACTTCTTCATTAACAATATGGATGCCCTTTATTTCTTTTTCTTGTCTTATTACTCTATCTAGGACTTCCAGCACAATGTTAGATTAAAAAAAAACTAAACCCGTTGTCATCAAGTCCATTCTGACTCATAGTAACTCTCTGGGACAGAGTATAACTGTCCCATAGAGTTTCCAAGGAGCACTTGGTGGATTCAAACTGCTGACCTTTTGGTGAGCAGTCATAGCACTTAATGACTATGCCAGCAGGGTTTCCAACGTTAAATAGAAATGACGATAAAGGGTATCCTTGCAGTGTTCCCGAGAATGGCGTTGGCTGTTGCTTTTGTATGGACAGTCTTTATTATGTTGAGGAATTTCTCTTCTATACCTGTTTTATTGACAGTTTTTATCAGTAATGGGTGTTGGGCTTTGTTGAATGCCTTTTCTGCGTTCATTGAGATGATCATGTGACTCTTTTACTTATGTGGTGAATTACACTGATTGATTTTCTAATGTTGAACCATACTTGCATACCTGATATGAATCCTACTTGATCATGGTATATTATTTTTTTTGATATGATGCTGAATTCTATTGGCTAGAGTTTTATTGAGAATTTTTGCATCTATATTCATGAGAGATATTAGTCTATAATTTTCTTTTTTTGTGGTGTTTTTGCCTGGTTTTGGTCTCAGGGTTATGCTGGCTTCATAGAATGAAGCTTTCTTTTCTATGTTCTGAAATAGTTTGAGTAGTACTGGTGGAAGATCTTCTTTGGACGTTTGGTATAATTCTTCAGTGAAGCCATTTGGGCCAGGGTTTTTTTTTGTTGTTGTTGGGAGTTTTTAAAATTACCTCTTCAATCTCTTCTCACATTATAAGTCTATTCAGATTTTCAAGATCATTTTGTGTTAGTTTGGGTTGGTAGTGTGTTTTTAGAAATTTCCTCTAGGTTTTCAAATTTGTTGGAGTGTAATTTTTCATAATATTCTGTTATGATCCTTTTATTTTTGTTGGGTCTGTTGTAATGTCCTCTATTTCATTTCTTATTTGGGTTATTTGCGTCCTCTTCTGTTTTTCTTTTGTCAGTTTGGCCAGTGGTTTGTCGATTTTGTTGATGCTTTCTAAGATCAAGCTTTTGGTTTTGTTGATTCTTGCTATTGTTTTTCTATTCTTTATTTCATTTATTTCTGTGCTGATCTTTTATTTCCTTTCTTCTGGTGACTGTGGTCTTTTGCTGTTCTCTTTCTATTTGTTCAAGTAGTGCAGCTAATATTTTGATTTTGTACCTTTCTTCCTTTTTGATGTGTGCATCTACTGCTATAAATTGATCTCTGAGCACTGCCTTTGCTGTGTCCCAAAGGTTTTGGTATGATGTGTTTTCATTCTTATTTTTTGATTCCATCTCTGATTTATTCTATTACCCAGTGGTCTTTAAGCAGGGTGTTATTCAGTTTCCATGTAATTGATTTTTATTTCTTACTCTTCCTGTTGCTAATTTTTACTTTGATGGCGTTGTGGCCAGAGAAGATACTTTGTATTATTTCAACATTTTGGATTTTGTTCAGGGTTGCTCTGTGGCCTAAGATGTGGTCTATTCTGGAGAAAATTCCATGTGCATTGAAAAAGAATGTGTACTTTGTAGCTGTTGGGTGGAGTGTCCTATATGTGTCTATGAGGTCAAGTTGGCTGATTGTGTCTTTTAGATCTTCTGTATCTTTGTTGAGTTTCTTTCTAGATGTTCTGTCCTTTACTGAGAGTGGTGTGTTGTAGTCTCCTACTATTACTGTGGAACTGTCAACTTCTCTTTTCAGTGCTGTTAGAGTTTGCTTTATGCATTTTGGAACCCTGTCATTGGATGCGTAGATATTTATTATGGTTATGTCTTCATGATAGATAGGTCCTTTAATCATCATATAGTGCCCTTCTTTGTCTTTTATGGTACATTTTGTTTTAAAATCTATCTTATCTGAGATTAGTATTGTCACTCCTGCTCTTTTTTGGTAGCTGTTTGCTTGATACATTTTTCCATCTTTTGATTTTTAATCAACTTATGTCTTTGTTTCGAAGATGAATCTCTTGTAGACAGCATATTGATGAATCCTGTTTTTTTTTTAATCCATTCTCTCACTCTGTCTCTTTATGGGTGCATCTAGGCCATTTATGTTGAGTGTAATTGTTGATAGGTGGGAGTTTATTGCTATTATTTTGTAGTGCATATATTTTCTTTGTTCCTCCTACTCACATGTGAAGAATTTCTTTGTGGATTTTTTTTTTTAATTTATTTTGTTTTTGTAGATTTTGTTTTTACGGTGACTTTAGGCCTTTCTTCTTTATTTTGACAAATAGGTTTGTTAACTTTCTTTGTGGTTACCTTGAAATTTACTCTTATCTTCCTAGTTTTGAAATAGTCTATTATTAGTTGATATCACCTTGCCTTCCTCTCCATTTGAAAGTTCTACACCTACATCGTTTATTCTCTCTTTTATTGTTCTGACATTGTTGTCATTTACAGATTAACCTTTCAGGTTTCTGTTGTAAATCTTTTGGTTTTGAATAGTCCTTCAAAGTTCATTTTCTAGGTTGGTATCTGGCTGGTGCAGTCTTGTGTCCTAGATTCAGGCTGTCATCTGATGTTGTTTGTTCTCAAACTGCAGGACTCCCTTTAATAATTCTTGTAAGTTTGGTTTGGTTTTTACATATTCCCTTAATTTCTGTTTATCTGGAAATGTCCTAATTTCACCAACATATTTGAATGAGAATTTTTCATGATACATTATTCTTGATTGGCAATTTTTTTTCAAATTTTTTTTCAAGGTTTTATATATGTCATCCCATTGCCTTCTTGCCTGTATGGTTTCTGCTGAGTAATCAGAGTTTAGTCTTATTGTTTCCCCTCTTTATGTGCCTTTTCGCTTCTCTTGAGCTGCTCTCCGGATTCTTTTTTGTCTTTGGTTTTTAGCGAGTGTGATTATGATATACCTTTGTGATTTTCTTTTGAGGTTTATCCTATATGGGGTTTGTTGAGCTTCTTGTATAATCAGCTTTTCACCTTTCAAAATAGGGAAGTTTTCTTTCAGCAATTCAATGATCCTCTCTGTGTTTTCTGTTTTCTCCCCCTCTTCTGGAACTCCAATCACTCGCAGATTTTTTGCTTTGAATTGTGTCCCACATAATTCTCAGGGTTTCTTCATTTTTTTTTTCTGATTTTTCCTCAAAGTTATAGCCAAGTGTTTTTCTTCAATTTCACTGATCCTGCCTTCCATTGTTTCAAACCTCCTAGTCAGACTTTCTATGACACCATTTCTGAAATCCTTTTGTTTATCTTTAGGATTTCTAATTGTTGTTTTTGTACTATTTCTAGTTGTGAATTTTTGGCATTTTGTTCACATATTATTTTCCTTAATTCTTCCATTTTTTTGTCTGTATTTTCCATGAATTTTGTCTATTTTCTCCTCATTTTTGTCTGCTTTTTGCTTCAACTCTCAGAATGTTCTGAATATTAGAGATTTGAATTCCCTATCAGGTAGTTCTAGTGCCTTTTCTTCTACTGGAAAGTCATCTGGTGTTTTATTTTGGACACCTACTAGAACCATCTTGTCCTTTTTTAAATATGGTTTGATATTGTCTGCTGTCTTCAGGACATTCAGTATTTATTTTCTTCATTTATTGATTGTACATTTGTTTGTGTCATACTTTTTCTTGTAGGGGGTTATGTCTGAGCAGGCGGGCTGTGTGTTCTTTGTTGTTTGCTTGTCTGTAGACATGACACTTTTCACCTCCTTGTCCAACGGGCAGGGTCTGTTGCTCAGCTATGGTGCAGCAGAGCAGGTCCAGCTGAAGGGGAGGGGCTGGAATTGGTTGTTTCAGGCATGTACTGTGGCCAACAATGTAGGCCAGGGGTCAGTGCAGGACAGGTTCTTGTAGGTCAAGACTGTGCTGCTTGGGGGTGTGATGTTCAATGCATGGTGCAGATAGGCAGAAGAGAGGGTGGAGGTTGTGATGTGTGGAGCTAAGATGTGTATGGAAGAGAGAGAGGAGAAAGAAATAGGGCCAAACAAATAAACGAAAAAGCATTGAGGGAGTTTGCCATTGGAGTGGAGAGATGAGAAACCATGAAATGAAGAAAAACAAAAAGGAAAAAAGAAATACATAAATGAAAAGTTTTTTAAAAGGGAAAGAAATGCCCGAGGGATTCCACCAGCAACCAGGGAAGTGGCTCCCAGGCCTCGGGGCACAGTCTGGCTAGAAGGGGCGGAGATGGCACAGAGTGGCAGGTATTCAGGAGACAGGATATGAAAGAAAGCAGAGAGAGATGATGAACCAAGAAATGAAGAAAAGGAAAAATAAATTTAAAAAGAAAGGCCCCCAGGGATCACACTGGTGAAGCTGCACAGACTGGGCTCCCAAGCCACACAGTACAGCCCAGCTATAAGGGGCAGAGATGGCACACAATTCCAGGTATTCAGGAGACAGGAAAGAAGGTAAGTAGAGAGAGGAGAGAAACTGAGAAATGAAGAAATGAAGAAAGACAAAAAGAAAAAAGAAAAGCCCCCAGGGATTCCACTGGTGTGGCTGCACAGGCCTGGGAAGTGGCTCCCAAGCCGCGCAGTACACAGTACAGCTCCTAGAAGGGGCAGAGTTGGCACACAGTGCCAGGTATTCAGGAGACAGGAAAAGAAGGTAAGTAGAGAGAGACAAGAAACTGAGAAATGAAGAAAGATAAAAAGGAAAAAAGAATAAGAAAAAAATGAATAATAAGAAATAAGAAAGAAAAGCCCCAGGGATCCCACCAGTGTGGCTGTGCAGACCAGGCAAGTGGCTCCCAAGCCTCACAGTACAGCCTGGCCAGAAAAAAAAAAAAAAAAAATTTTTTTTTGGGAGGGGGGGCTCCTAATCCATGAAAAAGAAAACAAACAGACAAAACAAAAGGCCTCAAGGATTCCAGCAACTTGGTGGTATAGACTGGGGAAGCAGTTTCCTAGCCAAGTTGTGCTTCCCGGACTGTCAAGAGAAGCAAAGATGGCACATAGAGCCAGGTGTTCAAGAGAAGCAAGGGGGAGGAGGTGAGAGGCAGAGAAGAAACCAAAAGAAGTAAAAAAAAACCCAAAACACCACCAGCAACAATGAAATGGCACTGAAGAAGCCATCTGGTGTGGGCAGGGCAAGTTCAAGAGGCATGGAGCCAGTGTCTCCCAGGCCACGGTCACTGGGCGCACTGGGAAGTGGCAAAGCTTGAGCAGGGGGAAGAAGGGTGGGGATTGGAAAGCATATTCTGCTGGTTACCAGGTGCTCTGTCTCCTGCTGGGAGCTCCATGAAGCTGCTTCCCTGTATTCCCTGCCCGAAGAACTCTGACAGGAATCCAAGATGGCAAATCCATACTGTGTTAGCTGATACAGGACCTCTGTTCGTATCTCTCTTCATTCTCTGTCAGTTTCTTCTTCCATTTGGTGCTTGGTTGAGTTCTTTATCTCTTCATTTGATGCTGATGTTTCTAGGATTGATATTTTTCTCTGTTTTACTTAGTTTTTTGGGTCTTTGCTGTGGAGGGATGGTGTGGCACTTCTGTCTACAGTGCCATGTTGGTTCCCCTGTAGATTTCTTAATTGTTTTTCTTATTTCAGAGTTTTGTGAGTATTATTCACAATATTTTGAAGAAAGAATTTTCACATTATGCAAAATGAAAGTTGGCAAACAGTAGTAAATCATTTTAGGAGTCAAGAGAGACTGAAAAATGTTCTAAAGTGAAATTGAATAATATTTAATAATGTAATTCAATACAATAGTTAAGTTCATTCTGGAAATATGGTAGCTGGGGCATACCTGGGTGATGCAAATGGTTAAGCATTCCACTACTAACTGAAATGTTGGCAGTTCAAATCCACCCAGAGGTGCCTTGGAAGAAAGTCCTGGTGATATTCTTATGAAAGGTCAGAACCATTGAAAACCCTATGGAGTGCATCTCTACTGTGAAACACATCGGGTTGCCATGAATCAGATCAAATTGATGTAACTGGCTGGTTAGTTAGTTGGGGTTATGTTTAGCACATTGTAAACTATATCAAAATTTGGAGATTACATCATTTTTTTGAAATTGAAACTAGCAACAGTTGACAAATAGTGATGAACTGAGCCACCTGCAAAAACTGTATATTTAAGAGATGGTTTAACCCTTTCGAGACCTGATTATTTTCTGCTTTGAATTTTTTATTGATACTATGTGTTTTCATTAATAGAATACATACTGAATCATTGGATGTGTTTGAATTTTGGTAGGTACTATGGATTTTTTTCTTGCCTCATCTCACCAATCCTACCCACAGAGTCCAGAGGGACATATGTGTCCCACTAATTCTGCCCCTCCCCCGCAGAGTCCAGTGGGACATACATGTCCTAAAAAACTTTTTATCAAAATCCATATTATTCAAACCAAAAACATTAATTCAGCATCACCTCATCCAAACCCACTGCTGTCGAGTCAATTCTGACTCATAGTGACCCTATAGAACAGAGTAGAACTGCCCTATAGGGTTTCTAAGAAGTGGCTGGTGGATTCAAACTGCCAACCTTATAGTCAGCAGTTATGCTCTTAACCACTGCACCACCAGGGCTCATAAAATACCCTGTAAAAATAGTAACTTGTGGCATATGCCTGGTTTTTTTCCATTTCAAGCTGTCATACAAGTCTTAGGCTGTGTGTGTGTGTGTGTGTGTCTGTGTGTGTGCGTAGAGAGAGAAAGAGATTTATCTCAAGCAAATGGCTCACACAGTTGTACAGGCTGGCAAGTCTCATGTCCGTGGGTCAGACATCAGGCTGGAGGTTTCTTGTGACTCACAAAGCTGCAGAGGCTGATGAACCCAAGATCATCAAGTCAGAAAGTAAGTTTCTGGCTCTTGGGCTGTGGAGGCTGACGAATCCCAAGACTGGCAGGCAATATGGCAGTGGCAGGCCTCTGGCTCAAGTCCCAAGACCCGAAGGTCAGATGATGATAAGTAGATGCAGGATTCAGAGTGAGTAAAGGCCAGTGAGCTTTGCTAGAATGTCTATGTATATTGGATGCACCTCTGAGGAAACTCCCGTTACAACTGATTGGCTGATCACATCATATCACATCATATCACATCATGGAGGTGACTACAGTATATCACAAAATGGAGGATAACTACACATACATCATTACATAACTTCAAAATTACATCATTACATAACTGCCAAACTACATCATTACATAACTGCCAAACTACTGAGAATCATGGCCCAACCAAATTGACACACAGCCTTACCCATCATAGTCTACCCTTTGTCAACTTGACACCTGTACTCATCTCCTTAAACCACACACAATCCCTAAATGAAGATAATTGCGAAGTCGTACTTGCACCTAACATGATACAAGTTAACATGTGTACAACCAAAAATGCACTAGCCTCTTTCACATTTTATATTTAATAAGTAAAGAAAACAAAAATATTTGATGCACGCATACAAGGAAGGAATACTCATAACAATTTCAATTCTTGTTTCTGCAAACAGTCACATGGTTGTAACTAGTATTTAGAACTACCTTCTTCCACCACCCATTTCATATTCCCTTTGCCTTCAGCAAGCACATCAGCTGGTCATGTTTTTTTGCCTGTAGGGGTGACCCAAACTTTCATTCCTGCCTGCTGACAGCACATACTCAGTGGGAAAGCAACTTCCCAATAAACCTCAGAGGTGGAAAATACAGGTGGGCAACCGCATACTCCAATGGTCATGAAAAAGATATATTGTTAAGGAGAAATACTCAAGATCAATCATGTGAGGAGTCTCTATCCACAGGACTGTAATATAGAAGCTGTACTGTAAATTTATTTGAAGAAAAAAATTGTGGATTTTTGAATCTGATTAGCTAGATATTTTGAAGTTTCTCCCTGTTAAAATATAAATTGATTGTCAATAAATTGCAAGAAATATAATTTTTAATGCATTGTGGGCTTCCAAGGAATTAAGGGAATTAGCCAAGAAACCAAAAAGGAAGAGAGAAAGGAAAAAAGAAAAGAATAGAGAGGAAAAAGAAATAAAGAGAGAAAGAAAAAGAAGTAAATATAAAAAGGTATGCTGTAACCAATTGAGAAACAGTAAGGTGCATATACTCTGAAGGCAAATGCAGATATTAACTCTGAGATCCAAAGACTGAGTCTTATACTGTCTGTAAGGTGGGAAAGATTTTCATGGAAAGCCAGAACCTAAAGTAGCTCCAAGCTGGTAGCATTCCCTGGCTAGCAGCAAGAGCAAAACCAAATCTTCTCTGAAGAAAAGCAATAGAATATGAACTCTCAGTAAAAAAAAACAAAAAACACTAAACCATAAGAAACAGGCCACAATGAATGAAAGTCAACAAAAACACACACAAGAAAGATGACTGACCATCAAAGATTTCAGATATTAGAATGATTAGATTCAATATGTACCATAATTATCATTAAAATGTTTCAGTATGGAAGTGGAATAAAAATAAACAAAGATGAGCTTTTCGAAAGAGGTCAGGTATATTGGAAGAACTATATGCAATATATAGAAATGAAAGTTATAATTAAAAACACAACTGTGAATGGGCTAAACAATTCATTAGATGTAGCTAAAGAGAAAATAAGTTAACATAAATAAAGATCTGAGGAAATTACCCAGAATGCAACACAGAAAAACAAGGAGATGAAAAATTTAAAAGGGAAATTAAGAGACCTAGTTAGCATCTAATAGGAATCCCACAAAGACAGAAGAGAGATCACAGAAGACAGGCAATATTTGAAGTGATAATGTTGGAGAAATTTCTAGATCTGATGAAAAACATGAACCCACAAAAGAAGAAGTACAATGTAAATAGAATAAATAAAGAAATCCACACCTAGAAACACTGTAGCAAAAGTGTGTATAATAGCAAAGAAAAATAGAAAATCTTAAAAGTAACCTGAGGGAAAAGATAAATCACTTAAAAGAGAATGACAACCAGAGAAAGCATACTTCTCAACAGTGATAATGGAAGCCAGAGATGATATAAATTACCTTCAAAGTGAACTGTGTACTCAACTAAATTGTCTTTCAAGAGAACTGCCTTTCAAGAATGAAGGAAAAAAAAAATAGACAAACAAAAACTAAGAAAGTTTATTACCAGCAGACTTTCACTACAGGAACTTTTCAATTTCTTAACTATAGCTAGCACTTACATAGCACTCCCTATGTGCCAGGTTCTTTATATTTATTAGCTAATTGGTCCTCACAATAAATCCTATGCAATTGGCGCCATCATCTCCATTTTACACAGAGGTTAAGGGACTAGCCCAAGGTCACAGTTAGTAAGTGGCAGCCCCATGGTTTGAATTCAGGCAAAATTCAAGGTCTATATAGGTAAAAAGGAAATGTTAGCAGAAAGGTCTGACATATAAAATAAATGATAGATAAATCAGTACACATATCGGTAATATAAAATAATATTGTCTGTATATAATAATAATGTCTTATCTATAGGGTTAAAAATCATATAAAATAATTGATAATGATTACATGTAAATTAAGAAAGAGCAAAATTAAAGTAGGGCACAGTGGTTAAGAGTTACGACTGTTCACCAAAAGGTCAGCAGTTTGAATCCACCAGTCACTCCTTGGAAACCCTATGGAGGCAGTTCTACTCTGTCCTATAGTGTTGCTGTGAGTTGGGATCGACTTGATGGAAATGAGTTTGGTTTTTGGTTAAGGTTCAAGCATTTTTCAAGATGATAATTAAGCTATGAGTTAATTTTAGACTTTGCTGATGCAGGAATAAATGTTGCACAGCATGAGGAGCTCTGTTGACCTGCTTCTCAATGAAACTGATGAAAATTATAAAAAATACAACCATTTAAAGCCTGTAGAAATGAATCTAAGGGTGAACTGCAAATGCAGAAACATCTACTCAAAAACTTCTACACCGATTTAGTAAGATAGGCAAAAAAAACCAGAAAACACTGCCATCGAGTCGATTCTGACTCATAGCAACCCCATAGGTTTCCAAGGCTGTAAATCTCTACTAAAGCAGGCTGCCACATCTTTCTCCCACGGAGCGGCTGGTGGTTTTGAACCACTGACCTTTCAGTTAGCAGTGGATCTCTTTAACCACTGCACCACCAGGCTCCTCAAGAAAGGCAAGAGTTTGTGATGTTTGAACCAAGATGGCACCCTCTCTCCCTTCTTCCAGTTCGACAAAAATCGATTGTATTTTTTTACATTTTCATTGAACAAAATTAAGAAAACAATTCCATTTACAATAGCGTCAAAAAGTATAAAATACTTTGAAGTAAATTTAACAAAAAAGGTGTAAAATATATACTCTGAAAACTACAAAACATTGTTGAAAGAAATTAAAGAAGATAAAAACAATTGGAAAAACATGCCATGTCCGTGGATTGGAAGACTTAACATTGTTATGATGGCAGTACTCCCCAAACTGATGTAGAGATTCCACGCAATCCCCATCAGAATAGCAGGTGACTTCTATACAAGTCAGAATGGACTCCACGGCAATAGATTTATTTATTTATTTATTGGTTCTTTGTAGAAGCTGGCAAGCTGATTCTAAAATTTATATGGAACTGTAGGGGCCCCAGGATAGCCAAAAACAATTTTAAAAAAGAAGAATAAAGTGGGAGGACTTACACTTGTTGATTTCAAAACTTACTACAAAGCAGCCATTATCAAGACAATGTGGTACCAGCACAAGAATAGTAGACACATAGATAAATGAAACAGAATTGAGTATCTAGAAATAAACCCATACGTCTATGGTTAACTGATTTTCAACAAGAGCACAAAGATCGTTCACTGGTGAAAGAACAGTCTTTCCAACAAATGATGTTGGGACAACTGGATAGCCATATGCAAATGAATGAAGTTGGACCCTTACCTCATAAAATATACAAAAGTATATTAAAAATGGATTAACGTATAAGAATAGACAAAGATACGCCAGCAAAATGCTAACCAAAAGAAAGCTGGGATAACTATACCATAACAGAAAACACAAAAAGGGTTAAACAATAAGTATTAATAAAAATAAATAGAGTCACTACATAATGCTAACAGGATCAGTTTAATTCATTAGGAAGATATAGCTATTCAAAATATGGATGCACTTAATAAAATAGCTGTGAATATTGTAAATCAAAAATTGAGAGAACTTCAAGGGAAATTTACACATCCCTCATAGGGGAAAATTTCAACACATCTCTCTCAATTATTGACAAGACAAACTGAAAAAAATTAGTAAAGCTATAGAAAATTTAAACCACAAAATTAACCATCTATTGGATTTATATAGAATAATATGCCCGATGTTTATAAAAATTTACTATGTTTTACTAATTCTCAACAAATTTCAAAGAATTTGTATCATAAATACTATGTTCTCTGACCCCAATGCAATTAAATTAGAAATCCATAACAAAAAGATCGATGTTTAAAAAGTCTTTTATATATCTAGGTTAAATAAATAATGCTGAAAATCTCATATGGCAAAAGAAAAATCAAAATATAAATTTATTTTAAAATACATAGAAATAATAAAAAATGAAAACTCAGCATCTCAAAACTTATATGATACACTGAACATGTATTTCAAAGGAAATGTATAGCTTTAAAGGTTTATATTAAAAAAAAGAAAAGCTGAAAATTAGAAGCTATGCATCTGTCTGGAGCAAAAGAGAAAGAAGGAGACCAAAGACTCAGAGAAGAAACTAGTCTACAGGAACAATAGTCTACTCAAACCATGGCCTCATCTACTGTGAGACTAGAAGAACTAGATGATGCCCTGCTACCACTAAATGGCTCTTCTAATCAGGGCAACAGCAAATGGACCCTGAAAGAGTGGGAGAAAAATGTGTAACAAAACCTCAAATTAAAAAAAAAGAGAGGGAAAAAAAAAACAGACCTATCACACTGGTTGAGACTAGGGGACTCTCCAAGGCTACAGCCTTGTAAGTACTATGCTTCTTTAAAAAATCACCCAAAAGAGACCAAATAGTCAATAATTACTTTAAAACAAAGATAAGAATGTAAAGCAGGGAAAGTAGATGAATGGAAATGGAACAACCAGAACAAAAATAACGAGAATGTTCACACATTGTCAAGAATGCAACAAACGTCACTTAACAGCTTGTGTAGAAATTGTTGAATGTGAATCTAAACTGCTGTGTAAACCTTCACCAAAAACCCAATAAAATATAATTTAACAACAGAAAAAGAAGCTATGCATCCACAGTAAAGAACTTGAAAATGAAAACAAAAAGCAAAGTAAGCCAAAGAAAGTAGACAGGCAGAGATAATAAAGAGCAGAAATTAATGAAATAGGAAAGATAGATACAAACATAAAGCTACAATTGCTGATATGGGAAAATCTCTAAGACAGATTATTAAGTGAAAAAGCAGGTACAGAATCACATGAATAGTATGGTAAAGATCATGTAAAAATGGGACTTCACATATATGCGTAAAACGTCTTTAAAGATAGACAGGAGGTGAAAAATGGTAACTGTTTCTAGAAGTTAGTACTGGGTATGGGGCAAGAAGAAATATTCTGATTTTTCATTTTATATAACCCTAGATTTTTTTTCCATTTCCATGTATTCCTTTTATTATTAAAAAATCCAATAATGATTTTACCCAATAATAAAGATTTCCTTTATACCAAAAAAAGAAAGAGAAAGAGAAGACGAAAGAAAAAAGCTAAAGAGAGAAAGAACAAACAAAAATATAACAGGTTGTTGCATTCACAGCATAAGTATGCTATATAATAATAATTTGATCAGTTGAAAATTCTTGGATAAAAAAATAACTGCACCAAAGCAGATACCAGTAAATCGGCACATTGATGTTCTTTGTGGGTTTTCTAAAAATTCCTGGCCCCTAAATACCTCTCACTGGAGCCCTGGTGGCACAGTGGTTAAGTGCTTGGCTGCTGAGCAAAAGGTCAGTGTTTTGAACCTGCTAACTGCTCTGAGGGAGAAAGATGTGGCACTCTGCTTCCGTAAAGATCACAGCCTTGGAAACTCTATGGGGCAGTTTTAATGTGTTCTATAGGGTCCCTGTGAGTCAGAATTGACTCCATGGCAACAGGTTTGGTTTTGGGGGTTTAAGTCTCTCTCACATCAAACCTCTGGCAAGAATGATCAAGGAGAAAAGAAATAGGGTGTAAATAAACAGTATGAAGAATGAGGGCAAATTTACTACAGCTATAAAAAAAAAAAAGTTTTTTTTATACAGTAAGTCCTTGGGTTACAAACCGTCTGATTTAGGAACAACTGGTTGCTATGAGTCAAGGGCAACGGGTTTGGGTTTTTTTTTTTTTTTGGTTTTGTACTTGCGCCTTAATGTTATGTAAATTTGCCCTCACTTTGAAACAGTTGAACCAATCCTTACTCACAACAAATTCTTCATCACAACCACCTTCACCTCCAGCTTTTACATCACTGGAAAGGGCTGGAGCCTTTTCTTGCACTAAACCCGTTGCCATCGAGTTGAATTGCCCTGTAGTGTTTCCAAGGAGCAGCTGGTGGATTCAAACTGCCGACCTTTTGGTTAGCAGCTGAGCTCTGCACTAAAAAAAAGAAAGGCTAAATAAGAACCATATGCACCTGTTCTGATTCACCTACAAATTCGACTTAAAGACATACTTAGGAATGGATTTTGTTCAAAACACAGAGATTAAGAGGATAAAAGAACATATAATTTTATACCAGTACATTTGAAAACTTGGATGATATTGACAAATCCATATAAAAATATCTTAACCAAGCCAAATCAAGAAGAAATAAGCCAAAAAAAAAAAAAAAAAAAAAACCCACTGCTATCAAGTCGATTCTGACTCCTTGCAACCTTATAGGACAGAGAAGAGCTGCTCCATAGAGTTTCCAAGGAGCACCTGGTGCATTCGAACTGCTGACCTTTTGGTTAGCAGCCTTAGCGCTTAACCACTATGCCACCTGGGTTTCCAAGAAGAAATAGAAAGCCAAAAATGTCTGTAATCATTAAAGAAATTAAATCAATAGTTTTAAATTTTCCCGCAAAGAAAACACCATGTCCAGACAGTTTTGTAGGCAATTTAAGAAACTTTCAAAAACAAGATTATGTCAATCTTAGTCTCTCAGACCATAAGAGGAAACACTTATCATCTCATCCTATAAAGCTAGTAAATCTTGATATCAAAATAAGACAATGATGGTATAAGAAAGGACTATTATAGGATAATCTCAGAAACATAGATGCAAAAATTCTAAAGAAAATATTTGCAAATGAATGCAGCAGTGTATGAAAACAAATACATCATGATCAAGTTGAGTTAGGAATGCAGGAGTAGTTTAAGGCTAGAAAATATATAAATGGAATTCATCATATTATCAGATAAAGGAGAGAAACCATATATATCTCTCAACTGATACAGAAAAGGCATTTGATAAAACTCAACACAAAAACTTTTTGCGCACAAGAACCTAATACAGAGTATCTATCAAAGCTATAGTAAACACCATTATTAATGGTGAAAAGTTACAATCAGGAACAAGCAAGGATGCCCATTACCATTGTTTCTATTCAACATCAATTGGAAATCCTAGATAGTATGGTAAAACAGGAAAAAGAAATAAAAGAGAAATGACTGGAAATAAAAAACTAATCTACCCTTACCTGCTGATGATATGATCGTCTACACAGAAAATACAAAAGAAGCTACAGACAAATTACTAGACTAAATAAGGTTTAGCAAAGTGACTGGATATGCAATCAACATACAAAATCAATTGCCTTCTACGAACACACACAAAGTATTATTTTTTTAAAAGAGATATTTACAGTAGTAATAAAAAGTGGAAAACATCCAGGAATAAATCCAGTAAATGCTGTGCAAGACCTTTATGGTGACCTTCATAAAACACTGAAATATATTGAAGAAGACCTAACTGAATCAAACTAGGCACCATGCTGACAGACAGGAAGACTCGATCTAATAAAGAACTTAATTCTCTCTAAACTGATTGATGAATTCTGTACAACTCCATTCAAAATCTCAACAAAGTGTATAGAGAAAATTGACTAGCTGATTCTAATATTTACATTAAAAAGCAAAGACTGAAGATAGTCAAGACAGAACTGTAGAAGAAGAAAAAAATAAGGATGTATATTCATTAGAACTATAAAAAAGGGAAAAACCAAGTCAGAAAATGGGAGAACATATTTGCAACACATATAACCAATAACATATAATAATCTAGAACTATCTATATATATATTTTTTTATCTATATAGTTCTCTCTCTCTCTGTTCTTGCTCTCTTTCTTATAAGACAAACTATGTACTGTATAAAACCAAAAAACTAAACCCGTTGCCATCCAGTTGGCTCCAACTCATAGTGACCCTATAGGGCAGAGTAGAACTGTCATATAGAATTTCCAAGGTGTGCCTGGTGGATTTGAACTGCCGACCTTCTGGTTAGCAGCCGTAGCACTTAACCAGTATACCACCAGGGTTTCCATATATGATACAGACAATTAAAAAAAGGAGCAAAAGGCATGAACAGGAATTTCACAGCAGATGGAACATTCATTTAATGTTTTGTAGTCCCTGGGTAACACAAATGGTTAAACGCTTCACTACCAGCAAAAAGGTTAGCTGTTCGACAGACACTTCACTAAAGAAGACATTCAGGAGGCTAACAGATACATGAGGAAATGTTGACGATACTTAGCCATTAGAGAAATGCAGATCAAAACTACAATGAGATTTTATCTCATTCCAACAAGGCTGGCATTAATCCAAAAAACACAAAATAATAAATGTTGGAGAGGCTGTAGAGAGATTGGAACACTTTTACACTGCTGGTGGGAATGTAAAATGGTAAAACCACTTTGGAAATCGATTTGGCGCTTCCTTAAAAAGCTAGAAATAGAACTACCATACGATCCAGCAATCCCACTCCTCGGAATATATCCTAGAGAAATAAGACCCTTTACACAAACAGATACATGCACACCCATGTTTATTGCAGTACTGTTTACAATAGCAAAAAGATGGAAGCAACCAAGGTGCCCATCAATGGATGAATAGATAAAAAAATTATGGTGTATTCACACAATGGAATACTACATCAACAAAGAACAGTGATGAATCTGTGAAACATTTCATAACACAGAGGAACCTGGAAGACATTATGCTGACTGAAATTAGTCAGTTGCAAAAGGACAAATATTGTATAAGACCACTATTATAAGATCTTGAGAAATAGTTTAAACTGAGAAGAACACATTCTTATGTGGTTACGAGAGGGGGGGAGGGAGGCAGGATGCGAGAGGGATATTTACTAATTAGATAGTAGATAAGAACTACCGTAGGTGAAGGGAAGGACAACAATCAACACAGAGGAGGTCAGCATAACTGGACTAAACCAAAAGCAAAGAAGTTTCCTGAATAGATTGAATGCTTCGAAGGTTAGCGAAGCAGGGGCAGGGGTTTGGGGACCATGGTTTCAGGGGACATCTAAGTCAATTGGCATAATAAAATCTATTAAGAAAACATTCTGCATCCCACTTTGAAGAGTGACATCTGGGGTCTTAAATGCTAGCAAGGGGCCATCTAAGATGCATTAATGAGTCTCAACTCACCTGGATCAAAGGAGAATGAAGAACACCAAGGACACAAGGTAATAAAGAGCCCAAGAGACAGAAAGGGCTACATGAACCAGAGACTACATCATCCTGAGACCAGAAGAACTGTGCCCAGCCACAACCAATGACTGCCCTGACAGGGAACACAGTGGAGGACCCCTGGGGGAACAGGGGAACAGTGGGATGCAGACCCCAAATTCTCATAAAAAGACCAGACTTAATGGTCTGAATGAGACTAGAAGGACCCCAGTGGTCATGGCCCCTAGACCTTCTGTTGGCCCAGGGCAGGAACCATTCCAGAAGCCAACTTGTCGGGCATGGATTGGACTGGACAGTGGGTAAAAAAGGGATGCTGATGAGGAGTGAGCTACTTGGATCAGGCAGACACTTGAGACTATGTTGGAACCTCTTGCCTGGAGGGGAGATGGGAGGGTAAAGGGGCTTAAAAGCTGGCAAAATGGACACAAAAAGAGAGAGTGGAAGCAGGGAGCAGGCTGTCTTATGGAGGGGAGAATAATTAGGAGCATGTAGCAAGGTGTATATAAGTTTTTATGCAAGAGACTGGCTTGATTTGTAAACTTTCACTTAAAGCACAATAAAAATTATTAAAAAAAAAAAAAAAAAAGGTTAGCTGTTAGAACCCACCTAGAGATCCTCTGAAGATAGGCCTGGCGATCCGCTTCCGAAAGGTCACAGCCTTAAAAACCCTGTTGTTGTTGTTGTTAGGTGCCATCCAGCCAGTTCCGACTCATAGCGACCCTACGTACTACAGAGCGAAACACTGCCTGGTCCTTCGCCATGCTCACAATCACTGTAATGCTTAAACCCATTGTTGCAGCCACTGTGTGAATCGATCTCTTTGACAGTCTTCCTCTTTTGCTGAACCTGTACTCTACCTAGCATGATGTCCTTCTCCAGGGACTAATCCTTCCTGTTAATATGTCCAAGGTATGTAAGATGCAGTCTCGCCATCTTTGCTTCTAAGAAGCATTTGGTTGTACTTCTTCCAAGACAGATTTGTTCACTCTTTTGGCAGTCCATGGTATATTCAATATTCTTTGCCAACACCACAATTCAAAGGCGTCAACTCCTCTTTGGTATTCCTTATTCATTGTTCAGTTTTTGCATGCATAAGATGTGATTGAAAATAAAATGGCTTGGGTCAGGCGCACTTTAGTCTTCCAGGTGACATCTTTGGTTTTTAACACTTTAAAGAGGTCTTTCGTAGATTTGGCCAATGCAATGTGTCTCTTGATTTCTTGACTGCTGCTTCCATGGGTGTTGATTGTGGATCCAACTAAAATGAAATCCTTGACAACCTCAATTTTTTCTCCATTTATCACAATGTTGCTTATTGGTCCAGTCATGAGGATTTTTGTTTTCTTTATGTTGAGGTGTAATCCATACTAAAGGCTGTGGTCTTTGATCTTCATCAGTAAGTGCTTCAAGTTCTCTTCACTTTCAGCAAGCAAGGTTGTTTCATCTGTATAACGCAGGTTGTTAATGAGTCTTCCTCTAATCCTGACGCTTCGTTCTTCTTCATACAGTCCAGCATCTTGGATTATCTGCTCAGCATACAGATTGAACAGCTATGGCAAAAAGACAACTCTGACTCACAACTTTTCTGCTTTAAACCATGCAGTATCCCTTTGTTCTGTTCAAACAACTGCTTCTTGATATATGTACAGGCTCCTCTTGAGCACAGTTAAGTGTTCTGGAATTTCCATTCTTTGCAATGTTATCCATAATTTGTTATGATCCACACAGACGAATGCCTTTGCATAGTCAATAAAACACAGGTAAACGTCTATCTGGTATTCTCTGCTTTCATCCAGGATCCATCTGGTATCAGCAAGGCTATCCCTGATTCCACGTCCTCTTTTGAATCTGGTCTGAATTTCTGGCAGTTCCCTGTCGATACACAACTGCAGCCACTTTTGAACAATCTTCAGCAAAATTTTACTTCTGTGTGATGTTAATGATATTGTTCAATAATTTCTGCATTCGATTGAATCACCTTTCTTGGCAATAGGCATAAGTATGGAAATCTTCCAATCAGTTGGCCAGGTAGTTGTCTTCCAAATATCCAGGCATAGATTATTAGCACTTCCAACGCTGCATCCATTTGTTGAAACATCTCAATCGATATTCCGTCAATTCCTGGAGCCATGTTTTTTGCCAATGCCTTCAGTGCAGCTTGGACTCTCTTCAGTACCATCGATTTCTCATCATATACTACCTCTTGAAATGGCTGAATGTTGACCAATTTTTTTTGGTATGAAGACTCTGTATATTCCTTTCATCTTCTTTTGATGCTTCCTGCGTTGTTTAATATTTTCCCTGTAGAATCCTTCACTACTGCAACTCGAGCCTTGAATTTTTTCTTCAGTTCTTTCACCTTGAGAAACGCCAAGTGTGTTCTTCCCTTTTGGTTTTCTATCTCCAGTTCTTTGGATATGTCATTATAATACTTTACTTTGTCTTCTCTAGCCACCCTTTGAAATCTTCTGTTCAGTTCTTTTACTTCATCATTTCTTTCTTTTGCTTAGCTACTTGATGTTCAACAGCAAGTTTCAGAGTCACTTCTGACATCCATTTGGGTCTTTTCTTTCTTTCTTGTCTTTTTAATGACCTTTTGCTTTCTTCATGGATGATGTCCTTGGCATCATTCTACAACACATCTGGTCTTCGGTCATCAGTGTTCAACACGTCAAATCTATTCTAAAACTCTGTAGAGCAGTTTTGTTCTGCACACATGGGGTTGC
Organism: Loxodonta africana; assembly: GCF_030014295.1. Lineage (NCBI taxonomy): Eukaryota > Metazoa > Chordata > Mammalia > Proboscidea > Elephantidae > Loxodonta > Loxodonta africana. Next base: position 149,943,234 of record NC_087342.1, on the reverse strand, counting down.
CGTGAGTCAGAATTGACTCCACGGCAACTAACAACAGTGGTTTAAAATATTTTATTCATGTTTTATAATTTACTTATTATCATATATATATTTTTCTGTTACAAAAAGGTAAACCAACTGTATAAAGCCTGAACAAGAGATGAGTCTGACTATCCGGGAGAGATGTGCCCTAAGCAGCTGATGAGGCTGCTCCACTCTGTCAGTAGGCTCTTGCAATGGAGATGGGCGTGTTAGGCTACCTTAGCTTCATGACAGCTTTTAGGAAGGTCACCAGCCTTCTTTCCCCTGATTCCATCCCTAACAACATCCTTCTGAGTGTATCTTAACTTCCTGTGCATTAAGAGAGACCATATTGGTCAGGGGAAATACAAGCACGCAGTTGTAATTCTGATCATTCCTTGTCATTTAACTTCTACACATCTGTCTCTTACGAGTTCGGTTACCATAAGACAGCACCTCTTAGATGATTAATTCAGGACCCAATAACAAGGCTTTGTTTCTCATTATGAAGAGTTAAGGGTCAGACTACAGCCTGTGGAGTCTCTACTGAGGAGCTTGTTGTTGTTGTTGGATGCCATCCAGTCAGTTCCAAGCATAGCAGCAGAAAGAAACACCAAGCTGTCCTGTGCCATCCACGCAATGGTTGCTACGTTTGAGCCCATTGTTGCAGCCACTGTGTCAATCCATCTTACTGAAGGTCTTCCTTTTGTTCGCTGACCCTCTACCAACCATGCTGTCCTTCTCCAAGGCCTGGTCCCTCCTATAACATGTCCAAACTACGTGACACAAAGTCTTGCCATCCTTGCTTCTAAGGAGCATTCTGGCTGTATTTCTTCCAAGACATATTTGTTCATCCTCCTGGCAGTCCACAGTATATTCAATATTCCTTACCAACTCCATAATTCAAAGGCATTAATTCCTCTTCCACCTTCCTTATTCATTGTCCAGCTTTTACATGCGTATGAAGTGACTGAAAATACCATGATTTGTGTCAGGTGCACCTTATTCCTCAAAGTGACATCTTTGCTTTTTAACACTTTAAAGAAGTCTTTTACAGCAGATTTCCCCAATGCAATACATCATTTGATTTCTTGACTGCTGCTTCCATGGGCATTGATTGTGGATTCAAGTAAAATGAAATCTTTGACAACTTCATTATTATTTTTTTTCTGTTTATCATAATGTTGCTTATTGGTCCTGTTGTGAGGATTTTTGTTTTCTTTTTGTTAAGGTGTAATCCATACTGAAGTCTGTAGTCTTTGAGCTTCATCAGTAAATGCTTCAATTCCTCTTCACTTTCAGGAAGCAAGGTTGTGTCATTTGTACATCACAGAAAGTTAATGAGCCTTCCTCCAAACCTGATGTCACGTTCTTCATATAGCCCAACTTCTTGGATAATTTGCTCAGTATACAGATTGAATAAGTATGGCAAAAGGATAACCATGACACACAGCTTTTCTGATTTTAAACCATGCTGTATCCCCTTGTTCTGCTAGAAGGACTGCCCCTTGGTCTATGTACATGAGCGTGAGCACAATTAAGTGTTCTAGAATTCCCACTCTTTGCGGTGTTACCCATGATTTATCATGATTCATACAGTCAAATTCCTTTGCATAGTCGATAAAACAAGGTAAACATTTTTCAGGGGCGCCCTGGTGGGACAGTGGTTAAGTGGTTGGCCACTAACCAAAGGGTAGGCAGTTCAAATCCACCAACTGTGCCTCAGGAGAAAGACATGGCAGCCTGCTCCCGTAAAGATTCTATGGTGCAGTTTTACTCTGTCCTGTAGGGTTGCTGTGAGTCTGAATAGGCTTGACAGCAGTGGGTTTGGTTTTCTTGGTCTTGGAAACATCTTTGGTATTCTCTTTCAGCCAGGATCCATCTGATATCTGCAATATCCCTCATCCTCTTCTGAATCTGGCTTGAATTTTTGCCAGTTCCCTGTGGATGTACTGTTGCAACCTAGTTTGAATTATCTTCAACATAATTTTATTTGCATGTTATATTAATGATATTGTTTGATAATTTCTGCATTCTATTGTATCACCTTTTATTGGAATGGGCATGAATATAGATAGATGTCTTCTAGTCAGTGGGCCAGGTAGCTGTGTTCCAAATTTGTTGGCAAAGACAAGTGAGCACTTCCAGCATTGCACTTATAATATACACACATGTAAGTGTATGTATATGGATAAAGTAACCAGTTTGGACAGCTACACATCAAGTAGTAATGATCATTTCTGGGTAAAGAAATTCTATGTGACATTACTTTGATTCTTCATGTCAAAAAACTACTGCCGTCAAGTCAATTCAGAATCATGGTAACCCTGAAGGAGAGCTGCCCAGTAACAGTTTCTAAGACAGTAAATCTTTACGGAAGCAGACTATTACATCTTTCTCCTGCAGAGCGGCTAGTGGATTCAAATTGCCAACCTTTTAGTTAGCAGCCAAGCACTTTAAACACTGTGCCACCAGGGCTCCTGCTTATTTTTCATACTTTCCTATAACCCCTAAAATTTTTAAAATAAACCTTCATTACCTTTACTATGAGAAAAAAAAAAAAAAACTATGGCACTGTTTCTAATTGAAAATAATAATAATAATAGTAAGAAAAATGTTCTCTGCTTCTATAGGAAGACTTACTACCGACCTAACCCTAGTGGTGGTGGGCATTTTCAGCCATCCATGTAGGCTTTTGTGCACTGTGTGGTCAGTGATATACATTCTCTAGATACTTGGCAGGCCTCAGGAAAGTCAGCGTTCGTCTTCATGTTTTTACTCCTCTAGTGTTGTTGTTAGTTGCTGTCGAGTTGATTCTGATTCATGACAATTCTGTGTGTTGCAGAGTAGAGCTACTTCAGTAGAACTACAGTCACTAGATTGATCAATTTGCTTTCTCCTAGAAACAGAGAGAATATCTCTGCCCACAAATTCCCTGTCCCTCTGGAGGGTACTAGGCAGTATTAACCTGGCTGAGCTGCGTTCTCTGGGGCTGATGGATAATATTGGAGTAACTCTTTATCTGTGGGTTCTGGAGGATGACTGACAGAAGGCCTCAAGAGTCTGAGCAAGCCAAGAGGAGTTAGAGAGCTGGGGGCCCACAAAGCAGCACATCTCAACCTAAACTGGGGAAGTGCTTATGTTCTGCAGAACAGTGAGTTTCAACATCGTTGGATACAGCTGCCTCTTTTTATAACAAACACTGTGTATTGTAACCCTAAATAAAGTGAAATAAATTCATAGATATATAATTTACTACATACATGCTTTAAAAAAATCAATACATGCCCTAAACAAAATATAAAAAAGAACCAAAAGGAAAATAATTTTCATAATACATATATCACTATGCATAAGCTTAGGCATAGTGGTGACATAGTCAGATTATACATAGAATCACTGTGAATACACTAGTTATAAATATAGACCGATAAAGATATGTTGGTTTAGTGGCTTAAATGCCAGTGATGCAATTTTCCAAAATGTCTAACTCTCAATTTACACAGTGATTATATTCACGGAATATTTAATGTATGTTAAAGAAAACAAAAACTTTAGATATAGATGTAAAACATAGTTAGGCTCTGAGACCAGAAAAATAAACATAAATGGCCATCAAAACATTTGTAAATCATATGGAATACAGGACAATTTTTCATTGTGTGAGACTGTCTTGGTCACTGCAGCATGTCTAAAATCCTAGCTCTTTATTCTATGCTCCTAATCTTGGTGTCAAAAGAACATCCCTTCTCCGACAAATTTTCAAAGACCCAGGGGCAAGGAGGAGGGGCAGTGTTGCCCAGTGATCTACTATCTCTGAGCTAGGCCAATGCAGTCCTAAAGATGAGGCAAGCTGGGTTTTCACTTGACTCCAACCATGCATTTATCTGTGTTCATATGGATTAATCACGTCCACTTAAAAGGCTCAGCATGCAATTGGCATTTTCTTTCAACATTTAAAATACACACAACTTTGACCCCCAAATTTCACTGCTAGGAATTTATCCTTTAATTCACCCAATTGACTATATACATAAACAATGTCTAAAAGGATATAAGTCATACTTAACAGCAAATATCTCTGGTAAAGAGTTGGGAGATAGGAACTCAGGTGGGGGACTGTTAGGTACTGAACTGGGTCTTTCAAAAGGGTATATTGAAGGCTTAACTCCTGGTCCTGTGAAAGTGACCTTATTTGGAAACAGGGTCTTTCAAGATGTTATCAGTTAACGTGAGGTCATATGAGAGTCAGATGGCCCTTAATCCAATCTGAGTGGCATCCTATAAAAGAGAAGAGATACACAGAGAGAAAATGGTCATGTGCCAATACAGTTATGCTGTAGCTGAAAGTCAAGGAAAATGTGAGGCTACCAGAAGCCAGGGGAGTCAAGAAAGAATCTTCCCCAAGAACCTTCAGAAAGAACATGGCCCTGCTGACACCTTGAATTCACAGCTCCCAGAACAGTGAGAGGAGCCCTGGTGCTCCAATGGGTAACCACTCAGCTGCTAACCAAAAAGTTGGTTGTTTGAACCCACCTAGTGGCTCTGCAGGAAAAAGACCAGGTGTTCTGTTTCCATAAAGGTAACAGTGAAGAAAACCTCATGGGGCAGCTACACTCTGTCATATGGACTTGTTATGAGTTGGAATCAACTTGATGGCACCCAACAACAGCAACAACAGAACTGTGAGACAATAAATGTCTGTTCTTATAAGCTACCCAGTGTGTGGTACTTTGTTACAGCAGCCCCAGGAACTAAGCCAGGGACTTTGACCGCTTACTTTCTAAAGCAGTTTTTCTTTATAATGAGCATGTTTCACTGTTTATTAAGATGATAATTTTTTGATGTTATTTTTACTCAAACATATTAATAAAGTGCTGACAATGAAATGATCATCTTGAGTATTGAATTCATGGCTTGCTTCAGTGGCCCAATCGAGTGCAGTAGCTACTACATATTATTGTGATGTAACTATCAGATGTCGTCTTCACTTTGTATTATCTTTGAATCATTTTTTCAGTCAAATAACATTTAAAAGTCTACCCTTTGTCTCAGTATGTTCTAATTTTAAGGGATATTCCTAGACCAACCCGTCTCCCCAAGGTCTTTTAGAACAGAAATGAATTAATCAGGGACTTGCCCTCACAGAATATTCTAAAAGTTCTCCAAGTCAGACCCTGGGGCTCCGCCCTCCACCCTCCCACTCCCGCTGTGAAAGCTGAGCACCATTGTCTTAGTTATCTAGTGTTGCTGTCACAGAAATGCCACAAGTGGATGGCGTTAACAAGCGGAAATATATTTTCTCAATTTAGGAGACTAGAAGTCTGAATGCAGAACGCCAGCTCTAAGAGAAGGTTTTTACTCTGTTAGCTCTGGGGGAGGAAGGTCCTATCTCTTCAGCTTCTATTTCGTGGTGCCTTGGAGATCTCCATGTGGCTTGGCATCAGTCTTCCCCCATCTCTGCTTGCTTGCTTGTCCTAATCTGCTCTTTTTATATTTTGTAAGAGATTGACTAAGCCAACACACCCTACACTAATCCTTTCTTATTAACATAACAAAGACAACCCATTACGAAATGGGATTATAACCACAGGCACAGTGGTTAGAATTTACAACACATATTTTGGGGGGAAACAGTTCAATCTAAAACACCGTTATTACCATTAGGCAAAATATCAGGTCACAAATTTCATATACCTTCTCAAGTTTCTCATTTTTAGTATTTAAAGGACCCTGTTGTGGTTGTGGATGAGACACAAATGTTCTTGAAAATCTTTCTTTTCTACTTTTGTCCTGTTTTTTTTTGTTTTGTTTATTTTTTCTTTCCTCTATCTTCCCCTCATCCGTGGGTCCCATATTAATAAAAATAGCTATTAAAGGAAAAAGTAACTAGAAGGCTACAGTAAAGATTTTAGAGTACTAGAGAAGTGGCCTTGGCATTAGGATTTTCCTCCTATCACGACAGAAAACTCAGAACTGATGAATTTTTTAAAGTGACATTTACCATTAGTTCATTCCCCCTCATTTGTTCTTTAATAACTTTGATGCTACAAAATAATCACTTTTTTTTTTGCTAGAGTGTTATGCTGAGTTGATACATGAGCTTATAGCTGATAAATTATTAACAGCTTCAAAATTATTTTTTTCAAAATTAATCTCTTGCTTGGGATTTCCATGCTTGCAGTTGTTCCTCTGACTCCTGAGAACCACACACTACACAGAGATGAAGTTGCCATTATTTCACTCAGTGCCTACTATAGAAAGAATAGCAGTCATGCACGCTGCAATGCCAAGTAGCTAGTTTTGAGGAAAATGGTATTTTTAAATGAAATAATGTCATGTGTTTTCCAGATTTTTATATATGAGAAAGCTATGTTGCCTTGAATTGAAAAAGCAACCCCCATGAGGCAACAGTTTGTATTATGTAGTAGAAATAGTCACTGGTGGAGCAGTCAGATTTACCAGGCTAGAATGTCATATGATCATGTCATGAACTGAAATTTCTTTTAATATATACACAGTGGTCAAGAGCTTGGCTGCTAACCAAAAGGTTGGCAGTTCAAATCCACCAGGCACTCCTTGGAAACCTTATGGGGCAGTTCTACGCTGTCCTATAGTTATGAGTCAGAATCAACTCGGTAGCAACAGGTTATATATACACACAGTATTCTTATTAACGGGTTTTCAACCCTGTTATCAGCATGCTACATCCTCTTATTTGAGTCACAACACAAAATCCATGCCATCAGAGCTTTAAGATTCACGATTTATTATTCTTTTTGAAATGAGCAGGATAATTTAAATATTCTAAATCAGTTGATACAACTGAGGAGTCAGTGGGCCATTAATACAAGCAAATCATTAAGGGTAGTAAAACCTCTCATTTGAATTTTTCTTAAAAAGTTTCCCAAAGTATTTCTACCTTTATTATTTTATTAGACACTCTCAAAGACTGTACACCAGAAGCTGGGCAGTTACTGTTACTCCCATCTATCAGAAGAGAAAAGTGAGGCCTAGAAATAGTGAGTGATTACCTGGACCACCAGCATCAGAGCTGGGAGTTAAAATCTATATCTCAGATGCTCTGTTCCCAAATCTCACCACAGCCTGTCTAAATCAATAGTTCTTTAAGCAAAAATTAGAAAACAAGATGATAGTTTCCATTCTTCAGTGCAGTTGAAACAATAAGGCCCAAGCTGAACCTGTATCTTTAACATGTTTTGGATATAACAGACAAGATGAGAACCCCACAGACCAATCATACACCCCATTGGCTGTTGCCAATTCTCATTTTTACTCGCAGCTGCGTTTTCAAGGAAAAGCTAGCGAACTGCAGGGAGTAGATAATGGGGACTCCTCAAGGTATCAGTACATCCACAGTGCAAGGCCGATAATCTACCACATCTGTTTAGAATGGGACACACAGCAAAGAAGTCATCACTGAGCCCCAAGAAATCTTCAAAATGTGAACATCTTGTTCACGAAGCAGCCGCCTGCCCTCTGATTTGAGAATTAAAGAGCCTCCAGCCATACTCTGGCCCTTTCCATATACTTAATAACGTTGCATCTATGGAGCAGCAGTAGGAATGGAAGAAATACTGAAAGCCTAAGTTCTAGGCACCAGACTGGGGGTTTTATGTATATTATTTCATTTAATCGTCATAATCCAAGATGGATAATAATTTCTTTTTCTTTCTTTTTTTCCAGTTTTCATCTTAATCTAAAGGAAACCACATTAGAACACTAGGAAGAGTGTTTACTCAGAAGAAAGGTCAAGTGACTATTTAAGGACTACATGTTTTTTAGTATTATATTTCTATTATTTGCCCTATTTTGACGTTATAATGCTACTGCTCACCTGATTTTTAAAAAATGAAATATTTAGACATATAATGTTTGTAGCCTGTTTAAATATAGAGTTTGATGGCTATATTGCAAGCGTTTAACCAAGGGAAACAAAAGCCTTATTAACCTTTTTTCTTGCTCCCCTTATTTGTACTGTATGCTTGTTTGTTATCTGTTAGACTACTCCTCATATGGTCTGAAATAAAAGAATGACCCATTTCCTCATTACTGATACTCTGCTTAATCGACTCAAGGGCACTGGGTGGGGATCCTCTGCTTGGTGATGAAAAAAAAAACAAAACACACGAACAAAGGAAAAAGGCCTTCCTGTCATTTCTCAGCTGCTCAGCTGGGATGGTTGAGAGTGGAGTTTAATGAAAGAAGGTGAGAAGGTGAAAAAAAAAAAAAAGCCCTAATTAGGGTGTGTTTCGTTATATGGAAAGATCACTGAGAAGCAGTAGTGATTTTCTTTGTGCCTAGAGAAGGCTAACGCAATATCTGTCCCCCAAGATCAAAGAAGCCCATTCTTCTTCAACAATTCATTCCCCACCCTGGTAACCAGCTTCTCCACCTACAGCAGTTTTCATGAAGTTTAATTTCTGATGGTGGAGTGAAAAAGAATCTCATTTTCCATCACCAGCCTATAGTTCTTGAGAAACCTATAGACATGGTGCCAGAGGTCTATAAGTTGCCTGCATCATGGGTAGAGCAGACCCTGAGCAAGCATTTCAGACCTCCACCTCGGGATGACAGAGCCCTAGCCCAGTCCACAGGCTTCCTGACACTTGCCCTTTAAATCATCAATGAAGAAACAAATTCCCATTTAGCAATGCGAAGCCACTGAAAAACAAAACGTTTTAATGCTTCAAGGGAGAGCCAATTATAGCTATTGAACATCTAAAGTAATGCTCCGGATTAGAAAGAAATCGTGTAGTCATAATATCATTCTGAAAATGTCTTTAGTCAGTGAACATTCCAGCTCTGTGTTGTTAGCATCATGCTGAAAACACCAAGGGAAACATGGGGGCCAAAGTTGGGCTGAACCCCAAAACTCTGAGAATGATGTTTCACTTCACCAGTTCCCAAACCAGGAAATCTTTACCATCATTCCCAACATGCCACCCCTTTGTGGGGCGAGAGACAGGGACAACCAACCATGACAAGTAAAAAAAAAAAAAAAAAAGAAGAAACCTTGAAATACAACTTCTTTCAGATCCACAGTATCTCGCTGGGGCAGGACATGCTTCTCTAATGTTCTATGTCCAGTGTAACTATTAACACTTTGGCAGGAATAAATTGAGATCTTTCTTTGAAGTTGAAATATGCAGCCTTAACTGTGCTCTCATCCTCTACATTTCACTGAGTGAATAATCTAAATTACACAGAAAGGCAGTAAATTGGCTCATCATAGCCCTGTACTAATTTTAAAAGGATAAAGAACTAAAAAACCAGACAGCCTAAGCACATATCCCTGAAGGGTCTAGTGGAACCTGTTAAAGGGACGTCAGGGTCTTTACCCAGAAGGTTATGGGTTCAAATTCAACCTAGGTTTGTGGTCACCAAGGACCATGCAACGTCTGGTGTTAAATTTATGTGTGCCCTCGACATAATGTTCCTAACAGGTATGCTGACAGTTTGCATTTGTCATTCTTGCTGATTCTGTCAGGAGAACAGCGGATGGTCAACCACATGTGGAAACTAAATCATTTCCTCCCATGTAAAGGTAATCTTTGCCAAACGTGAACTCTGAGGCACCACACTGAAGAGAATCTTGCCCTTGCCCTTTCTGCTACCTGCCCCTCTTCCAGCTCCCCCAGCTCTGAGGGAAAAATACAGCAGCTATTTGACTGTCAATCTTACACTCCAATGAGCCCGGGACAGACTTGAAATTTTAAAGATATACACACAAGCCCACAAGAGCAGCATTTTCCAAACAACATGATAACTCCCTCGGTTTCAACAATGCATTCACTTGTGGTGATAAAATGCCGGGTCACAAGTCAAATTTTGACTCCATTACTGAACATTATCTTTGTGCTCTAAATGGAAAGTCAGTACAATTCACCAGCTGTCAGGCTTCAGCTCTCCACTCGTCCACCCCAACAACAGAACAACAGGCTAAACAGCTATAGCTGCTGGAGTCACTTCTTGATTAGATTCTTAATGATTGGCTGGGTCCACAGGTCACTTTGGCCAGTCACTCAACAAACAGACTTCCAGCCATTAGGAGCTGAGGTTTCTGCTTGAAATCTCACAGAATTCCGTAAAGAAATCGACCATTAATAAAAAGAGATTTGGGATGACTTAGAAACACTTAAGATTAGATTGCTCCTCTTCATGAAAAAACAGAAGTTGGTAAGGCTGAGTTGAGGTAGGAGTTTTCCACGGAGTACCTTCTGCAGGTTGTAAATGGTTTCAATATTCAGATCCAATGTTACAACCAAGGAGCTAGACTGGTGTGTGGGGCAATACACTGGAAGGTTTAACACCATGGATCTGTTAGTGTTGTGTCCCTCAGGGATGCTAAACAGCTCTGCCACAGATTACCTGGTTATGGGGAGGGGGTGGCAGCACCCTTATGAAATCCCATTGCCTCAAAGGGCTCTAGGAGCCCAGCACCCCCAGATTTTCCGGTCTATGAAAGGTGTCCTCATCACAAAGAGGGAGAAGTGACACTGCCTGGATCCTTTCTTTTAATTACCAGCAATCATTTGAACTGGTGCTACCTTGCTGGAGGTATTGCATGTCAAGCTGCCCAGCCACTTGGGAAATCAGAGTCTGGGAAGTCTCAAGGGGGGCAAAGCTTTTGAACATACCCTCCTGCCAGGAGTGTGAGGTGACGGTAAAATCTAATAACCATGACACTTAAAAACACAACAGATGTCGAAGATCCCCCATTCCTTTAAATGCCTAGATGGAGCTGTCTGCGTGGTGGAGGTGGGTTAAAGATGCCTTTCTCAGATGTAGTTAGAGCCTGCCCCGTGCAGCAGGTTTAATGCCCAGCACTAAACCCACCTCTATCCATTTCTCTATCTATTGATGGGTCCATCACATCTTTATTTATAACCTATTCTATCTACCAACCTAGTAGAAATTGATCATTTCAGCTGTGGACTCTGTCTAATGGTCAATTTTCCTGATGGGGAAATGGAGAATACATTTTTTTTTTTTAAACCTAAACCGGTCTAGAATGAATTTCAAAGACCGAACTGGCACCCAGCAGGAAGTCCTTCTACGATTTGGCCTGATGTTTCTGAAAGGGTTTTGCTGCCTTCCCTCCTCCAGGGCTCTAACTGTCTGCTTCCTCCCCACCAATTTTCCTCCCTTTCTTAAGAGGCTGGCTTACCCGGATCCTCGCCTCCTAGTCCAAATACCGGGCCCGCATATGTTATGACTGCCGCTGGGCTCTGGGCTGGGGCAGGAGGAGACTGGGGGTTGGTACCCGGGGGGAGGCGCGGGAGGAAGACTGGGACAGACTTAGCCGGATCCCAGGCAAGGTGTCATAAAATGAACGCCAAGGCCACCGTGGAGAGACGGGAACCGAGCCAAGTGCCTTGGCCGGGCCCTTGAGGCCGGAGTGACGTGGCTCCATCAGGTGGAAACCGTGCCGTCCCCCCCAACCCCCCCGACGCAGCTTGCGAGAAAGATGTCTAAATAACAACAACCGTCCTCAGGCCCCGGGGGATGGGGGCGCCTTGTCGGTTGAAGCAGCCGCTGGGGCTTGTTTGTATGTCCCCAATTCACCATGATAAATGTAAAGACCAATTAAGGTTTGATCCGTGCACACGGGAGGCAGACGGTGGCTGATAGTGGAACCAATTAACGAGCATGTACCCTAATTCCTGCCGCGACCGCCGGGCGCACCGCGGATCCCCAGTCGCCTGTGGCGGCAGCCCCCGAACCCCGCGTTGCCCCCGCCCGGCCCAGGAGGGGGACATCCTTCTTCAGCGAGAAGGTGCGAGGAGCGGGACCCCAGGGAGGGTGGGGAGAGAGCGCGCCGGGCAGGGAGGCGCGTAGCCAGCCGCCTACGGACCCAACTGCCGGGGCCCGGCGGGTGGGGCGCGCCGGAGTGGTCTGCGCCAGGCGCGGATGACTAGGGTGGCGGGGGCGGGAGATAGCGCCGAGCGCGAAGCTGGGCAGTGCCCCGAGGGCGGAGGACAGGTGGCCGCGCGACAGCCACCAGGTAGCAAACGGCTCGGGAGCTGCGGGGTGCGGTCCCAACGCTTCGCCCGCCCGCGGGGCCCGGCTCACCACTGCCCCCCGCGGGGGCCGGCTGGGGTGGAGGGAATAAGGCTGGAGGCCGTATCCTCCGCCCGACACGCTTCGGCCTCTCCCTTTCCGCCCCCCTTCCCCTTCCGGCTTAGCCAACTGCCCCAGACGTGACCCCCGCGCAAGGTGTTGGCGCTGCGCGCAGTCGGGGCGCGCGTAATTAATGGCCCAGAAGTTGGGGGTGGCGTAGGCACGAGCCCCTTCTTGACCCGGCTGGGGTGTGAGGGTATCTGGGAGAAAAGCCAGGTCATGACAGCTGGAGCCCCCGGAACAGCGGAGGTGGAGGAGGAGAAAGAGAAGTAGGTGACGGGGGCCGGAGAGGCTCGTCCCCTCTGGCCCCAGGGCTGGCGCCTAGTTGGCCCCCCAGCGCCAGCAAAGTTTGGAGGCGCGGGCACCACGCCGCTCGCACTGTCCCTCCCCGCGCAGTTCCCTCGGCGGGATCTGTGCCTCCGCCGCTGCCAGGGCAGGACAAAGGCTCATTAACACGTGATGGGACCGCGCTTCATAAATGGGACTGGAGCGAGAGGAAGCCAGAGACAGAGCGCGAGCGGAGGGAGAGGCAGGGACCGCGCGAGCAGGGCGAGGCGACAGGCGCCCGGGCTGGCAGACACTGGCGGCCCGGTGCTGGATCCAGCGGGGCGAGCGGGAGGACCCAGTGAGGAGCCCGGAGAAGGGCGAGGTTTGCCGGCGTTGGGGGCGCCAGTCCCCCGTCGCTGTCGCGGCGGGCTCAGGAGGCTGGGGACGCCGCCGTGCGGGCAGCGCAAACCGACTGACTTACTGACGGACCGACGGAGGCACCCTCCGCTCCACCCACTCCGCCTCGCCCGCGTCCTATCGCCGGCGCCGCCTCCCTACCGCTACTCTCTCTGCCACCCCTTCCTTTTTCACTTCTTTTCCGCCTCCGCCTCTTCTTGGTTCCCGCGGCGCCAGTGCCTTCCCCTGGCCCGGGCGGGGCGCCTCGGCTCCCTGCAGAGCTCTCAGTAGAGTCAGGGGGTACATTTCGTTCTGACGGAGAACCGCCCCTGCGTTGGGCGAGAGGTGCCAAGGGAGCGTCTCCCCAGAGGACTAGGGGATGCGAAGGGTAAGACCTGGAAGAGTTGCGTTTAGAAATACTTTTTCCGCCTCCCGCCCCCTCGGGTACTGACCAGTGTGGTCCCCAAGTGTCCTTCGTTGAGTTCTTGTTCTATGCGAGCGAATCGTGCGTCGATGTTTACTTAGCTGTGTGGCCCCAGTCGGTTAACTGTGATCTGTGCTACTTCTGGAGATTTCTACCATTTACTATTTATTGAATGTGTGTGCACCTGGCTCTCTGTATGTACTGATGTCTGTTTGTAGAAAATGTGTAATGTGCATGTTTGAAAAACAGGCGCTTGAGTTGGTGCTTAATGTCTATAAACCCTATCAGCAACCAGGTCTTCCCAGAAAATAACATCGGTCTCTGCACCAAACCTAGAAACTGACTGAAGTAAAATACCAAATGTCACATAAAGAAGTGCATGCCAAATAATAAACTGTGTATCACTTTTATTTGAAGAAAAACGAATGTGCATTTAACTAATACCTAGATTTGAACGTTGATGGATTTGAACGTTGATGGAACCATTTAACTCCGAACTAGCCGTTAGATGAATAAAGTTGATTTTGCATTTTTAAAAGACATTTCTTGTTGCTAAGGCTCACAGTCATAAATGGATCACGTCCGGAATGCAAATATGTTTGCTGTGATAGACGTGAGAAACTGTCCTTTGGCCGTTTGAAAGTTTAAAGGCAGCATGCATGTTTCTAATTTTTAATAGATTTCTCTCTCAAAGCTTTTAAATTGGCATGAGAAAAACAAAAACATTGAGTAATGTATTAATCATTTTACCTCCCATCTTTTTTTCTTTTCCTTCAAATCACTGGTATTCTTGCCTTTGTTGTTGGTTTCTTAGTGTATTAAGCCTCTTCAGCATTTAATCCAATAAGAGATTAGAACGGATTTTCTGGTTTTAAAGGTGTTGAAAGATATCTCTGTGGGTCCATAACTTCTCATTTTTTATTACCAAGTTAATATCTTTTGAATATCTTTTGAACAATGGAGGAAATGCGATTTCTTAGCAGAAACTCGGTGGACATTGAGTATCAGTGGTATCACTGCTGACATCAATCTATTTTTCAGAATATTGAGAAGCTCAGAGCAACCAACCTTTAAGATTCCCATAGGACTTTATCTGATTTAAAGTGTTGCTTTTCTAATCCCACCCTACTGACAGTTTGCAAGGAAGGATATAGTGATTGATTTTTCTCTGTCTCTTTTTTTTTCTGGTACTCCTTCCCCTCCCCCTTCTCTAACTCAGTTAAGAGCAATTTTATAATAAAAAAAGGCATGTATATTTCTTAAGTGAGACAGATTATTTTCTGACTATATCCATAAAAAAAAAATATGAACAGAATCCCCATACCTCCAGAATTTTAAACATTGCAAACTGCAGGTGATTATTTGTAGGCATAATAGCAATTACCATAGTTGGGTAACACGCTTCATGTTGAACATGGTTTTTAAAAACTAGCCCATTTGGGGTTATCAGGAAAACTTACTGTAAACGGACTCTTTTTGTTTCAAAGATGTCTCCCACTCCAGGCGAGGAGAACTCTTGGCTGAGGTATGTATCAAGTGTCTGATGGGGAGAGTTGCAGTGTTCCTAAGCCTCTGTGGTGATAAAATGATGCCAAAGGATGGAAATGCTGGGTTCTGATCTTTCTAAAATAAAATTACTATGTTTGCATACTTCATGTTAGGAAAACACATTAGATATCCATGTCCCCAAATTTTAACAGCATCAATGTAAGTATATATGAAAAAAAGTGTTGTGGCTGGCCCCCTCAATAAGCCATAAAAAAAGTTTAAATTTCTTTTGGAAATTCGGTCTTACATTGGTGTAGCACTTGGGTTTGTTTGTTATCCACTGTTTTCTGTCTTTTTCTGTTACCCTTCTCCCTGTGGACTGTGTTTCTCTGTGTCTCGCCTGTGAGATTGCTCTTCTCTAATAAGCCTAGCTGCAGGATCAGTGTGTTCTTTTTGGCATTTCAAAATGTTAAAATAGTGAAATTGTTAAATGTTACCAAGATGAAACTGCTGGAAATCATATTCTCCAAAAGGACCACTATACTTGTGGCATATTACAGTCTATTCCAAAAGAAATCCCCTTGAATCGGTTTACCTATTTTCTCAAGAAAGAAGCAGCCCCATTGATTGTGTTGGTAAGTGTTTAGTATGCAGTGTCAGCTTATTAATTACTAAGGCAAAGCCTGGAAAACTCTTTCAAAACAATAGGATGACATTCTCCTTTGCTTTGACTCAGAATTCACATTAATGACCGGGAAATGTAGACAGGCTCCTTGGTTGCCTTGCATATTAGTGCTTGGAATTAGCATTGGAATACTTTTCCGTATAAGAATAAACTATTATGAAACGGAACTTGTAATAGCAGTTTATAGTTCACCACGCTTACCAAATGTTTCTTCCCAGAAAACAGTTGGCCTAATAAAGAAAGAAAGAGATTATTTCCCATAATTAGTTATCCAGGAATGCTGCAAAAAAAAAAAAAAAAAAGGAGCAAAAAATTGAATTTGGAAATACCTAACAACTCACGATTGGTAAAATGAGATTTGGTTATAGCTTCTTGAATTTGGTTAGTAAGATGGAGCCTGTTCTCTAGGTTGCTGCCTGTTATTCTTGGGGTAATTATGTTAGCTCAGTTGCATAAAGAACACAGATGAGAGCTTTTATTCCCTGCAAAAGAGGATGCCATGTCTCCACCATTGCAAGTCTGTGTCTTCTATTTTTGTATTCATCATTTTCTAATTGAACTGACAAATAGAGTCAGACCAGCCTTTGGGTTTAAATTATTTATAATTCTGCTTTTGACTCAGCAACAACCTAGACCCAACATTGTTTGAAAAACTGTAAGAGGGCCAGGTTTACATATTGCATATCTATATTCCTAGCGACTGTAAACTCTGCTGATGTTTCTCTTACTGACTAAAGATTGGTGAAGAAGTTAAGAACAAGAGGAAATCAATTACGATAAACCAGTCTGTGTACTTTGTATTGGCAAAAATTTAACTTCCTATTTTTTCCCTTGAATCCCCAGCTCTTTCCTATTTTGCTCTTATCCAATTTCTTATAAAAATGTTAACTTTATATATAACTGCATGGATGCTATTTTCTGAGAGGTGAGGGATTCAGCACTTTGCCACTGAATTGCTGTTTAATGCGTTGATAACCATTTAATCCATTTATCTGTAGTATTCTTAGATTAGATAAGATTAACTTTATACCATAATTCAGATCAACTCAGATTTCTCCAAAATATTCTCTGGACCAAAAGGAACAATAAAAGTCACCCAGATATATACAATTATGTACTGCATAATTTTAGATGGCTGGATGTATACACACACATGCACACATAAAAATATATATTTTATATATATGTATATAAACAAACTGGAAACCCTGGTGGCGTAGTGGTTAAGTGCTATGGCTGCTAACCAAGAGGTAGGCGGTTCGAATCTGCCAGGCACTCCTTGGAAACACTACGGGGCAGTTCTACTCTGTCCTATAGGGTCACCATGAGTCGGAATCAACTCAACAGCAGTGGGTTTTTTTTTTTGGTATATAAACAAACTTTTTTTTAGACGTGTATCATGATCAAAACTAAAATGTTTAGACATGTTGCCTTTATATATTTGAACATATAATTCTAATTTTAAAATAAATACCACAAATTTGGGGAAATGTCCAAGTTCAAAGCTGCAGCTGTGCAGGTGGACACTGAAGGTTCAAGGAAAAATACCTACCTTGAATCAAAACAAGGCTGTTCTTGTTTTCTGGGATAGGTAGAAATTCATTCCAGTCCCATGCATTCCAAGAATCTTACAGGTATGTCAGGATGGACATAACCACATTCAATTATAGTTTTATGGTAAATACAGATGGATTTAACACAATTTTCACCAATCTTGCAATTGGTAATTAGTTTTGGAAGCTGGTCTATACCAGTTGGAAGAAAATATCAAAGTTTTTACTGTACTATAAAATGCATATTAACATAGTTATATTTGCTATAGATAACAAATTATAATGCTACCATAAGTAAGTTAAAACTATAGGAAATCCGTGAGGGGGGCAAGAAAGTGTTTTTGGTGGTCCCCCATTGCCTTTCTCGCTAATATTCAAATGGTTTGATATTAGATGACCTTCTGTCTCAAACTTGCCCTTATGGAGAGTTTAAGTATGTTTATGACATATCAGTAATAATAGGTCAGAGCCATTACATAAAGTAATTGGTGTGATTATGTCTAATTCTTAACAGAAAATATTTACTAAAAGTTTTCCTGCTTCATATTTCTTCACTAAACAGGATGTCTCATGGTGAAATCAAGTCCACCTTCATTATAATAGTTTTTCCAGGGCACTTGCATGTCCAGATATATTCTTGATCCAGCTTTCATTGCTCTTTTCCATATATTTGAAGTATTTTCCATATAGATTGTTGATTACTAACTTTGGAATATTTTCTAATATAAAAGATTCGTTTGGGTAGGTTGTGACAAGCAAGTCTCTACTCAGAATTTAATAACTTATTGGCCACAGAATTCTTGAGGTTCGTAGTTGAGTTTCTATGGATTTTTGAGGCAAGAATTGTTTAGTCACCAAACCTGAGCAAATGGGCCTGACAGAGCCATAGCAGTTGTTGGGGGAGTACTATGAATTCTATTTTAGACTCAGCTGGAGGAATTTTCACACCTGCACTTTAGGGAAGCTTTCAAAGTTTTGCTTTGTTTTTGAGTATGTGAATTGAGACTGGTTAGATGGAAATCTTGGTTTTTTAGAGTATAGTTTTTTTTTTTTTTTTAAATCTAAAGTCTTATTTTTCCACCCTTCTTTCGATTCTTAATTCTTCAGAGTTTGGGTTAGTTGAATAGAGATTTGATTATCTTTAAGGTCTAATTTTTTAAAGGTGATTCCTTATTAATGTTACCAACTCTGAATAGTGTATTTAATTTTTTTTTTTTTTAAACTTTAGGACTTAAAGTGCAATACAGTTTCCTAAATTTGATAATGCACTATCTTGGTGTTTTTTTCCATGCTATTGCATTTTAAAGAAAAGCAGAGGCATTTTCCAAAGAAGTGCCAGGCAATCTGTTATGGTAGTTTAATATACTGACAAATGCTTTCACAAACTGTACATGTTAGTAGTATATTTAAATATAACTAAAATATAATATAGTTAACTTTTTTCAAAGTTCACCTTCAAATGGAAAAGTCTCCCTTTTTCCTTTGTCATTTTTTCATCTGTTCTTTTATCCCATATCTTTAGAGAAGAAAATTGGAATCAATATGAGTTTTGCAAATTGAGTTAAGTTATAAGGAGTTTCACATTTAAATGGTTGATAAATTCCAGTATACTTAAAAAAAAAAAAAGTTTCTGCTTTCACGTATGGACATTTGTACAAGGTAAGCTTATAACATTGGTTTCTGCTGGTCAAGAGGCCAAAAAAGGTGTTTAACCAGTAAACCAATATCATTAGTCTCCCCAAAAAGTTTAGGTTTTATGCCTTTGTCACTACTGTTTGCTTTTAACTCAATTACAGTTAAAAATAAATTGACTTTATCTGTTCTTTGTAAAAAGGACTAGTGTAATGCTACTGTGATCTGAGTTTTTGGTTAATTCCAGTATGGTTGGTTAAATGGACCAGATTTTCATCTCGTTTCAGTCTCATTGCTACTGAAATTTGTAAATCATTTCTCTAGCTTTTGTAGAAGTTGTGCTGAGCAAACTGTACATATGAAGAAAAAGGAAAGCTAGATGGTTTAACACATAACCAAAGTAAGCAAAAGATTGTCCGAAGAATTCTGTATCTTTGCAGATTTGAGAATTTGGTTTTGGAAGATACACAACTGCTTTGGGAAATGACATCTAACTTCTGACAAGCAAAAATTAAAAAAAAAAAGGGAAACCTTTGAATGATTTTAGCCTTCTGCTAAGGAAGCTAATTATGAGCAATCTGCGATCCATTTTTATTGATGAAATAATTAGAGAGGGAACAGTCTGCCCAGAGTCATACATTTAAATGCTTTGGGAGACATTTCCATATATTTATAACTTTTAGATATTTTTGAAAGATGCTGACCAGCTATAAGCAGTGTAAATAAATTCCATAATTACCAGGGCAATTCTATAAGATAATTTGCAGTGGATCTGAGTTACTTGGGCCCTCTGCAAAATTTCCATTTTAGTTTGTTCTTTTCTGGGTTCATCTCCTGTGAGGCATTATTTTATGGTTTTGGAGGAAAGAAGAACGGAAACAAACATTTCTAGCTAACAGAAAATAAACTGGGATGTTAATTTACTTTTTTCCTTCTCTCTTATGCTAAGTAGTCATGGGCTCCTTAACAGTGGTGTTGAAGAAATGGCTAGCAGCCCTATCAAACTTTGCATAGACTTTTTGAATAGAATTAAGGGAAAACAGTGTGGGGTTCTTAATTTATATCTGTATCCTGTGTAAATACATATTATATCTTAAAGCTTTCCTTTTGCTGGACAAGATATATAACAGTAAGTTTCCTGAAAAAGTTCAAAGAAGCCCTGGATTGTAGACTGAAAAACCTTGACAGGTCTCCCTCTCCTTATGGTTATTTCCCGGCTAGAATACGATATTTTATTTCAGCCAAACAGGAGTATCTTGGTTTAGAATATCTTGCGTAGGAGGCTACTTTATCACAAACAGCCTCCCTTTGCAATCCATTTCAATGATTTAAAACCTATACTCATAGAATGGAGTCCCTGAGTGGCACAAACAGTTAAGCACTCAACTAGCTGAAAGATTGTTGGTTCGAACCCACCCAAAGGCACCTTGGAAGACAGGCCCAGCAGTCTGCTTCTGAAAGGTCACAGTCTTGAAGACCCTATGAAGTAGTTTTACTCTGCACACCTGGGCTAGCCATGAGTCGGAATCAACTTGACAGCAACTAACAACAACTCATAGAATTCTTTCTTCCTATCTGTCTTAGTTATCTAGAACTGCTGTAACAGAAATTTATTCTCTCAGAGTTTAGGAAGCTAGAAGTCTGAATATAGGGCACCAGCTCTAGGGGAAGTGTTTTTCTTTCTGTCAGCTCCAGGGAAAGTCCTTGCATTCAATCTTCCCTGGTCCAGGAGCTTCTCGATGCAGGGACCCCGGTCCAAAGGACCTGCTCTGCTCCTGGCTCTTCTTGCTTGGTGGTCATGACGTCCCCCTCCTCTCTACTTGCTTCTCTCTTTTATATCTCCTAAGAGATTGACTCAAAATAGAACGTAATCCTGTAGATTGTTTCCTGTGTCGTTAATGTAACTGTTTCTAATCCTCCCTTTTTAACATCATAGAGGTTAAGATTTACAACACACAGGAAAACTACATTCCATCACAAAATGGAAGACAGCCACACAGTACTGGGAATCATGGCCTAGTCAAGTTGACACACATTTTGGGGGGACACGGTTCAATCTATAACATTATGTAACCTCAGTTCTTCTTCGAGGTTAATTCTATCCTCCCTCCGTTTAGTCTTTTTCACTACCCTATAATGTGGGTATATAGGGTTGCTATGAGTCAGAATCAACTTGACAGCAATGGGTTTGGTTTTTTTTTTTTTTAATAGCGTGACCCTGCATGCACTTAAAAACCACTAAATGACTTCTCAGACTGTTCTTTAAGATGCACACTAAAATTTCCAGCCCATTCTCCCCTATCTTCTCACCTAATTCTTTGTCTTCATTGTTTTTTTTTTCTAAATACTTTCAGTTCCACAGCTGAGAGTCTCAGAATGCATCGTAGCATCCTACAAAGGGTTTGACCTTCAATGAGTACAATAGAACTACTTTGTGGTTTCAGTGGCATGAAAATTCTGTGTGTGCATCCAGTTTGCATGCTTACTTCTTAATTGTAACTACATTTCCAAAGATTATTTTGCATTACTACTGAATCCTAGTTCTTCCAGTTCTGTTTGTACATAATTATTTGCATCTTGAAAGCATACTTTTTCTGTTTATATCATGCGTTGTTGGTACACACTGAAAATTTTCTATTTAACATTTCAGCTAAAGTGAGTGGTGAACAAGTACCTAGTTTTTAAAAGAATATTTGAAGGGAAACCTGGATTTACACAATAATAAAGACCATATTTAAAATTTTTTCCAGCGAAAGAATGCTAGGAAAGAAGTTAAATTATTCAGAAAGCCATCGTATCCTTGATTTGTATGAAGTATTTGAACAAATATTCACTTTTCCTGTGAAATATTCCATTTTAGCTCCCGTAATAATATAAAATAATTTTATTATGACCTGGGTTGATGATTTCATATTTGGGAAGTAGAAAGCCGAAAGTTTCATAAAATAGAAATGCTTTGAGTTTGTTATTAAAATTGATTTTGGGCTCCTGAGACCTCTCCTCTGACTTTGAGCATCTCTTGGCATAAACATAGCGCCTGTTTTCTTGTAGAACTGCTTTCTTTTACTCATCCTTAATTACGTTCTTGAGGCAGAATTCCAAATACTCACAATTAATTTTTATCAATATATTAAATTTTTTCAATGCCCTTTTGCCCCAGAAATGCAATTAAAAATTTAGTTTTGATAAGCAGTAGTAATAAGCTACTTTAGCTTTCTGTAACATATTTTCTTATTTATGTTTTAATTAATTCAGTTGTAAAATGCATAAAACGTTGTAGCAGGAGAAGAATTTGCTCAACCAAAGCAAGAACTGTGTCCACTGAATAGAATAACAAATTGATTCCTGAGGGCTTATAAAAGCCACCCCATCTAGTGGTTGAATACTCACATAATTTCTCTTGACAAGTTGTTTTGAAAACACTTGCGTATGGAGAAGCCCATTTGGAAAAGATCAATGAATAATAACATGCATTTGGGGGAAAGAAAAAGTCCATTATAATAATACTTTCATATATTGGCTTTAAAGGTCTATCAAGATCGTGCAATTAGAATTCATTAAAGGTTGTACATGTCACAAAGAGATCTCTTTAAATGTCAGTTATATGGCCAAGCATTGTGGTTTATGATACACACCCAGGCCAAACAAGAATTGGAATAAAAAGTAGATACTTGATCTTTGCTCGTAACTTCCACTTGTCATCAAAGTAACTCCCATTTTATGGTGAGATAAAAGATCCTGGGGTAAATAATTATTGATGCAGTTTATATCATTTTTTATCAGTTTATATCAGTTTTTTTCAGATGGAGGTTTGTATGGACCAAGATTCAGGGGTTTAATCCCCTTAATGATCATCTGGCTTATTGTCAAGGAAAGTTATCCACATTTACAAGCTATTCTGTTAAGTTAGACTAGTCACGGTGCTGATGCACACCAACATTCATTTAGTAAACAGGTAGTGAGTGCCTCCTCTGGGCCGGGCACTGTGCCAGGCAGAGGACATAAGGGCCATAGAAGCTGGGCCCCTACTCTCAAGGCATTCATGTCTGAAGGGTTTAGACACAAGAAGGACTAGTCCAGGGTGGCTTAGACTTGCCCATCATCTCCCCTGGGAGAAAACCTCAAAGACCATAGAAGAAGGGAATTTACACAGCCCATTACTATTTGATGTTTAAATATCTGATTGCCATCTGTGGGAATGTGGGCGGAGATAGGTGGGCTCTATTTGATGGAATGGAGAATCATTTCCTTTGCTTTCTTGACCCTTATGCATTATTCAGGGGTGCTACGTGGATATATGTTCAGGGTAGTATATCACAGAAAGGGGCCCCTGGTGGTACAATGGTTGAGTGCTCAGCTGCTAACTGAAAAGTTGGTGGTTCAAACCCACCCAGTGGCTCTGTGGGAGAAAGACCTGGTGGTCTGCTCTCAAAGATTATAGCCTAGGAAACCCTATGGGGCAGTTTTACTTTGTCACATGGGGTCACTGCTTTGAGTTGAAGTTGACTCAGCAGCACCCAACAGCAACAAAAATGTCACAGAAAAGGTTTGCGGCTTGGAGTATAATGTCCACAGTGTTAGGAACAGAATGTGTGCTCGATACAAGTGTGTTAAGTGAAGTGTGTTAGGGTCTACAACTTCATATCCATCAGCCACATCGCTGCAGCCTTATGCCCACTGGGCACCAGAAGTCTAACAAGTGTTCTCTTGGAACCCTTCTGAAGTTTATAGCATTTCTTCTGTGTTGACTTCCAACTCCAGCCAAGAAGTTAGGAATTGTCCAGAGTCTTTTTCCCTCTGAGTCTAAGAGAACCACGCTGCTCATTAGGAAGCTGAGTTATTTCAAGTGAATTTGAATATCTCCTTGTGGAGAATGGATGTTTCAAACTTACAACCATCATGTCTCATTCTTACCTAAAGAAGGCACCCTCTCCGTTCCTCACTTATGTTATGGAAAACATCATTATCATCAACAAAAGTAGGTTGATAACCCTTAAAATTGACTAACGAGGAAGAAAAAAATCTTCCCTAATTTAAAAAATAGTGGTAGCAATGAGTTAGGCTTTGTTGTTTGTTAACGGTCACTACAAATAAGGTGCTGATTCAGGGTTAGGACTTAAAGCTTGTAGTTACTGCCATACCTTGTCCTTGAAGACCATGGGGCAAGGATTATTTGCAGGTGCTATGGACAACCTTTTAGCTGTCAGTAGATCATTCCTTCAGAATTTATTTGTTCATTTAGTAAAATTATCATGTACTATTTATTCCCACCTTTCCCCAAAACCAACCCTCCTGCCATCTCTAGAAGTGAAAGTTGCCCTGGTCCTTGGGAACCTTTCGAGTTACGAGCAAGGACTTGGAGTTACACAGACCTTGGTTGAAGTTCCACTGTGTCCCCTCTATTGACCTTGGGCAAAGTGTTTTACCTTTCCATACCTCAGTTTTCTTCTGTGTAGAATGAAAACCATAGTGCTGTAGTGGTTAAGAGCTGTGGCTGCTAACCAAAAGGTTAGCAGTTGGAATCCACAAGACACTCCTTGGAAAATCTAAGGGGCAGTTTCACCCTATCTTTTAGGGTGGCTATGAGCTGGAATCGACTGAACAGCAATGGGTTTGGATTTTTTTTTTTTTTTTGGATGCTTTGTTTTCTCGTGTAGAATGGGGAGTATAAGAACACATTATACAATGCCTGGCACATAATAAAAATTCAAATGTTTTTTAATGAAAATATTTAGGAATTGGAATTTTCTCTGTTGTGTATTTACTCCCAAATTCTGTGAGATTGGAGCTGGGAGAAACAAGGCTTTTAGTTGGACTTGATTTGTATGCTCTTGGATTCAAAGAGAAAATATCCTTTTGTTGATAGATGAAGGAGAAGAAGCTGTGAGGAGCGTGCCACACAAGTTCAACAACATTAGAACACTTTTAGCTATTGCTGTTGTGTTCTGTAAAGACATGGACATGCTTACTTCGGAGTTCTTTGCATTTTGTGGACCAGAAAAATATATCACTTCCTGTTAGTAATGACGAAATCACATGTGCAAGACAAGGACAGTCTTAGGAAGTATTTTGTGTTTGGCGCATGGCTTCTACCAAACTTAAAATTTGGTATGTTCTTATTTAAGGCAAGGCCACTTCAGTTATGCTTGGTTACTTTTTTTCCCAGACTGTGTAGAAAAGGTATGTCTCTCAAAAAGGGCAAAGGCACTTAGTAGAAGGAAACATCTAAAGGGCAGAACAAAATTAAATGGTAAATGGAATCCATTATAAAAGTCAGCAGATCCTTTAATTTGTATCATTAGCTCACCTTCATGATAGGTTTTTCTTACAGCATTGTCACCTGATGATAAGTGCCTCAGCCAGTATAGTTTAAAGGCATCATTTTCTTGAGTCCAGAGATTCTTCAAGTTTTAACAAACTTTAAAAGTTAATTAGGCATACTTCAAGTTGAGTTTGAACAGCAGTATAGCTCTATAAGTGTCTGAATGTCTATTTAATTCATATTGATATATTTTTTATGAAAAATCTAACACTCACTCATATTGATAGTAAAGAATAGACCAGAGAAAGTGGTGCAGTTAAAAACTTTTATTCTATGTTACAATATATGAAAAACTAAAGCTTTGAGAGCCAACCAACCATTACCAGCATAATGAAATTTTCTTTTATATACAGGAAAAGAGGCTGACACTAACACAAGGAAGAAGGATTATGTATTTTTGCCCAGATTATTAGGATAATTAAGTCAATACTTTATTTCTCTTTGCTATAGAAAATGATGGGAAAAGTGGCCAAACTACTTTGCTAATGCCAAAATTATAATGATTAAGTAAAAGACTCAGTTGCTCATTCAACTGTAACAGAAGCATCACTCATTGGGTTATGATTTTGGCCTGTGATACCAGCCATGTATATTGAGAATATGATTTAGATACAATGCAGTTCTAAGAGTCCATTAAAAATTTCCTTACTAACTTTAGAAAACTACATTAGCACAGTTGTTTCCCCCCCCCCATCAAATTCGTAGAAACAAGATGGGTTTCCAGCAATGAATAAAAAATAACAAACAGATATATCCAGCGGCACCTTCACTCTCTTGAGCCCTTCACAAGGTTCTTCCATGAGGCCAGCCTAGCAGAATAACACAGAACCAGCAAAGTAAGGAAAACAATAGGGCTAAACAAAGGCTGGGAACTCTTACATTTGATATCCTAGACTCATATCAATTTAGGCACTACGAGCTTGGTATTGCCTCCTTAAAGCATTGACAAACTTAGAATAATTGAGAAGGAGCATGGTGAGCCCACACAGTCTGCAATTGTATTAGGAAGTACCAGTCCTTTGGATGCTCCTAGTGGGTTTTCTGCTTTCCTGGACACAATATCCCACAAGAAGGAAATGTTGGCCTGCTTTGTATTCACCCAGGCCAGAGATGGTGCCCAGGCCAGAACATCCTACAAATATTGTCACTCTAGGTGCAACAGCGGTAAATATCGAAATTATTGAAATGTCCCTCTAACTAAAGAAAGTCTTCTTTAGCGGGACAATGAAAATTAAATAACATGCTATTAAATTTTACTGGTATAGAAATAGCTCTAATTGTATTTGAAACCTTATTTTGAGGGCCTACTCCATGCTCAGCCTAATCAGAACATGGATGCTTTACAGCTGTAAAGGTTACAGACACAAAGATATGGACTCTGGATAAACACTTTTTTAAAGCCTGTGTACGTTGCTGCCATGGGAGACTCTGGGTGATGCAAACGGTTAACATACTTGACTATTTACCTGTAGATTGGAGGTTTGAGTCCACCCAGAGGTGCCTTGGAAGAAAACCTTGGCATTCTACTTCCAAAAAATCAGCCATTGAAAACTCTATGGAGCACAGGTCTACCCTGACACATGGGGTTGCTGTGAGTCAGAATCAACTCAGTGGCAACTGATTTTTGCTTGCTGCTATATCCATAAAATTCCTTTTGATGATACCGTAGGCTGGTAGTTGATGTGTATGATTGGAGAAGGGAGGCAAGTGTGCATATAGAAAGATGGACAAAATAGCGAATAACAGAATTTCCAGAATTGAGGGTTAAAATATATTCAGTGTATTAAAATGTTTTTGTTATTTGAAAGGCATGATTTGTACCTTAAATCATTAGAATATGTTGGCTATATTTTTTAAAAGTAGAGTTCTAGGGAAATCCTCTTAAATGTCACTGGATTTTTCTTTTACTATAACTGTAAAAAAAACCAGCTGCTTCTATAATGGGGCATCTATGTATCTTGCTAGAAATTTCCAATTATGGTTTTCCCAGTAGCAAACAAAAACGATTAATGGTAGCTGCATCCCCCAAAGCCTAAACTGTATTACTAATGAATTCTCAAAGAAGACTCTCAATGCAAAAATAATAATAATAACAAGGTGGAAATTACTGTAATAATCCAAATGTAGAAATAAAGGAAAAAATTACCAAAATGCAGAGAACAATTTTCCTGCCATGATCCCATTAACTGTTAAAATAGCTTGTGCTCAGTGGTGTTTTGATATTACTAAGGTCCTTGAACTGAACAAAATCCATGTATTTTTTAACTGTACTCTTTAATTAAACTTGGCTAGTATCTTATTATCAGACAGAAATTACTCTATATCTCATAACCACACCATACGCTGGCTCAGATTTTAACAAGCTAATTTGTTTTAATGAAAGTGCTTGGTTGCATTAAAATGGAAAATTGTGATCACATATGTGGTGATCTTAATGTAGAATAAATCACAGGAACACATGTTTTTGTATTACTCAAATAAGGTCTGTGATCCTTTGTCTTCACTGAAGAAGCTTTGTAGCTCTTCCAAATACTGACTAAAATTTTAATCCTTGGGGCCATGCCAGTAGGCAAATTTACCTAGATGGGCTGGGATAGGAAATGGTGATTTAGTAGGCAGTAGTTGTAATTATGGACAAAATGCCTCAATTTCTGTTTGTAAGAGAGTAGAAGACTTGAATATATTAAAGATGCAAAATAGCTTTACTGTAGTTGTGTCCCTGTAGGACAGAGTAGAACTGCCCCATAGGGCTTCCAAGGAGTGGCTGGTGGATTTGAACTGCCAGCCTTTTGGTTAGCAGCCAAGCTCTTAACCACTGTGCCACCAGGGCTCCAGCTTCACTTTAGTTGTTGTTAATTCTTAAGACAGTGTACAAAGTCCAAAAGCAGAGACCCTGGAGTTTGACAGACACAGATTCAGCTGCAAACCCTTCATATTCTAGGCAACTTAATTAACATCTAATGGCCTCTGTTTCCTCATCTGTGAAATGGGGTTAAAAAATAAATACACGCTAGGGTTATCATGACAATTTAGTGACAGAATGTGCATAAAGCCTTTCAAGTGCCTGAATATAATAGACATTCAATTAAAAGTTTCCCCTCCTGCACCTTTGTGTATCTCTTCTATTTGCTTCTTGCTTGAAGTGCTGAGACAAACATAAAATTGAACGAGCAACTTATGATCTAATTAACACAATAAATTACCTTGAAATATAATTAATAGTATATGGCAGGTAGCCATTAGTACTAAGTAATGATAATAATTAATATTTATTAAAGACTTATTTTTGTGCCAGGCACTGTGCTAAGTGTCTTGCCTGCATTCTTTCACTGAATTTTCAGTACAATTCTATGTAGGCATTATCATCATTATCATTATCTCCATTTTGTGAATGAAAAAACTGAGGTTTAGAAAGTGTAATTAGTTGCCCAAGTATAAGACTGACACTAATCTTGGTCTTCTAACTCCTAATTCAATGCTTTCCACTGACTAGTGCTTTGGCTAGTTGCTATCAGTGGGTAAAAGAAGGGATATGGCAGTGTCCCTGACGTATATTAGAGAGGTGTTGTATCATAAAGGTTAAGAGCAAAGGCTCCAGACCTGCATATCCAATATGGTAGCCGCAAACCACATGTAGCTATTAAGTACTTGAAATGTGGCTAGTGCCACATTTGAAATGATAATATTTTACATATATTGGGTTAAAGAAAATAGTATTAAATTTAATTTCATCTTTACCTTTTTCTTTTTACCTGGCTACTAGAAAATTTAAAATTGCATATGTAGCTTGCATTACACTTCTATTGGGTTGTGCTGCTCTAGAGCCAGAACATCTAGCTCTGCCACCTATGAGCTGTGTGAATGACAAATTATGCTCTCTGTGCCTTTCATCTGTAAAATGGGAATAAGTAAAGCATCTACCTGATAGGGTCACTGTGAGAATAAACGGATTGATACATGCGAGAGGCTCAGGTTGCCACCTGCACGTAATCACTCTATAAGTGCTCAAAAGGGGAAAATCAGCAAGACTTGGTGATTCTAGAGGCCAAGAAGGAGGCGGTCCAAGGTAAGTCCAAGGTATGAGCTTAGATGCAATACTGTAAGAAATGTGAAAAATGACGCACTTAAAAGTAATTCACTGCAGCATATTTATAATAGCCAAAAATGATAAACAACCTAAACCTCCACCAGTAGGAGGCTGATCGTATGGATCTAACAGCTCATTAAGGCAGCTGCTCTATGGTGAGGGATGTCTTTATAGGCTTATATGGAGTTGTTACAACATATGCAGAACAGTGTGTATAGTATGTTATTGTTTGTTAAAGAGAGACTAATATATATATATAGGGACCCCATGTACAACAGAATGGAATACTGCCCTGTCCTGTGCCAATCTCACAATTGTTGTTATGCTTGAGCCCATTGTTGCAACCACCGTGTCAATCCATCTTGTTGAGGGTCTTCTTTTTCGCTGACCCTGTACTTTTGCAAGCAAAGTGTGTGTAAATGTATATATTATTTGCTTAAATATGCATGGAATATCTCTGGAAGGGGTAATAACAAATAGTTTATTTCTTGTCTCTAAGGTAGAAGACTGGTTCGCTGGAGGGGGTGTTAGTTACTTGAGGGATGATGAATTATGGAATAGAGATCATAGAATGGCTCCCAGTAGCTACTTGGAAATGTGGATCCAAGTTTTGGTCTTTAGGCCAAATACCCATTGAGGTAATTACCTTTCTCTCCTCTAATTTTAAGCAAATGCAAGTAAGTATTATTAAATAACTGGTTTAATGCACCAGCTAATGAAATTCAGCTGCCACTTTATTAGGTTTGCGTGAACATTTCAGAACTCTGAGGGAGCCACCCTTCCCTGTGCTCGCCCTCTCTTCAGCTGTCATGTTAGTGAATCACTTAAGAAGAAAAGACACCATTCCTGTACTCGGAAACCATAGTCTAGTTACTGTTATACAATTTGATGAAACCTATGAAAGAAAGGTGAACTGGGCGAGCTAATTCTGCCTGATGGGAAGACCTGTTCACAGAAATGAAAGTAAGATTGGAACTAGGCCTTGAAAGATAAGTGTACCAGGCAGAAAGCTTGGAAATGAGTATTTCAGGCAGAGGGAAGGGCAGAAGGAGAGGAGGAAGATAGGCAGGTGCAGTGGTATATGCAGAGAGCAGCAGGTCATCTCGTGTGGCAAGAGTAAGCTATGTGTTCAAGAATGAGTTGACAGGCAAAATGTGGGTTTGAGGAAATGCTGGGGCCATGGAAGGAATAGTTCGCTCACACATTGTGGCTAACTTGTGACTCTTTGATTATGGATGAAAACTTCATTCATTTCAATGTAAATGGAGTTTTTTAAGTAAACATAAATTTGTAAAAAGCAAGAGTTAATTCATGGAAATAGCCCACTGGTGGGATACATAGGACATATTCTGGAAGTGACGAGGGTATGCGAAAGGGTATAACCAAGGGATCCATAAACAGAACCCAGAGACACTTGAGAGTTAACAGTTGGAGCTAGGCTAGGTTAGGGATTCAGGAGAGATTTTAAGTAAAAGAAGCAGGAAGCTCTGCAACCAGCTTGGTTGTTGGGTATTTCTGTATCCTTTATTTCTGTATCCTCAGCTAGTAGCCTATGCCTCTGGAATACTGCTCTGACTTGGCTGGAGTTGACACAGTCTACATGGTTTTTACCCTGGAACTCCTGCCTCTGGTCAAGCAGCTGATAGCTCCCATGTGCCTTTTTCTGTGGCAGTGCAGGGGCTTGGAGAGGGAGTGTGTGTATAGAACTGGCTCAAAGGCCCAGACTACGGGGTAAAGCTCTAATTTCCTGAATCATGACAGAAAGTTACCCATGGAGGATTCAGGGCCTTTGGTTTGGTGGTGCCTCCATATTGCCATCATAGGCTACACTGCTCAAGAAAAAGGGCTACAGGACCATGGGGGGAGGGGCCAAGGGAGCCCACCTGGCTTACTAGTCCCATTAGTGCTGAGGGCTCTTAGTTTGTGGCAGGGACTCTGTCTTTCTTGCCACTTCTGTATCCCTAGTGTCTATACCATGCTTAGCACATAGTAGACGCTCAATAATTTGTTGACTGGATGAATAAATAAATGAATGAGTGATTGATTCAGATAGATAGGATCTGAATTTTAGCTGGAGGACCCAGAACTTTTTACTTTGTTCCAAAATAATGACTGACCCTTTTTTCCCCCCAATGTACACAAGACAATCAATATATAAAATGTTGGTTTTTATGATTATTTTAGTTATTTTGGATATCAATTAATGCTTCTAACTCTCATAAATTATAGAACCTAATAGCCACATTTCAAACAGTAAAAGCAACCAAATTCCTTAATAAGAATCAAACCACCATTAATATTTGGCCCCCTCATCTCAGCCATCCTTGTTTTTGCATGGAAAGCCATGGACACCATCAAGCCTGTCTCCTGTCACCTGCTCATGGGGGACACTATCAGGCAGTCCTATCCATCATCAGTCTTTTCCAGTGTTAAAGACCTCGGTTTCCCGTAAGCCTCAGTGCAGGTTTGCCCTTCATGAAATTTTTGTTGCCTGGTGTAGAATTTTGGAGCTGAAGTTCATCTCAGCTATGACTCAGTTCCAACCTCTCCTTCTCTGAGTGAAGAAGCTTACCTGGTGCAGTCAGGTTTCAAACCCAGATCTGCCCAGCATGTTCTCATGCTTTCTCCTATTCTCAATAATTTCTTCCTTATCTTTACACTTAACACATAGCCTATGCAATTCAATACTTGATTCTACGCAGTCTTGTTCTTTGGCTGTCTTATCTGTGTGACAGGTGATAAAGTCTTCAAGAGCAGAGATGTGCTCAGTTCCCAATAGCCTTAGGATCCTGTGTGGTGTGTTTGCGATGGTAGAAGCCTGGTGATTAACACTTCCTAACACAACCATGAAATGCACACTACACCAAGAAACATTCCATTTATGTTGGCCTATCAGACTCTGGAGATCCATATGAGACTTACATGGTGATATAATCCAGGGAGCTTAAATATTGAAGGAAACATGTTTCTGGTGTCCTGCTCCATTGTCCAACTATGAGAGGCTTTTCTCTGAGTGGCTGACTCATTCAGTTTGCTGAATCTACAAGCCCTTGACCTGTGTTCAGAGAAAGGAATGAAGCAACACCATGCTACCTGTTTGGGGTGTTTACAGTGGCTTTTTATATTCTCCTGGTTTTCTCATCATTTTATTTGTTTTCCCTCCTGTTAGGATTCCCTCCTGCGAGTCTCTTTCCATGTCATTTTGAGTCAGGCCTAGTCGAAGACTGAGGTTATGAAGTCAATCCTAGATGGCCTTGCAGATACCACCTTTCGCACCATCACGACAGACCTTCTCTACGTGGGCTCCAATGACATTCAGTACGAAGACATCAAAGGTGACATGGCATCCAAATTAGGATACTTCCCACAGAAATTTCCTTTAACTTCTTTTAGGGGAAGTCCCTTCCAAGAAAAGATGACTGCAGGAGACAACCCCCAGTTAGTCCCAGCAGACCAGGTGAACATTACAGAATTTTACAACAAGTCTCTTTCGTCCTACAAGGAAAATGAGGAGAACATTCAGTGTGGGGAGAACTTCATGGACATGGAGTGCTTCATGATTCTGAACCCTAGCCAGCAGCTGGCCATCGCTGTGCTGTCCCTCACGCTGGGCACCTTCACAGTTCTGGAGAACCTGCTGGTGCTGTGCGTCATCCTGCACTCCCGCAGCCTCCGCTGCAGGCCTTCATACCACTTCATTGGCAGCCTGGCGGTGGCAGACCTCCTTGGCAGTGTCATTTTTGTCTACAGCTTTGTTGACTTCCATGTGTTCCACCGCAAAGATAGCCCCAACGTGTTTCTGTTCAAACTGGGTGGAGTCACAGCCTCCTTCACTGCCTCTGTGGGCAGCCTGTTTCTCACAGCCATCGATAGGTACATATCTATTCACAGGCCTCTGGCCTATAAGAGGATCGTCACCCGGCCGAAGGCCGTGGTGGCATTTTGCCTGATGTGGACCATAGCGATTGTGATTGCCGTGTTGCCTCTCCTAGGCTGGAACTGCAAGAAACTGCAATCCGTTTGCTCAGACATTTTCCCACTCATTGATGAAACCTACCTGATGTTCTGGATCGGAGTCACCAGCGTGCTGCTCCTCTTTATTGTATATGCATACATGTACATTCTCTGGAAGGCTCACAGCCACGCAGTACGCATGATTCAGCGCGGCACCCAGAAGAGCATCATCATTCACACGTCAGAGGATGGCAAAGTCCAGGTGACTCGGCCAGACCAAGCCCGCATGGACATTAGGCTGGCTAAGACCCTGGTCCTGATCCTGGTGGTTTTAATCATCTGCTGGGGCCCTCTGCTTGCGATCATGGTGTATGATGTCTTTGGGAAGATGAACAAGCTCATTAAGACGGTGTTTGCATTCTGCAGTATGCTCTGTCTCCTCAACTCCACCGTGAACCCCATCATCTACGCTCTGAGGAGCAAGGACCTGAGGCATGCCTTCCGGAGCATGTTCCCCTCCTGTGAAGGTACCGCGCAGCCTCTTGATAACAGCATGGGGGACTCGGACTGCCTGCACAAACATGCCAACAATGCAGCCAGTGTTCATAGGGCCGCAGAGAGCTGCATCAAGAGCACGGTCAAGATTGCCAAGGTGACCATGTCTGTGTCCACAGACACGTCTGCCGAGGCTCTGTGAGCCTGATGCCTCCCTGGCAGCACAGGAAACGGAATCCTTTTTTTTTTTTTTTTTGTCTTTTTAAAGCTCAAAATCTAGAGGAGTCGGTCGTCTCATCGGTTATATTTTTAAGTTTACCGTGCTCAGTGAAAAGGTGATTGTCACCATGATCATTTATCAATTCTCTGACGTTTCAACAGTTTAGATTCTCAAAGTCTGTTCTTCAAGGGTTTACAGTGAAGAAAGCCTGCTGCTTAAATGACTGAAAGGTCTTTCAGAATCTCAATAAAATAAGAGGAAAACTTTTGGCTACGCAGTTTGAAGTCTGAGTACCCATAGAAAATGCCATCAAATGAGTAATGCCTTTGTAACCATAACTTGCATTATAATGTGAAATGTATTTGTCCTTAAGTATCACAGATGTTCATTTTTACAACAGTTATAGTACAAAGTAGAGATATTTTGTAAAACGTGTTCTGTCCTGTGAGATGTATATCAGTGTTTACTATGTGCTATTTATATTTGTCTAGTTCAGCAAAACTAAAAGACTTTTATGAGAACAGTGGAAAATAAGCAGTGGATATATGCCAATGAGACCACTTTTTAAAAATTATTACCCATGATGTGTCTTTAGATACCTTAATATTTG
Organism: Loxodonta africana; assembly: GCF_030014295.1. Lineage (NCBI taxonomy): Eukaryota > Metazoa > Chordata > Mammalia > Proboscidea > Elephantidae > Loxodonta > Loxodonta africana. Next base: position 149,908,957 of record NC_087342.1, on the reverse strand, counting down.
TTTAAATACCTCTGTTTGAATTTGACATTGAAATTCCCATGATGGTTTATTTTTCTGTTAACCCAAGAATTTGAAGATCTAAAACAAAGCGTTCAACTTAATTCATTGACACTTTAAAATTGTCATAGGAAGACATTTATTATCTTCTGGACTATACCTCTTCTGTTGGGTAATGGATTATAATCAGAACGGAAGAGAGAAGGCATATTGGACTTTTTTGGCTGATATCTCTGACTTTCCTTAGTCTTTAGCTATTACTGGACCTCTTAAGACAGCATGTGTTAATCTTAATGTATATCGTTATCACTGTGCAGTTGCTGTTTACTTGAAGAGTACTGCATTCTTATATTCCAGGTGTAAGTAGATTTCATGCCTGGGGGGCCAAAACAACAGTTTTCATTTTTTTTTTTTTAATTGAAAAGAAGTATCGTCTGGATCAGTAAAATGATGCTGTGTGTGAATATAAATGTGTGTATCTGTGTGATTCTATCCTGTACTGTTAGAGTAGTGTCATAAAGTGAGACATCTGTGACCAGGTGTAAACTGTACCACTTGCTGCATTCTTGCACATGAATTCAGTTTCTGTAATTGAGTTCTTCCAGAAATCTTGGTAATAAAAATACTGACTATAAATGTTCAGAAACACCGCCACCCCTTTAAGAGATTGGGTCGAGTATTACTAAACTGACCTTTAGGTGTTACATAAAATCAGTGTTTAGCAAGGAGTAATCAATGGCAAACATTCAAGTGAAGGTTTGTATCTACAGTGTTAATGTTAGGAAATGAGAGTGTTTTGGCTTCTGAGCACCTAATATTGGTCGAGTTCACGAGGGGAGATGTAAGTCACTAAATGTAAGTCACCAAAAGGAAGGCGGTTCTAAAAAATAAGCCCCACACTGTAAAATGTATCAATTGCCCATGTAGGTGGTGCGATCCCAGATTAAGTAGCACGATAGATATTGGAGAGTCCCTGGGTGATGCAAATGGTTAAGTGCTCGGCTACTAGCCAAAAGGTTGGAGGTTCAAGTCCAACCAGAGGTGCCTCAAAAGAAAGGCCTAGTGATCTACTTCTGAAAAATCAGCCATTGAAAACCCTGTGGAGCACAGTTCTACTCTGACACACATGGGGGATCACCGTGAGTCAGAACTGACTTGACAGCAACTGGGTAGATATCAGGCAGTCTGAACACAGCCTGGCCCATGTGGCTAAGGAAGCCAAGTCAGTGGATGAGACAGATGAGGGCAGTGAGGGGCTGACACGCGGGTGACTGGTGCCTGGATGATGAATGGCTGTTTCTGTGCTTCACCAGGTGTACTTTGTGGCAGCCCAGGCCCCACCTTTGCCTGGGTAGGCTTGGGCTGAGGCTGTGGACCTCTCCTCTGTGCATGGTTAGCAAGATCTGCTAAAGAATAACCATGAGCACGTCTTTCTTTTTATGCCCCAGCCTCCTCCTCCTTAGTGGTGCCGTGGTGCTCAGAATTGGGCCCTTTTTTCAGTAAGGAGTGATATTGCTTAAGAAGTCGCTTGACCCTGCCTGATTTTACTTAAAATCTCTTTTTCCTTGTGGGGATAAATTATGACTCCTACAGCACCCCAAGGCCTGCATAGCATGAAGGGAAATAGAGAGCTAGTGTTTAGCTGGTGATTTGTAGCTATGGAGATTGGTGAGCACCCTGATGGGGGAGAAGGCCCCTTCTTGCAGTTTATGGTCCATGGCTGAATATGGTCTGTGGACCAGGCCGGAATACTTGTAGTTCTATTCATACAGCTCAGATCCACCTGATGGCTGCCCTTGCTTTTCTCCCTGTGATATGCAGATGAGGGCTCAGGATGCTAGAGGATTTATAAAATCTCTGTAGGAGAGAAGCTGGTTTACGAAAAAACTCACCAGGGTCTAGTTTCCATTTAAGAATTGCCAATTTTTTGTCCTGAGTTATCCTGAATATTAATCCACACATTTCAGAGCTCACCAGGCACTTCCCAACTCTTCTCACAGCTATGGAGACCTGGCGAAGGTAAAATTCTTGTTGTAGGTAGAAAAATTCCAAGATTCACTTCTGAAACTCTTTGTGTGTATGCAATGTAGATTTTAGAGTGTGATGTGCTTTCAAGATGTAAATCATATATAATAAATTAAGGGACAAAGGGGCTGACAGCACTAAACTTGGTGCTTATTGATATATTAAGAAATATCTGTGTAATATCGTCATGTATGCATTATACCACCTTCATTTTTTAAAAAAACACTTCAGGTTAGTTCAGTTTACTTTGACATTTTTAATATCATTTCCTAACCCAAGTGACTAAAAAGTTCTCCCTCATGAATAAACTCGTTGGAATTACCATTCGTTATTATCATTCATTTATTAGTCCCTTAATTAGACCCATTAATTTAAATATAATTTAAATTTCAGTCAGCTTTATAAGGTCCAACTTCATAGTTGTCTGCTTTCTTCTGAGGATAACGTATTTGTCCTGACCATGCATTTTATCATCACACAAGTCTTCAGAAAGGGCCAAATGCCCAGCCTGCTTCGTTTCTTCAGAGTAATGATGACTCTTTCAGTCCTGGTCTAACAGTTTTATTTAGACAAATAATGCTGTTTTTCAAGATCCTTAATTTTTCATTACATACGAAGTATACATAAAAGAAAAATGGATCTTGGAGAAGCGGCAGATATGTCTACACTTGAGATGATGGCCAAGTGTCCCTGTCACTTTGAGTCAGGTAGAACTGGCATTAAGAGTAAAGGAGTCTTTGCCACCTGAGCCCCTCCATAGGAAAGAGGCCCAGCCACCAGCTGAGAACTAGGCCCTGGATGAGTAGCATCTAGTTACTGTCCTGTCGATTAATTTCTGCCATTCTGTGTCTGTAAAAGAGACCACCGATATCACATGCAAAATTAGATTTCTCACAATCTAACTGTATATTTGTATGATATTTTAAAATCTCCTAAATGCTGGGCAATGGCTACTAACAATTGTCTTGCACTGGCCTTCTGATGAAATGTTGACAATGCCTATTGTAATATAGACAAAACATTTTATCTACTGATTTGGGCTGAATGTATGTAAATAGGTTAAAAAAAAAAAAAGATGTTCAAACAGTGGCCTACAAATCAGTAACTTTCAGATAGAAGAATTTCTTTACGTTGCTATGGCATCCTAAAAGCTATTTTCGTGTGAACTTAGTGTACTAGGCCTGCTGGGGATCAGAGTCCCCAAGAAAGGAAACCTTTTCTTGTAGTGATATGAATCAAGATACCAGATTATCTAAATTCTGATTTTCAATGTTTCAAGTGGAAAACATAACTCTTTATTGTCTGTAAATCTAACGTTATTACTTTTCCTCTTAGAAGAATATTGTATTGTTAGATGTTTGTTGAGCTGGTAACATCCTTGCAACCGCTGCAGAATCTTCGTTAGTAATCTGTATAATACTTTGTACACAAATACTGGTAAGATTGTTATTAATGTAGATTCAGTCATTAAATTACTATAGCGAAGTAGAACTTCTGTAATATTTACAATGTATTAAGCCCACACTATATTTTATTTTAATGATGTAATTAAACTGTTATTCAAAGAGAACACATCCCATCTTGTCTATTGTCCAAAGTTACCTGGAATCAAATAAAAATTTTAGATTATCGTGAACTTAAAAGGTTTTGAATTATTTCTTATTTCACAGTTTGGTGTTGAAACACTAAGGATTTAATTTCTAAAATATTGTTAAACAACTAGTTTGTTCCCAAAACAATGCTAACACTTTTTTGAGACATGGACAGATTGGATTAATATATTCATTGTTAAAGATAAGAAAAACAAGCAAAAAAAAAAAAAAAACCCCAAAACCTACCATTTACATGATAAAGGAAAAAAGCATACCATACTTTTTAAAAGCATTATTTCATTAAAGAGTTTAATGATTTTATAGTAAATTAAAACAAATGCACTATTCATAATGTGTATATTAAATTTGGTCTTAGCAGACTTAATAAAACTTACATAAATATAAATCATGTAAAAGAGAAAATTGCTTTTCGGCATAGCTTAAACAAACTCAATTTTTATTTAAACAATAACAGAAAATACATACAAAATTTTATTATGATGTAAAAAAGGACTACAATTAAATTTACACATTACTGTCTGAGACACATTGTATTTCCAGTCAATTCTGAAAGATTTTAAATTTTTCAAATGTTGAATATTTGAAAATAGATTGTTTATTTTTTATAACTATAATCAAAATTCATCATTCTGTCTTGTTTAGTAAATACTATAGCTATTTTTTTTTTATAGCTAGCTGCATAAACTGACCGCTTCTTAGTCCTTACGTTTTATATTGGGACTTAATGGGAGAAGGACATTTATCTCAGTGTTTTCATGTAGCATCAATAATATGCGTTGTCATGAAAATTGAAATACACATTTAGAATAATGTAGAAACAAAAAGCCAACTGAAGTATGCAGACATGCCACAGTATCCCCCAGGGATGGTCCTAACTGGAAAATTTCCACCCTCACCCCTATAGTATTCTATGTTAAGGGTTTCTCCTGAGTTGAAGGTGACGCATGTGAAGTTCCTAGCTTCATGGTGACATGTGAAAAGTGAACAATAAACATCATTGTTCCTCAACTCCCTGTCCCTGGAATGCTGGTGAGCAAAATTTGGGATGTACGTATCTGGTTAGCTTAGGAGTGATTAGACATGGAATGGGTGAGTCTCTGATCATCTCAGAAGTACAGGCTGAGAATACTGTTTTAGCCACTCTAGACGTTTCTGAGTAAGGTTAAGTAAAGGATCTAGAGTTCCCTGTTACATATTCAATGGAAAAGGGAGTGACAGGAAGGTATTCACGAATGGGATGAGTAATTAAAATGTTGAATTCACAGGCTCGAATTAAAAGAAAAATGAGACACTGGGACTCCTCAGTAATAACTGCAGCACCTTGTTCATTGCTTTGAATGTGGGCGCTCAAACGTTTGTATGGAAAATGAATTCATTTTTCTCTTAACACTGAGAAAGAGATGACTAATACAACATTTCAGTTGCTTATGTTAATAATAATAATAATATAATTACACCTTTGGCTAAGCCCGAAAATGTTCCAAACGTTCCTTACCTGGTACACAATCTTTTTGGCTGAACCAGAACCATGACAGATGTCAAAGATATCCAGTTTTGACTGACAGAGGTAGCTATTGTGCTGGAAAGAACATTGGAGGAGGAATTACTAGACCAGGAATCCAGTTCTGTATCACTCACTTTCTCGTCTTTGCTCTTGCACAAGCCACAAGCTCTGATTTAGCTTTCTCATCTGTAAAAATGCCGGCTCTGAAAATATGAGTATGACAGCGCTAGATGATATAAAATGCTTTGAAGAGTTTTGCAAACTGTAAAGAGCTACACCAATATAAGATATTAGGATTAATCCATGTTCAAACAATTTATTTTATCTTAGTTATTCAGTTAATGTCTATACCAGTCCTTCAGCTAATGACCAGGAATAAAGAAGCTACATTTTATTGTGCCTACTATATGTCAGGCATATATATGTGTGTGTGTGTGTGTGTGTGTGTGTATGCATATGTGTGTGTGTACTTCATATTATAAGTGACAGAAAAATGTCAATCAGGTAAAGACCACATGGCTAATATTAGAATCCAGGCCTTTCTGACTCCAAAGCCCCTAATATTTTTGTTAAATCATAGTGCCTCCATTTATTCATTCATCATTCAAAGACATGTATTCCATAAGTATTTACTGAAAACTTCTGTGCTAGGAAATACAAAGAGGAAGAAGACCACCTATATCTACCAGAATGCTTAGTAAAAATAATACTCGAAGCTCTAATATATTCACAGTACATACTCACAACTGTAGGCTCAAAGAGATCAAATGTCTTGCCCAAGTTCACAAGTTCCAGAGATGCAACTTAATTTTAAGTTGCATCTCTGGAGCTCAAACCCAGTCCTTTGGCTCTAAACTCGAGCTTTCCATTACACCACACTGCAAGGGAGCACATGAGGCCTGTTTTCTGACCTTCATTCTCAGGATAGAAGCAATTAGAAAACTTTATCGAATCTATTCTAGGTGTTAAAACAAATTAAATTTTTGTTCTTTATAACTTGCCTACTATGAATCATCACTCACCTTGGGTAACTGAAACAGTGGCTGCGAGTTTTTTTTTATTTCTTTTCTCCCCCTGATTGGGCACTACGAATATATTTCTGATCCCATCCATAGTAGCTGCTTTTCCAACATTTTGGCCACTTCCTGTAGGAAAGTTTTCATAACACTTGCTTTTTATTTACAGGTTGTAAGTAGCACAAAGTTATCTAAGAAGGAATACTAGCCAATGAAATGTAACTTACTAAATTGTATTTATCACCTAGTTTGTATTTAGCACTGATAGTAATGGTTAGCATTTATCTTATTATAAGATGCATCATCTTGCCCAAAGTCACACAACTAATAAGTGATAAAGCTCAGATTTGCTCTTAACCACTGTGCTACTGATGAGTCGAGATCCATAAGCCAATTTCCATTTAGAAAACTGTAGTGTACATTTGTCCTGTTCAGTTCGAGCAACATGGCAAGTCATGGGCCCTGCCTTCAAATTACTGAAGGTCTAATGAAAGAAGGTGAACACTTAAAGAGACAATCTCATTGTAATGAGATCAGTGTAAAACAGAGGTGGCTAAGGGAAACCAGTAAGGGCACAGATAACATAATTTAGGAAGAGTGATACCTGAGCTGAGTATTGAAGACCAAGTAGGAGTCAGCTAGGAAAAGAGGGAAGGGGAGATGAGGGATAAAGGATGTGATAGGGAAAGGAATAATGACAGAGTGGAGGGACAGGCTAGAGATATAGAAGAACATGGTATGTCCAGGGAATGGCATATAATCTCATATGACTGAGACATGGTAACCAAAACAGAGTGATGAGTATGAGGGCCAGGGTCCAGATCACCAAGAGCTGTGGATGTCCAGCTAAAAGGATTCATTATTTGGGGGGCATCTGCACTGTGATTTACAGAGGCCAGAGCAGATTCAAAATACTAGCCAGAAAGGTCAGAGTCAAGCCAGTCCCTAGTTCCGTCAACTCAAAGAGATTTTTTAGAAAGCATCCTATGCATATGTAAAAGCATCATCCCTACTTGGCCCAGTAGAGCACCCAGGGGTGGGGGTGGGGCCTCTATGTCCTGTTTCCTCATTAGCTGGTCACCTATTTTCCCTCATGATGACATTACTGTCACTGCTAGAAAGGGCATTATTCACTAGGAATGGGAGGGACATCAATTAGCTACCCAAACAGCAGTCATCAGTCACAAAGTGCTCCTGGTCATTATTCACCTGGGCTGGGACAAACCCTCTGATCTCAGGATGACAGGGACCATATTGAACGCTGGCTCTTGAGGCCTCCAACCCCTTGGCCTTCTGCCCCCTTTGTAAACAAGATTATTGCTGCTGCTGCTGCTGCCTAGTGTGCCTGAAGGGACACAGAAAGCCTTAAGGGAGCAAGTAGATAAGGACTGAGGAGGAGAATCTTTTTAAACTGTCCCAAACCACCCTACGCCTGACTCAATTGTAATTATTTGATTCACATTGAGCAACACAGGCTGCTTTTCAATTAGGAGTTTGAGTTTATAAGGGAAGGAAAAAAAAAAAAAAAAAAACTGAGGCCATCTCTGAGTTATGCTCTGGGGAAGGGAAGTAAAGCTTTAAAATATTTTAGCATTAACCCTTTTCCAAATCAATTGCAGAGTCCAACTTTTTTCCCATAGATTTTCTAAATCTTTTTGTAGAAGGTTTTCTTAAGGTTTTCCCATGTATTTTTAAATACATACATATACTCACAAAATTTACACAAAGAAATTTTGTGACTTTTTAAGGTAAGGGAGCCTTACCATGGGTTCGTGTGTGTGTGTGTGTGTGTGTGTGTGTGTAACAGATTTTATTACTTGCACTTATAAACCTCACAGTGATTTTGCTGGTTTGTTCTTCAATCATGTCCACTGCTCATCCTAGAAAAGGACACAGACCCTTTAGCTGTTCAATTTAGCCTCTGATAGCTTGTCTTGTTAAATCCCAATCTTTCTAACCTGGGTGACTACGCGTAATTTGTTTTACCTGATAATCCAATGTGACTATTTTCAACTGTTAATCCCTACCCTCTAATGGAGGAATTAAGGATGAAAACCCTTAGAAAAACCCTCGTTTTTTAACAGAGGGAAAACTCCTATGCATTTTTGCATTGTCACCTGAATTAAACGGATTCAAACATCCTTTGGAAAGGCTCAGACTAGGTCACGCTTATTGCAAAATGCCACTGTCTCCCAGGGACTGCCTTTCTAGAGAGATGATTGTGATGGGACCTGTGGTTGTTACAGAAAATATGGTTCAGCAAAGATCTTGGCACATATTGTCCCTTCCAAAAGGTCTTCTAAGAAGAAGGGTGCACAGGAATTTGCTTCTCCTAAAACTTCGGCTCCCAACCTGCTTAGTCTAGTTCCCCACTTCTCCCCACAGGAAAGACACAGAGTTCTTATGTGAGGGGAGGACTGTTGAACGGTATTTTCTTTAGCAACAATTTTGATTAGTCCCAAAGCATGAGCGCTCTTTGTTCTAATCACATTATGTCTAAGCAAAGGGAAATAGGAAAAGAAATATTGATTCTTAGAAACTGATTATGAAAATAAATTCCTTAATAAGGTGGCCTCAGGAGATGCCTGAAGAACAGGAAGCTTCTTGCAGCTTTGTGTGCATATTAACAGACTACTATTGGTGGCTTTAGCCAGAAACAAGCAATTAAAAACCAAAAGCCAGTTGCCATCGAGTGGATTCCAACTCATAGCGACCCCATGTGTGTCAGAGTAGAACTGTGCTCCATAGGGTTTCCAATGGCTGATTTTTCCAATGTAGATTGCCAGACCTTTCTTCTGAGGTGTCCCTGGGTAGACTTGTTAACAGCTCAGAGTTTGTACATCCAGGGATAGAAACAACTGATACTATGGTTAAAATGTGACATCCATCAATGGAATCAGTTTCCATGGCTCTCCATTTCTAGTTGTTCCTCCTTGGCCTTGTTGTCTAGGTTACTAACCTATAGGGACACATGCTTAGCCTTCTTAAGGCTGAAGGATAACCAAAAGAGCTTCCAGGTCTGCTTCTAAAGGTGATTAGGCATGTATGGGGGAAGTAGTCATTAACCAAAACATGACTTCTCATCTTGGATACAAAGAATGAATATCACAGCCAGGGAACAACCATGAACCAAGGCACTTGGTAACTCGGTTTGGTATCATTGTTCTTTGTTAATATCATCTCTGGCAGTAAATAGTACAAACCAGTCTAAAAAGCAAGCTCCTTCCCTTGTGTCCGGGACTAAAATATTCTGAGTGTGCCTAATGGATGTCAGGCAGTGGGCCAAGAGAAACTCAAATAATAGGCAAAAGCAGTTTTACTGTCCTTTAAACATCTTTTTTTTTTTTTAACTTGTCTTGTTTTTCATGGCACTATAAGTTTGTGCCGGAACTATGGGCAAATGATGGCCAAGATAGAGCAATCATCCAGAAAATAGGAGCTAAAACACTGGTTTTGTTTTGGGATAGGAGAGCAAAGGTGAGGCATGAACAGCAGAAAAGACTATGAAACTTATAAATGAAAATAAGTTCATTCCAGCACTTTGGGTTTAAATAAAAATTCTGTAGGGAAATGACTAAAGTATTTGCAGAGATATTAGATTTAGAAATGAAAGAAAAACAAACAGGCTTTCCTTACCTAAATATACATAAACAAAATTACCTAAATAGACATAAACATTACACAAAGCCGAAGCTTCTAAACCTGACCACCTGAACTGGCCACTTGCTTTTCTATTATATAGGAGGAGTGAGTGTTCAAGAAAACCTTATGTCCAATTTACGATACGTACTTCTCGGCTTTGAAACTGGAAGCAGCCAGGCAGATTATAATATTCCCCTGAGAGAAGGAGTCCATTTACCAGGTATTCAGTGAAAAGCATCTCAGCAGAATTAGCCAGACAGGTGTTTTAAGACAACCCGATATATTAAAATTCAAATTCGTAAAAAAGATAAACAAGGAGGGGATTATTTCCTCACGAAAATACTCCGCACCTGCAAAAAAGCTCATAGCAGGTGTTTCTTGAGTTGTCAACTCCTCTGATGGATTTAAACTGTAACAAAATGTTTCTAAATCCAATTTACAAAAACTCTTCAAAAATAGTTCTACTATTCAATGTAAAAACGTTCTTATAATGTAAATTTTTTTTTACCCATCCTACCCTCTAGCCCCACACAAGCATTTCTTGCGTATTCCTGTGTTCTGTGACCTAGAATTCTTTGCCATGGATAGATAGGATGGGCTGAACATGTTCAGTTCTTCAGGGCATAGGACCCCTCTGCAAATTTCAAATTGTCTTAGGGATATAGGCAAACATCAGCTATATGCAATAATTGTCATTGTTGTTCTGTGCCACTGAGTTGATTCTGACTCATAGCAACAACGTGTGACACAGCAGAACTGCCCCACAGGGTTTCCTAGGTTATAATATTTACAGGAGCAGATCACCAGATTTTTTCTCCTACGAAGCTGCTGGTGGGTTTGAACCACTGACCTTTTGGTTAGTAACCAAACACTTAACCATTGCACCACCAAGGCTCCCAGTAATAGTGGATGGGAATAAAGTAAATAATGAAATCCATAGATAATCCCCAAATATCTAAAAAAAAAAAAAAAATTTTTTTTTTTTAAATCTCAGTAGCCAAATATGAAACATTCTGTCCTCATCAAAGATTTTGCCACTGATGCTAATAAGTGGGAAAGGAGGCTGATTCAAGCCTGATGCCTTCTCTCGATGACCCCTGCCTGCAGACAGAAATAACAGGGCAGGCAAATGGTCAGAGAGCAGACAGCATAGGACCTGAGAGAAAAGGCATTCCTCAGACTCCATAATTAGCCCCTAAATAATAAGAAGACTGTGAACATGGCAGAAGCAAGCCAGAGGGGACTTTACTTCAATTTAGCAACGATTTCCCCCACATCCATTAGGTGCCAAGAAGACTAAGCTCCTTGGCCTCATATGGTATCTCATACAGAACCTCTCCCAGTGCTCTCCAGAAAGGCCCTCATCACCACCAACCTCCTCAGGCTGTGGTTTCTGAAAGCTGCCAAGACTTAATGAGGGCACTGTGCTATTGTAGAGAGGATGGCACGCTCAGGTTCAAATCCTGGCTTGGTAGTTAAAGTGATCTTAGGTGTACTTCTTCCCTGCCCCGTATATTAACGTCAAGTCAATTCTGACTCATGGTGACCCCATATGTGTCAGAATAGAAGTGTGCTCCACAGAGTTTTCAATAGCTGATTTTTGGAAGTAGATTAACAGGCCTTTCCTCAGGGTAGACTCAAACCTCCAACCTTTTGGTCAGCAGCTGAGCATGTTAACTATTTGCATCACCCAGGAACTCTACTCCATATATGAGGCCCCAAATAATCCTTCTCCTGCCTTCTGTACAGGGAGAAGTGGCTGGAATTATGACTAAATGGGATCAATTCTGTGGCCACACCTTAAGCCTGTAAAGTGCTGTATTAATGAAAGTTTTTATTCAGGAGACTTAAGAAAAGGAGACAGCAGTGCAAGTCCTGTGCAGATGGTCTGTATCTTCCCTTAAACGTCCAGTAGGTCCCAACTCCTTTATTCTACTCCACCCCAGAAGTCTGCATCCCTCCCTAGGGCTCGGACAGCCTGAAGGGGGCTGCAGCGTTGGCAGCCAACACTGAGGAAAAGTGGCAAATCTCAGCTAGATAGCCGAATTGCTAGGAGAATTCTTTTAAAAATATGATTCTGTCTTCTGTGATCAAATGCAGCGCCACCTAGCTCTCTCCAGAGCCTCGTGGGTAACTCAGGAGAAGTCTATCTGTGTGCACAGAATTCAGACATAAAGTCAAACTCTTTTCAATAGATATTATTTCTTCCAAAGATCATATATATATATATATGCAAAGAATTGAAGACACTGGAAAAAAAAAATAGACAACTCCCTGTGGATTTTGAGGTACATTTGAAATTTCTCCACATAACTGATAACTCTATTTCAGTCCCGATTTGAATAATTTTGGGAAATCAGTACAATAGAGATTGAAAAACTTATACATTTGATTATTCAAATAGAACAGGATTGCATAATGATTCCCAACTCTCAAATAGTGTTATGATATTTTAGTATAATTGCTTATTGCTACATTGTTCTTGGCTGTTTAGCCTTGACTTCCCACTGTGTAGAGACCAAAACCCAGGGTCCTGTTTCCGGATTGTTTTGCTCTAGTCCTTGATGATGTACTGGCACAATTTAGTCAGAATTTGTTTTTGTTGGTTTATGTATTTTCATTCAACAAACATTTATTGTGCAGATCTATCACCCATGCTGGGAAAACAACTCAAAGCTCCATGAGGTTATATGGATATGTATTCATTGAGATTAGATAAGTGACCCTCTGCAGTCATACATCTGTAATCCCCTGATTTTGAACATCCTTATGGCTCTTGTTCCAAAAGGATTATTTTTTATCAAGTCCCGTGAGATATGACGTCATTTGTAAAGGTGTTAGGATAGAGAAGCGTAGATGGCATGAGGCTTCCTGGTATGAAACAGTACTGACTCTGAGCCTTTTATATCCTATGGACAAGTATACAAGGAGGGAGGGGGACAGAATGTTGACTCCACTGATGGGGGGAATGGGTGGTTGATAGGAGAAGAGAAGCTGTAATTTCTCCAATTAGAAATTAATTCAGGTTAACAAGATCCTTTGTTACACTGTAAACATCCTGATGGCACATGGAACATATATCATTTACGCCTTAGTGTAAATTCTTTTTAGTAATAGCTTCAATTATATGTATTTATTTAACGAGCAGTATTTGTATGCTCCTCTCACAGCTCTGCCCTATGGACTGTTGTGACAGTGCAAAGACTACATCTTGCCAGTTATGGGTGGCACTTAACATTTTTTATCCCTCTGATGGAAAAGTGACCTATAAGGGACTTAAAAGGAGCCCTGGTGGCACAACATCAAGTGTTCAACTGCCAACCAAAAGGTTGTCTTTCTGTTGGCAGTTCAAAGCCACGAGTGGCTTTGGAGGAGAAAAGACCTGGCAATCTGCTTCTGTAAAGATTATATAACCTAGGCAACCCTATGGGACAGTTTCACTTGTCACATGGGGTCACTATAGGTCAGAATCAACTTGACTGCACCTAACAACAACAACAACAACAAGGGATTTAAGAGAGTCAAAGCCACCACTGAGGCCTCATGGCCATGTCCAATACGCCCTCCACCTTGTCCCGTTCTGTCCTTCAAAGCCTTCTTTGGGCAATTACTGTGTCAAAGAGTTTGTTTTAAGTTATCTTTGCCCTCTCTGCGCCTTATTTTCTCCATTTACTATACGGAAATAATAATGCAAGCCTCTCTCTTCCTCAAACCTGTGGATGAAGCGAAGCGTGTTATGCTCAGCAAGCCCTCTAGTAAAGGAACTAGATTGTTTTCACTGTCATAGCGGACAGAGAAAGAAAAAACAAAAAACCAACCCACTGCTGTCGAGTCCGTCTGTAGCACATGTAGTGAACCCATGTGCTACAGAGTAGAACTCTGCTCCGCAGGATTTTCTTGGCTGTAATCTTTATGGGAGAAGATTGTCAGGCCTTTCTTTCATGACGCCGCTGGGTAGGTTCAAACTGTCAAACTTGAGTTTAGTAGTGAGGCACAAGCACAAACTGATTGCATCACCCAGGGACCTGGACAGAGACAGAGGCAGAGCAACTTCCAGTGAAAAGAGTGAATAATTCCTACTACAAAGCCTAAGAAGGGAAAAGGGAATGCTGGAATTCAAGCCATTCCAAATGCCTTCCAGGTATCTGAAGGAACAATGGAAAACGGATCATCTCCCCAAATCTAACAGCTTTTCCCCATCCGAACCTCGCTAAGAAGGTGATTTTTACAAAATTTTCTCTGAATATGAAATGAGATTATTCTTCGTCAATTGCTGGGGTGTTATTAGGCAGATTCAAAAGCTGTATGTTCTGATACTTAATGAGGAGATCCAATAACCTATGATATTATATATGTTCTCTGTATAAATAATACATTTCTACTATATAGCTGCTGACCTATTGTCACTCTCCCCTTCAGATTAGACATAAGGCTCTTCTGGTAATTCTCCTGTGTATATTTGATCTCATTTATGAGAAGGCCAGTCAGCTGCTTTCATCACTGCAGTCTTTTAAGCTTCCAGAGTTCCATCAATGAAATAAGTGCTTCTTTGGCATTTGGAATGCCATTTTTAAATAAACATTATCATAAGTCATTTTTTTCCTAAATAAAAATGGTTACAGATGATTTTGGTGGGTTGCAATGTGACAAGTGTCATATTCTTTTACAATTAGTGATAATGCTGTTGTTCATATACATGGCATTTTCTTCTACATGAAAAGTGTTTTCCAATAATTTATTAGTTTCACTCAGTTGAGTACATTTGCCCTTTGATCTCCTTGATTCTTATTGTAGGCACGTTCCTCTATTTCCCAGTAATCACTGCTGTTATGTCCGAATCTTTCATTTCTGTTTTAGTTGATATAATTCTTTGACCTAAGAAGCCAAAGTCATTAACAAGCAATTGCTTTTTAAAAGTCCTTCGCACAATAGTCATTACCTGCCATTTACAGACGCAGATGGTGCCATTTACAAATGTAGATCCTAGAATCACCTGAGAATTCCTGCACTGTAAGGTCATGTACAAATATGTAGTAGACCTGGGAATGAAAACATTCTAGCCACTGTAATATCCTCCTTAAGCAGTGCAGAGAGAGTGGGTGGGGTAAGTGAGTGGAGACTAGTTGCAAGAGACATATTTCAGTGGAATTGTTCCAAATTAAATCAATGCATTGAAAATCCCCTCCGTGTCACTGCATGCATAACTGAACTTTCCAGTAAACCGAGGTTAAGTGCAAAAATTAAAACCCAGAGGCTCCTTCGCCTGGGGAAGGTTAGACTACAAAGGACTGGCACATTCTGTTGTTCATAATCTAGAGATTCAGAGGCGGCTTTGTTTGTGGAGGTTTAGATGAATTAGAGCATTGGCTCTGGAGTCAGGGTATCTGAGTTCAAAACCCAGTTCTACTACTTTGTGACCTTGGGCAAGTTACTTAACCTCTCTTCCCTCTGTTTTCTCTATATGTAAAATGGGGATCATAATAGTATCTACCTCACAGCAAAGTTGCCATGGTTTATTAAAATTTTACATAAAGGGCAGTGTGAATCCATCATTTGAAACTTAAAAACTAAGCACTCTCATCTCTCCTTGTTATCTTCAATATCTTTTCCCAAAATAACCATTTTCATGCACTGAAAATCTTTTGTGATACGTGCCTCCTACCTTGACAATTTCCACCTGTGTCATAGGGCGCGTCTTGGCTCCGTGACAACGAACCCCTGCTCTTGTTGCCCCATACACATGGTGTGACCTTGTGCATACATACCAGGGAACCCTGGACCTTTGGGATCCTCGACTTCTCATGACCAAGTTTCACCAAGAGCACTTTCATTGTGGTATTTTTCTAAAATGAATTCTGGGCATGCTAATGAATCAATATTAGAATATTAGGCATCCCATTAGGAATATTTAGGACCAGATTCTGATATTCTGACTACACACAGAAAAGAAGGAGCCCTGGTGGCACAGTGGTTAAAGCACTCGGCTACTAATGGAAAGGCTGGTGGTTTGAACCCACCAGCTGCTCCATGGAAGAAAGATGTGGCAGTCTGCTTCCATAAAGATTTACAGCCTTGGACACCCTGTGGGGCAGTTCTACTCTGTCTATAGGGTCCCTATGAATCGAGATTGACTCAATGGCAATGGGAAGGGTTACAAACAAAAGGTTTTCCATTTGTCAATCGTTCTTCTTGTTCTTTATCTGAAGAAAGTCAACACCCGCACTTGGGAATCTACTTTAGGACCACATTCAAATGCTCCCAAACTGGCAGTCCCCACTTCAGCCTCTCAGTTTTGAAAAGACGTAGAACTCAACCTAACTCTCCACCTCTCCCCATCTACCAAAACGTCTTCTGTCACCACTGCAGAGCCCTAAGACGGCCCTGTTTTACTTAATGTTGATAGTTTTCCTCCACTATGCAGATATAGCAGTATAATGAGCACAACATCCTTACTGAAGGAAACATCTTCCTGTTTCCTTCTCTACCCTTCCCCATCCTCCCCACCCCATTGAAACTGAGTCACCAAATGCTGCTTCCAGAGACCCTACCACTAAAAGAGAGATGTATTTTTAACATGCAAATGCATTTCTCCTTGTCCTTTATAGGTGGTGATTACGTCTAGTTAAAAGCAGTGCCATTAATGCTGTTCTCTGGGCACAGTATGGGTTGACCTGGTTACTTCGTGAGTGTGGATAACAAGATAGCTATAGGAAAATTTGTCCAAATGCCAAACAGCCACCTTACAACAAACTTTGGGAAGGAAAATTACCTCTAGATTAGGTTCAGTCTCAAAGATGCTCCGTTTACCTGGAGCTGCTGATAAACTTCCAGTGAGGTCAGCAGATAGACTTTCCTTTGAGGCAGGCAGTCCCAGAGATATACTAAGAACACACCATCTGGCTGTCTCTCAACAAGATATGACACAGAACTGATTCATTCACTCTGGCCAGACTAAGACCCATGAAGGCCCTGGGTAGACTAATCATTTAGCATCCCTTGAGAGGAATTTTTATTAAATACTTCTTGGACATATATTTAAGATAAAGGTTGAGTACGACTTGAGAAGAGGACCGAAAAGGAAGGCCACAGGTAGTATGGCCCCAATTTATATGCCCAATGACAAAATAATAGCCCTGCAATTAACTAGACCTACATTCTTTAGGATAAGGCAGAGGTAGATCAGCGGGAGAATTCTCACCTTTCATGCAGGAGCCCTGGGAAGAAAGGACTGCTGATCTACTTCCAAAAATTAGCCTTTGAAAACCTCACGAATCATAACAGTCCGATCGGTGACCTATCATAGAGATGGTGCAGGATCAAGCATCCTTTCTTTCCATTGTTCATGGCATTGCCATGAGTTGAGGGCCAACTTGACAGCAGCTAACAGCAACAGCAACAACAACCCTTTCTTTATGAGGTACTTTCTGACCAGTCCTTGGTGGTGTAGTGGTTAAGAGCTACTGCTGTTAACCAAGAAGTCAGTAGTTCAAATCCACTAGGAGCTCCTTGGAAACCGTATGGGGGCAGTTCTACTCTGTCCTATAGGGTCGCTGTGAGTCTGAGTCGACTCCATGGCAATGGGTATGGTATAGTATGGTATGACCAGTCATGTAGGTATTTTAAGTCACATAAGAGGGGCAGGGCAGAAGGCACAATCCCCTAGATGTGCTCTTGGCAAAGCGCTGCCTGTACATACAACTGGCCCCAACTCCTGGTCTTGGGTGGCGCGGTGGCGATCTTTTGCTCTCCTTGCCCCTTTGGATGATCATAGAGCCCCCTGCTGGAGGCAACAAGCCCATGCATATTCTATTTCCCGAAGGATAAAGAAGAGAGGAAATCAAACAGACTATAATTAGGTATTGATTTCCTTCTTAAGATTTTACCAAGATTCAATTTAAGAAACAAGGTCTTTTAAAGCTAAATTAGTTCTCTGAAAAACTCACAAAAAGCTGAAGGCACAATAAGAGTACCTGGAGCCAAGTCATTTTCAGACTCCATTTCAGTTTTGGTTTTCACCTACAATTAAGAGCTCTCTCAGGTAAATTAGAATCATCTGGAATGCTATTGCAACAAATTTCTGAGCCATACCCAGAGTTTTCATTGTGGTGGGTGTGGGGTAGGAACTGAGAATTTCCGTTTATAACAAGTTCCCAGGTGATGCTAATTCGAACAATGAATTTCCTCTCCCTCCTTACAACAGCACTTATCGCAATTGTAATTAAATAAGTAAATGATAATTAACCCGTTGCCATCCAGTCGACTCATTGTGACCCTATAGGGTGAGTAGAGCTGCCCTATAGGGTTTCCAAGGAGTGGCTGGTGGATTTGAACTGCAGACCTTTTGGTTAGCAGCTGAGCTCTTAACCATTGTGCCACCAGGGCTCCAAGTACTAATTAGTCGTTTAATATTTTCCTTCCCCTTTAGAACATAGGAAACCCTGGTGTTGTAGTGGTTGAGTGCGATGGTAGCTAACCAAGAGGTCGGCAGTTTGAATCCGCCGGGTGCTCCTCAGAAACTCTATGGGGCGGTTCTCCTCTGTCCTATAGGGTCGCTATGAGTTGGAATCCACTCGATGGCACTGGGTTTGGTTTGGTTTGGTTTAGAATGTAAGCTCTTTGAAGGCAGGAATTTAATTTGTCTCCTTCACCACTCTAGCCCCAGTTCCTTATACAGTGTCTCAAATATTTGCTGAATGAATAATTACTGTGAAATTACTTTAATATCTCCTTCCATATTTCTCAAACTTCTCTCTTAGTAAGAATAATAGGTATAGTAACAGGGACTAATGTTCACTGAGTGCTTAAAACATACTAGAAACTATGCCAAGTGTTGACACGCATAATCTCATTTAATTATCATAACAATCTAATGAAGATTTTGTATTGTTGTTCCTATTTTACAATTAGGAGCCCTGGTGGCAAAGTGGTTAAGCACTTAGCGGCTAACCAAAAGGTTGGCAGTTCAAACCCATCAACCACTCTGTGGGAGAAAGATGTGGCAGTCGGTGGCTTCCGTAAAGATTTACAGCCTTGGAAACCCTATGGGGTAGTTATAGTCCATTCTATAAGGTCACTGTAAGTTGGAATCAACTTGACTGCAGTGGGTTTGGTTTTGGGTTTTGTTTTTTGGTTTTTTATTTACAGCTGAGGAAACAGATATAGCAGGGAGATTAAGTAATTTCAGACAGCCTATATACTGGTAAATTATAGATCCAAGATTTAGACCAGATAATCTGAGCCCAAGTTCTTACCTACAGAATTATTTTGCTTCCTTCATACCAGCTGCAGTCCAGTCGACTCCTACTCATGGCCACCCTATGTACATCAGAGTAGCACTGTGCTCCATAGGGCTTTTAGTGGCTGATTTTACTTTTTGGAAGTAGGTGGCCAGGGCTTTCTTCCAGGAGCCTCTGGGTAGATTTGAACCTCCAACTTTTTGGTTAGCAACAGAACTTGTTAACCATTTGTGCCACTCAGGGACTCCACTTCCTTTGTACAGCTCTGTTAAAATCACCATACCATATTCTTGATCTGCCCCCTTCCCTTCCCTTTACATAAAGTGGCCCAGCAATACCATGCCATTTTCCCATGCCCCTTCTACTTTCAATGTCTTTCCCTCCTTCCTAGTCTGGAAAACACCCACCCATCTTTTAAGATTCAACCCAAGCATCTTCAATGGATATAGCTTTTTCTGACTGTCCTCCACCCAAACCCCGGTAGACAGACTTGACCAATACATCCCTACACCCTCAATGTACCCTACTCATCTATAACACTTTTTCATTGCCTTTTTTGCATAATTGTTGGTCTGCCCTAGAATATGAGCTCCACAGTTTCAGGTCCTGGGTCTTAATTGATTTTGGTATTTCCAGAACTTAATACAGATCTTCATAGTGGACTTTAATAAATATTACACGAAATTCCCTCATTTTCATAATAAAACCTGTCATTACATTAAATTTTGTCTTTTTTTGGCATTTTTTATTCTAATCTCTATAGTTCTTCACTTCCGGAAGTTCTTAAAATCTGTATAGTCTCGATTAATTACGTTCAAAACTTGGGTTGCTAATTTTCATTTGTTTTTATGTGTTGACTCTCCTTCATGGTGATTCATTTCCTCATGTGGTTTGTAATTTTTTAATTTGTGAACTCATCTTCTGCAAGGCCTATTTTTCCCTGGAGATCCTGATTGCTCTGGATTGGGGAGGGGGGAGGGAAGAAGTATCTTTGAATCGTTTCAGATGTGTTTCCACTGGGAATTTCAATGCATTCAATAGTCTTAGACTAGTTTCTAACGCTAATTTCATGGCTTAAGTAGAATAAAATCAGACTGTACACCTACATTTGGCACAACACACATATGGCTTTAAATTTCTCATAGACAACTCACTCTCCTTTCCTCAAAAGGCCTTGGACAAATAGCAAGTTTCTTTTCTGTTTTCCTGAGCTGGTAGGCACAGTTTTTCTAGATTTCTTTCCACAAACATGGTAGCTTTTTGAAGCTCTAAGCTCTTTAAAGGAGTTATTTTTCATTCTCCCAACCTCACATGGATCCAAAGCTCTGTGTCCAGTCCCTAATCCCTGGGCCCTAGGTATATATTTGATCTGAAGCCCACTGGGACAAGTGATTTTCGCTCTTGGTTTTAATTTCTCTCTTAAGTTTTGCCACTTGGGATTTCATTTTTGAACTCGGTTATGTATTAAGTAATTGGGGAAGAAATATTTTTTTCCAGCATTTGTATTTGTTTGCCACAGGATGAGAGCCCACACTTGTCTTCTCAGTCTGCTGCGTTGTTGAAAGTCCTACTTTAGATTTTTTGCATCTTTTTTCTTTTGATTGAAACAATTCAGTGGCAATTGGTTTTGGTTTCATTTTATCTACCTTATAATGCACAAGAAATATTAACTGGGTAGTAGGCCCTCTTATACTAGGTAACCCTGTAGATTCAAACAGTTTTAGTAACTTACCTAAGTGCTCATTTATAATAAGTGATCTATCTAGGCTTAAAAACTCAGACATTCTAGTTTTAGCCTAATACCATGCAAACTGAAGCTCAGGGATTTGATCAATACATTGTCAAGGCAAAGGTGGCCATTTGGTGGGTATTCATAAAAATAAGACCAGGAAATTCCTCTCCCATGCACAAAACCTTACCTTGCTCCACTCCTCTCTTCCACATCTCCAGTATGGTGGATGAATACCAGCCATTCTCAAGTGTACCAAGATACCTTTTCCATCCATTCTTCTAAGCTCTCTCTCAAACCTCATGAATTTACCTAGTGTCTTCTCTGTCCATGGGAATCATTCTCCCTTACCCTAATTGCAGTGAAGATGTTCATATTCACCACTGCATCTCTCTGCTTCAATTCCATCCTTCTAAGCTCACTCATCATTCCTATCCCCTACCCAATGAATGGAGGAAATTAGGAAGATAGGTGAAACTTAAACTGAAAAAGAATGATTTAAAGATTTGTGGGTCTACCTACTGAAGAATTATATGCTCATCATAAAAATCAAGCACTTTTTCTTTCTTCATTGACCCATCCTATTATATCCTAGGCTTTAAAAAACATGGATGAAAATTCTTACCAAGTGCAGACTGCTCTCAGATTTATGGATGCCATGTAAAATAATAAAGCCCAAATACATAAGTGAGTCATTTTGTCCACTTAGAATTGGCCCTTTCCAACACACCCAGTCCAGGGGCCATGGGTACTCTATAGAAAGTAAGGATGAAAATCAGAATTCCAAATGAGAGAAATCACTTGGCTCACCTTCTTCCCTCCACTTCAAATCTTTTCTTTCATTGAATTCCATGGGTCCATGAAATATTTGGCTTTGCACCTTGGCTTTTTTTCATCTAGATTTGTTTGGATTTAGCCAGAGCCCTAGTGGCATAGTGGTTAAAGCACTGGGCTGCTAACCAAAAGGTCAGCAGTTTGAAACCACCTGTGGCTCCCTCCATGAGAGAAAGATGTGGCAGTCTGCTTCAGCAAAGATTTACAGCCTTGGAAATCCTACGGGGCAGTTCTACTCTCTCCTGTTAGGTTGCTGTGGGTCAGAATTGACTTGACGGCGGTGGGTTTGGGTTTGGGTTTGGTGTTTGGATTTAGTGAGTTACCTCCAACAGTTTTCCTTGGTCCTGACTACAGTTCCTTAGGGCACAGCTTCTGGAAAATTTTCATCACCTTGAAGCCCCCAAATGAAAACCAGAAACCCTTTTTGGCTCCAAAGGCTCTATCCCTAGTCTTCTTCCATACAGGAAATGAGGTCAAACCCTTTTAACCTTTGAACACCAAAAAGAATCAATGAAGTACTGGTGGGATAGATATTGCAAAAGTATACGTAAATCCTACACAAAATGTTTTATTGCACATATTGAATAAACTAGGAGCAAATTTCAGGTCCTCATGACCAGATTGAGAGAAATCCTGCCCTCCCAAAACTCCAAAAGCCTATCAAAAGTAATACCAGCTTCAAATTTTATTACAAGCAGAGAAAAAAGAAAATATTTACAAGTGGAAATCAGGAGCATAGGTACTCCTGAGTATTAGCTTGAAAAACATCTTGCTAAGTAGTCAGCGTTGGCATGCCCTTACGTTAGGTCAGTGTAGGCAAAGGAAATCTATGTTTAAGCACTTGTTTTTCTGGGACTCCTCATTACTAGGGAAAGATGTTTGTGTCAAAACTGAATGTTTAAGGTTATCTTCTTGTGGAAGATGACACCTGTCAGAGCGTGATTGTCAGCAACAAGGGAGAGTTCATGCAAATAGTTTAATATTACTATGTCTGCGGTGTATTCCATTAGTGTCGCAGTGTGTTGGGTCAAATACTCTCTTCTAACATGTTATATCTCTGTTGTCCCTTCATCCTCATGGGCTGCTGCACCAGAAAGAAGGAAAGGGTCACCCAGCTGTGATCTGAGAAAAGGTAAGGATTGGAAGCTATTCTTTCAACCTATGATTTTTTTTTTTTTTTTAACCAGTGAAAAGCACTCAAAAAGCTTAGATTAAGCAACTGGCAATTCAACTGTTGATAATGCACAGTGTTCTGGGAGCAAAGGTGACTTGGATGATTCTACCCTGCTGTCATAATCTGCCTGATGTTCTCACATGGCTGCTTCAGACGGAAGCCGTAAGGGAAGGCTGTTTTTCTTCTCCATTTGTTCCTATACAGAGCTATTGCCTTCTGCTAATTTGGCTTCTTCTTTGGGGACTCTCTGACTTTGGTCAGTAAGTGCAGTTGGAGAATCAGAGACTTGCGTGGGGAGGAAGCTGGAAGGTCACAGACTATGACTATCTCGTCCAGCAGGAGTCCACTTATGTGCATCTATTGGGGGCAGTGAAGGATGTTGTTGATGAAGGTTAGCATGGCTGTTCCTGAAATCAAATGCTTTCTTCAAGATAGACTATTGCTTTATTCTGGGTCTCCGCAGGGTTTCTGTGGCATTGGGCTTTGTTTGAAAATCAAAGAATTCTGCAATGGCAAGCTTGGCTGTTCTGAAAAACAATCAATTAAAAACCCAAGTGCTTTAGACACTCTGAAAGCAAGACACAAATGTCCCTGGTTTGCATCTGAAAAATAAGAAGAGAGTTTGAGTGTTATTTTAGTATCAAGGACAGCTGTCACCTAATGGAGTAAGTTCTTTCCACAAAGAAACTCTAAGCAATAAAAAATGCCAAGGTCTATCGTTATGTCAGCAGGTTAAACTAAAACATAATATCTTCTAAATATTTTATTGTGTAATTGGTTTGATTTTATTGCTTTTTAGGGGCTTCAGGAATGTGATGAGAAAGGTAGGGGCCTTCACTTGGCTCCACTGATTTCCCAGAGAGGTTTTCCCCAAGTGCTATGTTTTGTTCTTACTTATGCATTGGATCTATCATCCTCATATTGCTGTCTCATTCACCGCTGCACCAACTTTATCAATACCTGAAAATAACATTACCCACAGAACACAGTCATATTTCTATAGTCTGCTCTGGATATGGATGGTCAGAAACATTCTTCCTGATGAATCTCTCAGGAAATAAACAGGGAATGTATCACCTCTGCTAGGAAGGCAAAAGAAAGGGAAGAAGACCCTGAGCTGTGCATTCTCATCAAGCCTTGCTGCTGTCATAAGAGGTAAGGCTATTGCAGTAAGCTAGGGGGATCCCAGCCTTTGCCTTGGGCAGGAAATGCGCCTGTGGAATTCCAGAAAGCAGGACCTAACCTCACACTTTGCGCAAGCCAGCTCTGTTTTCTCCCAAGACATAGAGGGAAGTAAACAAGAGTAATAACAGCTGACAATGACTGAGAGCTTACTCTGTGCCAGGCATTCTAAGTGCTCTAAATATATTAACTCATTTAATCCTCACAACAACCTTTCTTTAGAGATGGATCGATTGAATCTTAGAGGGGTTTAGAAACGTGCCCAAGGTTGCATGGTTGGTAATGGAAAAATGAGGGTATTGGTGGTTCATTCATAGACTCCTAGGCTTTTAAGACCCTCCCAGGTTCCATTCTCTGCCAGTGCACTGCATGCACAGCCACTGCCCTTCCGCCAACGGAGGCTTGTGTGTTGCTATGATGCTGAACAGGCTACAGCAGAGGTTCCAGGCTAAGGTGGACTAGGACGAAAGGCTTGGTGATCTACTTCCAAAAACAAGTGTATGAAAACCCTATAAATCACAGTGGTCTGATACACAACTGACCATGGGAATGGTACAGGACGTGAGTCGGGACCAACTCTTTGGCAGCTAACAACAACGGAAAAGTGGGGTTTTGGACACAGGCAGTCTGGTCTGGAGTCCACTTGTTACCACTTCTCTATACTGTCTTTTTATGAAGCCCTGGTGGCATAGTAAAGAAATCAGCTGCTAACCAAAATGTTCAGCAGTTCGAATCCACCAGTCACTCCGTGGAAACCCTGTGGGGAAGTTCTACCCTGTCCTATAGGGTCACTATGAGTCAGAATCAACTCAATGGCAATGGTTTAAGGGTATACTCTCTTTTTGTAGGACCAACTCCTATCAAAGGCAACTCTTCAAATCTTTCTGAATCTGCACTGAATATCAATGTCAATGCAGAATGCATAGGTACTACAAAGGAGGAGAGGTATGAGTTCCACTAGTGTTTTAAAACACACACCAAGTACTAGATAGTATAATAAACCACAAAGCAGAAGAAAACAGATAAGGACCTGACCTCTAAGAACTGCAGTCTAACAAACAAGCTGGGCAGAATAATATTATTATAATTGTTTTATTTTTGTGAGTATGTTTAAAAGAGAAAGGCCTGGTCCAGTTCTTATCAGACTTGTTTTCTAGTAGGGGATCAGCTTTTCCTCCACAATGGGCCCTGAAGGAACAGAGATGACAGCTGACATTTCAATTAGCTTTATCCTCATTTGGAGAACTTCTCTACCTCCTTTCACTTTGTTTTGCATAGTCATTTACATATATCTACATAAGTAGCAAGTATGTGCCTCTTCCTTAGTCCTAGCTTTTTTTTTTTAAATATTTGTTGATTCTCTTATTATCCTTTAATATATCTTTTTTCTTTTTGCCAATTCAACATTTCTCATGTGTACAATTCCATTACACTAATTACGTCAATCATATCGTGCAATTGCCAAATTTTTCATAATCTCTCTCTTTTAAAGCATTTGTTTCCTTCTTTTCCCCTAGGCTCACCTCTTGGTGGTTGCTGCTTCTAGGCAGCATTTTAATCACTACCAGGAGAGTCGTTTTCAGACTGTCCTGAGTATTTGAGCTCAGACTTTAGGTCCAGATTCTTCAATATTAAGGCCAGTGTCTCTGTCATTGAGTTATTGGGTTGTCTCACCCCAATTACTTAATCAGAATGAATGACCTGAAGGTAGAAGAGGATGAGCCAAAATTCAGATGAGGAGTCCTAGGAGGAGGAAAACTGAAGTCTATGATTGAGGAAATGAATGTATTAATGTAAAAGTCGCAAAATGAGGACTTTTGCAAAGGAGACTCAGGAGATTCTCTCAGCTGCAGTGAAAGGGAGAGTGGAAAGTTGCTACTGATGAGAGAAGCCTATTACAGCCACCATCTTGGTAATACATGCAACGGGATCAGTTCAGCCCCTTTGACTTTGTGTGGTGTGATGCTGGGTTTATAGGATCTTTAAATATCCATGCTGTATTTTATTTGGAAGGAAGATGCAAAACCTACTGGGAAGCAGGACTGACTACATAATTTGTGGGACCCAGGACAAAACGAAAACACAGGGCCTCTTGTTAAAATATTATTTAGAGTATCAAGACTGCAAAGCAGAGCATAAAACCAAGGGTGTGGACTTTCTAAGCACAGGGTCCTATTTGACTGCACCAGTTGCCCACCGAGATTGCCGCCCCTGCTGAGAAGTTGCTATGAAAGGAGAGAGGGTCTCTCTGCTGGAGAGCCTTTTTTTGTGTGTGCTTTAAGTGAAAGTTTACAAATCAAGTCAGTCTCTCATACAAAAATTTATAGACACTTTGCTATATACTCCTAATTTCTCTCCCCCTAATGAGACAGCATACTCCTCCCCTCCACTCTCTCTTTCTGTGTCCATTCGGCAAGCTTTTCACCCCGTCTGTCCTCTCACCTCCCCTTGAGACAAGAGATGCCAACACAGTCTCATGTGTCTACTTGATCCAAGAAGCTCATTCTTCACCAGTGTCATTTTCTATCCCACTGTCCAGTCCAATCCCTGTCTGAAGAGTTGGCTTTGGGAATGGTTCCTGTCTTGGGCTAACAGAAGGTCTGGGGACCATGACCACCAGGGTGCTTCTAGTCTCAGTCAGACCATTAAGTCTGGTCTTTTTACAAGAATTTGGGGTCTGTATCCCACTGCTCTTCTGCTCCTGCAGGGGGTCCTCTGCTGTGTTCCCTGTCAGGGCAGTCATCGGTTGTAGCCAAGCACCATCTAGTTCTTCTGGTCTCAGGTTGATGTAGTCTCTGGGGTTATGTGGCCCTTTCTGTCTCTTGGGCTCATAATTACCTTGTGTCTTTGGTGTTCTTCATTCTCCTTTGCTCCAGGTGGGTTGAGACCAATTGATGCATCTTAGATGGCCACTTGCTAGCGCTTAAGACCCCAGACGCCACTCTCCAAAGTGGGATGCAGAATGTTCTCTTAATAGATTTTATTATGCCAATTGACTTAGATGTCCCCCCAAACCATGGCTCCCAAACCCCTGCCCCTGCTATGCTGGCCTTTGAAGCGTTCAGTTTATTCAGGGTGCTTCTTTGCACCCTGGTGGTCATGGTCCCCAGACCTTCTGTTAGCCCAAGACAGGAACCATTCCCAAAGCCAACTCTTCAGACAGGGATTGGACTGGACAGTGGGATAGAAAATGACACTGGTGAAGAATGAGCTTCTTGGATCAAGTAGACACATGAGACTGTGTTGGCATCTCTTGTCTCAAGGGGAGGTGAGAGGACAGACGGGGTGAAAAGCTTGCCGAATGGACACAGAAAGAGAGAGTGGAGGGGAGGAGTATGCTGTCTCATTAGGGGGAGAGAAATTAGGAGTATATAGCAAAGTGTCTATAAATTTTTGTATGAGAGACTGACTTGATTTGTAAACTTTCACTTAAAGCACACACAAAAAAAGGCTCTCTAGCAGAGAGACCCTCTCTCCTTTCATAGCAACTTCCAGTTGTGCTGGCCTCTCTTGTACAGTGTATTGTCTTTCCCTTCACCTAAAATAGTTCTTATCTACACCTAATTAGTGAGTACCCCTCTCCCTCCATCCCTCCCTTCCCCGTCTCATAACCACGAAAGAATCTTTTCTTCTCAGTTTAAACTATTTCTTGAGTCCTTATAACAGTGGTCTTATACAATATTTGTCCTTTTGCAACTGACTAATTTCACTCAGCATAATGTCTTCCAGATTCCTCCATGTTATGAAATGTTTCACGACTTCATCACTGTTCTTTATCTTTATGGATGAGTAGTATTCCATTGTGTGAATATACCATAATTTATTTACCCATTCGTCCATTGATGGGCACCTTGGTTGCTTCCATTTTTTGCTATTGTAAACAGTGCTGCAATGAACATGGGTGTGCATATATCTGTTCGTGTAAAGGCTCTTATTTCTCTAAGATATATTCCAAGGAGTGGGATTGCTGGATCGTATGGTAGTTCCGTTTCTAGCTTTTTAAGGAAGTGCCAAATCGATTTCCATAGTGGTGTACCATTTTACATTCCTACCAGCAGTGTATAAGTGTTGCTGGAGAGCCATTTATTTCACAATTAATAATTGGGTTTTGTCTGTGCGTGCTATAAGGAAAAACACGTGTGACGATGATAGAAACTCAGTTGGAGAACTTGAAGAAAAATACAAAATTTCCAAGCAACTGTCAGAACATGGAAAAATTCAGTGATAAAGTTGTATGAGCAGTTAATATCTCCCCAGCAGCAGAAAGCTATCATCTCTGTCTGTGTGTGTATTTGGAGATAACTTCAAATTGAAAGATATCTTCCCTGAGGCCACTGAATTAAATTCAAAGGTAGTGAAAAAAAAAAAAAAAGAAAGAAAAGAATAATTTTGAGAGATTAGAAGAAAAAGAAGAGGAAATTGCTACAGAAATGGGAAAGAAAGTGTGTGTATATGTTTGTGTTACACTCACATGGGTTATGCGGGAGAAGGAGGAAGAGAAAAGAGAACTGCGAAAAATGCAGATGTAAAAGCAAATGGGAAATTAGTATAGGTTAAGGAATCAAAACAAATATTTAACTGCAAATGATATTCTTAGGAAGAAAAATGGCTGATCAGTTGAGCACATGGGAGCTACAGGGTGGGATGCAAGAACTCTGATTAATCAGCTTGGAAATCCTTAAATTAGTAACTAACAAAAGCAAATTTGCTTTTTTCTCTCTTCATTAACTTGTATCATGTAAAGGAAATTGCACTGACAATAAACAGTAAAGAAGCAAACGTTTTGTTAAAACAGAGGCTACTACTGTATTATTAAATAAATACACAGCAGCCCCTCTCCAATTACTGTTTATGTTTAGAAAGTGCAGTGAGGTTCCTGAATGAATGGTGCTATAAAATTATGTATTGTTATATTTGTTATTACCGGTTAAATGACCACAAATGAAAAAGATACGGACGCCGCACAGGACTGCTTGCTTGAGAAAGCTACCAGGTAAATAAAAAAGACGATAAAGATGGTTGTTTCCTGATTCAAAGGGTCTGAGAATCTCCCTTGGGAGAATAACAAAATGTAGATGCTAGTTCGGCACAATGCATCTCTATGGAGCATGTTTTGGGGTCAGGAAGGACCAGGAGGGGTCAGAAAGAACTGGTTAACAGCTGTTCTTAACATTGGCATTTTTCTACCTCCTACCCAGCAACTGAATGAAACCGACAGGGATTCTGATAAATTCATCAGGAAGACAGGAAATCTGAGCAGTGTCCCTGGGCTGCTGGTCACCTGGGGAGGCTCAAAAGGGAAACTCCTGGAATATAGAGCTTTGAAAGACCCTGGAAAGAGTCTGGCCCTTGGAAGACCCTGAAGATGAGTGGGGTGCAGAAAACAGAAGCAGGCAGATAGGAGGAGCCTCAGGGCAAGTGGACACAAAAGCATCTGTGCCTTTGAAGGAAGATATATTTCTGGAATTATTCTGTGTGTTTGTGCATGTGTGTGTGCACACATGCACACACATGTGATGTAAACGCTGAGGTTTGGGCAGGAACATGCTCTCTGTAGAAACTTGGCCTAATGTCACTATGAGAGGAGACTTGGCCTACTGGTTTCATGGGAAAAAAATGGAAACAAAGAGATGAAAGTGTAAAGTTGAATGTGGAAAAGAAGCCAACTCAGGGCATTGGTAGAGCAAGGAATTCAACAGTTGTCAGCAACTGAGAGAAGGAATCAATAGTCAGGATTTTTTAAAGACTGAATAATGTTATACCAGTAACTGCAGGGTTGCAAGGCAACGTAAAGTTATTGGCTCACATGATTGCCACTCTCACCCTTTCCCTTTGCATTTGGGTAAAATGGCTCCCTTTTGGCTGGCGTGAGTCCAAGGTGCTTTTGCATTAGGAAATATGGTTGCAGTAGTCCAGGACTGTTTCATTTTGGAACGTACCAGGCATACATGGTACATACTAATCTAATTGGCATGTCTCTGCATGCAACAGTCAGACACTCATGGGTTCTTTATACGACCGCCATGGTTGGAATCAACTTGACGACAATAAAAACAAGTCAGGCATTGGGCTAAGAATTTATGTGATCTCTGTTCTTTAATTTTCATGAGATTGGTACTCCTCTCCTCTTCCTTTTTACAGATTAGGAAACTGGTGCTGAAAGAAATTAAGTACTTTGCCCAAAGAGGTACAGGTAGGCAATGGTAAAGCTGGAAAATAAATGAATCTCTGAATCTCTCTGACTCTGGTGTCTCCATACAACTACAATGCTACACTGTCTCCTCCAAATATGGAATGGAAAAGGAATGGAATAGCCACGTAACCTAAAGCGAGAAGAGCAAAAAGGATTAGGAGGCGAATGTTCTCAATTTCTGAGAGTTTTAGAAGAGGTTACAGATATGAGATAAAGTAAGGCATTATCTGTTTATAAGAAAGGATCCCATAATCATCCAAACAAACTCTCAGGGAAAACGTTTTCCAGCTCAATACATGTTCTCCCACATAGTGGAAATAACCAGCTTTGTTGAATTATACTTTTACTTCATGTTAAAAGGAATATAATTGGGTAGAATTGTATTCCCACACTTGGGAGGTGGCCATTGATGAAAATGGGTATAGTCCCTCCTTTAAATACTATTCATTCTTGACTCATCCCCATGTGAATCATATAGCTCCATCTTTAGAAAACCAAATTCAGCACATAGTCCATTTTATTGGCAGCATGAAACATGCATGAAGGGTGTTAGTTGTTTTTATTCTTTGCCCTTTAGGTTTTGAAATGGAGAGGAAGAGTGTGTTAAGTGCTTGGCCTATTTGGCTAATGACTTGCCAAAATGGAGATACAAAGACCCAGCCCCCTAACCTTGATTCAGGAAAACTCTGAAGGGCCATCCCAGCTCTAGAGGCTCCAGTAAGATCAGCTGAGGCCTCAGTTGCAAATACCTTATAGGTCAGCTTCTCCCTCTGACCAATCCCACCTGCTTACTTCCTTGCAGTTATATATTTCAAGTGCTTTTCTCAATCAACCTTCTGAATGTAACTCCATCTAAGAATCTGTGTCTAGGAAATCCAAGCTAAGACAACCCTCATGTATATTTTTTAAATGAATATTGTGTTCGAATATTATTTCACTGTAACACATCCACAAAATAGGCATTTAAAACAAATGAAGAAAATAAATGTAAATTGAAGTTTTAATATTTTCTTCTCACATTTCAATGAATTGTCTTGTGCTACCTCTTCCCTCACCCATAAACACACACACAAACAGTTCTTATTTAATAAATAAAAGCTGTGGAGAATTTAAACATAATCTTTAAGCATAATTGGGAGGAAAAAACATTTTTTTTTTTTTTTAATAAATAACCGATACATGGGGCAGCACAGGGAATAATCAAAGCATGTGTGTAATAACCCATAAGAGAGAGGGATACTAGGGACCCTAGGATTTCTATAGGATGTCCTTGGGGGGCAGAGGTCACTCCACCTGGGGAATTATGGAAGGTTTCCCAGAGGAGGTAGAGTAAAAGGGGGTAGTAGTATTTCATAATGAAAAAATGAGAATGAAGTGTAGGTATCCCAAGAAGGAAAGATGAAAAGTCAGGAGGGTGCAAGGTATTTTGGGTGATGAAGAGCAGAGAAACTTTGGGTGTAGCGATTAGGTAGAAGGTAAGGCTCGAAAGGTGAGTGAGGCAGCCTCAGGTTGGTGGGGACATTTTGAATGCCAGGCTAAGAAGTTTGGTCTCATTATGTTGGCAGTGAGGAGCCAGAAATGGTTTGTGAGGAGGCGGGTGGCAGTCTTTCAGGAAGATTAGTCTGGCTGCATATGCAAAAAAGTGGGCAGTAATTGTATCCAGAGTACAGAGATTTTTAGAGTTAAAGGGTAAATAGATTAGAGACACATCAATGAACAACTGGAGGACATGAGTGAGCATGGAGAAAAAAGGCATTCAAAAGATGGTACAGAGGAAAATAATCTGAATGATCTGAAGTGTAGGAAAAGACAACAAAGAGAACTGGGTTTTATGCTTTAGTAATTTATAGGACTGTGCTGCTATTAACAAATATGAGAACATCAGGAAGGGCTGAAATTGGAGAAAAAGACCATATCTTTGTTCTGAAGTTACGATTTTGTGGTGATCGTGGGACATAATGGTGGAAATATTTGAGAGTTAAAAATGTAGGGCTAGAGTCAGAAGAAAGGACAGAACTAGACAGGAATCTCAAGGCCGTCTGTATAGTTGTACTCTCTGAGTTTCTTGAGAAGGGATGAATCTATTGCAGAAAGACTCACACAAAAGCAGAGTTATGGAGAATGGGAGAGGGAGACAGAAGAAAGTGGATTTGAGGTGGGAAAGGGCAGTACTTGAAAGTGAGGAGGAAGAGACTCCCCAAAACAAAGGCAAGAGCATTGTCAAGGGAACCAAAAACTACAGAAAGTCCAGGAAGAATTAAAAAAAAAAAAAAATCAGCTGGGGTAACTAGGAGGTTATGGGAATATTTCAGAGAACAATTTTAGTTGATTTGGAGAGAGTAAAGAGAGATGTGGTGAGTTGTTTAGAATTTTCTTTTTAAGTTTGGCTGTATGATGAGAGAGAATGTGGTGTGAAGAGAGGGTAATGAGGGTCACAAATAAAGGTATCTCCAAGATAGGGAAACATGTACTTATTTTGGAGAGATAAGGAAGAGCAAGAAAATGAAGGTGTTAGGGAGAGAAGGAATGGTGAGTCAATCAAGGGATCGTGATAAGTAGGAGGGACAGTCAGCCAGAGCATGGAAGGCATGGAGGAAGGAAGAGTGCCTTGAGAATGACGGCCTCCATTTCTTCGAGTCAACAGAGAATGAAAAGAGCAAGGGTAGAAAGAGAGGCACTACAGCTCTGGTCTGAACTAGCCCACACTTTTATTGGGCTTACACTAATTCTACTTTCTGGGCTAGACAGCTACCACTCTAACCACGCACACTCGCTCTTACTCTCAAATACTCACACACATACTCCACAAAGATGCCAGCTCCCACTGAAACCTAAGTAAATAATTTTAAAGAAGGAGTGCTTTGACAGCTTGTTGGAGATGATGAGAAATTAGATTTCTGGCTCCCTGGATTTCCTTCACGTAAAGACATTGTTGTCCCCCTCCCACTGGTATAAATGCTCCCTTCTCCACTCTTAGCCTTCAGCACTGCTGAAGTTCTAAGATTATGGCTTAGGAAAAAGAGGAACATTTGTCTTTCCATGGACCTCAGGGAATGCAAAGCTGGTCCTGTCCTGATGTGAAGGTGAGGCTCCAGTCCCTAGGATCTCACTGGGTTAGGTGCCCTATCTAACAAACACTAGCTGTGTAGGCACATCAAGATATATTAGAATTTTCACTAGAGGGGAGTTATTGGTCTTGCTTATTCTAGGCTGTATTAATATTCTTTCCCTTTATTCCATTCGCAAATATGGTTGGGGTAGTCCAAAGAAGTCTCTTTGTAAGAACTGAGTCTTGGGATCTAGAAAAAGCAAAAGGACACAGCCTATGCACACATGATAGAGGTTGTTCTGAGCATAAAGACCCACCTGAAAGAACAGGCAAGGCAGGAATGGGATGAGGATGTGGGTCAGAAAATCTAAACTCAAATCCTGGCTCTTTGACTTGGTAGCTGTGCTGCCTTGAGCCAAAAATGCTTGCTTCATGCTTTGATTTCCTTACTGGTAACTGGAGACTGGCACAGTGGTTAAGAGTTTGGCTGCTGACCAAAAGTTTGGCAGTTTGAATCCACCAGCTGCTCCTTGGAAACTGTATGGGGCAGTTCTAGTCTGTCCTATAGGGTTACTACGAGTTGGAATTGATTCAACAGCCATGGGTTTGGTTTTGGTTTATATTTAATGAGCTTTAATTCATTTCACAGGTAATATATGAATAAT
This sequence comes from Loxodonta africana, assembly GCF_030014295.1. Lineage (NCBI taxonomy): Eukaryota > Metazoa > Chordata > Mammalia > Proboscidea > Elephantidae > Loxodonta > Loxodonta africana. Next base: position 149,875,098 of record NC_087342.1, on the reverse strand, counting down.
ATTTTTGTTATTTTTTGTTTTTGTAACTAAAGATTACTAATGCCTGCCCTCCAGAGTTGTTCTGAGGATTGCAAGGGAAAGCACCTGGTGCGTAGTAGGTGCTTAATAATTATTGTGTGGGTAAAGGCAGACAAAAAAAAAAGAAGAAGAAGAAGATGAAGGGACTGCAGTGAGGGAAAACTATCTTTAGTGGAATTCTGGTGGTTGGAATAGGAAAGTCAGAGATGGCAAAAACAAGAAAGACTCCATAAAATTTAAGGTGGACAAACATAAATTTGATGTAGGAGATAATAGAAAAAAAAGTCAATGAAGTGCCCCTAGGAATGGAAAAAGATGCCTAGAGGTTGTCATAGCAGCAAGTTCGGAAATGTGGTTGGAGGTTCTGAGAACTCTGGCTAGATTGCTGGTAAATAATTTGCAGGTTGTTAAATTATTTGTAAATGGCTGAGACAACAAAGACGTTTTGCTGCTTGTGTTCATGTGCATTTGGCAACCTCTCCACAACTTCCTGAAGGAGGGCAGGATGCAGGCAGGGAGGGCTAAAGAGAAAGCGTCCAGCTTTCCAGATGTACGGCCCCTGAGGCACAGACAGACATTATTGCAGCAAGCATGGAGAGACAGGATAGGATCAAACTGAATCCATCTTGGTTATGAACCTCAGGAACTTGGGAGACAATGAGTCATCATCACATCCTACTAAACATGCACAGAAAACTTGGAACAAAATCAATTTAGCAGTGGAAACTGGCCAGTTACCTGGAGAATCATGAAGTGAGGAATGCTTCTTATTCAAAAAGCAGCTGACATTATTCTCCAAAAGCCAGGCACAGGCAAGGAGAGGCAATTAAATTTTTCTATGCCTTCTGGAGACTCCCGTGAACTCTTGTTCCTGTAATTTGCTAAAACCAGTGCTAATAACGTTTCACTTAAAACTGACTATATATATCATAGTTCCAAGAGTGGGCATTGCTTGAAATTTACACATAGGGGCACACACACACACACCAGGTTGCACATAGACATACACCAAGTTACACACACACATACAACCCATGTAGCTAGGAATATGCTTTGGAAATACATGGAAAGGAGAAAGAACAAGGCAACTTTCTTCCTTCTCTTGTACCATACCCCATTTAAATGGATTTCCTATCTCTACCCTAATGTAGCTTGGTGAGGTGTGGGGGACTCTCTTCCTTGAATCATTGCCAGCAACAGGGCTGGGTATCTGATCCTAGTGTATGGCCCACTTGCACCAATGTAGAAATGCTTCTGGAGAGAGAGAAATTCAGCTAGCATTCAACCACCATTGCCTTCATTCTTAAGCAACAGTGCTGATCCTGCCCTGGGACACACAACCACATAGACTGGATCTAATACTACCTAATCAGCAGCAGAAAGCCCAGTCAGGGTCAAACAACAATGACTTGCATCCATGGCAATCTTGTCAAGACCTGAGACCTTAAAAGAAGTCATGGACAAAGCTCATAACACCCTTCACCACCTCGTATTTGGGAACCTAGGACAGAAATGCTTCAAATAACAGCTGCAGAAGAAGGTATCCTCTCTGGAAAGAGTAATAATAACTAACAACAATTTCACTCAGAGCCATAGTCAAAGTTCTTGCAATGCCCTGCAGACTCTGGCCGTTACTAATCTTACTACTCCCCCTCCCATAATCTGCCCCAGCTACACTGACCTCCTTGCTGTGCCTTGAGTATACCAAGCATATTTGTCCCAGCTGTTTCCTTTTCCTCGAACTTTCTTCCCCCAGATATCCACTAGCTAAACTCCTTCAAGTCTTTGCTCAAATCTCACCTTCTCAGTGAGGCCAACGCTGACCACCCATTTTGATGCCACTGCCCGGTCCCTGCTGATTCCGGTTACCCCACTCTACTCATGCCCTTTCCCATAGTTTTTATAGTTTCCATCATCTTCTAGGAAAACCTGGTGGTGTACAGGTTAAGTGCTATGACAGCTAACCAAAAGGTTGGCAGTTCAAATCCACCAGGTGCTCCTTGGAAACTCAATGGGGCAGTTCTCCTCTGTCCTATAGGGTCACTATGACTCAGATTCAACTCGATGGCAATAGGTTTGGTTTTTTTGGTTTATCATCTTCTAATACACTGCATATATTACTTATTATCTTTACTGTTTGTCTCCCTGGCTAAGTAAACCCCATGTGGGTGAGAATCTTTGTTTTATATGCTGATGTGTCTAAGTGCCTAGACAGTGCCAAGCACACAGTAGGCACTCAATAAATATTAGTTGAATAAATGAAAGTACCTCACTTTTGCTCCAGGAACTATTCAAAGACCATTGAATTTATTTAAACTTCACAATAACCTGTACTGTTATTCTGACTTTTCAGATAAGGAAACTGAGACACGGAGGGGTTAACTAATTAGCCCAAGGTTACTCTACTACTAATGATGGAGTCAGAATTTGAACAAGTGCTATGTGACTCTAGAGTCCACACAGAACTGTTTCTCAGGAAGCCCACATAGGAGCCTGTCTTAGTCATCTAGTGCTGCTGTAACAGAAATATCACAAGTAGATGGCTTTAACAAACAGAAGTTTATTCTCTCACAGCCTAGTGGCTAGAAGTCCAAATTCAGGGTGTCAGCTCCAGGGTAAGGCTTTCTAAACTCGGCTCTGGAGGAAGGTCCTTGTCATCAATCTTCCCTTCGACTAAGGGCTTCTCCATGCAGGAACCCCAGGTCCAAAGGACGCGCTCTGCTCCTGGTGCCCCCATCTCTCTGCTCCCTTCTCTCTTTTATGTCTCAAAAGAGATAGGCTCAAGACAAGATCCAGTCTTGTAGATCGAGTCCTGCCTTGTTAACATAACTGCGGCCTATCCCACCTCATTAACATCATAGAGGTAGGATTTACAACACATAGGAAAATCACATCAGATGACAAAATGGTGAACAATCACATAATAGGAATCACGGCCTAGCCAAATTGATACAGATGTTTTTGGGGGACAAAATTCAATCCATGACAGAGCTCATGCTTAAGGAGAAACGGTTCTCACCAAAAGAAGAGATTATATTTTCCTGCTTGTTCCACAGCAGAATGATCTTAGACATTCACAGAGATTCTGTTACTGCAATGGCATTTTAATAACACTTTCATAGCCTTGTAGCTAAGATGAAGATTGAATATGCTAATAACTGTAAATAGCAATTCCATTTACTAAGCATATTAGTGAGTCTCTTAATTCAACAGGTATTAAAATATGCTGATACGGTTACTGAAGAAATTGGTGACACTGAAGGGTTCAATTTGGAGCAGCAAACCAATTATGTGAACCAAAAATCACCTGCAATTGCCCTGGTTGCTTTTTGATATGTTGATGACTTAAAATGTGAACCATCCATTTATTAATTTCTGCTTGTTAAACTTGCAAAATCTGTACCATATTATTTTTAATTGCATCAATTAAAATGAGAGTCACATACATAGCATGGATATCATTGTTTGCTTGTAATTAATCAGATGTTGAGAAAAAAAGGCCACTAAGATATTAACATTAGAAAACACATCAATAAATAATAGTGCAGACTTTTAAGCCTCGTATTTTAAAATAATAAACATCCTCGCATACACGATCTCCTAAAAATTTAGATTATGTTTAAAGGGAAAAAACCCCAAATTAGTTGTTCCTTATTTTTTCAAATTATTGGATAAGATTTTTCATTCTCAGCATAGTATAGTTTGTATCCTAGGTTGCGCGTTATTGTCCTAATAAGAATATGACACCACCGCTTTGTTGTAGAAATCCAAAAAATTAAATGGGGTGATATTTTGTGTTTGGGTTCTTTGGCTGAACATTATGTTTGCAAGATCATTCACGTTGTTATATTTAGTGGTATTTTATTCATTCACTTAGATGTGTAGTATGCCATTGTGTGAATATATCACCACCTATTTATCCATTTTATGGTTGGTGGGATTTGGATTGTTTCCAGTTTGGAGCCATAATGAATATTCACCTATATATATTTTTGTGCATGTCTCTTAGTGGACATTTGTATGCATTTCCATTGAACATTTACTCTGGAGAGGAATTGCTGGGCTACAGGTTGTGCATATAATTAGCTTTAGTCGAGGCTGCCTAAGCCCCAGCAGAAGTCCCCAAGACAAAGAGTTGAGTGCCAAGTTTATCAAGTAATACCAAGAAGCACTGGTAATGGAATGGAGCCATGAGGTGGGAACTGGAAGAAAGCACTTAGTACATTATCGAGTAAGCTATCATTGTGAGCAACTGGAGCTTAGTAAAACTGTCTCAGAGTTATCCCAGCTGAGAGGTGAGGAAACTCAGGTATTTATCTGGATATCAAGTCCCCATTTCTCATAGACTGAGAGATGCTTTGGGAGGCATTAATTTTCTGGAATGTGTAGCTTGCCCTGCCTGCATGCTGAGTTTGCTCCCCAGCCAGCATAACGCTTTCAAGGAGAGCGTCGGAGGTGAGAGCAATGGGTAACTGTAAAATAGCAGCATCAGACTTTGTCCAGCTTCAGGTGGAGAGAGGATAATTATCACCATCATTATCAGCCCAAGTCTGATTCCTTTGAGGTGGAGGTCAGACATACCTCTGCTCTCCAATCTTTTTACAAATTCTGACACCAGCCATCCCTCTCAGGGCACTCTCTACTTATCTGCTGGGTTTGACACCAAAAAAAGAAAAAAAAAAAACCCATTGCCATCGAGTTGCTTCCGACTCATAGCGACAATTCATTGCAATGGCCGTACAGAACTCACATACCATGCTCACAATTATGGGGTTTATTAGGGAAGTGGCAGGTTATAACTTGGAATCAGGATCAACTTGGAAGTAACAGGAACAATGCAGGATGCAGTTCTTCGATCAGGACAGCTTCTGCTTGGAGCCTGCTGCTTTTGGGCCCAGTTCCGGCCTGGCCTCTGCACTGCTTGGGCAAGTGTTACAGCTCTTTCTTTAGCTCCACCAATTAGTGCCCGGAGGCACCCCACTCTGCCAGGAAGCCTCCTTCCTGAAGGTGCTCAGCTCTCGCTCAGTGAGTTGGCCAGCCAACTATTGCTGTCTGCCAGTCCTGGGCTGCTGATGTCTCATGCTGCTGTCAACTCCAGCATTACAGCTCTCCAGTGTTGCAGCTGTGTCTCCTGGGTCTAGGAGGTTCTCAATGCACAGATTCTGAGTCCAAAGGATGTGGTCCACTCCCAGCTGCTCTTTATGGTAGGGAGCTCTCCCCTCAGCCTCTGGGACTGGCTCTTTTTAAGCCTATTGGGGTGGCAAAACTGACCAATCTCCTTCGTAGATTATAGGCACCATATTTGCATATCCCTGCCAATCTTGACAGGAGTTCTACACACCTTATTTGCATGGTCACATCCAATTATTTAATGGGAGTTACAAGACCATGGCTAGAAAGGTCATATAGAAGTAATTCATTGCACCGGAATAACCTTCTGCATGTATTGCTGAGTGCTGAGAAGATACAGGCCAACAGCATCTACTCTAATAGCTGAGCTTAAGGAATAAAGGAAAAGCTGTATCTGACAAAAATGAAGAGTGAAATCAAAACCAAAGCAGTAATCAAGAGCTAATACAATTGCCCATGAGCATTTCAGATCAGATGTAGGCTCTAAAGGCAAGGGGTTAGGGAAAAAGGACAGGAGCTTGGGCCTGTGTGAGACTGGGTAGCTAGAAACAACTCTTTGCATAGAGCCTTTAACCCTTGTTCATAAAAAAGGATCTAGGAAAACTCTGTCCAGCAGCTTAGGGAAACAAAAAGAAGCTTGCTATGTGTCCTGGGCCTTAGCTGGGGAAAAGAGTTGTCTATGAGATATTAAAACTCCTTGGGCTGTGTCATATGTGGGTATGTTGTCTGAATTTATATTATCTCCTGTGGTTCAAGAATATTAAACAAAAAAAATTAGCATTTGAAACTGGTCCAGATAGGTGAAACTCCTTGGACCTCTGTCAGAAGTGAATCTCAAAATCACTGTAGAGTGGTTATCAAGCAGATTCCTCCTGCAGGCAACTGAGGCTCAATCCCACGAGGAAAACACTGGGAGACAGTATAAGATGTACCACTTGCCATTGAGTTGACTCAAACTCATGGAGACCCCACAGGTGTCTAAGTAGAACTGCGCTCCAATGGTAAATGCTGAAGAGATACATGCCAACACCGGTATTGCCCTTTTTTTTTTTTTTTTTAATATTCTAGTGAGTAACTGGTATAGTATTGAGGCTTCATTTTTTATTTTTGTATTTCCCTGATGATAAACAATGAGGCGAGGCACCTTTATATATGGCCTTTGGATACCCACTTTTGTGAAGTGACTATTGAGTCTTTTACTCATTTTTCTGTCAGATTATTCTTTTTGATTTGAAAGAATTCTTCATGGTTTCTGTATATGAGTTCTTTGCAGCTATATGCATTGCAAATATCATCTTCTACTTTGTAGCTTACCTTTCATCCTCTTAATGGTGTCTTTTGATAAACAGGAGTTATTAGTTGTTTTTTTTTTTTTCTTTTTAATTGTGCTTTAGGTGAATGTTTACAGAGCAAATTAGTTTCTCATTGGAACAGTTAATACCCAAATTGTTTTGTGACATTTGTTGCCAACCCCACAATATGTCAGCTCTCTCCCCTTCTCCACCCTTGGTTCCCCATTTCCATTCCCAGTTTTCTTGGCCCCTCCTGCCTTCTTGTCTTTGCTTTTGCACTGGCGTGTACCTTAGTCTCATATACATGACTGAACTATGAAGCACGTTCCTCATGTGTGTTATTGTTAACCCTATAGACCTGTCTAATCTTTGGCTGAAGAGTGAACCTCAGGAGTGACTTCAGTATTGAGTTAAAAGGGTGTCCAGGGACCATACCCTTAGGGTTTCTGCAGTCTCTGTCATACCAGCAAGTCACTTTTTTCTTTCTTTTTTGTGAATTTGAATTCTGTTTTACATTTTTTTCCCACTCTGAGACCTCCTATTGTGATCCTTGCGAGAGCAGTCAGTGGTGGTAACCTGGCCCTATCTAGTTGTTCTGGACTCAGTTGGTTGGAGGTTGTGGTAGTTGTGGTCCATTAGTCCTTTGGACTAATCTTTCCCTTGTATCATTGGGTTTCTTCATTCTCCTTTGCTCCAGCCACAATGGGACCAATGGATGTAACTTAAATGGCTGGTCACAGGGTTTTAAGACCCCAGATGCTACTCACCAGAGTCAGATGTAGAACATTATACTCTGTTATGCCAGTTGAGCCAGATGTCCCCCAAGACCATGGTCCCCAGCCCTCAGCCCAGTAGTTTGGTCCCGCAGGGCATTTGGGTGTGTCTGTGAAACTTTTATGACTTTGCCCTGGTAAAAAAGCCCACTGCCATCGAGTCGTTTTGCCCTGGTAGAAGTTTTTAATTTAATGTAGTCCAATTAATCATTTTTTAAAATGGTTGATGTGTTTTGTATTCTGTTTAAGAAACCTTTGCCTACTCAAAGATCATGAAAATATTTACCTTTAATATTTAGATCAGTAATCCAACTAAAAGTGACTTTATATATGGTGTGAGGGAGAAGTAAAGATTTACTTTTTTCCTTGTAGGCATCCAATTGGCCCAACACCATTTATTGGTAAGATTATTCTTTCATCCACTGCACTGCCCTACAATTTAAGGAATTCTGGTTGGAGGTTATTTTCTTTTAGCACATTACCAATATTTTTCCATTGTCTTCTGGGTTTCATCATTGCTATTGGAGAGTCATCTCTAAGCCTTATTGTTGCACTTTTCAAGGCAATGTGTCTTTTTTTTTGTTGTTTAATGTAATGCTTTTAAGATTTTTCCTGTCTTGGGTTTCCTGCAATCTTACTTCGAAGTGTAGTTTCCTTTGTATTTACTATATTTTGACACTGCAAGTCTGGGTGATGTTCTCCATACCCAGAGAAGATTTTCCTTACTTTTTTTTTTTTTTTACTGTTAGGCAGTTATACAGTAGGAAATAATCACCTTAATCCAATTATGAACTGAGCTAATCCAGGCTAGGTTTCATTTTTGATAAGGCCTAGTCTATTTCCAATTTAAGAGCCCTTGTGGCACAATGGTTAAGTGCTTGGCTGATAACTGTAGGGTCTGTGGTTTGAACCCACCAGCTGCTCCAAGGGAGAAGGATGTGGCAGTCTACTTCCATAAGGATTTACAGCCTTGGAAACCCTATGAGGCAGTTCTATTCTGTCCTATAGGGTCAATATGAGCCAGAATTGATGCCACAGCAATAGATTTTTAGTTTATATTCAGTTTGGCCATACTTATAGGTCATATCCCTTCAGGGTCAATTGAAATCCTGTGTGTTTTCCAAGACTTCTCCACCTAGGCTAGCCTTGAACTCCAATTTTTATCTTCTTAATCCTGTAAAACTGCTGAAAGTCCTGTTGTAGATTATCTGCAATTTGCAGCCAGTTCCTACTTCTCTTTTCAGTCTGTCCACTCCTGCCACTTATCAGTCAACAAATTCCTTGAGGGGAAAACAATGTGGAATATTGAATTCACATTAGTGACTTTGCCTTTTCTCTATGATCTTGAAAATTTAATTTCTGGCTATCTTTGTAACTTTCTGGTGATCTCTAAATACAAGGGAAACTACACTTCAAAGTAAAATTGCTGAAAACCAAAGACAGGGAAAATCTTATACATATTATTTTACCCAAATTTTCTACTATTCTTGGCGGGATAATTGATCTTCCACAAGCTAGTTCCTTATGGCCAGAAGCCAAGTTCCCATTGGTGTTCTATACAGCAAGCTTTGCTACCAGGTATTTTTAACCAGCACTGTCATGCAGTTTCAACGTAATAGCTGATGTTCATAATACTAACCTTGTGACATAACCCAACGTGTCTTCTGAATCATCAAAGATAACATCTAAACCAGAATAATTTTAGTGTTTATTATATTTAATGAGCCCTGGTGGTGTTAAAACCTTGGTTGCTAACCAAAAGGTTGGCAGTTCAAATCCACCAGCTTTTTCTTGGAAACTCTATGGGGCAGTTCTAATCTATCCTATAGGGTAGCTATGAGTTGAAATTCACTCAACGACAACGGGTTTGGTTTTGGTTTATATTTAATGAGTTTTAATTCATTTCACAGGTAATCTGTGAATAATGTATATGAGAATTTGCCCTCAAAATATTCCTGTCAAAGTCTTCTTTTATTTGCCTTATGTGACATAACCCTGAAGCATCTATTCGGTACCATATGAGCATTTGAGTAGGTCTAAAGCTGCTTCTTAAGAAATCTCTTTGTCCTTCTCTCTTCACTCCAGAACTTTTGTTCAGAAAAGGGACATTTTCCATCTGGCTAAGCAAGAACTCAAGACAGGCTATTTAATTTTTATATAAAAATATCATCTTTGCTAACAAGATGCTTAGAATCTAAAGTGTATGACTCACCTAGTCTTCAATTGTTTGATTTCACGCTCTTGTCCAAAATCCAGCTGAGACAACTGATACTCAGGAGGAATTGCCTAGGCACAAGCCAACTTTTTGTTTCTAGCTGAACCTTAGAATTACTTTGGGAACTTTAAATATATATGTGGATATATTTATATACACCTGGGAGCCTCCCCCATACTCACTGAATTAGAACATCTTGGAATTTTTCAGAAGGACCTGTGTTGATTCTAATGGGCAGCAGGGGTTTTTAGGTGCTCTTAGATCACTAAAAACTACCTATATAAATTATATTATTTCAACTCCAGGGAGAGATATTTTTATGCAACTATGATTTATCATTCTGCTGCCACCTTTTCCTGAAGAAAAATACAAGTGTGACCCACAGTTTGATATCTCTTGTAAAACCATTTTTTGCAATATTGTTCATCATGTGGTTCAATATTCCTTATACAAAAGATAGCTTGAATTCGCCAGGAGTCACTCACATGGCTTCAAATACCACCTATACATTGATGGCTCTCAAATGTATATCTTGGGTCGAGGCCTCTCTCCTGAGTCAAAGATTTGTATAACTGGCTGCCTATGGCACAGTTCTCTACCACCCATCTGTCAGTTAGTCATACTGTGGTGGCTTGAGCATTGCTGTGGTACTGGCAGCTATGCCACCAGTATTTCAAATGCCAGCAGGATCACTCATGGTAGACAGGTTTCAGCAGTGCTTCTATGCTAAGACAGACCAGGAAGAAAGTTCCGGTGATCTACTTTGAAAATCAGCCAGTGAAAATCCTATGGACAAAACCAGAGAATTGTCTGATGCAGTGTGGAAAGACAAACCCCCTAGGTTGGGAAGCACTCGGGATACACTGTGGCTACACAACTGACTTGACCATAGCAACAGTCCTGAAGATGGCAATGCTTTGTTCTCTTCTACGTGGGATCGTCACCCGACCCCTGTTCTTTAACTCTGGTATGACTCACTTGGGGGCTGCTATTTCATGCATCACTCTGCGGCAGTTTGCGACAGCATGGAATGGGCTTTGCGATAAAACACACCTTGGAGTTTAAATTCTGGCCCCAGCATTTATTACACGTGTGAAGTTGGATAAGTTAGTAAACCTCTCTAAGCCTCAATTTTCTCATTTATAAAGAAGGGACAATAGCAATATCTACCTTATCAGGGGTGGGGAGGTGGGGTAAAGGTGGTGATTAGATAATGTGCAGCTTATGTCAATGACATAATAATAAAATAAACATCAACAATTATCATCATTGTTATGAACATTACTAGCACATTGGCAGGAAGAGAGAAGCTACTACTATAGGCAGACACAGTTAACCTTTGCTACTCTATCTAAAGGTAGCAAAGTGCCTGACACATTGACAATTGCTCACTAAGCAGTTGCTGTTAACACTTAAGACTTCCAGATAGTTGAATTTTTGCTGTATTTTTATTTCACTACTTTTTTGTTGTTGTCATTGTTTTCTTTTCTCTTCTTATGCTGCCAGTTACGTTGTTGTTATTAGTTGTCATCAGTTCAGTTCTGACTCATAGTGACCTTATGTATAACAGAATGAAACATTGCCGGGTCCTATGTCATCTTTATGATTGTTGGAATGTATGAGTCCATTGTTTCAGCTATTATCTTGCCTTATTATTACAAAGTTTCTCAGAGTTTATATACTCTGATTTTGCAATATTATCATCATCTTCACCATTATCATCATTATCATCCCATCACCGTAACCAATATTGGCACATGGACAGACACAGGTCTCTACCCCTGTGCTTCTATTTCTCCAGGACAGTTCCTTTTCTCATCCTCAACCTGAAAGATTCTTTAGCTCTCTCTGCTTGAGCCCTATAGGAAGACTTCGGAACCAGAGGACATGATGCTAGGTGTTCCAGGCAGGAAACCTCAGTGGATTGATTGCCTAGTAGGTACAGTGTGCTCTCAAATGGGAGATGGGAAGATTACAGTGAGTAACTGATAAAAAATGGCACAAGCAAAGCCAGGAGTCTCAGTGAAACTGAGCTTGGGATTATGAGTGTCTGGAAGTTATTGCTGAACATTGGATAAAAGCAATAGAAGGAATGAATCAAGAAAAAGAATATGTAGGGAGTCCATTAGCGCTTCCTACTTGTTTCCTCAGTCATCCTAAAATGCTTCAACTTTCAGATCTTAGGATTGGTTGGCTCAAAAAATGCATTAGCACTTTCTAAGGTGGCAGAATTTCTTTAACCATTAAATAAATATTCAATAAATTTAATATTTATTAAATTCAGATAAAAGATTTAATGTGCAAAACTACTTGAACATTGGTGTGAATGAAATGGTCAAGGTGTAAGTAAATTTTTACCTGCCCCTATTTGAATAAGAAGAAGATATAAAAGGTAGGAAGAGAAGATACGGTTAGAAGAGATGCCAGTGATGGAGAAAGGGTAATAAATGAGGCAGAAACAGATTTTAAAGTTTTGTTTTACTTAATAGACTGAACTGTGCCTGGAATCACTGCACAGAATCAACAGTCAGCTACAGATTCTCTTTCTGGAGGGTCATACAAACTTAAGGGTTGGGATAACACTATCTTGGAGCAGCCAGGATAGAGCTTATTCAGTTGGAGAATAAGTAGGCCCAGGAGATAGAGGTGGGGCTGTAGGGCTGAGGGTTGGTAGAAATGCAGTAGAGACACAGAGAGAAACCGAGTCAAAATTCTATGTGGCCTCAAAGAGAGAGAAGGAAAAAGAGTAACCTAATTTTCTAACCTTCCAGCTTCCAGGGCAATCTCTTGTTGAGAAGATTTTCAGACTGAAATCCGATAGTTCCTAAAACAGTGCTTGTAAAGAAAAATAATATAATTTAAAAGAGAAAAGGTGGTCAGAGCTTAAACATTCTGCCTGTCAAAATGCCACATTAAACTCAGATGTTATTTATATCTACTTGGTCTCAATCTGGGAGTCCCTGTGTGGCACAAATGGTTAAGTGGTTGACTACTAACTGAAAGATTGACAGTTCGAATTTACCCAGAGGTGCCTTGGAAGAAAGGTCTGTTGAGGTACTTCCAAAAGGTCACAACCATTAAAAATCCCATGGAGCATGGCTCTACTCCGACACACATGGTGTCGCCATGAGTCGAAATCAACTCCACAGCAATGGTTTTGTTTTGTTTTTTCGTTCTACCTGACCCTCAAACACAGTGACTGTATATCCTTCTACCGTAACTTCTAGAACATCACCAATTATTGATGCGATGCTGATTTTTAAAAAACAGTGAATAATAACTAGAAAAATGAGCTAAGCTTGTTTTTGTCATAACATTAACATTACTGCAGTACATTTTAACATATTAATCACAAGGCAGGATCTGATTATTTAGTATTTGCCAGAAGCAACCCAAAGCATTTACGATCCTATTTTTCAAAGCTCTCCTTTTTCATTCTATTGAAGTTTTCTTTGAGATTTTAAATGAATTCAGAATTACATACATAAATGTTTTCTAAAGGGGTGAATAATTTTGGGTAGGACATGATTTCCACATATTGCTAACTGTATATTTTACTTTGCTAGAGGAAAATGTGCTGAGTTTTTATTTCTTGTCTGTATTACGCAGAGGTTGGTCTAGATGATTACTAATGTTGCTTAGAGCTTAAAACTGTAACTTTTAAAAGATTTAAAAAAAAATTCTTAGATAAATACAATTCCTCTCTCAAAGAGGTATGATTGTTAATATATCATGATGACTTCTTTGTGTGTAGCCATTTACAATATTCAGTATTCCAGAGGGAAAAATGATAATAAGTATCACAGAAAAAATATTCAAATAGATAGTAAATGTATGATGTTCTGTGAAAAGGATTCCTGCAAATGATGCATAGGTCATAAACAAAATCACTGAGCATTATAAGGAGACATTTAAAGGAAAATACATAAGCCAAATTAATGATAACATTCCCAGTGACTCTGTATCAGACATTTGAACATAATTTGGTTTTATTTTGTGCTTACTGTATGCCTTGCATGGTTTCCAATACTATGAACACTACCAAAAGTATATGTTCTCTTTCTTCATGGTACTTACTATATTATTAGAGAGACGAGGCTAACACATGGGGAATAATTCAAGGAAAATATACCACTGTATTCTTGTGTATTCTTATATATGGTGAGCTATGTAAGATGTAATGATTTCCAAGGGAGGGCTAAAAGAAAATAAGACATAAAAATCATAATTCCCTCATAAGCAAGTTAGTAAATTCTCGAAATACTTCCAGTAGGCCTCAAGTCATGAGTTCCAGAAGTGTACTTACTTCAGGTTATTGAGTCCTTCCATTTCTATCCACTCTCAATTTTTGAATGACAAGCATAAAATAGAAGAACAACAATGGCATTTAAAATTATGAAATTTACTCAGAAATTGCTACTCTGATTTAATGCTGATTAACAAGGAGATTTTATCCATTAGGTTTAGGTTCAGCTACATATAACAGAGACTCAAAATAATAGTGGTTTAAACAAAACAGAAGTTTGTTTCACTCTAAAGTAAAAGTCCAAAAGTTTAAGCATTGTGAATTTGTGCCACAAGATTCTCAGGGGCCCAAACTGTCTCCATATTTTTTGGTCTACCACCTCCAAGGGTACCCTATCCCCATGGTCCAAGCAGTCACTAGTCCATCCTAGTTTCAAGGGCTTGAGAAGAAGATCCAACCTCTTGGTGAACAGATTAACAAAGAATTTGCAGTCATCTCTAACCTACCACAACTCTAAGGAAGGCTAAATACTGGAAGGAGTTGAGTCTTGCCAATATAGTTTATAACAACCAAAACGCTTTGGAAGTTGTACTTGAAGCAATAAGACAAAGTAAGACACTGCTCCACTGATTTAGATGGTGACTTAGTCATCTAGTGCTGCTATAACAGATATACGAAAAGTGGATGGCATTAACAAAGATTTATTTTCTCACAGTTCAGGAGGCTAGAGGTCTGAATTCAGGCTGCCAGCTCCAGGGGAAGTTTTTCTCTCTCTTTGGCTCTGGGGAAAGGTCCTTTTGATCAATCTTCCTCTGGTCTAGGAGCTTCTCAGCGCAGGTACCCTGGGTCCAAAGGACACACGCTCCTGGCTCTTCTTGCTTGGTGGTAATGAGGTCCCCTGTCTCTCTGCTGGCTTCTCTATTTTATTTCTCAAAAGAGGTTGACTCAAGGGACAACCTAATCTTGTAGACTCAGCGCTGCCTCATTATCATAACTGCCGCTAATCCTACCTCAGTAACATCCTAGCAGTAGCATGTATAACACGTAGGAAAATCATAACAGATGACGAAATGGTGGACAATCACAAAATATTGGGATTCATGGCCTAGCCAAATTGGCACACATTTTGGGGGGACACAATTTAATCCATGATGGATGGACAGCATGAAATGGCATGAATGACAGAAAGAGAGTAAAATGTCTCATCTCTTGTTTTGTTTCTGTCAAAACGAAATGCCATTTGGATGGAAAAGGGCAAAATTAACATTGATATGAGAGAATTGCATCTCAAAATAAACAAATACAAAGAGAGGAAGAATTTAACTGCTCGAAATGATATTTTCTCCTGCACTGAATAACTCAGCTTTTCAGCAGTGATAAATAACCTAACTTTTATTGAACATACTATGCACTTGGCACTCTCATAGGCTCTGGGATTTAAAAAAAAACAAACAGGGCAGTTCCTGACCTAAGGGATCTTACAGGTTAATAGAGACTGAGAGAATATGACAAACTGATGAGCTATTAGTTGTATTTGATTACAAATAACAGAAGGCAACCTTAGCTGAAGTACTTAGCCTTTAACAAAACTGTTAAACCTCTAGTCAGAATTATTATGAACAAAAAGATACAAATTACCAATGTCAAGAATAAAAGAGGGACTATTACTAAAGATTATATGGGTATTATAAGAATTAGGGGATGTGATGAACAATTTTATGCCCTTAAAAAGAAATCTTAGATGAAATAAAACAAATTCCTTGAATGACACAAACTACCAAAACGCACTTAAGAAGAAACTGATAACCGAAATGTCCCTGTATCTATTAAATAACTTGAATTCATAGTTTAAAACCTTCCTACAAAGAAAACTTCAGGCTGAGATGGCTTCCCTGGTTGATTCTATCAAACATTTAGGAAATAAATAATATAAATTCTGTACAACTCTTCCAAAAAAATGAAAAAAGTCAAAGGGAAGGGAGTGTTCTGAATTCATTTTACAAAGCCAGCATTATCCTCATACCAAAACCAAAGAAAGACATATAAAAGAAAACTATAGACCAGTATCTCTCATGGGGATGCAGAACGTTTTCTTAATAGATTTTATTATGCCAATTGACCTAGATGTCCCCCGAAACCATGGTCCCCAAACCCCTGCCCCTGCTATGCTGGCCTTTGAAGCGTTCAGTTTATTCAGGAAACTTCTTTGCTTTTGATGTAGTCCAGTTGTGCTGACCTCTCC
This sequence comes from Loxodonta africana, assembly GCF_030014295.1. Classification (NCBI taxonomy): domain Eukaryota; kingdom Metazoa; phylum Chordata; class Mammalia; order Proboscidea; family Elephantidae; genus Loxodonta; species Loxodonta africana. The sequence continues at coordinate 149,859,182 of NC_087342.1, read as the reverse complement.
TGTATTGTGTGTTGTCTTTCCCTTCACCTAAAATAGTTCTTGTCTACTATCTAATAAGTGAATATTCCTTTCCCTCCCTCCCTCCCTCCCCTCTCTCGTAACCATCAAAGAATACTTTCTTCTCTGTTTAAACTATTTCTCAAGTTCGTATGATAGTGGCCTCATAAAACATATGTCCTTTTGAAACTGACTAATTTCACTCAGCATAATGCCTTCCAGATTCCTCCACGTTATGAAATATTTCACAGATTCACCATTGTTCTTTATCAATGCATAGTATTCCATTGTGTGAATATACCATAATTTATTTGTCCGTTCATCGGTTGATGGGCACCTTGGTTGTTTCCATCTTTTTGCTATTGTAAACAGTGCTGCAATGAACGTGGGTGTTCTCTGTTTGTGTAAAGGCTCTTATTTCTCTAGGATGTATTCCAAGGAGTGAGATTGCTGGAATGTATGGTAGTTCTATTTCTAGCTTTTTAAGGAAGCGCCAAATCGATTTCCAAAGTGGTTGTACCATATTACATTCCCAGCAGCAGTATGTAAGTGTTCTAGTCTCTCCACAACTTCCCCAACATTTATTATTTTGTTTTTTGGATTAATGCCAGCCTTGTTGGAGTGAGATGAAATCTCATTGTAGTTTCGATCTGCATTTCTCTAATGGCTGATGATAGTGAGCATTTCCTCATGTATCTGTTAGCTACCCGAATGTCTTCTTTAGTGAAGTGCCTGTTCAAATCCTTTGCAGTATCATGCAGATTTTAGAGATCAGGAGCTGATCAGAGATGTCATAGATAAAGACTTTTTCCCAGTCTGTAGGTAATCTTTTTACTCTTTCGGTGAAGTCTTTGGATGAGGATAGGTGTTTGATTTTTAGGAGCTCCCAGTTATCTAGTTTCTCCTCCAGCGATTGTGCATTCTTAGTAAGGTTTAGTATACTGTTTAGGCCATGTATTAGGGCTCTTAGCATTGTCCCTATTTTTTCTTCCATGACCTTTATTGTTTTAGATTTTATATTTAGGTCTTGGTCCATTTCGAGTTAGTTTTGTGCATGGCGTGAGGTATGGGTCTTGTTTCATTTTTTTGCAGATGGCTATCCAGTTATGCCAGCACCATTTGTTAAAAAGACTGTCCTTTCTCCATTTAACTGACTTAGGGCCTTTGTCAAACATCAGCTGCTCATATGTGGATGGATTTTTGTCTGGATTCTCAGTTCTGTTCCATTGGTCTATGTCTCTGTTGTATCAGTACCAAGCTGTTTTGGCTACCGTGGCGGTATAATAGGTTCTAAAATAGATAGAGTGAGGCCTCCCACTTTGTTCTTCTTTTTCAGTTTTTTTTTTTTTTTTACTTATCTGGGGCCTCTTTCCCTTCCATATGAAGTTGGTGATTTGTTTCTCTATCTCATTAAAAAATGTCGTTGGAATTGCATTATATGATGTAGATGGCTTTTGGTAGAATAAACATTTTTACAATGATGAGTCTTCCTATCCATGAGCAAGGTATGTTTTTCCACTTATGTAGGTCTCTTTTGGTTTCTTGCAGAAGTGTCTTGTACTTATTTTTGTATAGGTCTTTTACATCTTTGGTAAGATTTATTTTATCTTCTTGGGGGCTACTGTAAATGGTATTGATTTGATGATTTCCTTTTTGATGTTCTTTTTTTTTATTATGGAGAAATCCAACTGACTTTTGTATATTTATCTTGTATCATACTCTGCTGAACTCTTCTATTAGTTTCAGTAGTTTTCTTGAGGATTCTTTAGGGTTTTCTGTGTATAATATCATGTCACCTGCCAACAGAGATACTTTTACTTCTTCCTTACCAGTGTGGATGCCCTTTATTTCTTTATCTAGCCTAATTGCTCGTCTAGGACCTCCAGGTCAATGTTGAATAAGAGCAGTGATAAAGGGCATCCTTGTCTGGTTCCCCAGTCTCAAGGGGAATGCTTTCAGACTCTCTCCACTTACGATGATGCTGGCTGTTGACTTTGTGTAAATGCCCTTTATTATGTTGAGGAATTTTCCTTCTATTTCTATTTTGCTGAGAGTTTTTATCATGAATGGGTGTTGAACTTTGTCATATGCCTTTTCTGCATCGTTTGGTAAGATCATGTGGTTCTTGTCTTTTGTTTAATTTATATGATGGATTACATTTATTGTTTTTCTAATGTTAAACCATCCCTGCTTGCCTGATATGAATCCCACTTGGTCATGGTGAATTATTTTTTTGATATGTTGTTGAATTCTATTGCCTAGAATTTTGTTGAGGATTTTTGCATCTAAGTTCATGAGGGATATAGGTCTGTAATTTTCCTTTTTTGTGATGCCTTTACCTGGTTTTGGTATCAGGGGTATGTTGGCTTCATAGAATGAGTCTGGGAGTATAACATCCTTTACTATGCTCTGAAATGCCTTTAGTAGTAGTGGTGTTAACTCTTCTCTGAAAGTTTGGTAGAACGCTGCAGTGAAGACGCCCAGGCCAGGGCTTTTTTGTTGTTGTTGGGAGTTTTTTAATTACCTTTCAAATCTCTTCTTTTGTTATGGGTTTATTTAGTTGTTCTACCTCTGTTTGTGTTAGTTTAGGTAGGTAGTGTGTTTCTAGAAATTCATCCATTTCCTCCAGGTTTTCAAATTTGTTAGAGTAGAATTTTTTGTAGTAATCTGATACAATTCTTTTAATTTCAGCTGGGTCTGTTGTAATATTGCCCATCTCATTTCTTATTTGGTTATTTGCTTCCTCTCCTGTTTTTCATTTGTCAGTTTGGCCAATTTTGTTAATTTTTTTCAAAGAACCAGTTTTAGTCTTGTTAACTCTTTCAATTGTTTTTCTATTCTCTATTTCATTTAATTCTGCTATAATTTTTATTATTTGCTTTCTTCTGGTGCCTGATGATTTCTTTTGTTGCTCTCTTTCTATTTGTTCAAGTTGTAGGGATAATTCTTTGATTTTGCCCCCTTCTTCTTCTTGTGTGTGTGCATTTATTGATATAAATTGACCTCTGAGTACCACTTTAGCTGTTTCCCAAAGGTTTTGATAGGAAGCGTTTTCATTCTCATTGAATTCTATGAATTTCTTTAGTACATCCTTGATGTCTTCTATAACCCAGTTGCTTTTGAGCAGAGTATTGTTTAGTTTCCAAGTGTTTGATTTCTTCTCCCTGCTTTTTGTTATTGATTTCTACTTTTATGACCTTATGATCAGAGAAGATGCTTTGTAATATGTTTTGGATTCTGCTAAGGCTTGCTTTTTGACCTAATATGTGGTCTATTCTAGAGACTGTTCCATGTGCTTTGGAAAAGAAAGTATGCTTGGTTGCTGTTGGATGGAGTGTTCTGTATATATTTATGAGGTCAAGTTGGTTGATTGTGGCATTTAGATCTTCCGTGTTTTTACTAAGGTTCTTTCTAGATGTTCTTTCATCCACCAAAAGTGGTGTGTTGATGTTTCCTACTATAATTGTGGAGCTGTCTATCTCACTTTTCAATGCTGATAGAGTTTGTTTTATGTATCTTGCAGTCCTGACAGTGGGTGCATAAATATTTAATATGGTTATATCCTCCTGGTATATTGTCCTTTTAATCATTATGTAGTGTCCTTCTTTATCTTTTATGATGGAATTAGCTTTAAAGTCTATTTTATCAGAAATTAATATTGGCACTCCTGCTTTTTGTTGTTGTTGTTGTTTGCTTGATGTATTTTTTTTCCATCCCTTGATTTTTAGTTTGTTAATGTCTCTAAGTCTAAGATGTGTCTCTTGAAGGCAGCATATTGACGGATCATGTTTTTTTAGCCATTGTGCCACTCTCTGTCTCTTTATTGGTGCATTTAGTCCGTTTACATTCAGCGTAATTACAGGTAGGTATTTAGTGCTGTCATTTTGATGTCTTTTTTTGTGTGTTGTTGACAGTTTCTTTTTCCTACTTAATTTTTTGTGCTGATTAGTTTATCTTTATATATTGTCTTTTCCTCTCATTCGTTGTTGTTGATTTTGTTTCTGCTGAGTCGCGATTTATTTCTTGCATTTTATTTTGATGAGTAGGTTTGTTAGTCTCCTTTGTGGTTACCTCAATACTTACCCCTATTTTTCTAAGTTTAAACCTAACTTTTATTTCTTTATATCACTTTGTCTTCCTCTCCATATGAAAGATATATGACTACTTTTCTTAGTCTCTCTTTATTGTTTTAGTGTTTCTTCTTTTACATAATGACATCACTATTTCCCTATTTTGAGCTTTTTTTAAATTTTGATTTATTTTTGTGATCTCCCTATCTGAGTTGACATCTAGTTGATCTGTCCAGTGTCCTAGTCTTGGTTTGATATCGGATATTATTGATTTTCTAACCAGATAACTCCCTTTAGTATTTCTTGTAGTTTTGGTTTGGTTTTTACGAATTCCCTAAAGTTCTGTTTATCTGGAAATGTCCTAATTTCACCTTCATATTTGACAGAAAGTTTTGCTGGATATATGATTCTTGGCTGGCAGTTATTTTTCTTCAACGCTTTATATAAGTCATCCCATTGCCTTCTTGTCTGCATGGTTTCTGCTGAGTAGTCCAAGCTTATTCTTATTGACTCTCCTTTGTAGGTGACTTTTCCTTTATCTCTAGCCACTCTTAAAATTCTCTCTTTATCTTCGGTTTTGGCAAGTTTGATTATAATATGTCTTGGTGATTTTCTTATAAGATTTACCTTATATGGAGTTCCATGAGCATCTTGGATAGATATCTTCTCATCTTTCTTGATATCAGGGAAGTTTTCTGCCAACAATTCTTCAACAATTCTCTATTCTCTGTTATCCCTCCCTGTTCTTGTACTCCAATCACTGGTAGGTTATTTCTCTTGATAGAGTCCCACATGATTCTGAGGGTTTCTTCATTTTTTAAAATTCTTTTCATCTGATTCTTCTTCAACTATATTGGTGCCAAGTGTTTTATCTTCAGTCTCACATATTCTACCTTCCACTTCCACAATCTGCTCCTCTGACTTTCTATTGAGTTGTCTAATCCTGTAATTTTATTGTTAATCTTCTGAATATCTGATCGCTGTCTCTCTATGGATTCTTGCAGCTTATTAAATTTTTCATTATGGTCTTGAATAACCCTTTTAATTTCTTCAACTGCTTTATCTGTGTGTTCCTTGGTTTGTTCTGCATAGTGCCTGATCTCCATCCTGATCTTGTTCCTGATGTCTTGAAAAGTTCTGTATATTAATCTTCTGTATTCTGCATCTGGTAGTTCCAGGAAGGCACCTTCATCGAGAAGGTCCCTTGATTCTTTGTTTTGAGAGTTTGTTAAAGCGATCATGTGATTTGATATTGACTGTTGTCTCTGAGCCATTTATAAGTTATTGTATTAGTTTATTTTATGTTTGCTTACTGTATCCTAGCTTCTTGCTTTGTTTTGTTTTGATATGCCCCAATAGGTTGCTTGAGTGAGCTAGCTTGATTATTTTCACCTTTAAAGCTCTAACGTCCTGTCACCAGATGGCTAGAGCTGTTATCAGGTATATAAGCCTAGGAGTCCATTCACTTTTCTTGTATGGATTCAGCTCCAGTGTTCAGGTAGTTTGTCGTCAAGTGTGTGGTACAGTCTGTGTCCTACAGTTTTAGAGGGGCAGGGGTGATTGGTGTAGGTACAGGTATCTGGTTGCAGCAGGGGTCGTGCTCTGGGACAAGGCAGGGGGCTGACAACAGTCCCCTGAGTGTCTCTGAGGAAAGCACGTCCCTATACCCTAGAGCACACACGTGGGTGGGTTTTGCAGATGGACCATGGGCACCCAATGCTTTTGGTTGTAAGGACTGGGAGGTACCAGTTATCCTTGGACCCCTGTCTCAGGTACTGGGTGAAGTGAGTGGAGCCACCAGTCCTTAAGCCCCTGATGTGGATAGATGAGGACCCTGTTTAGTAGGCAAAGTGGTGTCAAACATCAAACACCCACCTATCCACTGCACAGCTGAAATGGTTGCAGTCTTCCAACAAGGGCCTATTCTCCTAAAATAGGCCCACACAGGTCCATGCAAGGGGGAAAGTTATTCAAAGTCCATGGACCATTTATGCCTGGACAGAAGCTGCTTCTGTCATGAGCTCCCCAGGTTAGTGGAGCTGGCAAATTATCTTTTCCCCCAATTGTGAATTTATACCTTCTCCTAGGCTAGGAGAATGGTTCAGGGTACTCAGCAGGACCTATCTCAGGCCCAGGGAAATCGACAGCCACTGAAGCCAGCTTAGGGGCTGGGGGCGTGGTAAAATATATGCAACTACTTAGTTTTTGCTGAGAATGCCGTTCTTCTCTGGTTCTGGAGGTGTGAATTAGGCTGTGCAGCTGGCTGCTTCTCCTTGAGAAAACTGCAGCCAAATGCTACCACCAGCCCACTGCAGTCATTTCCAGAAATGGTGCCTGAGGATCCCTGGCGATTCAGGTCTGGCAACTCCTCTCTGCTTCTAAACTGTCTCTCCCTCCCCCTGACACTCAGTCCATTTTTTAACTTTGCCTTTGATGTTCAGGGCTCCTAGCTGGTCGTAAAAATAATTGTTTCACTTGTTTTTTCAGGTCTTTTTTGTAAGAGGGATCACTGGAAGCTCCTGACTACTCTTCCATCTTGGCCCTACCTCAGAAATTTTTAATATTAGCAAATCAAATCCAGCAGTATATAACAAGGATAATAAAACATGACAAGCTGGGGTTTGCTCCAGGAATGCAAGATTGGTTTAACACACACACACACAAAAAATCAATCAATATAATTCATCATTTTATCAGCTAAAAACATTTCTAAGGGATATTTTAAAAGGCCTAAATAAATAGAGATACATGATGTTCATGGATTAAAAGACAAAATAGTGTTAGGATGACAATTCTCCTCAATTAGATCTGTAAATTCAATGTAATCCGAATTGAATTTTCAGCAGGCTTCTTTGTAGAAATTGATGAACTAATTAAAATTCATATGGAAATGCAAGTGATCAAGAGTAGCCAAAACAACTTAGAAAAAGAAGAACAACACATAAGATTTGCACTGCTAGGTTTATAGCTTACTCTATAAAGCTATAGTAAGCAAGGCAGGGTGGTACAGCAACAAGATACACAAAAACATAAATGGAACAGAATATATAAGTCCAGAAATAGATCCACAGATACATGGTCAATTTTTAATAAAAGTACTAAGGTTATTCAATGAGGAAAGGTTGGTCTTTTCATTAAATGGTTCTGGAACAACTAAATATTCATAAGCAAAAAATAAATTTTGACTCTTACCTTATTAACTCAAAATGGTTCATACACATAAGTATGTAGCTAAAACTATAAAAATTCTAAGAGAAAACAGACAAAAATCTTTGTGTCCTGGAAAGTCAAAGATTTCCTAGATAGAATATGAAAAGCATGAACCATAAGAGAAAATATTGATATATTGGATTACATCAACCTAAAAATGTTTGCTCTTCAGTGGATACTGTTAAGAAAATATAAATGCAGTTCTCAAACTGAGAGAAAGTATTTGCAAACTATACATCTAATAATGGACTTGATCCTGAATATATAAAGAATCCTTACAACTCAATAGTAAGGTGACAAATGACCCAATTTTTTTTTTAAGTGGGCAAAAGATTTAAACAGTCATTTCATCAAAGAACATACATGAATGACAAAGCACATGAAAATATGTTCAACATTATTAGTCATTAGGGACATGTAAATTAAATTCACAGTGTGATACCATTATACAACCACTGGAAAGGAATAGCTAAAACTGAAAAGACTGACAATATCAACTGTTGGTGCAGATGTGAAGCAATTGGAATCCTCATAACTTGCTACTGGGAATGCAAAATGATACAGCTATTTGGAAAACAGTTTAGCAGTTTCTTATAAAATTAAACATATTCCTACCATCCAACCCAGCAATTCCACTCCTAGATAATTAAAAAAATTTACTCAAGAGAAATTAAAACATATATCAATCCAAAGACTTACCCATATGTTTAAAGCAGCTTTATTAATAATAGCTAAAAAATATTGTCCATTGTAGATATAACTCAAATGTCCATCAACTGATGAACAGATAAATAAAGTATATCCGTAAATTAGAATAATGCTCAACAATAAGAAAGAAACCAATGACTGATACATGAAATTATGTGGATGAGTTTCAAAAGCATTTTGCTAAGTGAAAGAAGTCAGACACAAAAGGGTACATGTACGATTCCATTTGTATGAAATTTTAGAAAAGACAAAACCATAGCTATGGAAAGTAGATCAGTGGATGCTAGAAGCTAGGAGAGACTAGGGGATTTGCTGTAAAGAAGACTTTTTGGGATTATAAATGTATCTTCTATCATGATTTTAATAGAGGGTAAATGACTCATCAAGCAGTATACTTAAAAAGAAAAACAATACAACAAAAGAATGAAAGATCATTTATCAGGGATGTTCTGGAAGGAACTCATGCACAGGGAAGAAGACTGTTGCTGTTGTTGTTAGGTACCTTTGAGTTGGTTCCAATTGGTAGTGAACCCTATGTACAACAGAACAAAATACTGCCTGGTCCTGCACCATCCTCGCAATCTTTGTTATATTTGAGCGCATTGTTGCAGTCACTGTGTCAATGCATCTCATTGAGGGTCTTCCTCTTTTTTGCTGATCGTCTTACTTTACCAAGCATGATGTCTCTTCTGACAACATGCCCAAAGTACACGAGACGAAGTTTCCCCATCTTTGTTTCCAAGGAGCACTCTGGCTGTATCTCTTCCAAGACAGACTTGTTCATTCTTTTGGCAGTCCATGGTATATTCAATATTCTTCACCAACCCCATAATTCAAGGGCATTAATTCTTCTTTGGTCTTCCTTATTCATTGTCCAGCTTTTGCATCCATATAAAGCAATTGAAAATATCATGGCTTGGGTCAGGTACACCTTAGTCCTCAAAGTGACATCTTTACTTTTTAATACTTTAAAGAGGTCTTTTGCAGCATATTTGCCCAATGCTGCTCATCGTTTGATTTCCTTACTGCTGCTTTCATGGTTGTTGATTGTGGATCCAAGTAAAATGGAATCCTTGACAATGTCAATCTTTTCTCCCTTTATCATGATGTTGCTTATTGGTCAACTTGTGAAAGTTTTTATTTTCTTTATGTTGAGGTGTAATCCATACTGAAGGCTATAGTCTTTGATCTTCATCAGTAAGTGCTTCAAGACCCTTTCGCTGAGGACTTAAGGAGGACCGAGCTAGATCAATTGCCCATCCTGGCTGCACATTAGAATCACCCAAGCAGCTCTTCATGAATACCAAAGCCCAGTTGTTCTGATTCTATTGGACTAAACTAGAGAATTCAAAGGTGTCTTCTAACACTAAACACTGAAATTTCACTGCCTTTGGATTTTTTTTTTTAAGTTTAAGTGGAATTAATTTGGCAATGTTATTGCATCCAACCTCTCCCAGCTACCTGGTTGCCTTGCCAAGAGTATTTTCAAAACCATTAGACAGTATGCTGAATGGTTTAGCAATTATAACTTTAAAATGCAGGTTATAGAAAAACAGATATTCTTTGAACTATAGCTGAGATACAGTACCCCAGGAACATATGTGAATTTCCCAAATGGCCTAATCCTAAACATACATAGATGTATACTTATTATGAACCATCAGAAAGCCCTACGATTAGTCAATTTTCATGAACAGTGTTTGTGGGTGTGGGTGTGTAAGGAGTTTTTATTATTCAATATTGTTGTCATTGTGTGCTGTCTTGACTCATAGAGGCCCCATATAACAGAGTAGAATGGCCCCATAGGGTTTTCTTTGCTGTAATCTTTACAAAAGCAGATCACCAGGTCTTTCTCCCAAGGAGCGCTGGGTGAATTCGAATAGCCAACCTTTGGTTAGTAGCCAAGTTCTCAATGTTTTCAACAGTAGGGATCATTTTATTATTCAATAACATCCCTTTAAATCTTATTTTTATGCCTTAATAATTGTCTGGAATCCAAGATTATTTTATAAATTGTCTTATTATATTCACCTTGTGACTTTAAGGAACTAAATTTTCTCCTGATATAGGTGAGAGATTAAAAGGAATGTTTTCTACAAAGTTACATGTTAAAAGCGTTCTGATTTTCAAAGTCAAGGAACGTGTAAATAGTTACGTGAAAAGATACTTCAGTAGGTTGGTCTTCCTTGATTTACTTTTATATGTAAATCCCTTGTCTGTTATTTCTCAAGTCTCCCTCCAAATTCTTTTCGTTTTCTTCTTTAATCATAGAGTTTCAATGACACAAGCTGTAGAGAGCCAATTCACGAGCCCTGAATTTGTTGAGCCAGATTTTTGGTATAAGAGCCAGATGATTCTGAGTTTTTTTAATTGATTCATAGTTCATGTCTTATCTCCTCAAATAGATCTTGCATTTCTTATATCCTCATAGCATTTAGCACAATGTTAGACACTGAATTAATAATATATTGTTTGGATTCTAAAAAACATTTTTCACATTTTAACATTTCTGAAATAAGGATACACCTAATAATCCATATATTCATTTAATGTAATATTCTTAACATTTTCTAAGAAAACTATTTAAATTGATGACATCTTAGAATTGAGGAAAGGTGGTATATTTTGACTGGGTATTTGTATTCTCAGTGGAATATGTAGACTCCACCATTATATCGTCATCTACTTTACAGGCATGTTCCTCTCTAACAAGAAATTAATAAGAGAACTTATAATAAGCAGTAGTGAATACACACATTCCCTTATTAGGCAAGATTTCATCTCCCTTTCCCACACCTCCAACTCCCTCTTCCCATTCCATACACATGTCAAAAATGCAAATGACCAGATTATGCATGACTATTGCACGGGTTGAACAACCTCAGATGATTAGCAGTTCAATGCTATCTCCTCTGTTTATAAAAAGGGAGGAAACTGAGAAGTTATTTCTTAAGCAAGTTAAAATATTTCAGACCTGCTCTAAATGATATGTAAAAACAAATTTGGACCCCACGTTTCCCAAATTCCTGATATCCTTGAATGTATCCTGCCAGGGACACTCTAGTGTGAGCTATTAGTATCACTTCTGAACTAGAAGGAACTAAGTCAAAACTGAATATCTGATAAATGAGCCTCATGTTTATAAAGCCAGGGTGTTCGCAAAAATGTTATGCTCAGTGCAACAACTTGAAGAGGGTAGAATTCAAGTTCAATGTACATTGAAATGTCTTTCAATGTATTTAATTTTAGATGCATATGCTACCTACAAATGTGAAGAAGTTTTTATGAGAAAGGACAAAACCATATGAGTGGCTGGAATAAAATGTTTTTCAATATTAGAAAAAAAAAAAAAAAAGACCAAGCTAATCATTCATCCTATTGCCAGAGTCACACTGTGCAAATAAGTCTTCCCATACTTCAATTTTATTTAACATCCAAAGTGAACTCCAACGAAGTCAATATGCTAAGCCAGAGTAAAGTCTCATCATTGATACCTATTATAATGCTTCCTAGACAGTCTCAGGAAAAAAAACAGACTAAAGGAGGAAGACCATGAGATTCACCCTACAAGGCTCCACTGGAATGAACCATGATTCAAAGAATAAATTTTGTTTCTTTCCTCTAATATTCTGTATAGTTGACTCTCATTATTCATGGTAGTTATATTTTATAAAGTTGCTGCAACACGGAATCAGAAAATACTGAACCATTGCTCCAAGAAGAAATACAGGATTAAGTTCTTGGGAGGCTCTGGTCACATTTTTGTCAACCAATAAATACATATCTTGTGTTATGTGTGCTCCTGTTTAAAGATAGCTTATTTAATATAGATTGTTGATTCATTAACACTGAACTCATACCCAAGAACACTATCTCATGCTTGAATGAAACTTATGTAATACATGCCATTTCTCTGTAAGGCTCTTAGGAACACTAGACAGCACTTGAGCACTACACTTGGGGGCCATCTTAAACAGTGAAATCACTAACAAAAAGCACAAGAATACAAAAAACATGGCACTAAATAGACCTAGAAAAGTATACTTGTTTATCATATGAGAGCTGATGTCCCAGGACTGAGCAAGGGGTCATTCTGCTATACATAAGGTCACTATGAGAAGGAAGCGACTCCACAGCACTTAACAACATGAGAACTGGAACAAAGAGACCTTAGCTGGGACCTTGTGCTTTGGGCAACTCAAATTTTTCTGCTGCTTTGTGCATGTTCATGAACGACTGTGAAGTGCTGCAAATATTGATTTTGGGGTTACAAAAAAATTTTAGGGAGTAGGTGAATTCACAAATATGGAATCTGAGAACAGTGAGGATCAACTTGCTTTTTAGACCAAACCACAAGGACATTTTTGAGCATTACTATGTAGATGTCTCTTTGCTACTATTTGCATTCAAATTGGGCAAAAACGTCAAGATGCAATCCATAAAAAACATCAGAATAGAGAACAATAACTTGGCAATTTCCAGTTTGAAGGTGACCTCCAGTCTGCCTTTATGTAATTAGGACTTGTTACTTCTCTAGTACAACCTTTTCACCTTAAGTTTCTTGCTTTGGCTGAGTCTGATAGGGAAGAGTACAGAGGGTTGACTTCTGGGTACCCAATTAAGTAGATGTTACATTTTCAAGATATTCCTGTTTTCTTCTAACTAAAATAAACTTGAAAGTCAATTTAAGGAAATAAACATTTTTAAAATTTTCAATTTGGACATATTTCTAATTTCAGATGTTGCAGGAGGTATTAAAAAAGAAAAAAAACCATAGTGAGGTTAATGATAAAAGTTGACCCCTGAACTTTGCATTACTGTACAGATAATAAATGCTTTATAGAGCTTTTCTACTTGGAATGATATTGGAAATAACTCACTTAAATATTAGCGGATATTTAGGAGGCAAAAGGGAAAGAAAAGATTAGAAGAGATTTCCAGGTACCTTCTGTGGCAGATGGAGATGGCTTGCTGTCCTTTGATGAGAAGCCCAGCAGTTGTTGGGAAAAGAGATGCTTGTAGAGACACAGAAAGGATACAGCTAGAGATAGAGATAGACTCTGACAATCAGGCAGAAGGAAAGACAAGTCAGGAATGCAATGCTTCAGGGAACCATCGCTGCCTTCTAGATCAGAAGCTGGAGTTGAAACCATCATCTTCTGGGGTACAGGTCCAGTGGGGGCTCCCCTCCTGAATTAGAAATGGGCAGAATGTTAGTGTTGAGCCCCCTTTAGAGCACGGACTTGAAAGGGAAGATTGAGGAAGGAGGAAGATGGCAGTTCCTGTCATTGGTGGTAGCAGGAGAATGAAAGCTCCCCACATAAAAAGTGACTGACACTCCTGAATGGGGAGTCCCCTGCTCTAAGCCTGCTTCTTTTGACATTGTCTTGTGTAGGGAAGTTATTCTGAAACAAAAAAGAGTTGTGCCTACTTTTCTGAGGATATTTGGCATTGTCTGAAGATTATTGTAATTGAAAGAGTTCATGCCTAATCTTGTCATTACTGTGAATGAGGCTTTCCTTTCCTTTCCTTCACTCCTATTTTCTCATCTACCTCTGAAGCTGCAGACCCGAAAGAAAAAAAAAATCCCCTAGATCTGCATCTCCACTCTCCCCTCTCCAGGTTCTGATGGCTGAGGGTTTGGAGGTAGCTGGCAGGGATGAAGTGGTAGTAGCCAGAATGAGGTGATGTGAGAACTGTGGCCAGTTTACTGGGGCCTCATGAGGGCAGTGGGAAATACTTGAACCCTAGGGTCCATCTGCTCCTGGCATTCTTCAGATTCAGAGGGAGCTTCAGCTGGAAAATGGTGAAGCTGGGACATGCATGAATGTGACTAGACTGAACTGCAATTAGGTACTGGTCAATAGGGGATTCCTCAAGGAAAACAAGGCCATCAATTCTCAATGTCCAACCTCAGCTTTTCTTTTCTTGCCTATTTTATGTCCCAGCTCTCCAGAGTGGAACCCACTGAGCTCTCCTGTCACTATTCCACCCTATCCCCTTGACTCTCAACTGACTACATATCTGTCTCTGAATTTAAGGCAAGAAAAATGTTGCAGCCTAAGCCTCTCCCCCCACAGTCTAAGGTTTAATCCAGGGATGCTTCAGTGTGGAGCCACTCTTATCAAATCACTTGGCTCCTGCGCAGTTTCCAAATTTGGTCTCTTCTTCCCCTTTTTTGCCCCAGTTCATAGAATTGGACCCAGATTCTGTTCTACTCATCTTGTTTAAGCCTCTAATACCCTCATTTAAATAGCCTGATATTTAGCTTTTATCCAAAAACCGGTTACGAGAATAATTTTGTAAGAAAAATAATTTGAGAGATAGCCTCTGTCTTCCCCCAGACATTCAAAGCTCAGTAGGCTAGGCTAAGTTAAAGTAGTTCCTGGAGAGGCTGCTCATTTAGACCTAATTCCTATGCTCATTCATGTACAATACATTCTCTGAGCATCATTCTCATATAATACTTTGACTTTCTCTTTGTTTATGTGCTACCTATTTCTGAAGATAATTTGATTTGGTTCACAAAATGACAAACACAAAATTAAAAAAAAATGGAAATAAAGAGAATGATAGGTTAAGGGTAGCAAAGCAGATATTAAAACTAAACTCCTACCATTACATAAAAGGAGCATAAAACCTAGTTTTAAGTCTTATGGAAGAAAAAACAAAGAAGGAAATATAACACTCGGGAGGAAGGAGCATATCAATTCTTCATAAGAGATAAAGTTTACCCTCTTTTCTAACCAAGAGGAATTTTGTACATGGGCACTGTCTGGAAGGCAAGGAGAGGTTCAGTGGATAATGTTCTTATCCAAAGCTTTACAGAAAATGAAGAAGGGGTACTGGTAAAAACCATTTGTATAGTCACCTTTGGTAAAAGTACTACAGGTGACACAGAGAAAAGAACAGCTCATTTCTGCAGAGCCTTCACCAAGAAGAAAGCAACATTAGTGCTGAGTGTAATTTCACCAGACAAAAATAAGAGAATGGGGATCTTCCTGAAGCAAAGGTGTGAAGTCAATTTTATGTTCACGGAACATAAAAAGTCTGAGAGTGCTGGTCCAAGACATAAGGAGTGTATGGAAATGGGCTAGTATAGACCAGATACACATCCTGAGTCCCTGGTTTTGGAGGATGTTCTCCAAGTTTGAGTGAACCAGATGGATATTCCCTTACTAATACTGAGCCCTTGCTCAACTTTAAAATTAGACCTGAAGGGCTTCCCATGCAGAACAGAAGATGCGAGCATCTCTCTGTGCACAGGCACAGTCTAGCTTGTGGAATGGAGGGGTTTCTCTTTGTATTCCAGGTTTGCAGATCAACTTTAGGTTTTCTTTGGTCTCTACTTCAAAAATTTGATGGGAAATGGAGACAAGAGCATCTTTTAGTGAAATTAAGTTCCCTCAGGCCACAGGTGGTCAAAGTTCCTCAGCACAGTGAGGAGACACCCAGAGACAGCTAACCTGAGGTATTGAAGGTGACATAAATTGGCCCCATGTGGCATGCCTCTTGAGATTATTTGGGCCAGAGCTAGGCACCCTGTTTGGAAGTCAGACAAATGTGTTTGTATGGAGCTTAGTTATGAAAATGCCTTCATTAATGACCCCTTGAGATTTAGTAAAAGTTTAAGGAGAGTTGTACCAGATCCCCTTGTGGGAAAGGCCTCCATTTAATCGCATCCTCTACGGCCCTAGTAGCAGAGTGGTTAAGATCTCCGCTACTAACCAAAAGGTAGGCAGTTCAAATCCACCAACTGCTCCTTGGGAACCTAATAGGGCAGTTCTACTCTGTCCTATAGGGTTGCTTTGAGTCAGAATCGACTCGATGGCAATGGGTTTAGTGACATTTTTTTTAGTCTGTAGTTTTGTGATCGGAGTTGGTTCTGGATATGCCAGAAATTATTAAGCACTTGAATACCACATCTAGTATATGAGCTTGGAAAACCTGGCAGCAGATTAGGGCACTAATTCCAAAAGAAGAGCTTCCTCTCCCCTTGTACCTAATTTCACAGATGCAAGGGGTGATGCAAGCCTGTAGCTCAGTCAGGAAGAAGGCACAGTTAGCACTCCCACAAAAGCATTCATGGACTATCCTGAGCTATCTATCCACATTCCTTCCGTGGCTTTTCATTCTCAAGAGAAAAATCTGGGGCTAGAGTTGAAAATTTTGAAACACATACAATCATCATTTAAAAAGGCTTGGCATTGTGACTTGTGAGTGTTGGCTCTAACTACTTCTCCAGGGCAAAATTCTGACAAATCACTTATTGATGAATCAATTGTCCTGAATGCCAGTTACCATTACAAGATGTTACCGAGAGATATGGTAATTCCTCTTCAGAACACTATTGCTTTATGTCCATTGCTAATCGTGGGAGGGAAAGCTGTGCTAGTTTCTAAGATAAAAATAATCCAACAGCTAGACATATAATAATCCTTGTCCTGTAAATTCCATTCTAACAGTCACTTGTGTTCATGACAATAGAGTTTGAAGACATATTCTAACCTGTCAAAGAGTTCCAAACCACATGCATAAATACGAACTAGATATGCTGAGCTATTTCCTGAATATAAGTCTGGCACCTCTTGAAGCAGCATTAATACCTTTAGATCCCTGATATTTGAATACAACATTGCAGACGTAATTTACTGACTTGTACTTGAATGGTTTAAGGAAGTGAATGTATCCATATTTATCTAGCAGTAGATAAACCTTTTTTTTTTTTAATTTTTATTGCGCTTTAAGTAAAAGTTTACAAATCAAGTCAGTCTCTCAAACAAAAACTTACATACACCTTGCCACATACTCCCAATCGCTCTCCCCCTAGTGAGACAGCCTGTTCCCTCCCTCCGCTCTCTCTTTTCATGTCCATTTCGCCAGCTTCTAACTCCCTCTACCCTCTCATCTCCCCTCCAGGCAGGAGATGCAGTAGAGAAACGATTTGACATTAGGAAAACCTAGGTTAGTTAATAATGGTCTGTCAGTACAGTAGCAACTCAAATTCACCGTTATTTCTGTTTTCTGAAAACAAATGCAAGTATCTCTGTCCAGTACACTCGGACCAAGGAAGTCAATCTCTGTATCGTATTACAAAATTCTTCTTTACTGTCCATCTCTGCCGAGAGCTAAAAACATGGCACCCAAGAAGTCATATGCCTGTAAGTTTGCATAGTTTTATGCTTTTACCTATGCTTTTGCCCTTCCTACCTTCTAAGCGGGTGCCATGGTAGCACAGTGATTAAGAACTTGGCTGTTAACCGAAAGGTTGGCAGTTCTAATCCGCCAGCCTTTCCTTGGAAACTCTGATGGGGCAGTTCTACTCTGTCCTATAGGGTTGCCATAAGTTGGAATCGACTTGACAGCAACAGATTTGTTTTTTTGGTTTTACCCTCTAAGGGGTTTTCTTTGTGTCTGTGTTTGCAGAGACTATGAGCTCCTCAAAGACTGGGATTCTCTCTTATTCATCTCTGTGCCCTCCTGCCCCTACTTTCCCTTGCTCCTTTGTGTCTGACGAAGTAACAATCAAAAAGTGCTCAATAGATGACTGTTGAACAAAATAATAAATAAATATAACTAGATGGTTCAAAAATTCAGGAGTGGAACTAAAAGAGCATTTTTTTTTCTTTTGTATCGTGGAAAAATAAAATTTATTTTAAATTAAATTATTTTATTTAAAACAATCATCTCCCAATAAAGAGTTAACTATAATGGAAGGAGAATTAGAACGACCATGGAAGGTTTGTAAAGGCCCTGTTCTAGTCACATAGGGTGCATCCTATAACTTTTCAGTCATTCTCTAGTCCCCAAATATCCCTATTGTATGCCATTACTCTCATTAATCATTTCCAGTAGCAGTACAAGAACTATATTCAATAGGTTGCTTTGTACTTTAATATGGAGATCCTGCCTCTGGAAGTACTACTTTTCTTAGCCAAAATGATCACAGCTTTGATCTGAAATTATTTTGCTTACAATTGTCAACAATGAAAAGAAATACAAAAATTGCCACTGGGGCATTTTATATACCTACCCTTGAGTCCCTCTGTGGTGCAAACAGTTAAGCATTTGACTACGAACAGAAAAGTGGGCAGTTCGAATCCACCTAGTGGCACCAGGTGACCTGCCTCTGTAAGCTCACAGAATTGAAAACCCAATGGCAGTTCTACTCTGCACACATGGGGCCGCCATGAGTTGGAATCAACAGCAACTAAGTACAACCACAACTCTTGTTCAAGTCACCCAAGGTAAGCTTGGTATTTGTCACCACTGTGTTACATGAGGAAACCCTGGTGGTGTAGTAGTTAAGTGCTAGGGCTGCTAACCAAAGGGTCAGCAGTTCAAATCTGCCAGGCGCTCCTTGGAAACTCTATGGGGCAGTTCTACTCTGTCCTGTAGGGTCGCTATGAGTTGGCATCGGCTCGACGGCACTGGGTTCGGTTTGGTTTTGGTTTTGGTGTTACATGAGGAAACCCTAGTGGCGTAGTGGTCAAGTGCTACGGCTGCTAACCAAAGGGTCGGCAGTTTGAATCTACCAGGCGCTCCTTGGAAACTCTATGGGGCAGTTCTACTCTGTCCTGTAGGGTCGCTATGAGTTGGAATCGACTCAAGGGCACTGGGTTTGGGTTTTTTTTTGGTGTTACATGAACTACTTTGGCATATTTCTAGGTAAACTTACCACTGAGGTGGAGCACTCTGCATGCTAAATTGAGACAGAATGAGAATCATATTGCCATATTTTTCATTTAAGATGTTTTTACTCAGGAAGTACCAGGAAACTCAGTATGTTTAAGCAATAAGGGAATGTGCTGGTAATAGCTAGAATAGTTGGAAGTCCAGAAATAGGGCCGCTAACACACAATATAATAGGTTTGGTTTCTTTGTCCTTTGTTTTTCTTGTTTCTAATTACTTTGTATGTTGCTTCATCCTTAATATGGCAGCAAGGTAGCTGCATCTTTTCTGGTCCTCACATTTACACATGACAATAAAAGAGGGGCAAAAAGGCTGTTCTTTCCTGTGTTCTCTCTTAAGATGAAGGAAATATTTCTGAGAAGCTCTGCAAATGTCGTCCTACATCTCACTGACCAAAATCTCATACTCAGGGGCATGCTATATCTTGACTATTGTCTCAGTTGTCTAGTGTTGCTATAACAGAAATGCTACAAGTGGATGACTTTAACAAAGAGAAGTTTATTCTTTCACAGTCCAGTAGGCTAGAAGTCCAAAATTCAGGGCGCTGGCTTCAGGCGAAGGTTTTCTTTCTCTGTCGGCAGTGGAGGGATGTCCTTGTCATCAATATTTCCTTGGCCTGGGAGCATCTCAGTGCCAGAACCTCAGGTCGAAAGGATGCGTTCTGCTCCCAGCATTGCTTTCTTGGTGGTATGAGGTCCCCATGTCCCTCTGCTCACTTCTCTCTTTTATATCTCAAAAGAGATTGGCTTAAGACACTATCTAAACTTTGGTGAAGGGTAAGACAGTACTCAATACCTGGGAAGCTCACACAACCTGTACAAAGCAAGGTCATGGTAGCTCATAGACACAGCCAAACTCCCTGAGGGACCAAATTGCTGGGCTGAGGGCTGTGGGGACTAAGGTCTTGGGTAACATCTAGCTCAAATGGCATAAAACATAGTTTATAAAGAATATGTTCTACATTCTACTTTGGTGAGTGGCATCTGGGGTCTTAAAAGCCTGTAAGCGGCCATCTAGGATACTTCACTGGTCTCACCCTATTGGAAGCAAGGAAGAATGAAGAAAACTAAACATACAAGGGAAAGATAAGTCCAAAGGACTAATGGACCACATCTACCACAGCCTCCACCAGATTGAGTCCAGTAAAACTAGATGGTACCTGGCTACCACCACTGACTGCTCTGACAGGGATCATAATAGTGGGTCCTGGACAAAGCTGAAGAAAAATTTAGAATAAAATTCAAAAAGAAAGACCAGGCTCGCTGATCTGATAGAGACTGGAGAAACCCTGAGAGTATGGCCCCCAGACACCCCTTCAGCTCAGTAATGAAGTCACTCCTGAGGTTTACCCTTCAGCCAAAGATTGAACAGGCCCATGGAACAAAATAAGACTAAGGGGGCACACCAGCCCTAGGGCAGGGACTGGAAGGCAGGAGAGGACAGGAAAGCTGATAATAGGGAACCCAGGGTTGAGAAGGGAGAGTGTTGACATGTCTTGGGGTTGTTAACCAATGTCATAAACAATGTGTGTACTAACTGTATGATGAGAAACTAGCTTGTTCTGTAAACCTTTATCTAAAGTACAATTAAAAAATAATAATAAGACACTATCTAATCTTGTAGACCTCATCAATATAACTGTCATTAATCCATCTTACTACATCATAGTGATAGGATTTATAACACATTAGGGAAATCACATCAGGAGATAAAATGGTAGACAATTATACAGTCACACAAGGGAATCATGACCTAGCCAAGTTGACAGATATTTTGGGGGGGCACAATTCAATCCATGACATTCTACCCTTTGGCCCCCCAAAATTCATGCCCTTGCCACATGTAAAACATATTCACCCCATCATATCATAACAAAAATCTTAACTCAATTCCAAGTCCAAAATCCAAAAATTCCCCTTCATCTGTGAAATCTAGAATACAAGTTATCTGCTTCCAAAATACAATGGCAGAATAAGGCACAAGCTAGACATTTCCATTACAAATGGGGGACATTGGAGGGAGGGAAGTCACAACAGGCACCAAGCAAGTCAGCAGAACACATAACATTAGCCCTCAAAGCTTGAAAATAATCCTCTGTTCTCTGAGACCGTTGACACAATAGCCCTGCCCTTCACACTCTAGGTATTGGTCACACTCCTCAGCCCTGGGCTTTAGCTCCACCTTCCAGGCCCACTGGAACGGCAACTCTGCTCCCTTGACTTTACGTGTGCCATTCTCTTAGTCCATCTGAGTGGCGATGCCACCCTTAGAAACACCAGAGGCCATGGCTTCACCCTTTGAAATCCCAGAGGTCAACCCATACCTTTAGAGACTGAGGTAGCTCGGCTTCCTGTGTTCTTCTCTTCAGCTTCTGCTTCCTGGTTTCTTGGCCTCTCAGCTCTTTGGGCCTCACACCTGCATCTGCCCTTCTGGGGCAAGTGTTCCAAAGCTCTGTAGCTCTATCGCTAAGTGCCTGGAGGTACCCCACTCCTCCAAGAAACCTCCTGTAAACAGGTACTCAGCTTTCTTGCTCCTTGGGTCCACAAGCCTAGCTCCACCTATAAGTTCCTAGAGGCACCCCGCTCCACCAGGAAGCCTTCTGAGCACAGGCACTGACCTGTCTTGCTCTGTGGGTTGGCTACAGTGCTGTCTGGTGCTGTTCTCCTAGTTCTGCTGCTGCTGCTGGTTCTCCGCTGCTGCTGGGTTTCTGTCACTGCTGCTCCTTTATCCATTCACAGTTGCAAAACCACTTCCACATTTTAGGTATCCGTTAGAGCAACGCCCCACTCTCTCGGTACCAAATTCCGTCTTGGTCATCTAGTGCTGCTATAACAAATACCACAAACAGATGACTTTAACAAAGAGAAAATTATTCTCTCACTGTCAAGTAGGCTACAAGTCTGAATTCAGGGCATCAGTTCCAGGGGAAGGCTTTCTCTCTGTGTTGGCTCTGGAGGAAGGTCCCCGTCATCTGTCTTCCCTTGGTCTGAGAGCATCTCAGTGCAGGAACCTCAAGTCCAAAGGATGCGCTTTGCTCCCGGCTCTGCTTTCTTGGTGGTATGAGGCCTCCATGTCTCTCTGCTCACTTCTCTCTTTTATATCTCAAAGAGATTGGCTTAAGACACTACCTAATCTTATAGACCTCATCAATATAACTACTGTTAATCCATCTTATTGGAAACCCTGGCAGCATAGTGGTTAAGTGCTAGAGCTGCTAACCAAAAGGTAGGCAGTTCAAATCCACCACGCGCTCCTTGGAAACCCTATGGGGCAGTTCTACTCTGTCCTATAGCGTCACTATCATTCAGAATTGACTCGATGGCCATGGGTTTAATCCATCTTATTAGGTGCCGTCAAGTCAGTTCCGACTCATAAAGACCCTATGCACAACAGAACAAAACACTGCCCAGTCCTGCGCCATGCCCACATAAGTAGGAAAATCATATAAAATGGTGGTCAATCACATAAAATGTTGGAAAATCACACAATACTGACCATCACGGCCCAGCTAAGTTGACAGATATTTTGGGGACACAATTCAATCCATGACAACTGGTTTAGGACTAGGTTCCTGAATCTCCCTAGTCAGGAAGAGGGGGATAGCTGAGATGATCAGTACTCACTACTGAAACTGGGGTCATTCCCCCAGTCACATGACTTCTATACAAAGCAGGGATGGGAAGCGGCATGAAGGAAAAAACTACCATTTTTACCCACACCACCATGGTGCCAGGATTATCTGAAAAATTATTAAAAACAGCTTTCTTTGATACTCTTGGCTAAGGTGACACTTCTGAAACTTACCAAAATTAAGAAAAAGGATATAACAAGAGGTGGGCAACAATGTCAAATCATATACTATAAAAATACCCATCAAATATTATAAAATAAAGAAGGACATTGACAGATAACACATACTTGCTCAGACTTCAGGAAAGATATAGATGAGCTCAAAAAAAAAAAGTGTTATTTCCCAAAAGGCACACCTAAGGATATTGTGACTAGAAGACCAAGTTTTGGCTATATGGTAGGCAACTGGAATGGCTACAGGAAATTTTAATGTGACAGAGGTTGACAGACATAACAGCCCATACGTTGTTGTTGTTGTTAGGTGCCATCAAGTCAGTTCCAACTCATAAAGACCCTATGCACAACAGAACAAAACACTGCCTGGTCCTGCACCATGCCCACAATCGTTATGCTTGAGCCCATTGTTGCAGCCACTGTGTCAATCCACCTTGTTGAGGGTCTTCCTCTTTTCCGCTGACCCTGTGCTTTACCAAGCATGACATCCTTCTCCAGGGACTGATCTCTCCTGACACCATGTCCAAAGTATGTAAGAAGCAGTCTCTCCATCCTTGCTTCTAAGGAGTATTCTGGTCATACTTCTTCCAAGACAGATTTGCTCATTCTTTTGGCAGTCTGTGTTATATTCAATATTCTTCTACAACACCACAATTCAAAGGCATTGGTTCTTCTCCTGTCTCCCTTATTCATTGTCCAGCTTTCATATGCATGTGATGTGATTGAAAATACCATGGCTTGGGTCAGGCACACCTTGGTCTTCAAGGTGACATCTTTTCAACGTTTAAAGAGATTCTTTTTCAGCAGATTAGCCCAATGCAATGCGTCTTTTGATTTCTTGACTGCTGCTTCCATGGGTGTCGATTGTGGATCCATGTAAAATGAAATCCTTGACAACCTCAATCTTTTCTCCATTTATCATGATACTGCTGATTGGTCCAGTTGTGAGGATTTTTGTTTTCTTTATGTTGAGGTGTAATCCATACTGAAGGCTGTAGTCTTTGGTCTTCATCAGTAAGTGCTTCAAGTCCTCTTCACTTTCAGCAAGCAAGGTTGTGTCATTTGCATAATGCAGGTTGTTAATGAGTCTTCAATCAATCCTGATGCCACATTCTTCTTCATATAGTCTAGTTTCTCTGATTATTTGCTTGGCATACAGATTGAATAGAGCCAATATGAGGATCCAATATACACATGAATAGACTTTCTGAAGAATAGAACACAACAAGTGAAAAAGAAAAAAGGTATTCAGGAATACAGTGGAAGAAAACTTTTCTGAAATAATTGATAAATTCATTCTACGGGTTGAAAGGAAAACCTTAACCTGGGGGGAAAAAAAAGAATTTTATCAGCTATAACTAAACTAACCCACTCCTGTTGAGTCAATTCCAACTCATAGCAACCCTATTGAACAGAGTAGAACTGCCCCATAGAGTTTCCAAGGAGCACCTGGTGGATTCAAACTGCCAACCTTTTGGTTAGCAGCCGTAGCACTTAACCACTATGCCACCAGGGTTTCCTTATCAGCTATATACTGATAAAATCACTAATCTTTAAGAACAACAACAAATGAATCTTAAGGTAACTCACAGGTAGAAAAATAAGTTTCCTATGAGGTAGAAAAATCAGGTGACCTCAGAGGCTTTTCTTCAGTAACATGGCAATAAGATAGTAGATACATGTCTACAAAGTTCTAAATATGTATATATATATATATATATATTCAAGAATTGAAAGAAGTTTTAAGAAGTAGGAATTTGCTCTGAATTGAATGTCATCATGAAGCAGAAGTAATTTTGTGATTGTTTACTAATACTTCTTATTTGCAAGGTGAGTAGAATGAAGCAAGGCTGATGTGATTGTTAAAGAAGCAGTAGTCATTCAGACAAGATAGGGAGATGTTTGATCCTTTTTTTTTTTTGTTTGGGCAATCTTCACGTTTTTGTCTCTGTTTGGATGTTATTACGGAGTGGTCTTGTTTTTGGCTTATTTCATCATGTTTCCCAGAGTAGCTTTGTCTGATGTTAGTGTTCTGGGAAATTATTTATATTCAACAGGAGTTGGCACGTTTAGTTCCAAGATTATATTATGTTATGCTTTTGCTGTTCTAATTTTGCGAGTGTGCTGGGGTTGTTGCAGTAGTTGTAAGAATAATAATAGCTGCCATTTTTTAAGTGTCTAATATGTCTTAGGAGTCTCTGTGTGGTACAAACAGTTAACACACTCAGCTACCAATCAAAAGATAGAAGGTTTGAGTCTACCCAGAGATACCTTGGAAGAAAGACTGGTGATTTACTTCCAAAAAATCAGCCATTGAAAATCCTATGGACCACAGTTCTACTCTGACACATATGGTGTTACCATGAGTCAGAGTCAACTCAATGGCAACTGGTATGGGTTAATCTCAGGTATACCATCCTATAGAATGGAGCACTGGCAAAATATTGTTGACATTAATGTAAATGTGATTATTCCATTGTTAAAAAAAGAAAAAAAGTTAATCCTGTATTATGGGTTGAATTGTGATCTTAAAAATATATATATATTGTAAATCCTAACCTCTATACCTGTGGTTATAATCCCATTTGGAAATGAGTTTTCTTTGTTATGTTAATGAGGCAGTATTAGTGTAGTAAGTGCCTTAAATCAACCTCTTTTGAGATATAGAAGAGATTAAACAAACAAGTGAGCAAGCAGAGATGGGAAAGAGAGATGCCTAGCCACAGGAAGGTCCACCCAGGAACAGAAGCTCAAAAGAGACAAGGACCTTCCTCTAGAGCAGATGGAGAAGAGAAAGCCTTCCCCTAGAGCCGGCACCCTGAATTCCAAATTCTGACCTCTTAAACCGTGAGAAAATAAATTTCTGTTTTTTAAAACCACCTGTCTGTGGTATTTCTGTTATAGCAGCACTAGATAACTAAGACATCCTGTCTGCCAGATTTTCCAAAAATTATTGGTGTTTGTATTTTGCCCAGTATTTTAATCTTTGTAAAGAAGATCTCTCTGGGAGATTCCTGAACCAGGAATCACATCAATACGTTAATAAACAATTCAGTAGCATGAAGAGCTTATTATTTTTTACAAGGGAAAACACTGGAATTAAACTATCATTAACCATGCAGTGGGAGACTTCCCCTGACACAGCAGAAAGATGAGGCCAAATCACATCTCATTGAAATTAGTGCCTCTTTAAGCCATGAGTTCTTTTAAAAAATCATCCCCTCAAAAACTTCTTTTGTAACCAAGGCTGATTGACCCTTCCATTTTGCCAGAATCCTTTAAATTATTAAGCAGTTATCTCTGCATCTCACATTTCTTTCACTTTATGAAATAAGCGTGGAGCCAGGCTTTGCCATTTTCATTCAATGTGGCAGAGTTTATTAATGATGTAAATAGCTTCTTGGCTATCTGTAGTAGATTATTTTCTCATGCTTCTAGGTCTCATTTCTCTTGTTAAGAAGGTCATTTCCTTGTATTTAAATGACTTCTTTCATAAACCCCATGCATTTCTCTGTAGGTTTTGCATCCTTATCTGGTCTTTTACTGACTGGATCACAGTCCCTTGACCATTCATATTTAATCTCTTCCTTCTTCTTTTCTACAATCTTCTCACCCTCACCCCATTGCCATGGCCAACCCACACTGTTCATTTTAGCTTTTCAGATAGCTGACAGAGCCAACATATTGGTCTGAAATTTGTCTGTAGCAATATAGCATCGAGTCATGAACTTCAGTCTTCTGAAGTATTTATTCCATTTGCATTAAAATCCTTGCTTGCTACCACAGGGCTTCTTGTTAAGTCTCACCCAATTTCTAACCTGACAAGTGTACAGCTGCCTGCATGATCCCATTGGGTTCCATGGGTTTGCCCTTTAAATTCTGATTCTATTTTGTGAAGTCAGCCATTGAACAGACCACCTGAGGCAGCATTTGGGTTAGAGATGACAGCCAGAAAAATGACCTTATGTGTGCACTTTCTAAGTGTGTAGGGAAAGCTTTCCCGTGACCTCAAGAAAATGCATAGAGAATATTGGGTCCCACTATTTCTCATTTTAAGCATCATTATATGAGATGATTCACCTCTAGATAGCAGCAGCATACCCACTCTTCAGCCCTCTTGTGGGTTATATAATGCTCTTCCTACTAATGACTCTTAATGCATTGTACAGAATAGGTTTTTCTCTTTCAGCTTGTACCACCAATTCCTATCCTGTTCAGATCCAAAAGGCAGCATGTCATCATCATTATTTTTGTGAATAATAAGTATTTTTTTATACATTCACTCTCTGCCAGGTGTTTGAGACACAAAAATTATATCATGCAGTTGAAGTCATCAAAGAGCTTTAAGTGGATAGGTTTAAAAAATGTAAAAGAATGACAAAGCAAAGGAACATAAACTTAGTTCAAGTAGATGATTACAGGAGATGAAAGGCAGTAGATATCCTTGTGGTGTTTGGTGGTTGAGGCATAAGATGGTTTTTGCCACCTGCACCCCCATGCTGCCCCACCCCAGTATTTCCCTTTCTTACTTTTAGTAAAAAAAAAGAAAGAAACTCATTGCCATAGATTTCATCTCATAGCAGCCCTATAGGACAGAGTAGGACTGCCCCATAGGGTTTCCAAAGAGTGGCTGGTGGACTCAAACTGCCAACCTTTTGCTTAACAGCCAGTTATTAACCACTGCATCACCAGGACTCCTTTTAGTAATAAGAATATCTGAATTTTAACTGGGATTAAACTCCCAGCTAGACTATATTTCCCAGCCTCTCTTGCAGCTAGGTGTAGCCATGTGACTAAAGTCCACCCAATGATATGTGAGTGGGAAGTGGTGTGAGCAACTTTCAAGTCATGCTTTTCAAAGGAAGCTGCTTTGTTCTTAACTTTCTCTTCTGCCTTTACTGTAGCCTGGAATGTGGACCTGTGCCTTTTGCCTTTACTGAAGTTCCCACCACATGAATGAGTAGAGCAACAAGGCAGGAGATTCCCAAAAAACTCATAAACGAGAGCTGCCTACCTCTAGACTACTACCTAGGAAAGGAAAATACGTCTGTATCTTGAGTCATTAAATGCTTTGGTCTCTTTATTACAGCGACTCAACCTATGTAAAGGTAAAGAGAAACTTCATGATGAAATGCTTTGAAGGGTGGCTAGAACTTTAGATTAAAAGGGAAGTGAAGAGTGAGGGATAAAGAAAGGAAGAAAATGAGAATCCCTACCTGAAGAAAAAACATCAGCAAAGATATGGAAATAGCACATGGCATGCTTGAGAGGAGTTGATAGATCAATTTTGTTGAAGCTGAAGATTTACATAGGGAGGGGTGGAAGGGAAAATTCAAGTTGGGTTTGGGCCAGATGGTGAAAGTACTTGATTAAAAGGCTAAGAAAGTAAAATTCTTCACATAAAACATGGGAACAAGGTTTGAATAGATTAACCTGTCTGAAGGACCAGAGGGTGCTGGCAGAGACTCCACCCAGGATGGTCAAGGAAAGGGGATTCTGAACTAGGTTAGTGCTTCAAGTATAGAAAGGATGAACTGACTCTGGGGAGGCATTTGCTGGATTTGGTAACTGTTTGGATATGTGGAGGTGAGCTTGAATGGCTTGGAAGATAGTGATATCACAGAGGAGTATTTTTTGTTTCGTTTTGTTTTTATGAAGAGGAAACTTCAGTTTTATATACTCTGAGAGGATGGCAGAGCATCCATAAGGAAATATTCATCCAGCAGAAATGCAGAATTAAGCTCTGCATATAATTCTATATCTTTCAGGTTGGATATATAGAATTAGAAACATTCAAAAGAGAAAGTAAAGCCATAAGAAGAGCGACAACAGAGAGGTAGATGGAAAACAGTGTTATTGGAGGTCAAGGGAAGATTTTTGAGAAAATAGGAGCTACCTGATATGGGAGTAGATGAGAGGGAAGATAACTATAGAAAGATTAAATTTGGCTCGAGGTTCA
This sequence comes from Loxodonta africana, assembly GCF_030014295.1. NCBI lineage: Eukaryota > Metazoa > Chordata > Mammalia > Proboscidea > Elephantidae > Loxodonta > Loxodonta africana. The sequence goes on along the minus strand of NC_087342.1, from coordinate 149,830,741 downwards.
TATTCTTTTTATTGGTATATCCACATATTTAGAATTTCTTAAAATCTTTTTTTCTCCAAAATCTGTTCTTTTTTATTTCTCTCTCCTGCCAAGACATTCATCACATCCTGCCTTGATTTACACAAACTCCTTCTCATTGGCCTCTTTCTCATCAGCTCCCTACTCTACTGCTTGCCAAATGTTACTGCCAAGTCCATTTTCCTTTCCTGCTGTTCAAACTCTGTTTCTCCCACTCTGCTTTGGCTTCCCTTCACCTTCCAGCCTCCCCACGACTCTGCACCTGGTTACAACTCTTCCTCATCCTTCCTACAGCCCCCATTCTGCACCCCACCCCATTCCTTCCTCTGGCCCTATCATCTCCTCCTTTAACCATCAGATTCAGACACTCATAACTTCAGGCCAACACTCTACGTCATCCTCCCCTGCAGACCTCCCAACTCATGCACATCAACATAGCTCCTATTCCTGCTGCAAAGAAACCCAGCATATCCACTTCCTTTATGAAGCTTTCTAGCTCCAAAAACTGTATGCTGTGTGCTGCCTTTCCCCAGAGTATACAAAGGAACATTGCTTGTACTGTACTCTTTCCTGTCCCTATTACCTCTAGGGCCTTATATTGTTTGTTCTGAAAGAACATGATTTCATTACTGTCAGATGATTTCTGTTCCTCGTAAAGCACTTATTGGTGTTACCTTGGTGTACCGCATAAATAATACAGATCCCACAATGTCTTTCTGATGAGAGGACTTAAGCCCAACCAGTTTGCCCAAAAGCATCTTGACCTTTGTCTCAGTAACCTCTGGAAGAAAATCATACATGTCAAGAAAAAGGAGAAGATTAATGTACAGAAGGGAAGCTGTGATGTTTCTATTGTCATCAACAAATAATGCTTACAGGAAAAAAATATATTTGAGTGAGTAAGAAATTCAGCGGGCATTATAGAAACTGCAGCATAAACTCCTCTCTAGTTATGGAAACGTTCCTCAAGGACATATTCTACCATCATCATATAAAGCAACAATCTGTATTGCCACCTCTGAATCTTTGCTCATGCCAGTTTCCCTTACCACATATGCTAATATACTTCATTTTTGGTGAAAAACTCATTACAGATCTAAAAGTATTAATTTCAAGTAAACCTGGAACAAAACAAAACATTGTCTTCAAGACGATTCCAACTCATAGCGACCTATAGGACAGAGTAGAACTGCCCCATAGGGTTTCCAAGGAGTGGATGGTAGATTCTAACTGCTGACCTTTTCGTTAGCAGCTGAACTCCCAACAGGGCTCCTAAATTTCAAATAAGATCTATATTTATAAGTACATAGGTAGGTAGAAAAAATAATAAAGAAACTAGTATATGTGTCTTTATGAGTACGATTCAAATGATCATTACATAATCTTAAGTTTTCTCCTCAACAAGAAGAAAAAAGACTTGAACACCTATCATTTATTTTAATGTGCTGTATGATTTCACAAATTTAGAAGTTGAATATCAAAACAGGATTTGTTCCTTTTTTGGCATTTTATTTCTTTTAAATGGTGGGGAAAAAAAACCTTGATATTCAGCACCCAAGTTTCATTTTCAACAAGAATCAGAAAACTGTCAAAGACAAACTGTTTTCCATCATACAAAATACTTTGTCACAGATAATAAAATTGTGCAAATCTCAAAGCCTAAATAACCATGTAAATGGGTTCTATGTTTTTTGAGACAGATGGTGGATCACAACAGTGGTAGGTTATGAATTCCAAAAAGATTATCCTCCAGAATATAACAAAAAAAGTCACTGGAGAAGTATATTTAAATATAATTAAAGTGGAACCATTATAGAAAACTCATAACAATTTTTAAAAGATCAAGAAGATGGACAGAGAGAGCATATAGATTATCTTAGAACCACTCTGGGAAGAACACCGTTTTTTAATTAAAACACTATGCTTATGTTAACAGAAAAAAAAATTGGAATGCATTTCAACAAGATGAGTGATGTTATCTGCTTCATTCCATATTATGTCCAAGACTAGAAAAAGGCAGCCCACTATGTCTATCAACCACCTTCTCACTTGCTGCTGGTCTAGAGGCATGCCCACAGACCCTGGTTGTTGTTGAGAACTTGTAATCTCTGTTATTTAGCTCCTAGCTGTATAACATGAAAGTGAATTAGAAACTGCAATGGAAGAGAATTAAGATCTAGTTAATGAGGCCTTGTGTTCTTAGGACTCCCAGGACTCAAAGGAACCCACACTAGATTAAAGCATAGACCACCGTATCTAGGTAAGATACAAGAGTTATAGTTTGTCAAAAGACCAGTAAGATGAACTGCAGGGAGGCATGGGTAAGTATGGTACAGCAAAAAATCAAAAGTGATGTGTATTCTTGAGCCCTTTAATTGAACTACTCTAGATAGCTAGGTATCCCTTATTATAATTTGAGTACAATCATTTTTATGTCACTAGCGTGAGGATTAAATAAAAGTAAATATAAGTGCTTAACACACTGGAATGGCTTCATAAAAGAGATATACAAACCTGGAAGAAATTGTGTGTGTGTGTGTGTGTTTGGGGGGGAGGGGAGAGTTTGTGATGTAATTCTTGGATTGTTAGTTTCCATTCACTCATTTATGAGCTCATTCACCCCAAATTTATTGAATGTCTAATATGTGACAGTAACTGCATAGTGATGATACAAAGATGAATGCAACAGTCTTTACACTCAAGGAACTCACAAGTTAAGGAATATGCTTTTTCTTAAGAAGTTTTTCATAGTAGTCCAGTTCAAAGAATCTATTACCTTATGCTAGCATATTTAGGCTAAGGACGGCTTGTGGTACTTAGAACAAGAGGCAGTTGTTTGAACAGAATAAGGGGATACTTCGCGGTTTAAGGTCAAGAAAGCTGTGTGTCAGGGTAGTATCCTTTAACCATCCTTATTCAATCTGTGTGCTGAACAAATAATCCAAGAAGCTGAACTATATGAAGAACACAGCATCAGGACTGGAGGAAGGCTCATTAACAACCTGCCATATGCAGATGACACAATCTTGCTTGCTGAAAGTGAAGAGGACTTGAAGCACTTACTGATGAAGATCAAAGACTACAGCCTTCAGTATGGATTACACCTCAACATAAAGAAAACAAAAATCCTCACAACTGGACCCATAAGCAACATTGTAATAAGCGGAGAAAAGATTGAAGTTGTCAAGGATTTCATTTTACTTGGATCCACAATCAATGTTCATGGAAGCAGCAGTCAAGAAATCAGAAGATGCATTGCATTGGGCAAATTTGCTGCAAAAGATCTCTTTAAAGTGTTAAAGAGCAAAGATGTCACTTTAAGGATTAAGGTTCACCTGACCCAAACCATTGTACTTTCAGTCACCTCATATGCATGTGAAAGCTGGACAATGAATATGAAATCTGAGCGCTGTCTTTGCTGTGTCAAATGTTTTGGTATGATGTGTTTTCATTCTCGTTTAATTCTAGGAATTTTTTGATTCCCTCTTTGATTTCTTCTATTATCCAGTTGTTGCTAAGCATGGTATTATTCAGATTCCGTGTATTTGTTTGTTTATTTTTCCCTTGCTCTTCATGTTATAAATTTCTACTTTTATGGTATTTTGATCAGAGGGAATATTTTGTATTATTTTGGATTTTATTGGGAGTTGCTTCATGGCCTAAAATGTAGTCTATTCCATGTGCTTTGGAGAAGAATGTATAGTTTTCTGCTGTTGAGTGGAGCGTTCTATACATGCCTATGAAGTCAAGTTGGTTGATTTTGGCCTTTAGATCTTCTGTATCTGTATTGAGTTTCTTTCTAGATGTTCTGTCCCTCACTGAGAGTGGTGTGTTGAAGTCTCTTACTGTTACTGTAGAACTGTCTATTTCTTTTTTCAGTGCTGTTAGAGTTTGTTTTATGTATTTTGGAGCCTTCAGTGTGTAGGTATTTATTAAGGTTATGTCTTCTTGGTGGATTTTTCCTTTAATCAATGTATAATGTCCTTCCTTGTCTTTTATGGTTGATTTTGCCTTAAAGCCTATTTTATCTAAGATTAGTATTGCCACTCCTGCTCTTTTTTGGTTACTGTTTGCTTGATACATTTTTTTTTCCATCCTTTGAGTTTTAATATATTTATGTCTTTGTGTCTAAGATGTGTCTCTCGTAGATAGCATATTGATGGGTTGTGTTCAGTTCTGGATTTTTTGTTTCCAGTTTTAAAATTCTCCTTGCATTTCAGTTGGAGTAATTTCTATTGACTTATTCTCAAGTTCACTGATTCTTTCCTTACTAGTGAGCCCATCAAAGGCTTCTTTCATTTATGTTAGTACATTTTTTATTACGAGTATTTCATTTTGGTTATTTATTATAGTTTCCACCTCTGTGCTAAAATTACCTATCCGATCTGGTTCCACTAAAGCCTTTAACATATTAACCACAATTATTTCAAATTCCATGTGTGATAATTCCAACAGCTGAGTCATCTCTGAGTCTGGTTCTGTTGATTGCTCTGTCTCTTCAGACTATCTTCTCTTCCCTTTGTGAATGACTTGTAATTTTTTTTTGTTGTTGTTGGTTAAAATCTGGACATGATGTACAGGACAGTACACACTGAGGCAAGTATATTTTAGGCTTGGAGATCAGTACATCTTTCTTTCTGTTGGGCCTTTGGTTTATGTATGGATGTGTTAATCTAGTTGAGAGTTGGACTAAAGCTTGTTTTTACTATGGTTTCCTTCAGTGCATCACAGGCTTCGAATTCCTCTAGTGATACCTTGTGTTTTCGGATGTGGGATAAAATGGCAGAGGGGTTTTCTCAATGTCTGTATTCAACTATTATTTTCATTTGAGGCTTGTTGGCATGGTGGGGAACTGTCCTCTGATGTTCTGATTTAGCCTCAGTCTTAGGTCAGCCCTGTGAACCTAGTTCTGGGAGTGTGGCCCTTACAAGTGTTTCTGCCCCTCCTCCAGCTACAGTGCAGGCTAACACGGTTTTCCTACCCGAACTTCAAAGGTAGAGCTTGTTTTTTGCTTGTTTCTCTTCACAGCTGTAGTGCATTTCCATCAGCACCCTCAGGTTACTGTTTTTGTTGTTTTCCTCCCTGCAGATTAAGGTTTTATTCTTAGGGGAGGTAGGGGTTATCATTGAGGGAGGAGTTTCAGCACTAGCTGCTGTTCCTTTCCCCAGCCAGTACCACAAGCGAAGCTTTCTTTGGTTTCTTTATAGTCTTCCCTGCCTTCTAGGGTTTCTGGAGGAAGAGCCTGCAAGAGGGTGTGAACCTTCCCATGTTTGCAGCCCCCAGGGGCTTCACACTCTCACACTAGCCCACATCTGGCCCTTAGCAATCCATTCAAAATTCCTAGTTGAATCTTTTTCTGGGCTCATATGGTATCCTGTGCCTGCCCCAGCCAAACAAACACTCAGGTTCTGTTTCTTCCTTCAGGCACCTGTTTCTCACCAGATTTCAGGTTATGTGTTCGCCTTGCAATCTAGTTCTCTTAAGGGTTCAAGACAAATCGTTAATTTGAAGTTTGTACAGAATTTCCTTGTTATTAGGATGGAAGCCAGTCTTTCCAACTCTCTCCGTCTCCATCTCTTTGGGCTTCCTTATCTTCAGATGGAAACGCTGGTGGCGTAGTGGTTAAGTGCTATGGCTGCTAACCAAGAGGTCGGCAGTTCAAATCTACCAGGCGCTCCTTGGAAACTCTGTGGGGCAGTTCTACTCTGTCCTATAGGGTCACTATGAGTCAGAATTGACTCGATGGCAGCGGGTTATTTTCAAATATCATCTTTTTTGCCTACAATTTGCCTCTTAAATCTGTATCTCTAGTCCAGACCTCTCTGCTGAATCCCAGACCCTTGTTTCCAAGGGCTTACCACATTTCTATCTGGATGTCTCATAAATATCTAAATCTGAATGTGCAAAACTTATGCCTTTCCACTCCTGCAAGTAGGGAGTGCTCCTTCACACTTCCCTCAACTTTGCTTCCTATATCTGAACAGTTCCACTTCTCCCTATGGCCCTTGCCATTTCCCTAGTCAGTCCTAACCCTCCATTCCCCAACTACTGCAATAGCCTCATAACTGGTCTTCCTGCACCTAGGTTGTCTTGCACCTTTCCAATCCACATTCCACACAATAGCCAAAGTGATTTTAAAATGTAAATCTGATCATATCACACCTATGTTTGCTACCCTTTAATGCCTCCTCTTTGAACTTGGACAAAGTCCAACATACTCTATATCATTTTTAAGACTTTGCATTGTCACCTACCCCTGCCTACATTTCCAGCCTCATCTCCTACCATTCTTTTTCCCTTTCTCTATGTTCCAGCTCCACTAGCCTTCTCTCAAGATACATCATGTTCTTTCCTGATTCAGAGTCTTGACACCTGCTATTCTCTTAGCCTAGAAACCTCTTCACCATTAACCAGGCTAACTCCTACTTAGGCTTTAAGTCTCCTTTAAATGCTATTCCCTTACTATGTTTTCATGGCAACTTATATATTTCCTTCAGTGTATTCATCCTAGTTGTGATTAATTGTAATGTCTGTGTCTTGGGTAAATGCTAAATTCCAGAAGAAGAGGGACCTTATTTTTTTTTCACAAACTGTATTTTCAATGCCTAACACAGTATGCTCAGCATTTGCCAAGCTAAAAGAACTGAAGAAAAAAAATTTTAAGCCTCCAGTTGCAATACTGAAGGATTCTATGGGGAAAATACTAAATGACGCAGGAAGCATCAAAAAAGGATTGAAGGAATACACAGAGTCCACTGTACCAAAAAGAACTGGTCAACATTCAACTATTTCAGGAGGTAGCATATGATCAAGACCCAAGAGTACTGAAGGAAGAGGTCCAAGCAGCACTGAAAGCATTGGTGAAAAACAGGGATTCAGAAATCAGCTGAATAGCAATTGAGATATTTCAACAAACAGATGCAGTGCTGGAAGTCCTCGCTAGTCTATGCCAAGAAATTTAGAAGACAACTACCTGGCCAACTGACTGGAAGAGATGCCTATTTCTACCCATTCCAAAGAAAGGTGATCCAACAGAATGTGAAAATTATTAAACAAGTAAAATTTTGCTGAAGATCATTCAAAAGCGGTTACAGTGGTACCTTGACAGGGAACTGCCAGAAATTCAAGCCAGATTCAGAAGAGGACATGGAACAAAGGATATCATTTTTGATGTCAGATGGATCATGGCTAAAAGTAGAGATTACCAAAAAGGTGTTTACCTGTGTTTTATTGACTATGCAAAGGCATTCAACTCTGTGGAGTGTAGCAAATTATTGATAATATTGCAAAGAATGGGAATTCCAGAACACTTAATTGCATTCATGAGGAACCTGTACATAGACCAAGAGGCAGTTGTTCATTCAGAGCAAGGGTATTGTGTGGTTTAAAGTCAGGAAAGGTCTGCGTCAGGGTCGTATGCTTTCACCATACTTATTCAATCTGTATGTTGAGCAAATAATCCGAGAAGCTGGACTATATGAAGAAGAACGGGGCATCAGGATTGGAGGAAGATTTATTAACAACCTGTATTATGCAGATGATGCAACCTTGTTTGCTGAAAGTGAGAGGACTTGAAGCACTTACTGATGAAGATAAAAGACCACAGCCTTCAGTATGGATTACACCTCAACATAAAACAAAAATCATCACAACTGGACCAATATGCAACATCATGACAAATGGAGAAAAGACTGAAGTTGTCAAGGATGTCATTTTACTTGAATCCACAATCAACACCCATGGAAGTGGCGGTCAAGAAATCAAATAACCCATTGCTTTGGACAAAATTGGCTGCAAAAGATCTCTAAAAGTGTTAGAAAGTAAAGATGTCACTTTAAGGACTAAGGTACACCTGACCCAAGCCATGGTGTTTTCTATCACCACATATGCATGTGAAAGCTGGACAATGAATAAGGAAGATCAAAGAAGAATTGATGCCTTTGACTTATGGCATTGGTGAAGAATATTGAATATACCATGGACTGCCAGAAGAGAGAACAAATCTGACTTGGAAAAAGTTCAGCCAGAATGCTCATTAGAAGCAAGAATGGTGAGACTTTGTCTCACATACTTTGGACATGTTATCAGGAAGGACCAGTCCCTGGAGAAGGACATCATACTTTGTAAAGTAGATGGTCAGCGAAAAAGAGGAAGACCCTCAATGAGATGGATTGACACAGTGGCTACAACAATGCGCTCAAGCATAACGATGGTTGTGAGGATGGCGCAGGACCAAGCAGTGTTTCATTCTTTTGTACACAGGGTTGCTATGAGCTGGAACCGACTTGACAACATCTAACAACAACAACAGCACAGTACCTGGCTCATAGGAATAGGTCAATTGATGTTTGCTGAATGAATGAAGGATTCTCATGGTGAACAGGTATCACTTTGAACACTTCACAAAATCCTGCTGCTACATACGCAGAGACCAATGACTTCAGGTCTAAACGCAAGGCCTCTTATGATACATTATTGCTTATCTTTATTTATCTTCTGCATCTAGAGGCAAATTTCAAGGCTTCCCTGTGGATGTTTTAGATGACCCAGAAAAGTGACAATTGCTACAAGACAGAAGCTAGAAGACACTTCTGGCCTAGTCTGCTTCGAGTGGGAAGTGCCTGGCCCCACTAACCTTTAGTGGTGTGCAGTGGAGATCTCAAAGGTATGCAGACTATAAATTACTGGAGAATGAGAGTGTGTCTACATGAGACCTAGAGTGGCTGTGGATCTCAAGGATGTATCATCTAGTTACTAGCAAATAAGTTTTGTCTATTGTTTCAACCTAATGCTGTGTGCTCATAGTACTTGAGAGGAACTCCTGGTCTTGTGAGTAGAGTGGTCTCCAGAAAATCCATCAAAGTGGGTCTGGACTAGTGGGAGGCCTAAGTAATACTCAGAAATCTAGAAGAGAAAGTGTTACTATCGTCAAGTTGTATTGCTTACTTGCTGTATGTTACATATGAAAGACTAGCTCAGTGAGCACTGGCTAGACCTATTAGGGACAGTCCTGTTCACACTGTTTTTCCAAGATGGTATATATATTTTTTTCTTTTATAGTATTACCATTCCTGCTTGGGAAATAAATATAGAAAATATTGCACCTATATCCCCCTTCACCTACATACTCCTTCTTGGAGAGTCAGGAACAGCATAGTACCTTGAAGGCTTTGAGAAGTCCTGCACTAAAAAATATTCCTCAATTCATTGGACTATGAGGCCCCCCCATCACAAAATACCTGCGTGTAAATTGAGATAGTCTTAGTTAGGCTGCTGTCACAACCAACCTTTAAATCTCAGTGGCTTAGAATAAGTGTTTATTTCCCACTCATGCTATTTGTCCATCATTGGTCAGCTGGAGTTCTATGCCACATGGTCATCACTCTGTGGGATTCAACATGTCAGAGCAGCCACCATCTGAGCATTTCTGGTTGTCCCAGCAGACAGAAAATGAGTTCTGGAGGTTCTCACAATGAAATGTTCCAGTCTGAAGGTGACATTTGGAATTTTGGCTCATAACTCACTGGCCAGAATTAGTCACATGGCCCCACCCAACCATGAGATTCTAAGAAGTACTATAACCTTTACATGCCTGGAAGGTAGAGAGCCAGAGACATTTAGTAAACAGCACTAATGACAACATTACTGTTCACTGAAGCCCAGTTAGGAATCACTGGTTTTGAAAGCAAGGGTTGATAATAATTTCTATTCAAGAATGTTCAACACCTACACTAAAGTTATCCATCCACTGCCGTTGAGTCGATTCCGACTCATATTGACCCTATAGGACAGAGTAGAACAGCCCCATAGAGTTTCAAAGGAGCACCTGGCGGATTTGAACTGCTGACTTCTTGGTGAGCAGCTGTAGCACTTAACCACTATGCCACCAGGGTTTCCCACACACTAAAGTTACATGACCATAATTTATCAGGAAGAAGAACTGGAAGGCTAATTTTTTTTTTAATTGTACTTTACATGAAGGTTTACAGAACAAACTATTTTCTCATCAAACAGTACATACATTGTTCCGTGACATTGGTTAACAACCTCACAACATGTCAACACTCTCCGTTCTCAACCCTGGGTTCCCTATTACCAGCTTTCCTGTTCCCTCCTGCCTGGAAGGCTAATTTTTATCACACTGATCTGGAGGTGGAGTGTCACAAAAAAATAATTCTCTTGGAAGATTTTATGAAAACAATTTCTTGTCATTGACAGTTCCCAGTAGACTTCCCACAACAAACAACAAAAAATCATTTTCCAGCCAATTCCTCATTGCATCTCTCAAATACAAATGCTATATAACCTAAAACATGGACAACTACACAGCACAGCATATTTCTAGACTACTACTGATGGCTATCCCATAAATGCCTGTTTACAATGTATTCTTCAGAGGTTTGAAAATACTTAATCAGAAAAATCTCATAGTAATAGCAGTAAAGTTGGTGTAGACTTCATCTAGATAAAAAAATATGCTACTCTCATAACCTCTGAAATATTAATTCCTAATGAAGTCAACTGAATCTAATTGTCTAATGCCTTAGTGTCTTGTTTGGTAGTGGGCTATGTCTGTATCACATGACACAGAACAAAAAGTCAGTGATGTTCAGAAACAAGTACCTTGGTTCTAAGACTATATTACCTGCATACCAAGTACAATCAAGGTACTTACCCATGGGCATTCAAAAATCTTTAATTTACTGTTCCTGTGAGAAAAAAAAAAAAAAAACAGGGCCGTCTAGTGAGAAAATACCCACTGCCCACTGCTGTCTAGTGAGAAAATAGGACTGTTAAATTCACGTAATTTCTTCAGTTGACTCTAAGTTACTTTCCAGTTCTTCCTTACATATTTCCTATACACAATCATGATTTACCTAACATAAGCAAAATGTTTTGAGCAATGCTTGGCACATAGTAATCACTGATTAAACGTTGGTTATTATTATTAATGAATGTTTGCAGCCGTTTCTTCTCACTCTGAGTCGTGCCACATCAGTAAAAGAAGATCCCAAAAGCTTGATTCCATCCACGTCATTAAGGTTGATTCTACTTTGAGGAGGCAGCTCTTCACCAGTCATCTTTTGAATGCCTTGAGGGGCTCATCTTCTGGCGCTATATCAGACAATGTTCTGCTGATATTCATAAGGTTCTCACTGGCTAATTATTTTCAGAAGTAGACTGTTGGGTCTTTCCTTGTAGTCTTAGTCTGGAAGCTCAGCAGAAACCTGTCCACCATAGGTGACTCTGTTGGTATTGGAATACCGACGGCATAGCGCCCAGCATCACAACAACACTCAAGCCCCCACAGGATGACAAATTGACAAACACGTGTGGATCATAACAAATTATGGATAACATTGCAGAGAATGGGAATTCCAGAACACTTAATTGTGCTCATATGGAACCTGTACATGGATCAAGAGGCAGTTGTTTGTACAGAACAAGGGGATACCATGCAGTTTAAAGTCAGGAAAGGTGCACCTCAGAGTTGTAACCTCTCACCATACTAATTCAATCTGTATGCTGAGCAAAAAATCAGACAATCTTCACTACATGAAAAAGAACGGTGCATCAGGATTGGAGGAAGACTCATTAACAACCTGCATTATGCAGATGACACAATCTTGCTTGCTGAAAGTGAAGAGGACTTGAAGCACTTACTGATGAAGATAAAAGACCACAGTCTTCAGTATGGATTACACCTTAACATAAAACAAAAATCATCGCAAACTGGACCAATATGCAACATCATGACAAATGGAGAAAAGATTGAAGTTGTCAAGGATTTCATTTTACCTGAATCCACGATCAATGCCCACGGAAGCAGCAGTCAGGAAGTCAAAAGACGTATTGCATTGGGCAAAACTGCTGCAAAAGATCTCTTTGAAGTGTTCAAAAGCCAAGATGTCACCTTGAAGACTAAGGTCCCTCTGACTCAAGCCATGGTGTTTTCACTTGCCTCGTATGCATTCAAAAGCTGGACGATGAATAAGGAAGACAGAAGAATTGACACCTTTGAATTGTGGTGTTGGAGAAGATTATTGAATATACCATGGACTGCGAAAAGAACAAACAAATCTATCCTAGAAGAAGGATGACCAGAATGCTCCTTAGAAGCAAGGATGGTGAGGCTATGTCTCACATACTTTGGGCATGTTGTCAGGAGGGATCTATCCCTGGAGAAGGACATCATGCTTGGTAAAGCAGAGGGTCAGTGAAAAAGATGAAGACCCTCAATGAGATGGATTGCCACAATGGCTGCAACAACGGGCTCACCATAACAATGACTGCGAGGATGGCACAGGACTGGGCAGTGTTTGGTTCTGTTGCACGTGGGGTCGCTATGAGTCGGAACTGGCTCGATGGCACCTAACAACAACAATAACATTATTATTATTATTTCATGTCTAACAAGTGATGTTTTATATATCACATGCCCTGCGGAGATTCTAAAGTATGATTTGCTTTAACAAGTTCAATCCAGTGTTCCCAGTGGGGAGAAATTCTTTAATATACAAGGATTCTACTATATTCTAATGTTCTTATTTAGCACAAAACAGGCAAATCACCTTAGAAGTGATCAAAAATGTGTGTAAAAGCTTTTTTGTGTGTACCTCTAGATGAATGCCCCATTATCTAAAATGGTAAACACTGAGAACTATTTAAAAGTAATTTTTGATAATTCTACCACAAAGATGCACTGATTATAACAGCCCCAACCCCACACTGAGTTATCGTCAGACTGTGGTAAATCACTTGCAAAAAATATGAAAGTAGTTAAGTATATATTTTATTTTTATAATAATGAATCTGATATGCTCTAATCGCCTTTGTTTTGTCATATATCATTCATTCCATTCACTTAAATTATCTTCTTCACGTCCAGGTATTTCTGTTGGTGATTGGTCAAGAGAAGTTGAATCTTTGTATCTCATAGAACTCAACTCAGACTGTATCTCAGTTGTTGAGGCTTTTGCCCCCCATAAAGCCTTGACTGCAGCCCTAGAAAAGAAAAAAAAAAAACAGAAACAAAAAAACCACTATGTGAAATTAAAACTAAAACCAAACAGATTTATACTTTTGTTTTCTACAGAGAAAGGTACCATTTTTTTTCATAATATATTTTTGATTTGTGGCGCATCAGACTTCCCAGGGTGTGGTAGTCAGGTAGTTATTATACATATTCTGATGTGAGTGGATTAGTAGGGTGAAATAACCAAGTGTCAGAGTTGTGAGAACTACAGTTAGACAATACAAATATTCATTTAATAAAAAAATTTTTTTTTTTAACAACTACCATGTAAAAATGATGATGGCAATGGGTTTTTTGTTTTTGTTTTTTGTACGTAAAAGTGTAAAACTTGCATTTAAAAGTTCTCTCAGGGCTGGGGAAGCAAAGCATGAGATTTTTTTTTTTTTTTAACTCCATGTAAGAGGTGGGGTAGCCTTACCTGGGATAGCCCCAGGAGGAATGAAGGGAGTGGGGCAATTTCAAAACCCATTTAGAAGGCATCATGGACAGAGCTTTACTATTCTTTGGATGAGGGAAGACAAGGAGGACATAAACCAAGGTGACGTAGTGGGGTTGGCTGTGCACCTACCAGTTTATAATTATGAAGATCAATACAAAGATCACAAATATGCAGATAATGACTCCTATGGTCAGCACAAAAACCAGGACTGCATCAGTGTCTGGTCGGCTGGATCTTCTCATCTGCAATTCTAGAGGAAAAACACACACCTGATGATCATTACTACTGAAAAAAAAAAAAAAAAGGAAATGATATCTAGATGGAAACTTCACCTAGTTTGAAAATCAACTCTAGAAAAATATAGAGAAATAGTGGAAAGGAAGTTATTGGCAAACTTGCTTCATATGATTGAAATGCCCTTATCAAACATGTAGAAAAGTTAAAAGAATTTGAGAGTGAATATTTTCTATTCCCACCACCTAGATACTACTATTAACATTTTACTATTCATCTCTTCATGCCTCTATTAATCCATTTTATTTTATTTTTTGCCAGCATTTCAATATAAATTGCTGACATCTGCATATTTTCCCCAAAATACATCAGCAGGTATACCATCAATTATAATTCAATATTTGTTTACAGTCCCACACCCCCTTTGGAGGTAAAACGTACATACAATGAATTGCGCAAAAATCTTAAATGTGTATTTGCTTGTTGTCGTCGTCAGGTGCCTTTGAATCTGTTCCAACTCATAGCGACCCTGTGCACAACAGAATGAAACACTACCCAGCCCTGAGCCACCCTCACAATCATTATGTTTAAGCCCATTGTTGCAGCCACTGTGTCAATCCATATCATCGAGGGTCTTCCTCTTTTTCAATGACCCTCTTCTTTACCAAGCATGATGTCCTTCTCCAGAGACTGATCCCTTCTGGCAACATGTCCAAAGTATGAGAGACGTAGTCTTGCTATCCCTGCTTCTAACTAAGAAGCATCCTGGTTGTCCTTCTTCCAAGACAGATTTGCTTGTTCTTTTGGCAGCCTATGACATATTCAACATTCCTTGCCAACACCACAATTGAAAGGTGTCAATTCTTCTTCAGTCTTCCTTATTCATCGTCCTGCATATGCATATGAGGCAGCTGAAAACGCCATGGCTTGGGTCAGGTGAACCTTAGTCCTCAAGATGACATCTTTGCTTTTGAACACTTCAAAGAGGTCTTTTGCAGCAGATTTGCCCAATGCAATGCATTGGTTTTGGCAAATGCATGCACACCTATGTTATCATTCAAATCCCTGTCAAGGCATAGAATATTGCTTTACTCCAGGAAGTTGCCTCCAGCCCCTTTCCAGTTAATTTTCACCATCCTCCAGAGGCAACCACTGCCCTGATTTTTTTTTTTTTCATCATAGGTTAGTTCTTCCTATCTAGAACGTCATATGAACGGAAACAAAAAAAAAAAAAAAAAAAAAAATTTTTAACTCAGGATAAGGTATAATGTGTTAGAAACTCATCCTTGTTGCATGCATTAATTTTTGTTTGTTTCCTTTTTATTACTGAGTAGTATTCCACATTTTAAAAAAGAAATTAATTGTTCTACTGATGGATACCTAGGCTGTTCCAGTTTTAGGCTGTTAAAAATAAAGTTGTTATGAACATTCTTGTACAAGTCATTTTGTGAACACATATTTTTATTTCTCTTGGATAAATACCTAGGAGTGGAACTGCTGGGTCAAAAACCAAAAAGCAAATACAGTGCTGTCTAGTCAATTCCAACTCACGGGGACCTCATGTGTTGCAGAGTAGAACTACATAGGGTTTTCTTGGCTGTAATCTTTACGGAAGCAGATCACTAGGCCTTTCCTCCATAGAGCCACTGGGTGGATTCAAACTGTCAACCTTTAGGTTATTAGTTAAGCACAAACTGTTTGTGTCACCAAGGGATCTTACTAAGAAATTGCCAGACCTTTTCCCAAACTGATTATACTGGATGTGAATGTTTTCTTCCAAGTTTTGACTTGCATATTCATTTTCTTAATGATTCCTTATAATAAGCTGAAGTTTTCAATTTTGATGAGGTCTAATTTATCAATGTTTCTTTTTGTGGTAATTACTTTCTGAGACATACCTAAGAAATCTTTGATTATTCTCAAATCATGAAGATAGTCTAAGTTTCTTTCAAAAGCTTTATTTATGGTTATAGCTTTTATATTTAGGACTATGATTCATCTCATATTAACTTTTTATGGCATAAGGTAGGGGTTAAGGATCATTGTTTTCAAATATTCACATGCCACTCTTAAATCAGTCACTTTATCCCACTTTTTTATGCTCTTTCTGCAAATAAGGCCATTAAGGAGACCAAGCCAGTCTACCACATGTTTTATGATACTACTTCATGGTAAACTGGTGAAGAGCCAGTTTACATCAAGTATTACTTATTTTGCGAACTACAAAGATTTCTAATGACCCTTCCTTGTCCCAAAATTATAGAATCATAGAAGATTTATGTGAGAAAGGATCAGAAAGATCATCTGGTCCAACCATCATGTTATACAGATAAGTAGAACAAGATCCAAGGAGGTTTACTGACTCATGCAAGTTATATTTGGACTATTTTAATATTTTCATTTTGGTAAGTACTACTCTACCAGAAGTAGTCTTCTTAATGGACAATCCCAACTACTTATTTTTCTGGATTTTTTTTTTTTTCCTACCTTTTATATACCATATTCCACCATCCATTTGTCAGTTTGTCATACTGTGCTGGCTCGAGTGTTGCTATGATGCTAGAAACTATGCCACTGGTACTTTAAATACCAGCAGTATCATGGTGGACAGGTTTCAGCAGAGCTTCTAGATTAAGACAGACTAGGTAGAAAAGCCTAATGATCTACTTTTGAAAATTAGCCAGTGAAAACCCTATGAATCACAATAGAATATTGCCTGATATAGTGCTAGAAGATGAGCCCCCTAGGTTGGAAGGCACTCAAAACACCCAGTGGCCACAACAGTGGACTTGAGAATACCAACAATCATGAAGACAGTGCAGGACTAGGTAGGCAATGTTTCATTCTGTTGTACATTGGGTTGCCGTGAGATGGAGTGGACCCATTGACAACTAACAAAAACCAAAACACCATGGAGTATAATTTCTCCATTTTCCTTAAAATTTTTTTTTTTTTTTTTTGTGGAGCTATAAACTCAATAGTGGTGTTGTAAAGGTAAAGCCTCACTAACTAGGTCCAAGTATGACAGAGAAATTAAATCTATGTTTATAGTCCAACATTGTGGGATTTAAAAAATTATTTTGAAATAACATTAGATTTACAGAAGAGGTGACATTTTTAAAAACTAAAATAAAAAATACCCCTTAGGACTAAAACTTGGAAAGGAGAAAAAGAAATGCAGTAATTCCTTTCCATCTATCTACTACTCTGCAATACTAGGCAAGAGAGGGTAGAAAGTAAGGGTTATGAACACTTTAGCTTATTTCAACAACTGTCTTCTTAAAAGGGTCACTTAGATTACTTCATATCTACTTAAAAATAAGCTGAATTTCCCAATGAAAAAGAGGCTGAATTTTGACACCCCGATTTTTAGAGAAACTAAGCTTATGGCTAATTATGAAAAACAACTATGTGGGAACGAAAATTTTGATATATAAGGGATGGGGATTTTTCATGAACAAAACCATATTTATCCTAAAATTATTTCAACAAAAAATATTTGTTTCAAGCCAGTGTATTCTATGTGTGGACACTTCTAGCCAAAATATTCTTGCCAAAAGGGTCTGTCGCAGTGCTGTACCCAACCGTCATCCTTAAAAGAAGCTAATAAGATACTGGGAAACCCTGGTGGCATAGTGGTTAAGTGCTAGGGCTGCAAACCAAAAGATCGGCAGTTCAAATCCACTAGGCGCTCCTTGGAAACTCTATGGGGCAGTTTTACACTGTCCTACAGGGTCACTATGAGTTGGAATCGACTCGACGGCATCAGGTTTGGTTTTCTGGCTTAATAGATACTGAAGTATTCTTCTGAAAACGCTTTATTGTTTAACCAGTGCGTGTGCTGAGATGGCCGAGCTACTCTGCCAGTCGTGGACAGTTGAGAGAAGCCAACACCATTTCACTTAAGGCCTGACACTTTGGAGTCTGTGCTCCAGCCCTTAGCTTACACCCTAGTGAATGCACATTGTCCTCTAATCTTGAGAGAAGCTAACCACTAGACACCTACCAGAGCAGTTCTAACGGGGAGCAGGTGGAGGGGACAAAGACTGATGTTAGGGCCGGACACCTTTAACATCATGAACTAGGGGTATTTTTTAGATTTTGATATTTTGGTCTGATTTTGATTTTTATAGCATTTACTGGAATTATTCTTTTAAGGATAACCGATATTCCAATGTAGGAGCAAGATTATTAGCTTTCACCAGGAAGATTTTTTTTTTAAAGGCAGTAAACACACCAAAGAAAGTTAAAATAGTAAATAGTTTATATTTAAAATCACCCCCCAAAAAACTTTAGTTTTTTGTTGTTGTTGTTTGTTTGTTTATTTGTTTTTGTTTCAGTAAAGGGTGTTATTTTGTGTGGTGTCTCTAGACAACACCAAAGGATCTTTATTTGGAGGTCAGAAATGGCTTTAAGAGATTCATGTGTTTCTTTAATATTACATGGAACATGTATATGTAGGCATTTTTCTGGGAACAGGCTCCTGAACCTTATGATCAAAGCACTCACACCCCCAACCACAATTTACAGCAGTAAAAATGATTAAGAGCAACTGAACTAAATGAAATAATTACATGAATACAGAAGATACCATAGATGAAACTGAAAGAATGTGCGCATGGATCCATTTCATAAGGGAACACTTTCTAGTATGTAAAATTATGTTCAGGATAAGATTTCCCTTTTGTGACAAATATCAAGGACTGTATTATTAATTTATCAAAAATACTTTCTTCAAATAAATAATTTTTAAGAAGATATGTTATGGTATCATATTTCTTAAATTTATTTTACTGTACCAATATTTTAGTAAACATCAACGAGAAGTCCATTTTCCATTTTCAATTTTATCATGGAAGTAAAACAATAATCAATTCAAGTTAGAGGACTGTTCTTTGGAGATACTTCAGGAATACATCAGTTTCCTGAAGTGAGGCACGTCTGATTCTACTTTGTGAAATGGAAATTAAGTACAAGCTTGTAAAGAGGTCTAAATGATATAAATCGGTGGTTCTCTGAGTATGATTCCCTGAACCAGGATTGAGCACCAGCATCACCTGGAAACTTGTTGTTAGGTGCCATCGAGTCAGCTCCAACTCATAGCAACCCTATGCACCACAGAATGAAATGCTGCCCAGTCCTGCACCATCCTTACAATCATTGTTATGCTTGAGTCCATTGTTGCAGCCACCGTGTCAATCCATCTCATTGACGGTCTTCCTTTGTTCCACTGACCCTGTACTTTACCAAGCATGATGTCCTTCTCCAGGGACTGATCCCTTCTGACAACATGTCCAAAGTAGGTAAGACACAATCTCGCCATCCTTGCTTCTAAGGAGCATTTTTGTTGTACTTCTTCCAAGACAGACTCGTTCGTTCTTCTGGCAGTCCATGGTATATTTAATATTCTTCACCAACACCGCAATTCAAAGGCATCAATTCTCCTCTGGTCTTCCTTACTCATTGTCCAGCTTTCACATGCATATGATGCGATTGAAAATACCATGGCTCGGATCAGGCGCACCTTACTCTTCACAGTGACATCTTTGCTTTTCAATGCTTTAAAGAGGTCCTTTGCAGCAGATTTGCCCAGTGCAATGCGTCTTTGGATTTCTTGACTGCTGCTTCCATGGGGGTTGATTGTGGATTCAAGTAAGATGCAATCCTTGAGGTAAACTTGTTAGAGGTGCATATTTTTGTGCTGGGCCCACCCCAGACCTTGTTGTTAGCTGTCATCAAGTCAGCCCCGACATATAGCAACCCCATGTACGAGGAATGAAATGCTGCACCACCCCCCATGATCAGCTGGGGAGTGGACCATTGTGATCCATAGGATTTTCACTGGCTGATTTTTGGAAGTAGATCACCAAGCCTTTCTTCCTAGTCTGTCTTAGTCTGGAAGCTCCACTGAAACCTGTTCAGCATCATGAAAGCCTCCAGTGACAGACAGGTGGTAGCTGGGCATGAGGTATATTGGCTGGAAATTGAACCCATATCTCCCATATAGAAGGCAGAATTCTACCACTGAACCATTACTGCTCCCAAACCCAGACCTATAGAATCAGAATCTCAGTGTGTGGGGCCAGTGATCTTTGTTTTAATAAGCTCTCCAGGACATTTCGATGCTCTTTAAAGTTCAAGATATAAGCAAATTAAAACATGTCGGACACTTACCACCTGCTGTATAGACTGTGAATCTAACAGATGCAATGATTTCATTATTATCCAGAGTGTTGCACTCTAAAGCCAGGGGGTGATCATCCCTGTGTACTTCCAGGATTGCTGAATCATTTCCAAGTATAATAGCTTGCTATTTAAAAATAAAAAAAATAATAATAGCAAAGTATCAACGTTCTTCACATAAAGTTAAGATCAGAAAACCCTATTACCCATAACGGAAGAAGAGTAACTATCTCTCTTATTCTAGTACAGTAATCAATTGTGCACATGGATTTTGAAGTCAGACATACCAGACCTGAAATCCTAAACCTTCCACTTCCTGCCTGTGTGGACCATGAACGAGTAACCTTCTGCACCTCAGTTATTTATCTGTAAAATGGATATAATGATAGAAACTATCTCATAAGATTGTTATGTGGATTAAAAGAAATTATAGTGCTTGATGTAGGCCTGGCACTTAAAAAGTCTCAATTAATTATATAATTCCTATATAAATCAATGAAAACCTTACTTCCAAAGTAGAACATATAAAATGGATGTTTTTAAGTTCTTATTATAGTTGGCCCTAAGATATACGTAAAGTAGTAGTCCCACTAAATAACGAAAAATTTTAAATCCCATTGATGATAATGTTGCATGGTTTTGATGTCATTTTTGCAAACTGCTTTTTAAAAAAAGTTTTCTGTGAGTTATTAGAACTGAGATATAATAAATTTTATCACTCACTAGAAAGGACCAATTTATATACATTCATTACTCACTTGATCTGGCCTTAGAAGTCTCCACATATATTTGAAACGATTTACAGGTGATATGTGAATACATGCCAACCTAACACTTTCAAGACTTTCTGAAAGTGGTTTACCCCCTGAAAAAAAGAAAAATTAAGCACATAAACATCACTGAGCATTATAAATTGAGTTATACAAAACACTACTTTTAAAAGCCACTTGGAATTTTAAAGATTTATTATACCCTGGAAGTCATCAACCTTATAATTGGAAGTATAGAAGATCAGAGAGAAGTAATAGATACAAAGATAAAGTCACAAAAGAAGCAGGTGAGGAGATATCATGGCTGCCTGCTCTTCCTGAAGAATAAATTGTGGAGAAGAGGCATAGCAAGGACAACCAACCTGGTGATCTATTAAACTTCGGGACCTACTAAAAACCAAGCCAGTTGCCATCAAATCCATTCTAACTCATGGAGACCCCATGTGTTGCAGAATAGAACTGTGGTTCACAGGCTTTTCAGGGGCTGATTTTTCAGTAGATCACCAGGACTTTAATCTTTAAAGGAGCCTCTGGGTGGGTTTGAACAGCCAACATTTCGGCTAGTAATTGAGCACTTAACCATTTGCACCACCCAGGGACACCCCTGGGACCTACGAGTGGCTTCCAATTTACTGTTTAGAGTCTCCCATGAAAGATACTGAAATCTCAGAGTAGCATAATGTCATGGATTGAATTGTGCCCCCCCAAAATATCTGTCAACTTGGCTAGACCATGTTTCCAGTATTGTGTGATTGTCCACCACTTTGTCATCTGATGTGATTTTCATATGTGTTGTAATTTCTATCTCTATGATGTGATGAGATGGGATTAGTGGCAGTTATGTTAATGAGGCAGGAATCAATCTACAAGATTAGATTGTATTTTAAGCCAATCTCTTTTGAGATATAAAAGAGAGAAGTGAGCATAGAGACATGGGGACCTCATATCACCAAGAAAAAAGAGCCAGGAGGAGAGCACGCATTCTTTGGACCAGGGGTTCCTGCATTGAGAAGCTCCTCAACAGGGGAGGATTGATGACAAAGACCTTCCCCCAGAGCCCACACAGAGAGAAAGCCTTCCCCTGGAGCTGGCACCCTGAATTCAGACATCTAGCCTCCTGGACTGTGAGAAAATAAATTTCTCCTTGTTGAAGCCATCCACTTGTGGTATTTCTCTTATAGCAGCACTAGATGACTAAGTCACATAATTTGATATAGAACAGCTCTCAAAGGTCTCAATTTAAGGCTTACTAAATCACTGATATAATGTTATGGGCTGAGTGTCAAAAGCATTTCACTATAGGACAGCCTCAGTCACAGACTCTGATATATTATACAGAATAGGTGTTAAATTTTACACGTTGCTAAAAAATGTAAGGCAAAAGCAGAAAGTTACTCAGAGTTATAACTGTTAGAGAAGAAACAGAGTCAAATTTTATCATGATTCTCTTTCATGGTAACAACCTATTGTGTCCTTCCACTCAGTGGTACCCTGAGGTAAAGGATATTTTCCCAGCCTAAACCCTTTCCCTCAGTTTCCCTCCAATACAGAGTGCAACTCACAGCCGCAGTCTACTGGTCCACGGCATTCTTCCACCCGCACGAGACACTTGGATTCACCTCCAGGGCATCCATTTGTTAATATAACTTCTCTAATGCCAACACCTTTGGTAAAAAAAAAAAAAAAAAAAAAAAAAAATCAGCAAATGTTAAGAAAAGCTTATTCCAAGGTTTCTTTTCCATCTAGTAAACTCTTTTTTGGAGATTTCCCTCCTAATTTCAGAAATTAAGTTCCTAAACTCAGAATGATAACATTTCTAAATTTTTTAGGCCCTTCCTTTTGAATTATTTC
Organism: Loxodonta africana; assembly: GCF_030014295.1. Lineage (NCBI taxonomy): Eukaryota > Metazoa > Chordata > Mammalia > Proboscidea > Elephantidae > Loxodonta > Loxodonta africana. Next base: position 149,808,210 of record NC_087342.1, on the reverse strand, counting down.
ATAAAGTAGCTTTTCCCAAAGTGAGTTAGACAAAACATAGGCCACTGGTTGTTACCTCAAGAAAAAGGATTCCGTGATCACACACATTAGGATTCCAAAATCATACACATTTTATGGTAAATAAAATTGAAGAGACTCCTTTACTACAGAATTTTAGGAAAGTTTTACTATGGTAGTAAATTAACGTGCTATTGTGTGTAAATTTTCATTGCTCTAAGGTGCAAACGTTTTAAATTTTAACATCTCTGAAATTAGAATAAGTATTCTAAGTGATGGCATGTCGTAGATTAACTGGCAGTATTTTTCCTCCTTAGAGGTACATAAATTGTGCTTCTTAAATCTGATAGTCTTAAATTTGATGAAATAAAATAGTATACGAGATTTGCCAAATTTTTTAGGGGAGAGAGGTGAAGCTTCTGGATGAAATTCCAAAATCACATTTTTCCATAAATGATGGTTTTTTTTTTATATATATAGATCAGTAAATATTGACAGAACAATCTATTAATGGCCAAATCTCCATTTCCAATAAAACACTCTCTTTAGAAATGACATCCTTTTTTTGTAATAAGAGATCAAGTCTTTACCAACTGATCCCAGAGCTCCACTGAGCTTGCCTTTCATTCATTGTCAGATTGAGAGAGATGATAAAATGCTGGATGGGCAACATGCTAAACCACGTCCTGTGATAAAATGACCTGTGGTAAGACAGTGGTCACAAGCTAACGAAGAATCCATTTTGATTTCCTTGTCTACCAGATTTCCTCTTTCATTCTCCACCAGATATTAACCATAAAACCCACTCTCACGGGCAAGGGAAAGTTGAAGGCTGGAGGTAGCTTACAGCTGTGCTTCTCAAACTTCAAAGTGCATGTGAATTACCTGGAGATCTTACTAAAATGAAAATTCTGCTTCACTAGGTCTGAAGTTTAAAAAAAAAAAGTTGTCATTGAGTCGATTCTGACTCATGCATGACCCCATGTGTCTCAGACTAGAACTGTGCTCCATAGGGTTTTCAATAGCTGATTTTTTTCCACCTCTGGGTCAACTTGGGAGCCCTGGTGGCACAGCGGTTAAGAGCTTTGCTGCTAACCAAAAGGTCAGCAGTTCGAATCCACCAGCCATTCCTTGGAACCCTGTGAGGCAGTTCTACTTTGTCCTCTAGGGTCACTATGAGTTGGAATCGACTCGATGTCAACGGGTTTGGTTGGGGTACACTTGAACCATCAACCTTGCAGTTGGTGGCCAAGTGAGTTAACCATTTGCACCACCCAAGGTCTCCAGGTCTGGACGAGGTCCTGAGATTCTGCATTTCTAACAAGCTCCCAGGCTGATGCTGGTCTGTGGACCTCACTTTGAATAGCAAGGGAAGGGACTCCATACGAAATAAAAAGATAGAAGAGGAAAGATGTCTTTTGAGTAAAAGAAACAGCTGAGAATAGTAGCAGTATGGCTCCACTTGAATTTATAAAATGTTCCTGTCTAGAAGCACAGCCTTATTCTAAAATGCATAAATATTTTCCAAACAGGTATTTTAGTATTTATTTATCTAGCCAAATATAGTTCATTGAAATGATCTGTGTAGGTGTGAGATTTTCTGTAGGTCCAAGTAACACCTAAAATCTGCCTAGGAATTCTAGGAAAAGAAAACCTTTTGACTGCTAAAATATTGTTTTGGGAGTTAAATAAATAGAATTGTCACTATTTTTTTCTTTTAAGTAGGTAATATTAGAAAATTAAAAGGTTTTTATATTTGAGATATGAAATACTGCCTTTTCTTGTTTATGTTTCTCCTTAGAACTTATCACTATCTGATATATTACATTTTGCATATTATTTATCTGTCCAGCCCTATGAAAATAGATATTCCTTGAAGGTAGTGAGTGTATTCTAGTTTGTTCACTGCTGTATCCCCAACACGTATAACACTGCCAGGCACATATTAAAAGTAAGAAACAAAAAACCCACTGCCATCAAGTCAGTTCCAACTTATAGCAACCCCACAGGGTTTCCAAAGCTGTAAATCTTTACGGAAGCAGACTGCCACATCTTTCCCTCACAGAGCCACCGGTGGTTTCAAACCGCCAACCTTTCAGTTAGTAGTTGAGTGCTTTAACTACTGTGCCACAGAATAGGCACCCAAAAACAAACAAAAAAATACATCTTTTATTATATGAACAAATATACAATTTATAAAACATTTTTTCAACTAATAGTGATACAGCATCAATTAATAGAACTGTCATAAAAATGGAGCCCTGTTGGCACAGTGGTTAAGAGCTTGACTGCTAACCAACCAGAAGGTTGGCAGTTCTAATCTACCAGCTGCTCCTTGGAAACCCTGTGTTCTACTCTGTCCCATAGGGTCGCTATGAGTCAGAATTGACTCGATGGCAACGGGTGGGTTTTGCTGTAAAAATAATCATTCTCTACCTGTTGGAAGTTTTTCAGTCAAGCAGCCAAAGAAAAATATAAACTGTAGATGAATATCACAAGTTTATTACATGGATTGCTCTCAATTTGGTGACAGACCCACTAAGAAGTTAAGGTAAAAACAGGTTGAAGACTATCTCAAAATCAATTCAGGTATAATTTTTAACAACAAGAAATTCATTCTGATCTAGGGTCCACATGGATTTTTCTGTCTCCCTCTAGCTTTTGTCCTCTTTTCCTTCCCATTCCTGTCTTTTTTCCGTTTCTTTTATCAGTTGCCAAATGCGTAGCAAGTAACCCATTGACAGGAGAGCTGGTTCTATTTTGGGTAAACGTAATTGTGAATTATCTATTGTCCTCTCAGCACTCCAGTCTATAGCAGTGGTTCCCTGAGGGTCGTCCCCAAACTGGCAACATAAGCCTCACTTGTGACTTTGTTAGAAATGCAAATTCTGAGACCCTTCCCCAGCCATACCAAACCAGTTGCAGTTGAGTTGATTCCTACTCATGGCAATCGGAGACCTACCGAATCAGACGAATTGGTAATATACCATTCTTCTCAGATGGGCCCAGCAATCTGTGTTTTAACAAGCCTCCAGGCACTTAAAATGCACACTATAATTTGAGAACTATGGGTCTATTATAGCATTTGTAGCCTTAATCCACTCTCATACAAGAAATTTTATGTCCCATCCATGGAATGTTCAAAATAAGTCATGGTCTTTGAGCACCATCTTCCCCACAAAACCAATGGCTCTTTCCTCTAAGACATGGTATAAAAAAATGGAGAAATGTAAAATTTTAAATAGATGATTATAAATAAGCAAATTTCTTGATAGATTTGCCAACACAGTATGTGAGAAGACATCTGTGAGATGCATCGGAAGGTCTTTCATCTTCTGAACATCTGTGAGGTAAAGAAAATTTTACTTTGGTGAAGGCAGTTTATGTGCCAAAAAAAAGTATAGGGAGCTGGCTTAAAATAAGATTTACAGGTTAGGAGCTGAAAATATCTTACCTTTTAAAAGACTATCAACTTGAGCTGTATGTGTAACTTATTGTTATTAGAAATCAATGAGCGATGAAGTCTCCTTCATCACAAAATTACAAGTAGAACACTGCCACACTGTTTTTTACCTTCCCTCCCACCAAAACTACAATATGGTTTATTCATCTGCTGTATGCTACTTACCACATGTAACAGTGCACATTCCAAATTCTACTTCTTTGGATATTGTCCTATTTGAAACTAAAGTGCAAAGATACGTTATTTAATCATATGAAAACTTTTCTAAGTGAGAAACTCTTACTTGGGGATGAAGGATACAAGTACTTATCATGACTTAAGACATGGGCAACAGAAATTAAGTTTTCTATATAAAACAGAAGTCTCTTTCCTAATACATGACCTGATAGTGTTTAAGCCAAAAGAGCCCTAATCCTTTAAAGAAATGCACTTAAATTAGCAAATAACTTGTAAATAAAGTTTATATTTAAATCTTGCATATAACTTAAAATTAATTTTTTTTCATCAGTAAGTTAGAGTTGTATAAAAGGTCAGAAAATCACAAATAGATCTGTGAATTGTAAGGTCCAATTTTTTCAATTCCTTATTTTCCCAAAATCAATAAAATTAAATAGATAATGTCCATCTAAAAAGAAGTCATTGCTTTATTCCAAGCGTTCATTAAAATTATAATAAAAGTTATAGATTCATTCTACTCTTTTTCCAGATTAAGATGGTAAATTTAAATATTTCTAAGAATTTATTTCAACATCAGATTTTTCAGGATAACCCAGGAATATACAAATAGTTGAGAAGTTTTAATATTCTTGATTCTAAATCACATGTTTCTTTATTTCTAACTGTTTGGCAATTTGTCATAAATTCCACTGGCTATACACACATGAGGTTGCCATGCGTCGGAACTGACCCAATGGCAACTAAAAATAATAACAACGATGGTAAATAACGAATTCTTCATAGCTCAAATTAGGATTAAAATCTCAGTACAAAAATATATATAATGAATTGTAAGAAGGTAACTTTAAAAAAGCAGTGTACTAAAGCTTTGTTCACATTTGTTGTTGTTAGTTACCAGGGAGTTGATTCCTACTCATGGTGACCCCATGCGTACAGAACTGCTACATAGGGTTTTCAAGGTTGTGACCTTTTAAAAGCAGATTGCCAGGCCTATCTTCCAACTGCCTCTGGATGGTTTTGAACTGCCAACCTTTTGGGTAGTAGTCCGGTGTGCTTAATTGTTTGCACCACCCAGGGACTCCCAGGATCACATTTACTCAGGGCCAAAAATATTATAGAGGAAAGAGCCCAGGACTTGGAGTCCATGGATCTGCTTCACCACTAGTTAGCTGTTGAGTTCAAACAAATTATTTAAATTCTCTTGGGCTAAGTTAACCCTTGTGTAAATAATCTCATTTGATTATTGTAAGAATTAAGTAAGACAATGTGTGTGAAAACATTCTGTAAATTGTTCGGCACTAGAGAAAAAAAAAAAAACCACTGTCAACCAGTCATTCCAACTCACGGTGACCCCATGTGTGTTAGAGTAGAATTGTGCTCCACAGGGTTTTTAAAAAATATTTTACTGAGTTTTCTGTGAAAGTTTACACAGCAAATTAGGTTCCCATTTGACAATTTCTACACAAATTATTTAGTGACATTAGTTACATTTTTCACAGTGTTTCAACATTCTCTTTAATTGCATTCTGGTTGTTCTGTTTCCAGTGCTCTAGTTTCCCTTCTCCTTTATCCTCTCACCTTTGCTTTAGAGTCATTGTTGACTTTTTGGTCTCATATAGATGGTTTTTTAATGAAGCACCATGCTCACAGATAATATCCTTTATTTTCTGTGCCAACCTGTTATTTTACTAAAAGGTAACCTCATGGGATAGTTTTGGTTCAAAGTTTAACCTGATAATCCCTGAGATTATTAGGACAATAATCTCAGGGAGTCCTCTAGTCTCATCGGGACCAGTTAGTGTGGAGTTTTTAAGAATTTCAGTTCTGTTCTGGGGTTTTCTCATCTATAGGGTTTTCAATGGCTTTAATCTTAATAGAAGCCCTGGTGATGCAGTGGTTGATTAAGCGCTCGGCTGCAAACTGAAATGTCGGTGGTTTGAACCCACCAGCCGCTCCATGGGAGGAAGATGTGCAATCTGCTTCCATAAAGATTAGAGCCTTGGAAACCCTATGGGGCAGTTCTCTCGGTCTAATAGGGTTTCTATGAGTCGGAATCAACTCGACAGCAATAGGGTTGGTTTTATAATCTTAATAGAAGGAGCCCCGGTGGTGCAATGGTTGAGCACTCGTCTGCTAATTGAAAGGCTGCTGGTTTGAATCCACTGAGTGGCACTGGAGAGGAAGACCTGGCGGTTTGCTCTTATAAAGATTATAGCCTAGAAAACCCTATGAGGTGGTTCTACTCTGTCACATGGGGTCACTATGAGTCAGAATGAACTGGACAGTACCTAACAACAACAAAACAATCTTACGAAAGTAGATTGCCAGGTTTTTCTTCAGAGGTGTCTCTGGGTAGACTCAAACCTCCAACCTTTCCATTAGCAGCCAGTGTGTTAACCATTTATACCACCCAGGGACATAAACATGGCTAAGATATCATAATTACTCAATTCAAACTCAACTGATTTCATTTAATGCTATACAATTTTTTTTCCTATTTTGATTACCGTAAAACCCCCATATTTTTGTAAACACTTTTGTTCTGTACTTACAAGTATCAAATGCAATGCTTTGAACACTTGATGGATACATGTTAAGTAAATTGATGATTGATATTGTTAAATAAATGATTTTGATTATCATGATTAATTTAAAATCGGCATTTCTGTACTTGAAATGCTTGGGCAACTTTCTGCTGGCACATTATGAGATAGAAATTAAAAGCTATGTTTTCACAAACACAGAAAACATGGCTGAGAGAATGAATAGCAGATGACATCTATGTGTCTTTTCAAAAACCATTCAAGAAACAGCTAATCAGTTCTGCTATTAACTGAGTATGCTACTTTGGGAAAGTTACTTAATTTTTCCTTACTTTAGTTTCCCTACTGAAAGAAAATGAGGAAATTGAATTACATAAAATGTGTATTATATAAAATATATATTATATATAACATATTATGTAAAATATTTATGTAAATATATGTGTATATATGTGTGTGTCACACACATATATACCTATGACTGAAAAGGGGGAAAAAAAACACCTAAATGTCAGTAAAGTTGGATGTGTAACTGGTTAAACAGTAAGACCTACAGATGCTAATTAATTGATTGGTGTGGATGTGAAAGGAGTGCTGTTTCACTGGGCTCTGTCCTATTCAACGTTTTTATTAATGACCTAGATAGGAACACTGATATCATAGTGGCTGGATCCATGGATTGTATAAAGCTAGGAAGAATATGAGATGTGTTTACAATAAATCTGGATCTAAAAATGACAGGTTGGAATAATGGATAAATCTAACAAAATGAAACATAAGAGGAATAAAGACTAAGTCGTATATGTAGAACTGAAAAGCCAAATATCCAAAAATGCTATATGAGTTGGCTTAGTCTGATATAAGAACAACTAAAAATAAGTGGAGAGGTTAGTACCCAGTGAGTCAAGTGTAAGGAGGCTTCCCTAACAATCTATGGAGGTCTTAGTCTATGCTGATAAAAGCCTGGCATCAACAAAGATGGAGATAGTAATCCTGCCCTTTTTTGTTCTGGCCAGATTGTGGGGTATTCTTCTCGGTTCTGGACAACACATTTTAACTCCTACTATACCATCAGGGTCCAATTTTAATTTTTGAGGTGCTTTTTTGAGGGTTGGTTTATAAGGTTTGATATTTCATGAGTTTTGTTTTTCCTTAGGGATCTTCCAAAGAAAAAGGGAAAATGCAATTACATTTTTATAGAATAAAACTCATTCTATCTTGCCTCTCCTGACCTAATATTATATAGGTCAACCGGTCTCTTTTATAAAAGGATTTTGTAAACTACACACACACACACACACACACACACACACATCATCATCATCATCATCCGTTGTTTTATTGCTTTGTCCAAAGTATTGCACTATCCTTCAAGATGGCATAAAAGAACTTTAGAGGTACTCTCCTTGTTTAGCTTTCATTGAACATAGCTGAGAACTCAGAATATCTCACTTTTTGCTCATAATGGCAAAGAGAAGAAAAACAATTCACAATTATTGAATGAATCAGAAGATGACCACAGAAAGACATTAGATGCTAATGATGATGGTAAAATCGATTGCATAAGCAAAATCTTAGACAGTGAGAGATGATGATATCTTAGATGAATTTCCTAGATGAATTTTCTCTAACTCAAGAATCTAAAGATGAAGAGTATATATGGTATTCTGATCCAGGAGTCTGACAACAGGAAGGACTTCATCCTGAAACATTTTGTGACAAGAGGCTGGGACATATCATTTTGCTAAAAGAATGTGGATGTATTCTTTCCTTTTTATGATGTCTACGCACCAAAATTTACTTCATAAGGCTTGTAAATGAACAAATGATGCTGGTGATTAGAAAGAAATGATGTAAAATTAATAAAATTCATTGACCTGAACATTCTAATTGATATTTATAATCCAAAAACGAACATGCTTTGCAATTATGGAGCAAGGAAGATGACAGTCCTCCCTTCAACAAAATTATGAGCCTTCGAAGTTTTCAAAAGAATCGTCTTGACAATACAAGTACAAAACGAACCAGAAGTAATGACAAGTTAGAATCTGTGAGAGATGTACTTGAAATCTGATACATTCCAGGTTCAGATGATGAAGTTAGTTGTATTGAAAGGACTTTGCCCATTTGGGGTACATACACCTTCAAAACCAGGAAATATGGAATACCATTTTGGATTTTTCCATGTTTCAATTCTTAATAAAATTTCTACTGAAGCTGTTTTCACAATCCCTTTATTCTTATCCTTGTAAATTATATGTACAATTACTTAAAAGTATGAAAAAACAAGGGTCCATTGGATAGTAAATGGCGACTGTTTTTCCTGGCAGGCTGAGGATTACTTTGCTCAATTTTAATGATGGTTTGGGAATTTTTCAGTCTTCAGACCACTCAGATTGTCTGAAATTCTGGATTCTCAGTCTCCCCAGGGAAAAGCACCCAGGCATGAAATTTTATATTTAAAATTCCAGAAGGTTCATGGACTCCCTGAAGTTTATCATTGTCCCTGTTTCGTAGATGAGGAAACTGAGACACAACAAGATTAAAAAAAAAAAAAAAAAAAAACTTTCCTATATTTGTATAAGAATCCAAGACATTCTCACTCTGTTGCTAGGGTTTGGCCTAAACTCCATTAAGCATTTATAGCTAGAACTATCCCTTGACTAGTTTAACACTAAAATTCAATTACTTTAAAATCAGAGTGCAATAATAGCTACTCTGCTTTAGAACATGTTCTTTTCTTCCCTAGTCATCTTCTTTTTTGCATTTCCATAGCCAAGGACAGTCTCAGGCTCTCTGTAATGTAATTTTATCAAGGCAGTACAAACCTTGATCCTACCATTAACCTTGGATAGTCAATTTCTTTCTGTCATTGAGGGTCACTAACTGTCATGAGGAAATAAGAGAAAAGCTGATAAATACAGCATCCACTCTATATGTATAGATTGAGGAGACATAAGAACATCAAGTATATTAAATAAACCTCAGCTGGGTGGGTCATTTATGGGGGAAGGAAACTGTCCTCCTTTAGAAGGCTGCAAACCTACAACTGACCTTTCTTACCTACCAGCATTCAAGTTTCTAATCAATATAACATTGTAGGACAGCTTGTCAAGTTTTATTGCTTAATGAACCAGCAGAATAAGGTAAATTTATGTACCAGGCACAAGCTCATTCTCCCTTGGTTAACCTATATCTTCTAATAAAGCCAATAGCTACTTCCTACTGCCACCTTTCCCCTGTGGTTTCAGATCGAACATACAAAGAAAACACCACCATGCTGCAGAGTTGCTTCAGGGTGGTGCCAAGGTGTCATGCGGCTTCTAGACAGTTTTGACAACATTTTGGTCTATCTAGGTGTGTCATGATGACATTTAGTTCCAACCAAAAGTGCAAATGTGGAGGAACTTAAGTAATTCGGAACTTAAAAAAAAAAAAAAAGCCTGCAATGGAAAGGAAAAAATAACTTCAAGGAGAATCAAAATGACTCCTCTTGGGAGGGAGGGGATAACATTGGTCCCACCACCTAAAAAAAAAAAAAAAAGAAAAGAAAAAGGAGAAGCATCTTTTTCCTTGTCCAGAGCAATATTTAGCAGTATTTCTGCAGCAATTTCTATATATGTGTTTATTTATCTAACTGTGGCCTTGGGAAATTAGCACACCTTCCTACAAGGCTATTAGGTGCCCAAAATGTACACATTCGGGCTGATGTTATGTAAGAAAGATCTACAGATGTTAATACAGTAATTCTTTTGTTCTGGGGCGGGGGGTGCGGGAGAGAAAGGGCATGGTTTCTCCCTCTACAAAGGCCTCAGGGTTTGCAGGCTCAGGAGCAACCTCCTGAGAGTCAAGCTAGTGTAGGCACAGAGAAGGGCAGCCAAAGAGCCTTCCGGCCTCACCATCATCCTCAGACTCGCTTGAGGCTTCGGTCTCAACCTCGGCCTCGGTCTCCGCGTCGTTCTCCCCTTCTTCCTCGCCTTCACCATCGCTCTCGCCCTGGTGGGCCATGCCTGGATCCTGGAAGTAGGTGGAATTCTTCCCGCAAGCGGACTGCAGGCCCGCCAGGAGCAGCCAGCCGACGGTCAGCAGTAGCCCGGGGGAGCAGCCCGCGCCCCCGGGGCCCATGTTCTCCACCCCGACCGCCGCCCAAGGCGCAGTCAAGAGGTGCGTCGAAAAGAGGTGCGTCGCCCCGCCACCTACCTCCGAACCCCGAACTGCAGTGCCGCGCCCAGGCAACCATTGAGGCGTCACCACTCGTCACTGCCGCCCGGCAGCTTCGGGTCGTGGCGCTCTTGGAACGCCCGCGCGGGGCGAGCAGGCCTACAGCGGCGCACGCGGGCTCTAGTGCGACGCGCCCTGCCGGGATCCGCTGTGGTTCCATTTCATCTCCCATTGCCCTTCTGCCTTGGAAGTGCCCTCGGCGCAGCTGCCAGCTACCTCCCTTTCTTCAGTTACTTGAGCAACCCTGCAGTCCTCCGCCCCTGGTCTTTTTTGAGCACTCTGCTTCCTTTTAAAAGAATTCTGTTTTCATCCTTTCTACGTTTGCTCTACAAACTAGACTCCCTATGCCTTCAAGCACTCACTCTTCAGGTGACTTGGTTTCGAAAGTCCTTACCCAGAATATCCAGTTTGGTACGTATCAAGAAGAATTTTTTATTAAGTATGATACCCCAAACGAAATACGTATCTACTGGGGAGGTTTGATTTGTATTTAGGGGAGCAATTTCTTCCTTTGAACTGAACACTCCTGTTAATTTAGCTCAAGCATGTATTCATGTTTTAAGATTTTGTGTTGCGCCTTCCGTTTTGTGTGGGGCTTTGTTATAAACCTTGGTGGATTAGATGAGTGTCGGATGGGGAGAATGAAACTGTTGTCAAACTAGTTCTTACCATTCTGTATTTGGATGGCTGATGTTTTTGGAATCCAATATTGAACTTAACCTTTATCCTTGTTAATTTCCATCTTATGGCCTTTAGCCTGTGTTTTAGCCTTATTGAGATTATTTTGAATCCTGCTTCTGTTGCCTATCATATTAGATATTCTTCCCAGCTTTGATTTGGAAAACATGTCATATGACTCCTTCAGGTCACAGACAAAAGTGTTAAAAAGGGCACCGGCCAAGGATAGAGCCCTATGAGGTCATTCTCCGACAATGATCCATCAGTCTACACAGTGGTTTAACCTAAGAATCAACTCTTTTATCCAAAAGGAGCCACGTCTTTTATGAAAGCTGAATCAGACTAAAAGCCAGACTTCATTGGCATCCCTCTTGAATTAGTAGGAAATCTTAGAGCCAAGTGTAACTCCTCACTGTCCTCTTGACAGTATTCAGTATCAATATGTCCAGTAATGTCACAGAAAAAAAAAAAGATATTTCAAGTAGTCTGCTCTAATTAATTCATTTCTTCTTTAGGAATAGAATCATAGACTTTGAGGTCAAAAGAGTTTAGAAATTATCTAATAAGCCTCACATTTTTCATTGAGGAGACAAAGAACCAGAGATGTTAAATGACTCCTTCAAGGTCATCCAGCAAATTATTTGCAAGCTGGACCTCATAACCAGATCTCCTAAATGCTCATTCAAAACTCAGTGATTCATGTAATTTAAAAGTTAACAGTGAAGAAGCATTTAGTGGGGTGTCTGGGAGTCAGTAGTTCAAACACTGAACACAAATTAGGCTTATCAGGTTTTTTTTGTTTTTTTTTTTTAAGTCTTGTTATTTCAATTTTGACTCCGTCTAGCAGTTAGAATGTGGTCGTTTTGTTTTGTTTGTAAAGGTGCATAGGGTGCTCAGCCAAGAGAATATTCATAGAGGGATGGTTCAATGGTTTTGTATATTGGATTTGAAACAAAGCTTCTATGACTATGTTTCTACATGATAGTATTCCATACTTTGAGTTTTAATATTTAAATTCTCGTGACAAGTGAGATGAAGAGTCACATGTTACAAAGTGGACTTGAGAAAGAACCCTAGCTTTTGGAGACTAACAGGTAAGCAGATAACCCTGAGAAGTGTATTAGAAGGTATTCAGAGCCATTACTGAATTATTTGTAACAAAAGTAGAATTTTATGTGAATATCATCTCTCACAAAGGCTTCTAGTTTTAAGAATAAAGAAAGGTTAAAACTGCTATAAATAGTCAGTATTAAAGTTCAAATTCATATTGCTAAGGGGCCTCTGGGAATATTGTATATCAACTATCCAAGCTCAGTGCCGTCAAGTCAATTCCAACTCATAGCAACCCTGTAGGACAGAGTAGAACTGTCCCATTGCGTTTCCAAGGAGCGCCTGGCGGATTCGAACTGCCGACCCTTTGGTTAGCAGCTGTAGCACTTAACCACTATGCCACATCAACTATAACATAGTAAAATAGTAGAGCGCCAAAGTTATGAGGAAAATTAAAATGAGTAGAGATGATCTTCAGAAGCAAAGGCCTTTGTCTCATGGCCTAACAAAAGAGCATAAAATTTTCCTTTATTGCTGAGAAAAATAAGTAAAAAATTATGCTTTCAAACACAAAATTAAAAAAAAAATGATCTAGAGTACTGTCACAGGCATCAGTGCTGAGTGCTTTGAAAATCAGTTTTAGGGCACATCTCTTCCTGAAGACAGTATCATTTTGGGCACAGAAAGCCCCATCAACTCTAAGATAGGTAATTTAAATTAGGAAAACATTAACTACTTAACACAGCTTCAAACAGTTTGAAAGAGAACACAAATGGAAATTAAGAATTTCAAAGAGGAACTGAAAGACTGGACTCTGATGTGAAGAATATTAAAATAATGCCTACAAAAGCACCAATACAAATCACCTATAAAGTATTTTGTTACTCATGTAAGTTACAAGTATAGCATCAGTCCTCAACAAACTTATATTCTCTCTTGTTGGAGCCACAAATAAGCGAACAGTAAATATTTAGCTGGAAACACAGGACACAGTATACAAAGGGGTTGACCCCATTGACTTGTGGTTACCAAGGGAGAGCAATTCAATCTCAGTCCCCCATTTGCTCCTCTGACTCATCTTACCTCAGTTCACTTAGCTCACCTCACCGTGCCTGGCACTGGGCTTCTCCATCCTCCAGTTTCCAAGGGGCAGGGATTAGAGCCCAGTCTCCATGACGCTTGTGCCCCGCTCCACCCAAACATATCTCACCTATCCTGGTCTAATCTTACCTTTCTTGAGCTAGTCTTACTTGACCTCACTCTTGGCATTCTTGGAAGTAGGAAAATCATGCCTTTATCCCATCTTCACTCTACCAACACTAGAGGACCTCATAGTCTGAAAAGGAAGACCAATTTTAAGATTTTTTTGCAATATAAAAAATTGCTATGATCAGGGTTTTCAATTTTATACATTCTAAAAAAAAATTTTTTTTTTAATTGGTGTGTAGAGGTAATTTCAATGTGGTTTTATTTTGCATTGCTCTAATGCCTAATGATACTGGGCATCTCTCTTCATTCACATACTTGCCATTTGTATGGATTCTTGTGTCTATTCAAATCTTTTCTTCATTTTTTTCATATTGGATTATTTTCTTAATAATGACTTTTGAAAGTTCTCTATATATTAGGGACAAAAGTCCATTATCAGATATGTGTTTTGCAAATATTTTCTTCTAGTCTAAAGCTTGACTTTTCATTCTTTGAGCTATGTCTTTTCAAGAGCAGTTTTTTTTTTTTTTTAATTTTTTTTTAATTGTGGTGCAATATATGTAACCAAACATTTGCCATTTCAATGATTTTTACATCCAATTCAGTAACATTAGTTATATTCACCAAGTTGTGCAACAATCACCACTGTTTCTAAATTTTTCCATCACACTTAACAAAAACTCTGTACCCCTTAAGCAACATCCCCTTTATGTCTCCCCCTACCCCCACTCATCTCTGGAAACCACAAATAAACTTTGGTCTCTATGAATTTGCCTGTTCTGGATAATTTAATATAAGTGGAATCATACACTATTTTTCCTTTTGTATCCAAGTTATTTCACTCAGCATAATGTTTTCAAGGTTCATCCAAGTCAAAGCATGTATCAGAATTTTGTTTCTCTTTATGGCTGAATAATATTCATATATATATACATACACACACACGTATAATCCATTCATCTGTTGGTGGACACATTACCCTGTGTTTTGTTCTAAGATTTGTTTGTTTGTTTTAGTTCTTACATTTAGGTCTTTGATGCATCTTGAGTTAATTATTGTATATGGTATGAGGTATGGGTCCAATTTCATTCTTTTGAGGAGATCCATTTGTCCAAGCACCGCATATTAGAGACTATTCAATCAAGATGCATTGATAATTACTGATGATTGAAATGTGAAAGTTGGGAACAAAGAAAAATGATCAGTAGTTGGAAAATATGCCCTTGGTGATAGAAAGGACACGATGATCGCATGATAGAATTTTGCAAGACCAAGGACCTATTCATTGCAAATACTTTCTTTCAACAACATAAACAGCGAGTATACACATGGACCTCACCAAATGGAATACACAGGAATCAAATTGATTATATTTGTGGAAAAAGTCAATGGAGAGGTTCAATATCATCAGTCAAAACAAGGCCAGGGACCAACTGTGGAACTGATCATCAATTGCTCATGTGCAAGTTCACATTGAAGCTGAAAAAAATTAGAACAAGCCCATGAGAGCCAAAATACTACCTTGAGTATATCCTACCTGAATTTAGAGACCATCTCAAGAATAGATTCTATGCGTTGAACACTAATGACTGAAGACCAGATGACTTGTGGAATGACATCAATTATATCATACGTGGAGAAACCAAGAAGACATAAAAAAGGCAGGGAAGAAAGAAAGGACCAAAGTTGATGTCTGAAGAGACTCTGAAAATTATTCTTGAAGGTAGAGAAGCTAAAGCAAGTGGAAGAAATGAAGACATAAAAGAGCTGAACATAAGATTTCAAAGGGCAGCTTGAGAAGACAAAGTATAATGAAATGTGCAAAGACCTGAAGTTAGAAAACCAAAAGGGAAGAACACAATCAGCATTGCTCAAGCTGAAAGAACTGAAGGAAAAATTCAAGCCTTGTGTTGCGATATCGAAGGATTCTATGGGCAAAATATTGAACGACATGGGAAGCATCAAAAGCAGATGGAAGGAATATACAGAGTCACTGTACCAAAAAGAATTGGTCAACATTCAACCATTTCAGGAGAAAGCATATAGTCAAGAGCTTGTGGTATTGAAAGAATAAGTTCAAGTTGTACTGAAGGCATTGGTGAAAAACAAGGCCCCAGGAACTGATTGAATACCAATTGAGATGTTTCAACAAACGGATACAGCACTGGAGGTGCTGACTTGTCTATCTTAACAAATTTGGCCAAGGGCTTCCTGGCCAATCCACTGGATAAGATCCATATTTGTGCCCATTCTGAAGAAAGGTGATCCAATGGAATGTGGAAATTATTGAGCAATATTATTAATATCACATTCAAGTAAAATTGTGCTGAAGATAATCAAAAAACCATTGCAGCAGTATATCGACAGATAACTTCAGGAATTCAAGCCAGATTCAGAAGGGGACGTGGGATAAGGGATATCATTGCTGGTGTCAGATGGATCTTGGCTGAATGCAGAGAATACCAGGAAGATGTTTACCTGTGTTTTATTCACTATGCGTTCGACTATGGATCGTAGCAAATTAGGGATAACATTGGGAAGAATGAGAATTCTGGAACACTTAATTGTGCTCATGACGAACATGTACATAGACCAAGAGGCAGTTATTCGCATAGAATAAGGGTATACTTTGTGGTTTCAAATATGGAAAGGTGTGTGTCAGGGTTGTATCATTTCACCATACTTATTCAGTCTGTATGCTGAGTAAATAATCCGAGAAGCTTGACTATATGAAGAGGAATGCAGCACCAGGATTGGAGAAAAACTTATTAACAACCTGCTTCCTCAAATCTTGCATCCTCAAAGTGAAGAGGACTTGAAGTACTTACTGATGACGATCAAAGTCTACAGACTTCAGTATGGATTACACCTCAACATAAAGAAAACAGAAACCCTACAACTGGATCAATAAGCAACATCACGATAAACGAAGACATTGACAGGGATTTCATATTACTTGGATCCACAATCCAATCCACAATCAATGCCCATGCAAACAGCAGTCAAGAAATTAAATGACCAATTTCATTGAGCAAATCTGCTGGAAAAGATTTCCTTAAAGTGTTAAAAAGAAAAGATGTCATTTTGAGGGCTAAGGTGTGCCTGACCCAAGCCATGGTATTTTCAGTTGCCTCATACGTATGCGAAAGCTGTACAATATATAAGGGAGATTGAAGAATTGATACCTTTGAATTATGGTGTTGGTGAAGAATATTGAATATGCTGTGGGTTGCCTGGAGAAGGAACAAATCTGTCTTGGAAGAAGTACAGCCAAAATGCTCCCTAAAAATGAGGGTGGTGAAACTTCATCTCACGTACTTTGGACATGTTGTCAGGAGGGACCAGTCCCTGGAGAAGGAGATCATGCTCAGCAAAGTAGAGGGTCAGCAAAAAAGAGGAAGACCTTCTACAAACTGAATTGACATAGTGACTGCAACAATGGGCTGCAATATAGCAACGATTGTGAGGATGATGAAAAGACCAGGCAGTTTTTCGTTATTTGTACATAGGGTTGCTATGAGTCGGAACTGAGTCAATGGCACCTGACAACAACGTTCTTTCCCCATGGCATGGGTTTAGCACCCTTGTGAAAGATCATTTGGCAATAGATGCATGGGTTTATTTCTGGACTTTCCACTGTGTTCGATTGGTCGATGTACCTGTTATTATGTGAATATTAGACTTTTGGGATTAATGTAGCCTTATAATATGTTTCGAAATCAGTAATTGTGAGTCCTCCTACTTTGTTCTTTATAAAGATTGCTTTGGCTATTCAGGGCCCCTAACAATCCATATAATTTTGAGGACTGACATTTTTCATTTCTACAAAGAGGACCGTTGGAATTTTGATAGGGATTGCATAGAATCTATAGCTTGCTTTGGGTAGTTTTGACATCTTTATAATAGTAAGTCTTCCAATCCATGAACATGAAGTGTATTTCTATTTGTTTCAGCAATGTTCTATAATTTTCAGTGTGCAAGTCTTTCAACTCTCTGGTTAAATTTATTCCTATTATTTTAGACCCTATTGTAAATGGAATTGTTTTCCTAATTTCCTTCTCAGATTGCTCATTGCTGTTGTATAGAAACTCAGGTGATTTTTGTGTGTTGGCCTTGTACCCTGCAACTTCGCTGAATTTATTATCTCTAGTAACTTTGTTGTGAATTCTTTGGGATTTTCTATATAAGTATATAGAATCATGTGTTCTGTGAACAGTTTCTCTTCTTCCTTCCCAATTTGGATACACTTTATGTCTTTTTCTTGCCTAATTGTTTTGGTGAGGACTTCCAGTACAATACTAAATAGCAGTGGTGAGAGCAGGAATCCTTGTCTTGTTCCTGATCTTAAGGGAAAAGCTCTCAGTCTTTCTCCACTGAGTATAATGTCATCTTTGAGTTTTCATAAAAGCCCTTTAAGGAATTTCCCTTCTAATTCCTAGTTTGTTGAGTTTTTCTTCCCCCCGCTTAAATCATGAAATGTTGTTAGATTTTGTCAAATGCCTTTTCTGTGTCAATTGAGATAATCGTGTGATTATTTTTCTTTATTAATGTGCTGTATTACATTCATTGATTTTTTAATGTTGAGCCACCATTACATTCCTGGAATAAATCCCAGATGGTTGTGGTGTATAATCCTTTTAATATGGTGTTGAATTCGGTTTGCCAGTATTTTGTTGCATATTATTGCATCTATATTCATAAGGGATATTGGTCTGTAGTTTTCTTTCCTGTGCTGTCTTTGTCTTTGGTATCAGGAAAATACTTGTCTTATAGAATGAGTTAGGAAGCATTCCCTTCTCTTCTATTTTTTAGAGGAAATTGGTGTCAATCCTTCTTTAAATGTTTGGTAGAATTTTCCAGTGAAGCCGTCTAATTCAGGACTTATTTCTTCCTTTTTTTTTTTTTTTAATGGGGGGTTGATTGCTAATTCAGCCTCTTCACTTATTGTAGGTTGAGATTTTCTATTTCGTCTTTAATCAACTTAGGCGGTTTATGTATTTCTAGAAATTTGTCCATTTACAATAGCACCTCCCCCAAAAAATTAAATACCCACTGCCGTCGAGTCGATTCCAACTCATAGTGACCCCATAGGACAGAGTAGAACTGCCCGAAAGAGTTTCCAAGGAGCGCCTGGCGGATTTGAACTGCTGACCTCTTGGTTAGTAGCCATAGCACTTAACCATTACACCACCAGGGTTTCCAAAAAAAGTAAATATGTACTTATAAATCTAACAAAATACATATAGTATCTATATATGGATAATTACAAAATTGCAATAAACAAAGAGCTAAATAATTGGAGAGATAATCCTTGTTTACAGATTATAAGACTCCATGCTGTTAAGATGTCAGTTTTTCCTAACTTGATCTATAAATTCAACACACTCCCAATCAGAAATCAGCAAGCGATCTAATAAATATTGACAAACTGATTCTATAGTTTATATGGCAAGGCAAAAACCTAGAATAGCCAACATAATACTGAAGAAAAACAAAGTTGGAGGACTCACACTACCTGATTTCAAGACTTACTATAAAGATAAAGTAATCAAGATATTGGTGAAATAATAGACACATTAATCAATAGAACAAAGTAGAGAGCCTGGAAATAGGCCTACACAAATACAGCAAACTTATCTTTCAAAAATAATCAAAGGCAATTCCATAGATAAAGGATAGTCATTTCAACAGATGGGTTGGCACAATTGGGCATTGCATGCCCCCACCCCCAACCTTCCCCCCAAAATAATCTAGACACAGATGTTACACCTTTCAGAAATATAAATTAAAATTGGTTATATATTTAGATGTAAAGTTCAAAAGTACCTTAGGAAACCATGGAACAACTATGGCTGTCCCTGTGCCCTGTGAAGATGGTGGTGATAGTGGTATCTGGTGGGTGAGGATGAAGAATTTTGGCCAGGTCCTAGATCCTTAAGTTTGAACATTGCCAGAGAAGGAGTCGTAAATTTTAACCCTGCAGCTCCTGGTAGGGAATCTAGAAAGAATGAGTTCACTCTGAGCAAGGAATATAGCTTGCCAATCCTGCTCTTAGATCCATGCTACAAAAGTGGTAGTTAATGACAAGATAATGACCTGCAGCAATTAGAAATGATGATGATTGGACCCAAACTAGGGTCACAAGATCACTGATCCAATGTATTTGTGGCAAGTTCACATGAAAGTGAAGGGCAGCAAAAGTTGTCCCCAGGTGGAACAATTGCTGAGCAATTCAGCCAGAGTAGACTTTGTCATTAGTGGGAGGAACATAGACTATGGATTGGACTGCTTCATCGCGTGGTAAATGACCTACCCCTATATGGTCATGCTACCAATTTAGGAAAGATTTTGAATGTACGTAAAATTTCAAAGTAAAACCAACAGAACTCTCTAATATGAAGTGGTTTAATAGAACTTTCTGTGATGATAGAAATATAGTATATCTGCAGTGTCAAATATGGTAGCCACTAGCCACATTTAATAGAACTTTCTGTGATGATAGAAATATAGTATATCTGCAGTGTCAAATATGGTAGCCACTAGCCACATGGGGGACCCTTGTGGTGCAGTGATTAAGAGCTTGGCTACTAACCAAAAGCTCAGCGGTTCGGATCCACCAGCTGCTCTTTAGAAACCCTATGAGGCAGTTCTACTCTGTTCTGTAGGATCACTATGAATCAGAATTAACAGCAATGGTTTTTTTAGCCACATGTGGCTGTTGAGCACTTGAAATGTGGCTGATACAACTGAGTAACTAATTTTTTAATCTGATTTAGTTTTAATTAGCTTAAATTTACTTTAAAATAGTTGCATGTTTTTAATGGCTACCTTATTGAATAGTGTGGCATAGGCAGAATATCTTTTTTTTTTTCAGTTTTATTTTTCTCTTTTTCTTTTTTTCAACAAAGTCCAACACCCATTACTGATAAAAACTCTCAGTAAAATTGGTATAGAAGGGAAATTCTTCAACAGAATAAAGGACATCTATACAAAAGCAACAGCCAATATCATTCTCAGTGAAGAGAGGCTGAAAACATTTCCCTTGAGAACAGGAACAAGACAAGGATTCCCTTTATCACCACTCCTATTTAACATTGTGCTGGAAGTCCTAGCTAGAGCAGTAAGGCAAGAAAAAGAAATAAAGAGCATACAAATTGGTAAGGAAGAAATAAAACTGTTTCTCTTTGCATATGATATGATACATAGAAAACCCAAAAGACTCCATAAGAAAACTACTGGAACTAATAGAAATATTCAACAGAGTAGCAGGATACAAGATAAACATACAAAAATCAGTTGGATTCCTACATACCAATAAAGAAAATGACAAAAAAGAAATCAGGAAAACAATACCATTTAAAATAGCCCCTAAAAAAATAATAAAATACTTATAGGAATAACTCTAACCAGGGATGTAAAAGACCTATACAAATAAAACTACGAAACACTACTGCAAGACACCAAAAGAGATCTACATAAATGGAAAAACATTCCGTGCTCATGGATAGGTAGACTCAACATTGTGAAAATGACAATTCTACACAAAGCAATTGACAAGTACAATGCAATCCCGATCCAAATACCAACAACATTCTTTAAAAAGATGGAAAAACTAATCATTAACTTTATATGGACAGATAAGAGGCCCAGGATAAATAAAGCACTATCGAAGAAGAAGAATAAAGTAGGAGGACTCACACTATCTGACTTTAGAACCTACTATACAGGTATAATAATCAAAACAGCCTGGTACTGGTACAAAGGCAGTCACATTGACCAATGAAACAGAATTGAGAATTGTAAATCCACCCATCTATGGGGCCAAGATGGCTGACTAGGTAGAAGCTACTACAGATCCCTCTTGCAACAAAGACAGACACACTGACCAATGAAACAGAACTGAAAACTCAGATGTAAATCCATCCACCTATGGTCACCTGATCGTTGACAAGGGCTCAAAGTCCAACAAATGGGGAAAAAAACAGTCTTTTTAACAAATGGTACTGGCAAAACTGGATGTTCATCTGTGAAAAAATGAAACAGGACCCATACCTCACACCACACACAAAAAGTAACTCAAAGTGGATCAAAGACCTAAATTTAAAATGAAAAACTATAAAGATCATAGAAGAAAAAAAATAGGATCAACACTGGAGGCCCTAATACATTACATTAACAGAATACAAACCATAACTAGCAACATACAAACTCCAGAAGATAAGCTAGATAACTGGAATTTTCTAAAACTTAAATACTTATGCTCATCAAAAGACTTTACCAAAAGAATAAAAAGAGAACCTAATTTTAAGGGGCCAAGATGGCTGACTAGGTAGAAGCTACTGCAGATCCCTCTTGCAACAAAGACTCGGAAAAACAAGTGAATTGAGCACATGCATGACAACCTATGAACCCTGACCATCAAACACAGAACTAAGGAGTTGACCTGAGTGACAGGGGAGCGAAAAGCCACGCCCTAAACCAGTGACTGCTTCTGGAACCGGCATCCCGCGCCACAGCCTTGAGCCCTCACAGTTCCCTGGTGCCAGAGTGGTGGGGCTGATTGTGGCTTACTGAGACAGGGCAAGCACGGGATACAGCCCCATCCCCTAACCCCCTGGAGTAACCTCGGGAGAGACTCAGCCAGCACAAGCACACTGCACACTGATGCATCTGACAAGAGAACGAGCAACCACAGGGAAGCAGTGACTGTTTTCGGAGCCTGGAGCCAGCGTCCCAGTCAGAAAACCTTGGCGCTGGGCTTTGGACTAAGTACAGAGGAGCTGACCATGGCTTCCTGAGACAGGGCAAGCACGGGACACAGCCCTAGCCCCCTGAAGTAACCTCGGCGGAAACCCAGCCAGTGCATGCAGGCTGCATAACGATGCGGATGACAGGAGAAGCAGCGATTGGTTTTGGAGCCTGGAGTGCAGCATCCCAGCCAGAAAACCTTGGCGCTGGGCTTTGGACTAGGAGCGGAGGAGCTGAACACGGCTTCCTGAGACGACGCAAGCACGGGATGCAGACCTGACCCTTGGGGGCAATCACAACCCAGCCAGCACGCACAGGCTACACGCCCCTATGGAATCTCGGAGAAAACAGTCCACCAAGCAAGATAAGTAACTTTGTCTATACTGCCACAGGCTACTCTCTCCTATCTGTCTGATCCCTCCCTGCCCCAGGTGGCTTCATTAACATTGGAATTTCCTGGGCCAGGGAGTGAAGTGCTCTGCAGGGTTTTTTGTTTTTTTCTTCCTAACCCATTCTTCTGGCCTGAGAGAAGCAGCAATTAACAACCCAGAGGGGAAAAGTCCTTCTCTGACTTCCCTAAACTGGAATAAAAATACAGAACCAGCTTCAGCCAAACATAAGAGCTCCACAGTCTTTGACTTTCATCCCTACCGGGAACAAGGTGGCTATTGTAATACAAAGGCAATTCTGATAGAGATCTGAGTGTAATTGTTTTAGCGGAGCAGTGGAAAGACAAGTTTTGGAGGTCTGATACCACTCTACCTTTAAACAGAGCCCTCACTGATCCACAGCAGGGAACTGAGGGCTGAATCTCCACCCAAATGACCTAGCCACCTGCTAAAGGAGTCTGAGGATAGTGACACCTACCAATCTTTAGAGGTACAAGCATTGGGTGCCTAAGGTACAGCTGCAGAGCCCACCCACCAAAGTGCTCTAGGAATAGAGACACACCTACCTCGCTGGCACATGGGAGAAGCCTGTCAGCATCCTGCCCTCCTTGGAGTGTGACCCCTGCCGCTACTAGAATCTGGTGCATACAACTATCACCACTATTCCTCTAAGTTAATAGCTGACAGACTACACCACACACTTGGTGACCCAAATCAGGACACCTAAGCTGATTCTATTCAAGAATAGTGAATGGACTCTTAGGCTCATATATCTAGTAACAGCTCAAACCAACTGGTAATAGGACTTAAGTGATTCGAAGGCTACAACAATCAAGACAGCGCAATCTAGTAGCCCATCTGGGTATATTGAAACAAAACAAAACAAGAAGATACGACTCAGTGAACAAATATAAAATAAATCACTACAATATCTTACAGACGGCTTGGAGAAAGCAGTCAATGTCAAATCACATAAAGAAGCAGACCATGATTGCTTCTACAAATCCTCAAATTAAAGAATCAAAATCTTTCCCGAATGAAGATACAACCCTGGAATTGTCAGATGCAGAATATAAAAAACTAATATACAGAATGCTTCAAGACATCAGGGATGACCTCAGAAATGAAATAAGGCAATCTACAGAAAAACCCAAGGAACACACTGATAAAGCAGTTGAAGAAATCAAAAAGATCAATCAAGAACATAGTGTAAAAATTAATAAGCTGCAAGAATCCATAGAGAGCATTCAGAAATACAAAAGATTAACAATAAAATTATAGAATTAGACAACTCTGTAGGAAGTCAGAGCAGCAGAATCAAGGAATTGGAATGCAGAATGGGGGAGCTGGAGGATAAGGCAATTGACACCAATATAGTTGAAGAAAAATCAGATAAAAGAATTTTAAAAAATGAAGAAACCCTAAGAATCATGTGGAACTCTATCAAGAAGAATAACTTGCCTGTGATTGGAGTTCCAGAACAGGGAAATACAGAGAGAATAGTTGAAAATCTGTTGGCAGAAAACTTCCCTGGCATTGTGAAAGATGAAAGGATATCTATTCAAGATGTTCATCGACCCCCATACAAGATTGATCCAAAAAGAAAATCACCAAGGCATATTATCATCAAACTTGCCAAAACCAAAGATAAAGAGAAAATTTTAAAAGCAGCCAGGGATAAAAGTCACCTACAAAGGAGAATCAATAAGAATCAGGTCAGACTACTAGGCAGAAACCATGCAGGCAAGAAGGCAGTGGGATGACATATATAGAACACTGAAGGAGAAAAACTGCCAGCCAAGAATCATATACCCAGCAAAACTCTCTCTCAAGTATGAAGGTGAAATTCAAACATTTACAGATAAAAACAAGCTTAGAAAATTTACAAAAACCAAACCAAAGCTACAAGAATTACTAAAGGAAATTCTTTGGTCAGAAAATCAATAATATCAGAAACCTACACAACACAAAGTCACAGAATAGAACATCCTGATATCAACTCAAATAGGGAAATCACAAAAATAAAATAAGATTAATTTAAAAAAGAAAAAAATGCTCAAAACGAAATCGTTGAACTCATTATGTAAAAGATTACAATAATCAAAAAGAGGTACTAAATACAGGAGGCATAGATCTTCCACATGGAGAGGAAAACAAGGTGATATAGGACGATACAAGTTAGGTTTTTACTTAGAAAAATAGGGGTAAATATTAAGGTAACCACAAAGAGGTCTACAAATTCCATCCTTCAAAATAAAAACTAAGAAAACATAATAACTCAGCAAAAATAAATTCAACTACTATGAAAATGAGGAACACACAATTTACAAAGGAAAACTTCTCAGCACAAAAAAGTAAGTGGAAAAATGAAATTGTCAACAACTCACAAAAAAAGGCATCAAAATAACAGCAATAAACTCATACTTATCTATAATTATGCCGAATGTAGATGGACTAAATGCACCAATAAAGAGACAGAGAGTCTCAGACTGGATTAAAAAACGATCTGTCTATATGCTGCCTACAAGAGACACACCTTAGACTTAGAGACGCAAACAAACTAAAACTCAAAGGATGGAAAAAAATATATCAAGCAAACAACAATCAAAAAAGAGCAGGAGTGGCAATATTAATTTCTGACAAAATAGACTTTAAAGTTAAATCCACCACAAAGGGTAAAGAAGGACACTACATAATGATTAAAGGGACAATTGACCAGGAAGATATAACCATATTAAATATTTATGCACCCAATGACAGGGCTGCAAGATACATAAAAAAAACTTTAGCAGAATTGAAAAGTGAGATAGATACCTCCACAATTATAGTAGGAGACTTCAACACACCACTTTCGGAGAAGGATAGGAGTTCCAGTAAGAAGCTCAATAGAGACACGGAAGATCTAATTGCTACAATCAACCAACTTGACCTCATAGACTTATACAGAACGCTCCACCCAACAGCTGCGAAGTATACTTTTTTTTCTAGTGAACATGGAACATTCTTTAGAATAGATCACATATTAGGTCATAAAACAAACCTTTGCAGAACCCAAAACATCAAAATATTACAAAGCGTCTTCTCAGACCATAAGGCCATAAAAGTAGAAATCAATAACAGAAAAATCAGGGAAAAGAAATCAAATATGTGGAAACTGAACAATACCCTGCTCAAAAAAAGACTGGGTTATAGAAGACATTAAGGAGGGAATAAAGAAATTCATAGAATGCAATGAGACTGAAAACACTTCCTATCAAAACCTCTAGGACACAGTGAAAGCAGTGCTCAGAGATCAATTTGTATCGATAAATGCACACATACATAAAGAAGAAAGAGCCAAAATCAGAGAACTGTCCCCACAACTTGAACAAATAGAAAGTGAGCAACAAAAGAATGCGTCAGGCACAAGAAAAAAACAAATAATAAAAATTAGAGCAGAATTAAATGAATTCGAGAACAGAAAAACAATTGAAAGAATTAATAAGACTAAAAGCTGGTTCTTTGAAAAAGTTAACAAAATTGATAAACCATTGGCCAGAAATACAGGAAAGGAAACAAATAACCCGAATAAGAAATGAGATGGGCCATATCACAACAGGTCCAACTGAAATTTAAAGAATCATGTCAGATTACTATGAAAAATTATGCTCAAACAAATTTGAAAACCTAGAAGAAATGGATGAATTCCTAGAAACACACTACCTACCTAAACTAACACAATCAGAAGTAGAACAACTAAATAGACCCATAACAAAAAAAAGAGATTGAAAAGGTAATCAAAAAACTCACAT
Source organism: Loxodonta africana (assembly GCF_030014295.1). NCBI lineage: Eukaryota > Metazoa > Chordata > Mammalia > Proboscidea > Elephantidae > Loxodonta > Loxodonta africana. The sequence continues at coordinate 149,781,944 of NC_087342.1, read as the reverse complement.
CACAAAAAAGCCCTGGCCCGGACAGCTTTACTTCAGAGTTCTACCAAACTTTCAGAGAAGAGTTAACACCACTACTACTAAAGCTATTTCAGAGCATAGAAAAGGATGGAATACTACCTGACTCATTCTATGAAGCCAGCATATCCTTGATAACAAAACCAGGTAAAAAAAAAAAAAGACACCACAAAAAAAGAAAACTACAGACCTATATCCCTCATGAACATAGATGCAAAATCCTCAACAAAATTCTAGCCAATAGAATTCAACAACATATCAAAAAAAGAATCCACCATGACCAAGTGGGATTTATACCAGGTATGCAAGGTTGGTTCAGTATTAGAAAAACAATTAATGTAATCCACCATATAAATAAAACAAAAGACAAAAACCACATGATCTTATCAATTGATGCAGAAAAGGCATTTGACAAAGTCCAACACCCATTCATGATAAAAACTCTCAGCAAAATAGGAATAAAGGAAAATTCCTCAACATAATAAAGGGCACTTATACAAAGCCTACAACCAACATCATCCTAAATGGAGAGAGCCTGAAAGCATGTCCCTTGAGAACGGGAACCAGACAAGGATGCCCTTTATCACCTCTCTTATTCAACATTGTGTTGGAGGTCCTAGCCAGAGGAATTAGGCTAGACAAAGAAATAAAGTCCCTCCGGATTGGCAAGGAAGAAGTAAACTTATCTGTATTTGCAGATGACATGATCTTATACACAGAAAACCCTAAGGAATCTTCAAAAAAACTACTGAAACTAATAGAAGAGTTTGGCAGAGTTTCAGGTTACAAGATAAACATACAAAAATCAGTTGGATTCCTGTTCATTAACAAAAAGAACATCAAAGAGGAAATCACCAAATCGATACCATTCACAGTAGCCCCCAAGAAGATAAAATACTTAGGAATAACTCTTACCAAAGATGTAAAAGACCTATACAAAGAAAACTACAAGGTACTACTGCAAGAAGCTAAAAGAGACCTACATAAGTGGAAAAACATACCTTGCTCATGGATAGGAAGACTTAACATAGTAAAAATGTCTATTCTACCAAAAGCCATCTATATATATAATGCCCTTCTGATCCAAATTCCAATACATTTTTTAATGTGATGGAGAAACAAATCACCAACTTCATATGGAAGGGAAAGAAGCCCCGGATAAGTAAAGCATTACAGAAAAAGAGAACAAAGTGGGAGGCCTTGCTCTACCTGATTTTAGAACATATTATACAGCCGCAGTAGTCAAACACAGACACATAGACCAGTGGAACAGAATTGAGAACCCAGATATAAATTCATCCACATATAAGCAGCTGATATTTGACAAAGGCCCAGTGTCAGTTAATTGGGGAAAAGAGGGTCCTTTTAACAAATGGTGCTGGCATAACTGCATAACTGGATATCCACCTGCAAAAAAATGAAACAGGACCCATACCTCACACCATGCACAAAAACTAACTCCAAATGGATCAAAGACCTAAACATAAAGTCTAAAACGATAAAGATCAGGGAAGAAAAAATAGGGACAACGTTAGCAGCCCTAATACAAGGCATAAATAGAATACAAAACATTACTAAAAATGACGAAGAGAAACCAGATAACTGGGAGCTTCTAAATATCAAACACCTATCCTCATCCAAAGGCTTCACCAAAAGAGTAAAAAGACCACCTACAGACTGGGAAAAAATTTTCAGCTATGACATCTCCGACCAGCGCCTGATCTCTAAAATCTACATGATTCTGCTAAAACTCAACCACAAAAAGACAAACAACCCAATTAAAAATTGGGCAAAGGATATGAACACGCACTTCACTAAAGAAGATATTCAGGTGGTTAACAGATACATGAGGAAATGCTCTCGATCATTAGCCATTAGAGAAATGCAAATTAAAACTATGATGAGATCCCATCTCTCTCCAACAAGGCCGGCATTAATCCAGAAAACACAAAATAATAAATGTTGGAGAGGCTGTGGGAAGATTGGAACACTTATACACCATTGGTGGGAATGTAAAATGGTATGACCACTTTGGAAATAGATCTCACATTTCCTTAAAAAGCTAGGAATAGAACTACCATACGACCCAGAAATCCCACTCCTCGGAATATATCCTAAAGAAATAAGAGCCTTTACACGAACAGATATATGCACACCCATGTTTATTACAACACTGTTTACAACAGCAAAAAGCTGGAAGCAACCAAGGTGTCTATCAACGGATGAATGGATAAATAAATTACGGTATATTCACACAATGGAATACTATGCATCAATAAAGAACAGTGATGAATCTGTGAAACATTTCATGACGTGGAGGAATCTGGAAGGCATTATGCTGAGTGCAAAAGGACAAATATTGTATAAGACAACTATTATAAGATCTTGAGAAATAGTTAAACTGAGAAGAACACATTCTTTTGTGGTTACGAGAGGGGGGAGGGAGGGAAGGTGGGAGAGGGTTATTTACTGATTAGATAGTAGATAAGAACTATTTTAGGTGAAGGGAAGGACAACACTCAATACAGGGAAGGTCAGCACAACTGGACTGACCAAAAGCAAAGAAGTCTCCTGAATAAACTGAATGCTTCGAAGGTCAGTGGAGCAGGGGTGGGGCTTTGCCTTCAGGGGACATCTAAGTCAATTGGCAAAATAAATTCTATTAAGAAAACATTCTACATCCCACTTTGAAGTGTGGTGTCTGCCGGTCTTAAATGCTAGCAAGCAGCCATCTAAGATGCATCAATGAGTCTCAACCCACCTGGATCAAAGGAGAATGAAGAACACCAAGGTCACAAGGTAATTCTGAGCCCAAGAGACAGAAAGGGCTACATGAACTAGAGACTACATCATCCTGAGACCAGAAGAACTAGCTGGTGCCTGGCCACAACCGATGACTGCCCTGACAGGGAGCACAACAGAGAACCCCTGAGGGAGCAGGAAAACAGTGGGATGCAGATCCCAAATTCTCATAAAAAGACCAGACTTAATGGTCTGACTACGACTAGAAGAATCCCGGTGGTCATGGTCCCCAAACCTTATGTTGGCCCAGGACAGGAACCATTCCTGAAGCCAACTCATCAGACATGGATTGGAGTGGACAATGGGTCGGAGAGAGTTGCTGTTGAGGAGTGAGCTACTTGCATCTGGTGGATACTTGAGACTGTGTTGGCATCTCCTGTCTGGAGGGGAGATGGGAGGGTAGAGGGGGTTAGAAACTGGCAAAATGGTCATGAAAGGAGAGACTGGAAGGAGGGAGTGGGCTGACTCATTACGAGGAGAGTAAGTGGGAGTATATAGTAAGGTGTATATAAGCTTATATGTGAGAGACTTGATTTGTAAACTTTCACTTAAAGCACAATAAAAATTATAAAAAAAAAAAAAGAGAGAGAGAACCTACAGACTGGGAAAATAATTTTGGCTATTACAAGACTGATGAAGGTCTAATCTCTAAAATCTACAGGAAAATCTAATGCTTCTACAACAAAAGGAAATAACCCAATTAAAAAATGGGCAAAGGAAATGAACAGACACTTCACCAAAGAAGACATTCAGGTGGCTAACAGACACATGAGGAAATGCTAGAGATCACTAGCCATTAGGGAAATGCAAATCAGAACCACAATGAGATAGCATCTCATCCCGGATTACTGGAAAAAATTAAAAAAAAAAAATCCAGGAAATAACAAATGGAGAGCGTGCAAGGAGAATGGAACTCTTATGCACTGCTGGTGGGAATGCAAAATGGTACAACCATTTTGGAAAATGATAAGGCGCTGCCTTAGAAAGCTAGATAGAAATACTGTATGATCCAGCTACCCCACTCCTAGGAATATATCTTAGAGAAATAAGAGCCATCACACAAATAGACATATGCACACCCATGTTCATTGCAGCATTGTTCACAGTAGCAAAAAGATGGAAACAACCTACATGTCCATCAAAGATGAATGGATAAACGAACTATGGTATATACACACAATAAGGCACAACACAATGATAAAGAACAATGATGAATCTGCAAAGATGAATCTGGAAGGCATTATGCTGAGTGAAAAAAGTCAATTACAAAAGGACAAATATTGTATGAGACCACTACTGTAAAAACTCATGAGAAGGTTTACACACCAAAAGAAACAATCTTTGATGGTTATGAGGGAGAGAAGGAGTGAGGGTGAAAAAATACGAAATAGACAATAGGTAAGTGGTAACCTTGATGAAGGATAAGGCAGTACACGATACTGGGGAAGCCAGCACGACTTGTCCAAGGCAAGGTCATGGAAGCTCTATACACCGATCCAAACTCCCTGGGGGATTAAATTACTGGACAGAAGGCTGTGGAAACTATGGTCTCGGGGAACATCCAGCTCCATTGGCATAATGTAGTTTACAAAGAAAATGTTCTACATTCTACTTTAGTGAGTAGCATCTGGGGTCTTAAAAGGCTGTGAGCGGGCATCTAAGATACTCCACTGGTCTCACCCCTTTGGGAGCAAGGGAGAATAAAGAAAACTAAAGACATATGGGAAAGATTAGTCCAAAGGTCTAATGGACCATAAGTGCCACTGCTTCCACCAGACTGAGCCCAGTACAACTAGATGGTGCCTGGCTATCACCACTGACTACTCTGACAGGGATCACAATAGGGCGTTCTCGACAGAGCTGGAGAAAATGTATAACAAAATTCTAACTCACAAAAAAAGACCAGACTTACTGGCCTGACGGAGACTAGAGAAACCCCAAGAGTATGGCCCCTGGACACCATTTCATCTCAGTAATGAAGCCACTCCTGAGGTTCGCCCTTCAGCCAAAGATTATACAGGCCCATTAAAAAAAAAGAGAGAGACTAAAGGGGCACACCAGCCCAGGGGCAAGAACTAGAAGGCAGGAATCAAGAGGAAAGCTAGTAATAGGGAACCCAAGGTCGAGAAGGGAGAGTGTCAACATGTCGTGGGATTGTTAACCAATGTCATAAAACAATACATGTACTAACTGTTTAATGAGAAGCTAGTTCTGTAAGCCTTCATCTAAAGTACAATTAAAAATGAAAAAGGTGCCAAAATTTGTGTCTAAGTTGGACAAAGGTCATTGGCTTTGGCAATATAGAGATGATGAATGATACTACAGTACAGCCTGGGAAAGCCAGAATCTGTGTAAGATGGAAACCTTTTGGAGAAGGAAAATTCAAATATATTCACCACAACATGCAATAGAAAAGTGGTAAGACTGCACCCTGTCAAAGGCAGAAAACTTACAAGACCTGGAAAAACAAAGCATTCCTGTCGAGTTCCAGCTCTCATAGGTTTCACTGTAACAGGAATATTTTCTGTGGAGTGAGAGGAACAGATATCTGATTAGAGATGGTTCAAGTGAGGAAGAGAGGGGAGGTTCCACTGGAGGTATTACAGCATGAGGAGCTCCATGGACCTACTCCCTGTCAAAACTGGTGAAAATTATGAGGTGATACAGCAAATGAAACATTTATTCAAAAACATCAACTAAAAGTAGATAAGAACGGTAAGTCTGGGTATTTTAAAAAGGATCCACTCCTTCTCTTCCCTCCTTCCAACTCAGCAAGTCAGAAACTCCACTCCAGGCAGATGCAGCCAAAACACAGACTGGAGGAGTTTGGACATACTTGATAGTAAGAGCATAGATTGCCTTGAAGACTTAGGGTTAGGTAGGTAGAATTACGGGCATTAAGGGCAATTCTGATGAGGGCTCAGAAAGAACTGAGAGCTGTGGCAGTAGCTTCTATCATCATGAACAGAATGTTTTTAGAAATGTGGATGTTAAATGTGCTTCCGGTGAGGCTTGAAAAGGAAGTGATGAACATGTTATAGGACACTGGAAGAAAGATGGCCCTTATTAAAAAGTGACAAAGAACTTGTCTAAATTATAATCAAATGTTTTGTGGACTGCAGAACTTGTAAGTGATGAATTGGATATTTGAGGAGATTTAGATTTCTAAGCAAAATCTTGAAGATACAGTGTGATTTCCCCTTGCTTCTTATAGTAAAATGTGGAAAGAAAGAGAGATTTAGAGATGAACTACACAAAAAGAAGCCAGAATTTAAGATCTGGAAAACTCTGTTGTAAAAATGAAGAGAGCATGCACTGGAAAGAACGCCAGCAGTGTGGCTATACAACCATTATCAAAAGAGATTAGGCCTTTGAGTGATGGCTCTAATCAACCATCTTAGCAAAAATTCTGTCAGCTTAGACTAAAAGGGACAGAGACAATGAAATGAAGGAAAGCTATCTGCCTTCTGGAACACTACAGGCAGGAAAAAGGGTCAGTGGAGCAACTTGGTTGCAAATATCTGTTTCCTCCAAGAAAAGGAAGGAATGATCCCAAGAACAGTTCAGAGATCAGTAGGACTGTCAGAGGATCAGGGTGGTGGGTTTCCAAGAGTGCAGCTACCACCTTGGTTCTGGAGTGTGGAGTTGCTTTTCTGGTGGGCCAGGAGAACAGAACTGCTTAGGACCAAGGGAGTGGGCTCACCACTTCAGTGGTCCAAGAGAATAGGGTTGCCCAAAACTGAGGGGCTGGGTTCCCATCCCAGTGGGCCTGGAAAGAGGGGCTGCTGCCTGGGACTAGAGGACCCCTGCCTAGCGTAGAGGTGGTCAATGCCCAGATGGTCCTGCAGATCAGAGGGTTATTTTCAAGTATTGAGATCTAACAAGATTTACCCTGATGGGTTTTGTACTTGTTTGGTACTCTTGACCCCTTTTTTTCTCTCCAGTTTCTTCCATTGGAACAGCAAAGTCTATTTTATCCTTGTTTCACCATTGCACTTTAGAAGGAGATACCTTTTATCCTGGGTTTCATAAGTCTACAGATCAAGAAGTGTTTTACCCCAGGATGGAACATACTCAGAGTCTCACTCATACTTGATTTAGATGATTCAGAAGATGAGATTTTGGACTTAGATTTGATGCTGAAAAGGGCTAAGACTTTTGAGGATGATATGAAAGAGTGAATGTATTTTGAATGTGGGAAGGGCTTGAATTGCGGAGGGGGGGCAAAGAGTGGAGTGTCATGGATTAAATTGTGTTCCCAAAAATGTTATATTGAAGTCCATCAATAATCAGAACTCAGTATGTTTGAGGTATGAATCTAGGAAAATTGGATGTTGTCAAAAATAAAATGGAACACATAAAGATTGATATCCTAAACCCTAGTGAGCTGAAATGGAGTGGTACTGGCTATTTTCAATTGGATAGTCATGTGGTCTACTATGCCGGGAATGACAACTTGAAGAGGAATGGCATTATATTCATTGTCAAAAAGAACATTTCAAGATACATTCTAAAGTACAGCGCTGTCAGTGATAGGATAATATCCATACACCTACAAGGAAGACCAGCTAATATGACTGTTATTCAAATTTATGCACCAACCACTAAGTTCAAAGATGAAGAAATTGAAGATTTTTACCAACTTATACAGTCTGAAATTGATCAAACACACAATCAAGATGTGTTAATAATTACTGGTGATTGGAATGTGAAAGTAGGAAACGAAGAAGAATCAGTAGTTGGAAAATATGGCCTCGGTGATAGAAACGATGCCAGAGATCTCATGATAGAATTTTGCAAGACCAACGTCTTCTTCATTGCAAATACCTTTTTTCACCAATATAAAAGGTGACTATACAGACCTCACCAGATGGAATACACAGAAATCAAATCAACTACATTTGTGGAAAGAGACAATGGAGAAGCTCAATATCATCGGTCAGAACAAGGCCAGGGGCTGAGTGCGGAACAGACCACCAATCACTCGTATGCAAGTTCGAGTTGAAGCTGAAGAAAATTTGAGCAATCCATGAAAGCCAAAATATGACCTTGAGTACATCCCACCTGAATTTAGAGACCATCTCAAGAATAGACTCTATGCATTGACCACTAATGGCTGAAGACTAGACAAGTTGTGGAATGACATCGAGGACATCACACATGAAGAACGCAAGAGGTCTTCAAAAAGACAGGAAAGAAAAGCAAAATGGATGTCAGAAGAGGCTCTGAAACTTCCTCTTGAACATCAAGTAGCTAAGGTGAACAGAAGAAATAATGAAGTAAAAGAGCTGAACAGAAAATTTCAAAGGGTGAGTCACAAATTAAAGTATTAAAATGAAATGTGCAAAGACCTGGAGTTAGAAAACCAGAAGGGAAGAACACACTTGGCATTTCTCAAGCTGAAAAAACTGAAGAAAAAATTCAAGCCTCAAGCAGCAATATTGTAGGATTCTAGGAGGATAGTACTGAACAACGCAGGAAACATAAAAAAAAAAGATGGAAGGAATACACAGAATCACTGTACCAAAAAGAGTTGGTCAACGTTCGACTATTTCAGGAGGTAGCATATGATCAAGAACTGATGGTACTGAAAGAAGTCCAAGCTGCACTGAAGGCACCGGCTGAAAACAAAGCTCCAGGAATTGACAGTAGACCAATTGAGATGTTCAACAAACAGATGCAGCACAGGAGGTGCTCACCCGTCTATGTCATGAAACTTGGAAGATAGGTGCCTGGCCAACTGACTGGAAGAGATCCATATTTGTGCCCATTCCAAAGAAAAGTGACCCAACAGAATGCAGAAATTATCTAACAACATCATTAATATCACATGCAAGTAAAATTGTGCTGAAGATCATTCAAAAGTGGTTACAGTAGTACATCAACAGGGAACTGCCAGAAGTTCAAGCCAGATTCAGAAGAGGATGTGGAATGAGGGATATCTTTGCTGATGTCAGATGGATCTTAGCTGAAAGCAGAGAATACCAGAAAGATGGTTAGCTGTGTTTTATTGACTATGCAAAGGCATTGGTCTGTGTGGATCATAACAAATTATGGGTAATGTTGTGAAGAATGGAAATTCCAGAACATTTAATTTTGCTCATGAGGAACCTGCACATAGACCAAGAGGCAATTGTTCAAACAGAGCAAGGGGATTCTGTGTGGTTTAAACAGGAAAGATGTGTGTCAGTGTTGTATCATTTCACCATACTTATTCAATCTGTATGCTCAGCAAATATTCTGAGAAGCTGGACAATATTGGATTGGAAGAAGACTCATAACAACCTGTAATATGCAGATGACACAACCTTGCTTGCTGAAAGTGAAAAGGACTTGAAGCACTTACTGATGGAGATCAAAGACCATAGCCTTCAGCATGGATTGCACCTCAATATAAGAAAACAAAAATCCTCACAACTGGACCAATAAGCAACATCATGATAATCTGAAAATATTGAAGTTGTCAAGAACTTCATTTTACTTGGATCCACACTCAATGCCCACGGAAGCAGAAGTCAAGGAATCAAATGATGTATTGCTTTGGAAAAATCTGCTGCAAAAAAACTTCTATAAAGTGTTAAAAAGATGTCACTTTGATTATTAAGGTGTGCCTGACCCAAACCATGGTATTTCCAATTACCTCATATGCATATGCAAGCTGGACAATGAATAAGGAAGACTGAAGAAGATCTGATGCCTTTGAATTATGGCGTTGGTGAAGAATATTGAATTACCATGGACTGCCAGAAGAACGAACAAATCTGTCTTGGAAGAAGTACAGCCAGAATGCTCCTTAGAAGCAAGGATGGTGCGATTTCATCTCAAGTACTTTGAACATATTATCAGGAGGGATGCTTAGTAAAGTAGAAGGTAAGCAAAAAAGAGGAAGGCCCTTAATAAGATGGATTGACACAGTGGCTGCAGGAATGGAGGCTCAAGCATAACAATGATTGTGAGGATATTGCAGAACCAGGCAGTATTTTTCTATGAGTCAGAACCAACTCAATGGCACCTAACAACAACAAAGTTAACTCAGACATACTTTAAGGATAAGAATAATACAAAGTATGTTTTTTGACCACAGTGGAATGAAATTAGAAAAAAATAACAGAAAGAAATTTGGGAAGCTCACAAATATGTCGAACTTAAACAACACACTCCTAAATAACCAATGGATCAAAGAGAAATCAAAAAAATACTTTGGGGTAAATGAAAATGAAGTTGCAAACTTATTGAATGCAGCAAAATTAGTGCTTAGAGAGAAACTTAGACCTGTAAAATCCCATGTAAAAGAAGAAGAAAGACCTCAAATCAATAACCTAACTCTCCACATTAAGACACTGGGAAAAAAAAAAAGAGCAAATTAAACCCAATGTAAGTAGAAAGAAGGAAATAAAGGTTCGAACAGAAATTAATGATATAGACGATAGAGAAACAATAGAAAAAAATCAACGAAACCAGGGTTGATTCTTTGAAAAGATCAATAAAGTTGACAAACTTTACCTAGCTTGATCAAAAATAAATAAGTAAAAGAGAGAGAAGATGCAAATTACTAGAACCAAATGAAACAGCAAACATTCCTGCTGAGCTTACAGAAATAAATAGGAATTATAAAGGAATACTACGAATGATTGTATGCCAAAAAATTAGGTAATTTAGATGAAATGGACAAATTCCTAGAAAGACACAAACTATAGGAACTGACTCAAGAAGAAATACTCTGAATAAATCTTTAAGTAAATTGAAATAAAAATAATAATGATAATAATAAAGTACCCACAAAGAAAAGCCCAGGATCAAATAACTTCACTTATAAATCCTATGAAACATATAAAAAGAATTAATACCAATTCTTCACAAACTCTTCCAAAAAATAGAGGAAAAGGAAACACCACCCAAGTCCCCTTATGAGGCCAGTGTTCCCCTGATACCAAGACCAGAAAAAGACAAAGTCCAGATAAAGAAAACTACAGGCCAATATCTCTTTATGTATATGGACCCAAAAGTCCTCAGCAAAATACTAGCAAATCGAATCCAGCAGCATATGAAAAGATTTATATACCATGACCAAGTGAAGTTCATCCCAGGAATGCAAAGTTGGTTTAAAATCTGAAAATCAATTAATAAACCATATCAATAGAATAAAAAAAAATTATATGATCATCTCAATACATGTATAAAAAGCATTTGACAAAATCCAACACCCTTTCATGATTTAAAAAAAAAAAAAAAAACCCTCTCAATAGACTTAGAAAGGAACTTCCTCAATCAGACAAAGGACATCTATTAAAAATGCACAGCATCTTTTTCAATGGTGAAAAATTAGATGATTTCCTCCTAAGATCAGAAACAAGACAAGGATGTCTACTCTCACCACTTTTATTCAACATTGTACTGAAGGTTCTAACCAAGGCAATTAGGCAGGAAAAAGAAAAGAAAGGCATCCAGATTGGAAAGGAAGGTGTAAAACTATAAAAATCTTAGAAGAAAACATAGGGTGAATCTTCAAGACCTCACATTTGGCAATGGATTCCTAGATATGACACCGAAAGCATGAGTAACTAGAGGAAAAGAAAATAGATAAATTGGACTTCATCAAAATTAAAAACTTTTGTGCTTCAAAATACATAATCAAGAAAGTAAAAGAAAATGCACAGAACGGGAAAAACATTTGTAAATCGTGTATCTGATAAGGGACTTGTATCCAGGATATATATATATATATAAACTCTTACAGTTCAATAATAAAAAAGACAAATCACCCAATTTAAAAATGGGCAAAAGATCTAAGTAGTCATTTCTTTAGTTAATATGTACAATTGGCAGTAAGCACATAAAAACAAGCTCAACATCATTAGTCATTAAGGAAATGCAAATCAAAACCACGATGAAATACCACTTCTCATTGGTATCAATGGCTAGGATCAAAAAGTCAAATGATAGCAAGTATTAGTGAGGAAGTGGAGAGATCAGAACCTCCCTTTGCTGCTAGTGGGTATATAAAACGGTACAGCCACTTTGTCAAATAATCTGGCTATCCCTCAAATTGTTAATGACAGAGTTGCCATATGACCCAACAATTCCACTCCTAGGTATATACCCAAGAGACATGAAAACATATGTCCACAGAAAAACTTGTACATGAATACTTATGGCAGCATTGTTCATAATAGTCGAAAAGTGGAAGCAACCCAAATGTTCATCAACATGAATGGATAAACAAAACATGGTATAGCCGTACAATGGAATATTATTCTGTTCTTAAAAGGAATGAAGTTCCTGATACATGCTACAACATGGATGAACTTTGAAAACATGCAAAGTGAAAGAAGCCGGTCACGAAAGATCACATATTATCTGATTACGTTTATATTAAAGGTCCAGAATAAGCAAATCTATGGAGACAGAAAGTAGATTAGTGGTTGCTTAGAGCTGGGGGGGGAGGGGGAGATAGGATAATATGGGAGTGATAACTAACATTTTAAGGAACAAATTTATAGTATATGAATTATATCTCAATAAAGCTGTTAAAAATGTGTAAAGGGAGAGAATTTAAGAAGGGAAGGGAAGACAGTGAGCGTAAGGCTGCACTTTCCTACCTTTTCTCCACCTGTTTGTGGCTGGGAGTGACCAGCTAGCTATCTCTAGCCTTACTCAGAGGATTAAGGAGCACACCTGGAACTTATTTATGGCTTGGGTAGCAGAATACTTGTTGGGAAATTTTGCTGTAAGAAAAAGAGAGAAAGACAAAGTGAATTTTCATTATAGTTTCATTTTTCATTGTGAAAAATCAAGAGCTGTATGCTGATTAAATAGCAAATTTTGAAAGAATGATTTCTATCGCTGGCAAGATGTAGTGAGACTAGAATGCTTTAATGATGCTGGATCAGTATAAATTGTTATAGATCTTTTCTAAAACAACTTATCCACAAGTTTTCGAAACCCTACGAAATATGGATACTTAAATCCAGTATTGGTAATTTGTGCTATGGAAATGAATTTAATAGGTTAAACTATTATACAAAGATGTTTTTACTACATTATTTATAACAGCAAAACAAGAAAGCTACCTGAATATCCATATAATAGAAGAATAATTAAATAATCTTTGCACATCAGCTCAATGGAATGTGATGCAGCCATTTCAAATTATGATTAGGAAGTCTAATTATAGTTGAGATTGTTCTTGATAATTACGATTACAATTAGCCCAATGTGGCATTATATGGAAAAGGATGAATACAAAAGCTTTAAACATCACATTCTTTCCATCTAACCTCCACAGCTTTGCCCATACTTACTCCTTAGCTTGGAATAAATGAATGAGTGTACAAATACACCTATGTGAGCGTCATATGTAAATATAGAGACTGCCAAGGCATTGAAATTGTGAAAGCCACATGGTGAGATTTAGGATTTTTTTTTTCCTTTTAAAATTCCCGTTGATTGTGTAATAAATGATTTATCTTTAAGTAATGAGCACTACTTTGCCTCTCCCAATTCATCATTAAGAGATGTGAATGATTACCCTTGAGCAGTCATCCTGGTAGCAATGCCTACACGGGCAGAAAAACCTGAGAATTGAGGTATTCATCAGGAAATTCGACATTTTAACCATCCCCCCTTCCACTCAACAAATATTCACTTTAAAAAAAAAAATCATTGAACAGATTTTTTTTGCCCTTAGATAGTTGTCTCAGCTCTCATCTCACTTTGCTGACTGAAATCCGTTCCAGCAACGCTTCTCAAACTTTAATTGCATATGAATCACTTGGCTATCTTATTAAAAAGCAGATTTTGATTGGGTCTGGGATAAGGCCTGAGATTCTTCACTTCTGACAAACTTCCAGGTGAATGCTGATGCTGCTGGTCCTAGAGCCATACTTGGAGTAACAAATACAGCATTTGAGTAATTTACTTATCTAGTCTGTCCAGATAATTCTTGTGTGTGTTGAAGTATCCTGTCGGTTTGCCCGTCAGCATCAAGCAAATTAACTGGAAATTGCACAAATTATAGTGAAATTTATGCTATATTGACAGCCTAGTTTCCTTAGTTTTCTCATTTTTTAAACAAAGCTAATAAACACTAGGTAAGTTACTGCTCTTGGATTCTGTTTTAAAAAAATGAAGAAGAAGAGAGCAAGAAATGAAATGTTCAGATCATGCTTGGCAGGTGCTTGAATTGTTCAATGATGAAAGCAAAATCTCATAAATGTTCAAAAAACATCAATAAACTCCAGTAACTGTTGCTGATAGAGTTGATACCTAGTACTCTTCTCTCACAGAGACTATGCTCAATAAATATTTGTTCAGTGAATGCCGCATGAACAAATTCATGAACAAATTCATGAACACCTACAGCCATATCTTTGTAATGCATCCTATGTGGCAATTTTCAACTACTGGCTGAAAATATTATCTTTTTTTCATGGTGTCTTCAAATGATAACCTGGTCAACTTCAAGTATAATGAAAGTATTCATTTTTGTGGAAAATCTGAAATCATTGAGAGCTGTTTTCTATGACATGGTGTTTGAGTTGATGATATCTTCCAGGGTCAGTGAGTAACTCAACAAATTTTATTTTCCAGACACTGTCCTCAGCAAAAATATGATGCTGAGAGGTCAGGGCACATCTGCAGGTGTAAAAAGGCAGCATCTGAAATACTCTTTTCTCACTTCTTGCTTTGCGTAGATAATACACTGCTTTTCCCCACTGAACAGGCATTGTTGCCATAGAAATGTTTTAAGAGCACTCTTAGATCAGTATTAGAACGGCAGAAACTATCTCAGATAATCTATGCAATTTGTGAATCTAAAGCTATAACCACCCTCCCCGCCCCCTGCCCTGCCCCATCTTCTTTATTTGCTCAACTGTGGAATGAAGATTCAAGCAAGTCCTTACAACTGGGCAGTTCTGTGATGTGAGGAATTAGTCAGCCAACAAGTGTTCTGTGAATGCTCCCAAGCAGAGGACTCTGCTAGCTGCTAAACAGCAAAAGCCATGTCAAATGCAGAGCTGTGTACCTGGGAAACAGTGCAATGATAAATGCACCAGGTGCTGAGATCCAGCTGTCCCTTAAAATGCACACACTGATTTTTGCCATATCATATCATATTTCAAAGTTCACCTAAGAAAATTAAATCTCTCTTTTTTTCACTGCCTGATTCATCTATAGCTTCCCATCACAATTCCCAATCTGTCCACATAAACAATATCTCGGTACTACACACAACCTGCATAACACATGAGAAATGGGTTGCAGTTCCTTATATTTTAAAATGCTCATTAACATTTGGATGTTTAGAATTGAGAGCTAGAAGAAAAAAAAATTATTTGCCTGCCTTCCTCGATAACAAAGTACAAGTACACAGGCAGAGCTTATTATGCCAAGATGTAGACATTTATTCCAAAAGAGCCCATTATCTCCAAGTGCTATTACACAAACCTCCGCAAATTATCCCAGCAATGAATGCACTCCTGAGAAGCTAAGTTAGAAGATGCCCGGGTCCACGGCAGCCCTGCTTGCAACCATGCGACACTGAGCAAGTCATTTTACCTTCCTGAGCCCTGTCTTCTCATGTGTAAAAGACAAAGCTGTACTTCACACTGAGTTCCCATATGACTATAAAACCCTATGGCTCCACGAAGCAGAGTAAAATAGGGGATCCTTCACCCTTCTTTGGTCTTTTGAACAATTTTTTTTTTAATATTCCTTGCTGACATGACACAGTAGTCATATCTGTTCTCGTGGAGACTTGGCAGTAAACATACCCTGTCTGTCAAAAAGATTTAACTTAGAGTTTTCCCAGTCATGCATATTATAGGAATGAATTCAGGGATTCACTCTGGGAGTTATACCTTCAGAGAGGACACTTGTTATTTCATATTTAAAAATATGTATACATATTGCTGAAGGAGTTCTGGTGGCTTAGTGGTTTAACTGTCAGTGGGCTGCTAACACAAAGGTCAGCAGTTCAAACTCACCACCCCTCTGCAGTCTGCTTCTGTAAAAATTTACAGCTTTGGTAACTCTATGGGGCAGTTCTACTCTGTCCTACAGAGTTGCTATGAGTCAAAATCGACTCTGCAGCAGTGGATTTTTTATACATATTGTTTAGACAGCTAAAAGGGCATTACCAAATTGGTCAAGTCGCCTTAATTTTCTGCAGATTTATATTTAGATGTAAAATAATACTCTGAAGTACATGACTTTTGTCTATCTTTTGTTATTTCCCCATTGTGACTTTGATTGAAATTGCATGAAGTTAGACCATTGACCTGTAAAATAAGATTCTGTCTTTAAAATGCACAGCTATTTGCGAAATAAATGAACATTCGTTTGACTGTAACAGTCACTTAGTTATATGAAAAGAGCTCAAATTATGGGCTCAGGATTATAAATTATAATTTAATTGACATTTTCTGTCATAGAGTTGACCATGCCACTCAGTGAATTCCTGGTTACCTGCATTGTGGCACTGTGCCATCACCCAAGTAATTGAAAATTGACTACATTTTCATTAGTCTAAAATTTCCCTCTGTTTGCTCCTTTTCTCCCAGTCATCTCTGGCCATGTAACCTTTTGCCCCAAGACCTATTTCTTTCTTTGGAAAAATTCTCTAGATGCTAGAGAAGTAGTAATATTACATAAGAAGCATATTCAAGATCTTTCTATTTGCTCAAATTAAATGAAATTAATAATTGCCTCAACTTCCATACTTAAACAAAACTTTATACTACTCTACAACCACAAGGCTACATGGCAGAATGAGCTGACATGAACAGGATCCCCCCACATCACCATTCTTACAGCCAGCTCCAAAAACGTAGAAATGCTGGATAAAATAGGACAACAGCACAATGCAATTTTAATAAGTTACCAAACACAAAAGGTAAAAATACAGGAGCTGGGAACAAAGACACCAAAGTCAGAGCAGTGTGCAGTGTAGTGTGGCACAGCAGAGCCTACAAGGGATTGGATGAGATGGAGGCCCAAGGCTGGAGGCCCTAGGGGCTGCCAATTCAGGGGCAGGAAACTCACCCTGGGCTCTACATAAGGCCCCTAACTGGGCCACAGACATGAAGGTCAGAGCTGCGAAGCACTGACTCCTCCAGGGAAAAGGGGCCATGAAAACCTCCCACCAGTCTGGGCAAGCCTTGAGGAAGTTACTCTCCAGGGGCCTTGGGTTAGAAAAGAACAAGCTGAAAGAAATCAAAACCTGATGCTATGACACATTCAGTTGTAAGATTTGAATTTCTACTACCTGCACAGTGGGGAGCCCCACTCATGGCAACCCCCTGTGTGTCGGAGTAGAACTGTGCTCCACGGGGTTTTCAGTGGCTAGTTTTTTGTAAGTAGAAATCACCAGAACTTTCTTTTGAGGCACCCCTGGATGTGTTTGCACCTTTCAGTTAGCATCCTATCATATGAACCGTTTGAACCACCCGGAGACTCCCCAGACCAAGAAATACACTGAAGACTTGGCCCAGGACCATTAGGACTCTAGGGAGCTGAGAAAGGAATAACAACTGAGGGGATCTAGGAAGGTTTCCTGGCAAAGGTGGTATATTTGAGTGGGGACTTGAATAATAAAATTTCAATAGGCAAAGTTGGGGGAAAGATCTTCCAGGTGAAGACCTACCTGGGCGAATGCACAGTAGGAGTATGTGGCATAAGGTAAGGAGTTAACAAAGGAATAATAGTAGGAAAAAAGGCTGACTGAGGCTGTAGATTAGAGGGAGAACATGGTCACTTATTTGCATTATAGAAATAACTAGTGTTCAAACTGCAAATGTCACAATGTATAAGGTTAGTAAGCAATTCATGTTCCTTTCTGCTATATAATGAGCAGTATGAATAATGAATGGTATGAATGAATAAGAAGGTTATTTAATACTAACTAACGCCTCCTGAGTTTTCTTGGTCAAATTATTGCCTGTCATTAGATAAATAAATCCTTGCCCCTCCTGAGTTTTCTTGGTCAAGTTATTGCCTGTCATTCCTTGGTTCTACTCACCCTGCAGCTTGCTATAAACCCACTGCCGCTGAGTTGATTCTGACTCATAGAGACCCTATAGGACAGAGTAGACCTGCCCAATAGAGTTTCCAAGGAGTGCCTGGCAGATTCGAACTGCCGACCTCTTGGTCAGCAGCCATAGCACTTAACCACTATGCCACCAGGGTTTCCACACCTTGCTATAAAAGTGGCCAAATGAGAAGCAGTTCAATTTTCATATAATGTGGAGCATCAGTCCTTGTTATTTTCAATTTGGGGCTCATATTTGCAACCATTGTTTGTCTGGCATGTCTCAATCAAAACAACATCTCACTGAATCTGTTTCAGCTGCTTTGGGAGATCACTACCTATCTCTTGAGATACTCCCTGGAATCTCCCAAAAGTATATTTCATATATTCCATATAGCCTATACTTAAAGTCAAAATATCCCAAAAAGAGACTCTAAATTGGGAGCATAGCCGGCTTGTTGTTTTCCATGATGGGGTTTCACATAGAAACTTCATTTTATTAATATAGGTCCAGGATTTGCATCCTTTTTCTGTAAAGGGCCAGATAGTAAATATTTTAGGCTTTGTAGCAGCATACAGTTTCTACTGTCTATTTGTCTTAGTTTTTAGTTTGTTTTTTATAACACTTAATGTAAAAATCAGCCTTAGCTCACAGGCCATGCAAAAACAAGCTGTAGTTTGCCAACCCCTGATATAGATTAATCCAAAGAATACAGTATTTTTGGCATTTAATTAGAAAAAAGTCTGGAGCTAGTGTGAGTGAATGACTGAAACTCTGAGGGATGACTGTTGAAGTGCCAAAACCAAATGAAGAGAATGTTAAGAACACAAGATTATGCTTTCCTGAACAACCAGAGCATCCATCAAAAGGAAATCATTTTCAAAGTGAAATCATGCTTGCATGACGAACAGTAGAATATCAATCCAAACAGAAGTGTAGGAGGCAATGGAAAGTCAGAACCATGGAACATGGTTATTAAGAGCAAAGAAGTCAAGTGCCTGAGAAGATACATTAAAGAGACTAAACTGGAAGTTTAAGGAACACTCTGTATCAGAATGAAACTGTATCCTGAAACATCACTCTTCAATTTCAAGTCATTCAAGACTAGTTAGTACCTACAGCATAGCAAGCAGCATGAACTTCGTGTTTATATCAGTACACCTTGCTGCCTGAGTCTCAGGGTGAACAGCGGGACTGGGGTAAATACTGCACACACAGTGAGTTATGTCACAATTGAAGAACCCTTAGTGTAGGGAACCTGAATCTTTTATACTGGACAGTGAGAAAAACCTACCCTCTGCTCCAAGACACTATATCTACCAAGGCTGTTCGCTATGTAAACATTCTTTAAAATTCCAGAAGAGGGAGGTGGGGCCAAGATGGTGGAGTAGTTAGATGCTTCCTGTGGTCTCTCTTACAACAAAGACCAAAAAAAAAAAAAGTGAATCAGTTATATATGACAGTCTAGGAGCCCTGAACATCAAAGGCAAAGTTGAGGAATCAGACTGAGTGGCAGGAGGAGGGAGAGATGTTTCAGAAGAAGTGAGGAGTTGTCAGACTGACCCGGTGGGAACAGGAACCCCACAGAACAAATTCATTGACGTGAGTGTAGTGAAGCAAGCAGTGGCATTCAGAAAGCATTTTCCACATTGAGAGAGACCAAAAAGTGGAGAGTCCACTCACACCCCCAGAATCAGTGAAAAGTGGCACTCAATGGGCAAAAGATAAGTACATGTGTCTAACCTACTGCACAGATCAAAAAAAACCCTTTGAGAAAAACCTGTCTCCCACTTACCTACCCCCCTCCTGCCTTGCACTGGGTCTCAGCCAGCTTCAAAGATTGCTGCATCCCCTGGGCCGAAAGTAGGACCCGTGATGCACTCTGAGCCATTCCCCAGCATTAGAGAGGGAACAATTCAACAAACTGGGAAAAATAATCTGCTGGCTTCCCTAAGCTGCAGAAACAGCTCCTTTGCCTAAGTACAGGCAAAAGGGGTCCATGAACTTTGAATGCCTTTCACCAATGAATAGATCTGTGTGGGCCCATTTCAACAGCTTAGGCCCTCAATGGCACTGCACAATGGGATATATACCTAAAGTTAACTTCAACTGTTTCAGCTATATGGTGGAGGGGCAAGTGTGTGACATTTGACACCATTCTGCCTATTAAGCAGGGTCCTCACCTACCCACATCAGGGTCTTGAGGATTGGTGGCTCCACCCACTCCACCTAGCCACCCACAATGGGGATCCAAGAATAAGTGGTGCCTCCCAGTGCTTACAGCCAACAGCATTGGGTGCCCATAGTCCAGCTGTAAAACCCACCTACCTACATGCTCTAGGGAACAGGGACATGCTTCCCTCACAGACACTCAGGGGCAATTATCAGCCCCCTGCCTTGCTCACTGCTTGACACCATACTGCAGCCAGATACCTGTGTCTACGCCAAGCACCGTGGCCATTCTAGGAATGTAGGTGAGAGCTTGTGCCACACACTTGGTGACCAACTGTCTGGACACCTGAGCTGAATCCATACAAGAAAAGTAAACAGAGTCCTAGGCTCGCATACCTAGTAACAGCTCTAACCACCTGGTGACAGGACGTTAGAGCTTCAAAGATGCCAATAATCAAACTAGCTCACACGAGCAGCCTATTTGGGAAAATCAAAACAAGATGCTAGGACACAGTAAGCAAACACAAAATAAATAAATACAATAATTTATTGATGGCTCAGAGACAATAGTCAATATCAAATCACATAAAGAGGCAGACCCTGATGGCTCCAGCAAGCTCCCAAAACAAAGAATAAAGAAATCTTCTGGAGGAAGATGACTTCCTGGAATTACCTGAGGTAGAATACAAAAGATTAACATACAGAACTCTTGAAGAGATCCAGAAGGAGATTAGGCAAAATGCACAACAAGCCAAGGAGCACAGACAAAGCAATAGAGGAACTTAAGAAGATTAGAGAAGAGCATAACGACAAATTTAATAGGCTGCAAGAATCCTTAGAGAGACAGCAAACAGAAATCCAGAAGATAAACAATAAAATTTCAGAATTAGACAACTTAATAGAAAGTCATAGGAGCAGAATTGAGATGATGGAAGTCAGAATTAGTGAGACTGAAGATAAAGCACCTGACACCAATTTATTTGAAGAAAATTCAGACAAAAGAATTTAAAAAAAGTAAAGAACTCCTAAGAGTTATGTGGGACTCTATCAAGAGAAATAACCTGTGAGTGATTGGAGTACCGGGATGTGGGAGATAACAGAAAGTACAAAGATCTGTTGAAGAGCCGCTGGCAGAAAACTTCCCTGATATTGTGAAAGATGAGAAGATATCTAACCAAGATGCTCATTGAACCCCACACAAGGTACATCTTAAAGAAAGTCACCAAGAACCTATAATCCAACTTGCCAAAACCAAAGATAAAGAATTTTAAGAGTGGCTAGGGATAAATCAAAAAAAAAAAAAAAAAAATTTTTTTAAAAGTCACATATAAAGGAGGGTCAATAAGAGTAAGCTTGAACTACTCAGCAGAAACCATGCAGGCCAAAAGGCAATGGAATGACATATACAAAGCCTTGAAGGAAAAAAACTGCCAACCAAGAATTATATATCCAGCAAAACTGTCTCTCAAATATGAAGGTGAAATTAGGACATTTTTAGATAAAGAGAAGTTAAGGGAATTTGTAAAAACCAAACCAAAATCACAAGAAATACTAAAGGGAGTGCTCTGGTTAGAAAATCAGTAACATCAAATAACAACTCAAGGCTAGAGCACAGGACTGGTCAACCAGATATCAACCCAAATAGGGAAATCACAAAAGTAAATCAAAGCTAAAATGCTCAAAATAGGGAAACAGAGACGTCATTATGTAAAGGATGACATTAAAACAAAAAAGATGGACTAAAAAATGTAGTGATAGATCTTTCATGTGGAAAGGAAGTCAAGGCAATATAAAGAAATAAAAGATTGGTTTTAACTTAGAAAAATAGAAAATAGGGGTAAATATTAAGGAAGCTAACAATCCTACACATCAAAAAAACAAAAAAAGCATAAAGACTAAGCAAATACAAAAGCAATAACAACATAATAGAGGAAAAGACAATATATAAAGAAAAACTACTCAGCACAAAAAATTAAGTGGAAAAAAGAAACTGTCAACAGCACATTAAAAAAGACATCAAAATGACAGCACTAAACTCATACCTATCAATAATTATGCTGAATGTAAATGGATTAAATACACCAATAAAGAGACACAGTGGCAGAATGGATTAAAAAAAAAAATCCATGATCCATCTATATGCTGCCTACAAGAGACACACTTTAGACTTAAAGATACAAACAAACTAAAACTCAAAGAGTGGAAAAAAATATATACTAAGCGAACAGCAATCAAAAAAGAGCAGGCATGGCAATATTAATTTCTGACAAAATAGACTTTAAAGTTAAACCCACCACAAAGGATAAGGAAGGAGAGTATATAATGATTAAAGTGTCAATATACCAAGAGGATACAACCATAATAAATATTTACCCACCAAACTACAGGGCTCCAAAATACGTAAAACAAACTCTAACAGCATTGAAAAGAGAGATACACAGCTCCACAATAATGGTAGGAGACTTCAACACACCACTTTCAGTGAAGGACAGAACATCCAGAAAGAAGCTCAATAAAGACAGAGAAGAGCTAAATGCCACAATCAACCAACTTGACCTCAAAGACATATACAGAACACTCCACCCAATAGCAGACAAGTATACTGTCTTTTTGAGCTCACTTGGAATATTCTCCAGAATAGACCACATATTAGGCCATAAAGCAAGCCTTAACAGAATCCAAAACATCGAAATATTGCAAAGCATCTTTTCTGGCCATAAAGCCATAAAAGTAGAAATCAGTAACAGAAAGCACAAGGAAAAAAAAAATAATAAAATAGATGGACACGAACAACACCTTGCTCAGAAACTACTGGTTTATAGAAGAAATTAAGGACAGAATAAAGAAAATTCATAGAATCCAATGAGAATGAAGACACTTCATACCAGAACCTTTGGGACACAGCAAAAGCAGTGCTCAGAGGTCAATTTATATCAATAAATGCACACATACAAAAAGAAGAAAAGGCCAAAATCAAGGAATTATCCCTACAACACAAAAAAATAGAGAGCAGCAAAAGAAGCCCTTGGGCACAAGAAGAAAGTAAATAATAAAAATTAGAGCAGAATTAAATGAAGTAGAGAACAGAAAAACAATTCAAAGACTTAACAAGACCAAAAGCTTGATCTTTGAAAAGATCAACAAAATCAATAAACCATTGGCCAAACTGACCAAAAAAAAAAAAAAAAAGCTGGAGGGAAAGCAAATAATTCAAATAAGAAATGAGATGGGTGATAGCACAACAGACCAAACTGAAATTAAACGAATCATAATGGAATGCTATGAAAAATTGCACTGTAACAAATTTGAAAACCTAGAGGAAATGGACAAATTCCCAGAAACACACTACCTACCTGAACTAACACAGAGGTAGAAAAACTAAATAAACCTATAACAAAAGAGATTGAGAAGGTAATTAAAAAGCTCCCAACAACAACAACAAAAAATCCCTGGCCCTGATGGCTTCACTGGAGAATTCTACCAACATTTCAGAGAAGAGTTAACACCACTACTATCAAAGCTATTTCAGAGCATAGAAAAGGATGGAATACTCCCAAACTTATTCTATAAAGCCAGCATAACCCTGACACCAAAACCACATAAAGACACCACAAAAAAAGAAAATTACAGACCAATATCCCTCGTGAACTTAGATGCAAAAATCCTGAAAAAATTATAGCCAATAAGATTCAATAACACATGAAAAAAATAATTCACCACGACCAAGTGGGATTCATACCAGGTATGCAGGGATGGTACAACATTAGAAAAACAATCAATGTAATCCATCATATAAATAAAACAAAAGACAAGAATCACATCATCTCATCAATTGATGCAGAAAAAGAATTTGACAAAATCCAACACTCATTCATGATAAAAACTCTCAGCAAAATGGGAATAGAAGGGAAATTCCTTAACATAATAAAGGGCATTTATACAAAGCCAATACCCAGCATCATCCTAAATGGAGAGAATCTGAAAACATTCCCCTTGAGACTGGGAACCAGACAAGGATGCCCTTTAGCACCACTCTTACTCCACATTGTGCTGGAGGTCCTAGCCAGAGCAATTAGGCTAGAAAAAGAAATAAAGGGCATCCAAACTGATAAGAAAGAAGTGAAAGTATCTCTATTTGCAAATGATATGATCTTATACACAGAAAACCCTAAAGAATCCACAAGAACACTACTGGAACTAATAGAAGAGTTCAGCGGAGTATAAGGATACAAGATAAACATACAAAAATCAGCTGGATTTCTCTACACCTCTATACAAAGAGAACATCGAAGAGGAAATCACCAAATCAATACCATTCACAATAGCCCCCAAGAAGATAAAATTCTTAGGAATAAATCTAACCAATAATGTAAAAGACCTAAACAAAGAAAACTACAAGACACTACTACAAGAAACCAAAAGAGACCTACATTAAGTGAAAAAAACAGACCTTGCTCATGGATAGGAAGACTCAACACTGTAAAAATGTCTATTCTACCCAAAGTGATCTACAGATACAATGCAACCCCAATCCAAATTCCAACAGCATTTTTTAATGAGATGGAGAAAAAAATCACCAACTTCATGTGTAAAGAGAAGAGGCCTCTGATAAGTAAAGCATTCCTGAAGAAGAACAAAGTGGGAGGCCTCCCACTACCTGATTTCGGAACTTACTGTACTGCCACAGTAGTCAAAACAGCCTGGTACTGGTACAACAGATACATAGACCAATGTAACAGAATTGAGAATGCAGACATAAATTCATCCATGTATGAGCAGCAGATATTTGACAAAGGCCCAAAGTCCACTAATTGGGGAAACGACAGTATTTAACAAATGGTGCTGGCACAACTGGATATCCATTTTCAAAAAAAGAAACAAGACCCATATCTCACACCATGCACAAAAACAAACTCAAAATGGATCAAAGACCTAAATTTGAAATCTAAAATGATAAAGACCATGGAAGAAAAAATAGTGACAATGCTAGCAGCCATAATACATGGCATAAACAGTATACAAAACATGACTAACAGCACACTCACACACCGGAAGAAACACTAGATAACTGGGAGCTCCTAAAAATCAAACACTTAAGCTCATCAAAACAGTATAGAGACCGCCTACAGACTGGGAATAAAATTTTGGCTACGACAAATCCGATCAGTGTCTAATCTCTAAAATCTAGCAGATATTGCAAAACCTCAATAATGAAAAGACGAATAAGCCAATTTAAAAATGGGCAAAGGATATGAACAGACACTTCACCACAGAAGACATTCAGGCAGCTATCAGATACATGAGGAAATGCTCGTGATCATTCGCCATTAAAGAAATGCAAATCAAAACTGTAATGAGATACCAACTCACCCCAACAAGGCTGTTATTAATAAAAAAAAAAAAAAACACAAAATAATAAATGTTGGAGAGGTTGTGGAAAGACTGGAATACTTATACACTATTGGTGGGAATGTAAAATGGTACAACCACTTTGGAAATCAATTTGGCACTTCCTAAAAAGTTAGAATACCATATGATCCAGCAATCCCACTCCCTGCAATATATCCTAGAGAAAAACGAGCCCTCAAAAAGAGATATGCACACCGATGTTCATTGCAGCACTGTTCACGATAGTGAAAAAATGGAAACAACCTAGGTGCCCATCAACAGGTGAATGGATGAACAAATTATGGTATATTCACACAATGGAATACTATGCAACAGTAAAGAACAATGATGAATCCTCAAAACATCTCATAACATAGATGAATCTGGAAGGCATTATGCTGAGTGAAATTAGCCAATTGCAAAAGGACAAATATTGTATGAGACCACTATTATAAGAACTCAAGAAAAGGTTTCAACACAGAAGAAAACCTTCTTTGATGGTTATGAGGGTGGGGAGGGAGGGAGAGGGGCATCCACTAACTAGATGGTAGACAAGAATTGTTTTAGGTGAAGGGAATGACAACACACAATACAGGGGAAAGTCAGCATAACTGGACTAAACCAAAATCTAAGAAGTTCCCTGAATACAACCAAACATTTCGAGGGACAGAGTAGCAGGGGCTAGAGGCTGGGGACCATGGTTTCAAGTGACATCTAGGTCAATTGGCATAACAAAGTGTATTAAGAAAATGTTCTGCATCCCACTTTGGTGAGGGGCATCTGGTGTCTTAAAAGCTAGCAAGCACCCATCTAAGATGCATCAATTGGTCCCAATCCACCTGGAGCAAAGGAGAATGAAGAACATCAGAGACACAAGGAATATATAAGCCCAAGAGACAGAAAGGGCCACATAAACCAGAGACTCCATCAGCCTAAGACCAGAAGAACTAGATGGTACCCGGCTACCACCAATGACTGCCCTGACAGAGAACACAACAGAGAGTCCCTGATGGAGCAGGAGAAAAGTGGGGTGCAGAATTCAAATTCTAGTAGAAAGACCAGAATTTATGGTCTGACTGAGACTGGAGGGACCCCAGAAGACATGGCCCCTAGACTCTCTGTTAGCCCAAAACTAAAACCATCCCTGAAGCCAACTCCTCAGGTAAAGATTAGACTGGACTATAAGACATAAAATGATACTGTCGAGGAGTGTGCTTCTTAGCTCAAGTAGATACATGAAAGTGGGCAGCTCCTGTCCGGAGGCAAGATGAGAAGGCAGAGGGGGACAGGAGCTGGTTGAATGGACACAGGAAATACAGGGTAGAGAGGAGGAGTGTGCTGTCACATTACAGGGAGAGCAACTAGGTTCACATAAACAGTGTGTGTATAAGTTTTTGTATAAGAAACTGACTTGAATTGTAAACTTTCACTTAAGGCACAATTAAAAAAAAAGAAGTCCAGAACAAAAGGGCAGTGGGTAAGCACTTAGCTGCTAACTGAAATGTCAGCAGTTCGAACATATCAGCTGTTCTGCAGAAGAAAGATGTGGCAATCTGCTTCTGTAAAGATTATAGCCTTGGAAACCCTATAAGGCGGTTCTACTCTGATCTATAGGGTCACTATGAGCCAGAATCGACTCGACAGCAGTGCATAGTGCCTTTGCTTGCAAGACATGTAGAAACTTGCAAGAACCTCGAAGAATTATCTTACAACAATAATTCTACATTTAGAGGTTAATTCTACACTGTTTTGGCTTCTGGTTAATTTTCCCATGGGTACTACTCCATCAGCCGCTCTAATTAATCTGAGCAACAGAGGCTGATATCCATTTAATTTGTCTCATACAGTATTTAATTAAGGCTACTATCACCAGGACTCCAAGCAAAAGGAAGAGGCCAACCTACAGTATAGACCTCACACATACTCCCACCCCAGTGGCCCAGATCTAACCACCTGAAAAATCATATAAATCATCGGAGTCTACCTTAGAAAGCCAGGTGACTTTCTCCTTAAATTTCTGTATTGACATTTCCACTTGGCCTGAGGCATTAATACAGGTATAGGAGCATATATTAGCTATTGCACAGATTCCATCCATAGCCTACAGGGAGGAAGTCTAAGCCAATTCTATCATTCTTAACAACCCTAACCAGTGAGTTGAGGTTGTCCTGAATGTCTTCCAGGGCTGAAGTCATGTTTTAAATACTTGAAGATCTTTTATGACAACCCCTCAGGTACAGGTAACTGAGTTTTCAGGAGAGAGGCATGTTAATGCCTGACTTCTTATATCAGTCATGAACACAGGTTGACTGCCTTCAAATTTGGCCTTTTGGCCAGCTAGCAGACCTTAGGGTTCCCATAGGGTTCAAATAATTGCGTTTAATCTTTATTTTTGGAGGGACTACCTAAGAAATGTGTGTCCAACATGCCCTGTTTGTCCATACCATCAGCCAGGTGTCATTCATCTGCCTCATGGAATGACTGAGAATAGGGATGGGAAGACATGGGAGGTGCAGGAGCTGGGTCCATCCCCTACTGTCTCTGATAGACTTATCAGGAAGGTCAAGAGGAATGGTGATGAAATTGTGGTTGAAGTCAGCTAAAGAGAGGATGCTTGCAACAGTGTGAGAGAGACACATGAGTGTTTTCCTTCATGAAGAAGACTCCAAGGGTGGTTCTGAAAGACAAAGATCGTTATTGGCCCTGTCCTCCATGTCTCTCAAGGTCTAAGGTGCTTCCTCCCCAGGTGCTGGGGTTATTGCTCTCCCTGCATTCTCACAAAACCAGTGTGTCCCATTTCGATAGTTATAATGTCATCTTTTTTCCAATTATCTCCTACTCTTACCCAGATTTTTCATCTGGTAGAGGTCAAGTACAAGAGCAAAAAGGGCATTTTTTGCCAGACTTACAGAGATCCAGTATGTTCTCTACTCTAGGCCATTGTAGGGGCACTCAGTGAGTAGTGTACTCAACCAGCTGGCCATTACCCTTATGATCTAGGACCATATCAGTCCAACAAGGGCATCCGGGTAGCTGAACCAGAATTGTTTGAATCTCCTAGACCACGTTTTGGCCAGTCTGCCACCCAGAGGGTACACCAACCAGGCTGGCTTGGAATTGCCTTTAGGGGAAAGAAGAAGTATACCCAGGAATGATCATGGAGAAACCCAAATATTCAAAATAGGGCTGTATACCTCCCATACCTTTCATCATGATCATTACCCAGGAAGTAGCTAGGAGATGATCCCTTTCTGTGGACAGTCACATTCAGTGGCCAATTACCTTATCAAGGAGTGTGGACCAGGAAGAGTTGAGAGAGGAATATTCAGAAATCTAAAGTTGATTTTTGAAGAGGCTGTTCAACAGTACCAAGTGCCTTTGAATGTTAGAGAGTCTGGAAGGTCCAGGGAATAACTTGACTATTAAAATCCTTTCACGCTCGATGGTACATATAGCAACCATGAACTTTTTCACATTCTGGGGTTCAGAGATGCACAAGGCAGGGACTTTTATGACTGTTTGAAACCGAAGAGGTGAGTATGTGCCGCAAATTACTGTTTTTACAAGGTATTTTTATGAGGTGTCTGAATTTTTGGTAGGAAAAATAGAGATTTTGAAATATCTATTTGTTACCCATATGTACTAATAGACTCCAGTGGGGACTCTGAGGTGTAATTAATGGTATTTCATATGTACGACTAAACACTTAGGGTAGGTTTGTTGGAGAGGGCACTAAAAAATAATAAAATCCATACTACCTACCAAAAATTCAGACACGCTCAATTATTCAGCATGCTTCCATTAATGAAAACATATGGAATCAACAAAAAATTCAAAGCAGAAAAAAATTGGGTCACCAAAAGGTTAATCCATTGTTGAGTTGCTTTTGTGATTAAAAAAAAAAAAAAAGTGTGCCATTTGCAGACTGCAGATTGTCCAGAAGGCCAAACACATTACACAAATTAGCTTCAAGGGCCACCTTGATGTGCTTAGAATAAGCTGATCAGACTGGAACAAAGACACTGTAACCTGAAAAAGTGTCAACAGTGGTAAGGCACCACAGCCTCCAGGAGGGGATTAAATACCCAATGTGATCTATTAGTTAGGAATGGGCAACAGCAATACTTGTGCCATGTGGCCTCTCCCACAAGACAAATGGGCCATCTTATAGCAGGAATTACAAGTCTGGCATGCAGTGGCACCCTCAGAAATATTGAGTCCTTTGTAATCAGTCTATGATGGTAGATGTTTTGGCACACCTGGCATGATGGTGCATTCAGGCAGAAATTGTGGCAATCTGGGCTGTGCAGGCTCAATCGGCAGTTTGATTCCAGTTCATCTCATCAAAGTTGATGTCCATGATCTTATCATGGACATCTACATGAGCAAGCCAGATTGTTTTATTAACACAGTTCACGTCCTCAAAGGGGGATTTCTTTAATCTGTCAGTCTGTAGTTTTCCAATTGGCAAACCAAACAGCCAGACCATTGGCAACACCCCAAGAGTCATTAAAAATTTTACGAAGTCCATCAATGGGAATACTAGCCACAGATATGAGGAGGCCTTCAACTTTGCCTGTTGAGAGGACCAACCACATCCATTTTGCTTCTGCATAGCTGAACAGTCATAGCAGCCTAGTGGACACCATTGGGTTTCAGCTTTTCCAAACCATCAGTGAACCAGCCTTTCAGCTAGGGACACAGGTCTTGCTGCAATGTTGTCACTATAGCATTTCTTCTTTCGCCTGAAAGACAGTGAGCAACAAACAAAGCACCAGTCAGGTGGCTTCTTTTATTCCTACCCCTCTTCACTTAACTTCTAAATGTACATTAACAGCTAGGACAGTGGGGCACTCTTACTGACCCCCCACACACATTTTGTTCACCAATTGGGTAAGAGCACTTGCTGCTGGATTCCAGGAAGTCCTTTCATATTCCTGAACCTGGCTCACATGGTCTTTATCCTCTTTATCCTTCCTTTTCCAGAAAGTCATATCTCTGTCAGCATCTTATACTCTCATCAAAAACTGCCAAGAACTGTGAAGGGTCTGAGATCTTACCCTACTTGAAAACTAACAAGGAAGCCGGCTACAGTTTCATGGATGCTGGCAGAAGACCAAGACTCCTGGGTCAGAGACAAAGAACTTTATTACTCACAGCACAGCAAGCAGCATGAGCTTCATGTTTTCATCACTTTGCTTTACCCCTCAAATCCAACAGGAGCAACGTGGAGAGACCAGAAGTAGATGCTGCACATATCTTGGGTCGAAGTTGAGGTACTCAGAGTTTGGGGAGCCCAAATCTTTTATATTGGACAGTAAGCAAACCTACCTACCCACAGGAAGAAACTGTATCTTCCAAAGCCATTTACTATGCAAACATCCTTGAAACCATAGTCCAGAACAAAAGGACAGTGCCTCTGTTCACAAGACATGCAGAAACACAAGAGATCCATAGAGAATTATTTCTGAATACCTGATGCTTCTCTCTTGATATTCTCTATTTGTTTGTTTTTGTATTATCTTTTGCTCCCAGTTGGGTTTGGCCAGTGGGGACCCCAAGTAGGAGTTGGAAGGACAGGAGGAGAGTGAGTTCAGGGTATTTATTCCTCCAGCTCTCTCCTACAAGTTCACCTTGGCTATGTCCCCCAAGAAAGTCACACCTCCTGTCGGTTGGTTGCCTCTCATAGTTACAGCTACTCTCTCAGGTTCCAATAATTGCCCGCCCCCAATAACTGCCTAAGATGGGTAATGGCTCCCACTGTGGCTGGCTCTGGAATACATCCCAAAATCTTTGTTTCCTTCAACTCTGTCTACATCTTTTTAAAATAATTCATTTATTAAAACTTTTCTCAAATTACCTCATTTGACTGTGCCATTTGTTTCCTACTGAGACCCTGAAAGAATGTAATATTGGACCTCAACAGATATTTTATAATAAATATGGGAAAAAGCAAAAATATAAAACATACCACTTAATTTTTTTAATATAAAATGTACCAATTTAAAACAAAACTTGACCAAAACTATATGGTATTTTATTAATTTCAGCCAAGTAGATTTAATCTGGATCATCATGAGTCCTAAAATTGATGAAGTAAATAAATGAGGTCAAAAGGGAACTTGTTTGAAGACAGAGAAGATTGATGATATATTATGAATGGTAGATGTTAGAGCATAAGGATATTTTTATAATTCACCTTTATATCATTAGTAAGTTAATAGCACATCTATATATTAAACTGAAAATTTTCAATTAAAAGATTAAGTAAGGCCTTAGATGACTTCAAGAATTATTAGAGCATGAAGACTTAAAAGAATATGGAAACTAAAGGATGCCTAGTCAAAATAATTTTAATTATTATGATGATTAACAGCATAAGCATGAAAAGCCTTAATACAAAATGGCACGAATGGCCCTGGCTAGTAAGAGGGAAGCTGTAATTGAATAGAAAAGGTTAAAGTTGATATACTGTTCCATCTGATAAACTCAATTACCGAAAAGCAGAAAAGCAAATTGAATAATAGGTGGTTTTAACAAGGGTTTTATGCCTTGGTCACTACAAACTGAATGGGAGGTGATAGAAATCCTACTAACTAAATTCATAACATCCTAATAAACCCAGTAAATTCTGGATGATAACAGGTTTGTTTTGATGTAAGGCAGAGACTTTACATTAGATTCTGTCTCTTCTAATAGTGCCATTACAATCAAAACAAACAAAACAAAAAACCGGGGACAAAGTGGAATGAGCAATTCCTTAACCCCGTATTCTTTCCATAGAGAGTAATTATCTATGGAAAGAATATGATTGCCTGTTAAATATTAAGCTTGTTTTAGAACATATAGAGCAGAATTGAGTAATTATACAGATAATTGAATCCCTTAGTCTTTCTCTTTATGCAAAGAATCCAAATAACTTATGCAAGGATGAATTATCCAGATTGTTATCTCACTTCTGAATTTCACTTTAGTTAATTTCAGGAAATTAAGGAAGACTGAAGAAAAAATGATGTCTTTGAATTATGGTATAAGTGAAGAATATTGAATATACCAAGGACTGCCAGAAGAATGAACAAATCTGTCTTGGAAGAAGTGTGGCCAGAATGCTCCTTAGAAGTGAGGATGACAAGACTTTGTCTCAAGTGCTTTGGACATGTTATCAGGAGGGACCAGTCCCTGGAGAAGGACAACATGTTTGGTAAAGTAGAGGGTCAGCAAAAAGGAGGAAGAACCTCAACGAGACAGATTGACACAGTGGCTGCAATAATAGGCTCAAGCATAACAACGATTGTGAGGGTGGCACAGGACTGGGCAGTGTTTTGTTCTGTTGTACATTGGGTACCCATGAGTCGGAGCTGGCTTGATGGCACCTAACAACAACTATTTAAGGTTCAAATTCAGCTAACTATAGTTGAACAGCAGTTGATTTGAGAGTTTCTGTATGCTGTTGTTAATCTTCGTAACACTCTTGTAGTGTACGTATCATTTATTACATCTTATAGAAGAGGAAATTCAAATTCAGAGAGGTTCATATCTAACCATGGAGTTTGAATTTGAACCCACCTCTCTGGAATTCAAGTCTGGCTCACTTTTCTTTAAACCGCCTGACAAATAAATGAGAAATGAAATAGAAACATAGGCGTCAGAGCCACAAACTCAGAGTCAACACCAGTAGCATATGTTTGCTCCTCTGAAGTTCTAATTCAAAGTGCTTTGAGCCTATCGCCAACTATACTCAGACCAGAGTGGGAGTCAGTTTACATCAAAATTGCTTTGTTTTCTTCATCTGTTACCTGTCATTTTCTCTGAGCACTGTTTAACTTTCCTACCTGATTTTTGAAAAAGAAAGGAAATATTATGACATTAAATGAGCAACAGTTAAAAAGTGACTCATGATTTTTCTAAGCAATATAGAGAAGCTTTCTGGAAGACAACATTTCCCTTGGCCAGTGTTACAGATGAACATTTTATTTTACATATAGAAGATCAAAACTCTGAATGGGAACAAAACAACAATTGAAAATTTCAATGCCTGAGAAAAATGTATCCAAAGAGATAATTCCTCAGGCATTTACTGCTTTTTTTTTAATTCACAGAGGAGAGAATGCATACGTTTGAAAATATATGAGAAAATTGAAAGAAGCAGAAGCTGGGGAGAGCCAGAACAGAATAGCTGTTGTCTAGAAAAAAGCAGATGGTTCTCAGCTGGTAAGAAGACCACTCTCATTCCAGTGGTGTGTGACTTAGTAGAAGCAAAATAAAGGACATATTGGTCCAGATAAAAAATTGCCACAAGAATAAGCTAACCAGAGAAATGAAGGGCTATAGAATGTGTTTAAAGAAACGTGATTTTCATTTGCATTTTCCCCTTGGTTTGACTTTTTATCTCACACATCTAGCCAACTGAGCTTTAAACAATGAAATCAACTTCTTTCAAGACCCTCACTCAACCACCCACCCAAATCTGTCTTAGTAGAAGACAGACTCTACCGTGCAGAAGCCAAAGAAATGCCAGCAAGGTCCATGTTTTTCTCATTACCTAACCCAGCTCCCTCCTTGCCTTTCTCAGCTCATAAAATGCTATGGCCTTCATCAGGAATGGTCTTGAAACCTACAGTTTCCTTTTTTCCCAAGAAGCTCTTAGAGAAAAACTCTTAGAAAGAAGGCTCAACTAACCTTTCTGGATAAGCCTATTAGAAGTCAGCTTCTATGTTTGTTTATTCATTCATTCAATAATTCTTTAACCAGTGCCTACTCATTTCCAGACACTGTGGTGGGTGCTGGGGATTCATAAGGAACGATTTGATCCAGCTCTAAGCCTAGATGGGGGGCAGAGCTCACAACACTCTGTATTTAGGGCAGCTCACAGAAAGCAATGCTAATGTCTGATTGCACAAACCATAGAACCTTAAACACTTAAGATTTAAAATATGTTGTTTCATGATTTGAACATGTTGTTTTCTTGCAAGTAAATGTGTTGCAAATCCATATTGGGCCCTGGCCACAGAATGTTGCTTGCAACCTTCCCCCTATCTATAATGCTGAGGTTACTTGTAGACAAACTGAAAGCTGTTGAGTGGGGAGGTGCTGCTAAGCAATGATCCCAAACAGTAAAGAGATGTTCTCTTTACCTGAAGAGTTTCCAAGCTAGCAAACCCTTGACTCAGTTGCCACAGCCTCTTTCTAAGTCCTTTTGAATGTACTGAGCTTTTTTTTAGCTGCCATGTGGGGAAAAGCTCAAATCAAGTTAAAGTGCACACAACCATTTCACACTAAATGCACTGTACTTTATATCATATCTAATGTTAGATAAAGTGTTATAGGGGAGGTACAAGCATGAGGTCAGTTTTCCCTTATTAACACAAGCAAGAGTCCTGAAAATGGTGACTCCTGACCCAGAGGAGAGATTTTCCTTCTTACCCGAAATAGTTTCTCTTTCTGTTAAGCTTTCAAAGTGAAAAATATATAGTTCCTCACTACCAGTGAAAGAACAGTATTCCACTCAGGGCCGGATTAAGGCATGCGAGGGCCCTGAACACTCATAATCTGTGGTACCCCTTCCTCTGCTTACTTGCACATCGTAATGGGATATGTGAGTTATATATACACTGTGTCCAAGCTATCCATGATGTAATGTCCTTTTAAATGTGCCTATATTTATAATTTTTTTATATATTTATAATATTAGCTATCGAACGCAAAAGTGGCATATTGCCATTTTAGTGGAATGAAATGAACTGGATTATAAAACTTTTAGTGGATGTGGGGTACTAAGATTTTTTACTTTTTTATCACATTTTCTACAAAAAGAATATTCCACATATTCTACAGGAAAGAAAATGAGTTAGTGAACTTAGTTGTTTCAACAATCAATGGAAAATTCTGTTGATCTCCCACAACGAAAAACTGACTTTCACCAGTTTTGCTTTAAAAGGCTCATACTTCCATTTTGATGGTTGTTTCATAATGAATGCTATAATTATAAATGAACACATGAAAAGATGTCATAAAAGAAAATTTAATAATCTGAAAACAAATATTACAATAAATTACTGTATTTTATTTTTAGATAGATCTTTCATCAACTGGCGCCCCTGTTTTGTTAATGCCATAAGCACGTGCTTACCTTGCTTATTGGGTAATCTGTCCCTGCTTTCATTTTCAAAGTGTTAGGTGAAGGAGTATCCCTAGGCCAGGGGACGAGGCGAAGCAGGAGGGGAGCGTTTCCGTGGTTTTCCCATGATTGAACTTTTCTCGGTGAACCTTCATCCTAAGCCAGGATGGCAGGCGTGGCAAATACTTCTATTCCAGTGCCCCTTCACCAGCTTCTCATTCTCTCTACTTGCCTTGTGCAAAGTCACAGAAGGTCATCAAATGCATGATCCATCAAAGCATTTTGACAGAATACCCTCATCCCTGATGAGGAAAGACACCAGTTCATTGAGGGCCTCAACACCGAGGAGGAGGAACCAGACTACATATGAGCCAAATTACTTCTCTCTTGGCCATGAGGGATATTAATACTGAAATGAATTTCCTAGAGGCAGCTGCAGGATCTTCTTGCCTGGACACCTTGAAGAAGAGCAGTAGTCTCACCCTAATAGTAGATGGGGGAAGGAGAAAAGCTTGCGGTGAACATCATAACCCCCAAATTTCCTTTCAGCTTTAGACTTCTACTAAACTTCTATTAGATATTGGTTACAAAGTGTTTTTTGGAAACTATTAGGGATGTCATTGCTGATGTCAGATGGATCCTGGCTGAAAGCAGAGAATACCAGAAGGACGTTTACCTGTGTTTTTTTGACTATGCAAAGGCATTCAACTATGTGGATCATAACAAACTATGGATAACACTGTGAAGAATGAGAATTCCAGAACACTTAATTGTGCTCAAGAGGTACCTTTACATAGATCAAGAGGCACTTGTTCGGACAGAACAAGGGGATACTGATTGGTTTAAAGTCAGGAAATGTGTGTGTCAGGGTTGTATTCTTTCACCATACCTATTTAATCTGTATGTTGAACAAATAATACGAGAAGCTGAACTATATGAAGAAGAACGGGCATCAGGATTGGAGGAAGACTCATTAACAACCTGTGTTATGCAGATGACACAGCCTTGCTTACTGAAAGTGAAGAGGACTTGAATAATGAAGATCAAAGACCACAGCCTTCAGTATGGATTACACCTCAACATAAAGAAAACAAAAATCCTCACAACTGGACCAATAAGCAACATCATGATAAACGGAGAAAAGATTGGAGTTGTCAAGGATTTCATTTTACTTGGATCCACAATCAACAGCCATGGAAGCAGCAGTCGAGAAATCAAAAGACGCATTGCTTTGGGCAAATCTGCTGCAAAGGACCTCTTCAAAGTGTTGAAGAACAAAGATGCCACCCTGAAAACTAAGGTGCGCCTGACCCAAGCCCTGGTATTTTCAATCACATCATATGCATGTGAAAGCTGGACGATGAATAAAGAAAACCGAAGAAGAGTTGACGCCTTTGAATTGTGGTATTGGCGAAGAATATTGAATATACCATGGACTGCCAAAAGAATGAACAAATCTGTCTTGGAAGAAGTGCAGCCAGAATGATCCTTAGAGGCAAGGATGGCAAGACTGCGTCTTACATACTTTGGACGTGTTGTCAGGAGGGATCAGTCCCTGGAGAAGGACATCATGCTTGGCAGAGTACAAGGTCAGCGGAAAAAAGGAAGATCCTCAACAAGGTGGATTGACACAGTGGCTGCAACAATGAGCTCAAGCATAACGATGATTGTAAGGATGGCGCAGGACTGGGCAGTGTTTTGTTCTGTTGTGCATAGGGTCGCTATGAGTCGGAACCAACTCGACGGCACCTAACAACAACAACAACATTGGATGTGAAGTGAAACAAATTGCCAATCACTTATCTACACTTAGATCATCTCTGAGTATACATCAGTTGCTGATGAGAAATAACAAAATTAATGGAAACTGTCTACTGAAGAGAAATTACTATCTACCCTTCTGCTCCCTGTAGGTTTCCATAACCAGGATAATTAGTTACCAGAAAGTCTACTGAAGAAAATAAAGTCAAGGGACAAAACAAGGAGAAATGATCTTTAAAGTCAGTGACCCCATTTTATTCCCTTCTAAACGACTACAACCACACTCAATGTTTCTATTGACTTAAGTGAAAATGTGAATTGGACTCCTAGATCTCATTGATTAATCACACTGAGAGATAAATCAGCCAAGAAACCAACTGAATTGAAAAGCTTCTTTATTTGCTGAACAAGATAAATAAAACCTAGGAACAATCCTTTAACACAGGCAGCTATGACTCAGTTGTGAATGCTCAGCACAAGATGATCCTGAGAAGACTGAGAGAAATGACAGCTATCACTATTATTGTTAACATTATTAGTTGCTATTCTTACCACATTTTATAAAAAGCTCATGAAAATATAAATAGATGTGCCACAGTGAAACTTATCCCAAGAACTTAAAATATAGTTAGAGAAAAAAAGAAAAACCCAGGCTTCCATGACTGTGTTTTAATTAAATTAATATTTAATACATTCTGCAGATTTATTTCTTAACTATGACTGCAACTAAAAGACTAAAAGGACTTTTACATTTTCGTAAAAAAGGAAAAAGAGATAAAGGAATCAGTACGCTGCAGCAAAACAAATACTATCCTAGTTCATAATTACCTATCACACAATACAGTAACTTTCAATTAATTTGGTCACAGTTTAATTTAAACCTCAGTTTTATTTGATCAGATCTCCAGGAAGCTAGTAATTTGCATTTACATTGTGCTTAGACTGCTTATTTTGTTTACCCCCAGTTGTTATTACCAGGTAATTCAATAATGATTGCTTGTGACTAGGCCCCGATAACAGTCACAAAATTTATTACCTCACCATAGTATGACCTCTGCTCGAATCTCCTTCAGTTTCTCTCACTTGGTTTATTCATGAGACATTCTTGTTCCAGGAGGCCAAATACAGTTATCAGTGGCAAAGGTCAGCACTTGTCTTTAGGTAGTCTCATAAGTAAGTGGCCCTACAAGGGGTTATTACATTGCATTATACATTATGGACTAAATATGCAGCAAAAGCTAACAAACAAACAAAAAGCAAGGTATGAGCCTTTCCATTAAAAAGTCTGTGATTTGGTTTAAGAATGCATGTTCCTATCTTATCTCTTCATATACCGTCTCCCAGCCCATCTTGCTACCGCTAGCGCCTACTGCTTGCCACAGACCTACCCAGCACTTCTCCACCTGATCAATCTTCCTAAGACCACTTTGGTCCTGTTCAGTTTCTTTAGGAAAGCTAACTCTAAACTCATCTCTGAGAACCCACACAATCTAGTCCCAATTATATTAATCTTCTCCAGTCAAACAGATTTCCTCACTCCCAACACTCCATGATGACGCTGGCTCCGGCCATTGTCCCCACCTGAGCCATGGCATCCATCCCCTCCGTTTAACCGTAGCTTACCTGTACTTCAAGTTCAAGTTCTCCTCTCCATAATGTCCTTGCCCTCAGCTTGTTCCCCCTTTCCCATTCATGGCACTTTCTGATTTGCAAAGATTGCATTTAGCAATCAATCTTAAGTATTAAATCACTAGTTTCTGGGATGAAAGCCAGGATTTACACCTTCTTGATATCCCCAGGCCCTATCACAGCACATTTTTCCCTACCTAGTAGTCCTCAGTCCTCAATAAATTTCAGTAGGTCATGATGGACAATGATAAAAATGGTAAAGAATTGATGATACAATGCCTTAAAACATTCCTAGTATGTTGATATGTACCATCATTTTATGTTCAATTTACTTATGTCTTACCTCACCCAAATAAACTGTATTTTTCCTGAAGATCTGAATCATGTCTTCTATTTTTTTGTTGTTGTTGTTGTTGTTGTTATTCAAAAATGCTTAGCACAGCACTGTGGATATTTACTAAATAATTTCTGGTTTTATTTTAATTAATTTGGTATAGCTGACAAAAATATCTGCAAAACCAAATGCGAACATCTATGCCGTTGCTAAATATTATAAATTATTTACTATTCTTCAATAATGCTAGTAGACTGTACACTTGACACTTCACTTTTAGTCTAATGGGTTATTTATTTAATTAATAGCTACTTCCCCATTAGAGGAAACCCTGGTGGCATAGTGGTTAAGTGCTATGGCTGCTTAACCAAAAGGTTGACAGTTCAAATCCACCAAGCACTCTTCTGAAACTTTATGGGGAAGTTCTACCCTGTCCTATAGGGTAGCTATGAGTAGGACTCAACAGCAATGGGTTTGCTGTGTTTTTTTGTTTTCCCCATTAAGATCAATTAGCATATGAAAATTGTGTTTTCAGAGTCTTGCCAAAAAAATTAATTGTACATGTGTTTAATCTGTGATTCTTAATTGTATTACTTTAGCATCTCTTTGATTGTCTAAAAACCAAAAACAAACCTGTTGCCATCGAGTCAATTCAGATTCATAGCCACTCCATAGGACAGAGTAGAACTGCCTCATAGAGTTTCCAAGGAGCTATTGGTGGATTCAAACTGCTGATCTTTTGGTTAGCACCCGATCTCTTAACCTTTGATGATCTTGATGATCTAGGAGCTCCTAATTAACATAACAAATTAAACATACAGAACATTAGCTTTTTAACTCATTTGTAAAAATAAGTGTGATATATGAATTTGCTGATGGTTTAATCTTTCCTGAAATAATAATCAGGTATAAATAAATCAGTTTGATCAAGACTTAGTCTTGCCTACACAATAAACACACAAATGAATGAAGACACATTTGGACTAATGCTAGTTGTCATTTCCAGGAGTTTCTGTGATTTAGTTTTAATTTATTTGTTCCTTAGAGTTTTGGGTGGCAGTTGCTTCTAGTACATTAGACTAAGAAGGCTTTCGTTAATATGTCCTTCTCAGCTGTAATAAAGTTCTGTATGGGAATCATCTTGGCTTCTGCTCCCTACAAACAGTCCATTTTCCCTTGATGTAAATGAGAGCCTGTTAAGAAAACAGAAAGCTAAATAACAGCAAGCGAAATAAATCAATATCCAAGCCTTCCTGGTAAGCAAATGAACCATGCCATAGCCTTGAATTTGAATGGACTGAGCTTAAAATGGTGGCTATGAAACGCAGTGAAGAATTTGATGTCATTTAACCAATTTCTTGGAATTCCTATGCTGACCAACATCATTTTATCTTGAAGCAAGCCAGTAGATGAACATGAATAAAAGTAGACTATAGTCAGAGTTCTGTTTTCATATGAGACTTAAGTGCAGCCCAAGTCAGGTCTCTCTGCTCCTGTTTCACTTAGGATGAAATCATTTAATGAAATTATTGAATTATTAAAGAAGCATTCCTCACCAGCCCATCAGTCACTGTTTAGGGACTTATATTTCAAAAACAAAATCAATAGTCTCATGAGGACATTGCTGCTTATATAGCAGACTGGCACCATCTGTCAACACTGAAACTTGGGAAATTTTTCATATGACATGCTATGGAAGCATTTTATATGCAGAGACTTAAAAAAAAAAAAAATCTTTCTAAGAGTGCTTCTTAACTACACCAAATCTGACATAGCTAATGGACCTTCACAACAATATTCTCAGGAGTCAGAGGCAATGTGGATGCACAGTATTCCGACCAACTAGGCCAGCCGAGCACAGGAAATGTCTAGCACAGAAAACTACAAGTTCTCATTCTGCAATGGGTCAAAGCCACACACACACACACACAGATACTCACACATGCACACAGACACATATATGCACCTGCACGCACACATGTATGCACACACACATTCTGTGTACAGAATCAAGACTATGAAACAAAGGTCCAAGAGTACATAATCGCATAACTCAGCACCAGATGTTACAGGAAATGTGCCTTGGAAGACAGAATTATGGCCACAGAAGTCATATACATGGGGGAAGTTGATTCTGATTATGTAATTTTCACAGAGGATTTTATCTAGTGTTGCTTGACAAGTCGTCTAAGTTCTACTCTGTTGTTCAAGGTAACAGTGCCATAGAAGATGTTTTTTGGGCTGGGTTATGGAGCATTGGTATGGCTTATCCACATGAAAATGGTTTCTACTTTTAAGTCAAGGGGGTAGTACAGGGGGGTTCTTGGGAAAGCATTTTACACCATTGAGTATTTGTGAGAACCACTCCCGCCATTAGAACATTTCACCTTCAGACAAGTTTTAACTTGTCTCAAAATCTCTTCTGAGAAAATAAAAAAAGTGCTCCTGAAACTATGGTCCCCGGATGCTCTGTTAACCCAGAACTGAAACCATTCCTGAAGCCCACTCTTCAGACAAAGATTAGATGGGACTATAAAGCAAAAAATAATACACGTGGGGAATGTGCTTCTTAATGCAATCAGATATACAAGACCAAAATGGGCAACTCCTGTCCAAAAGTAGGATGAGAAGGCAGGAAGGGACAGGAATGGGATGAATGGACACAGGGAACCCAGGGTGGAAAGGGGGCGGGTGCTGTCATATCACAGGGATTACAACCAATGTCACAAAACAATATATGTATAAATTGTTGAAGAAGAAATTAACTTGAGCTGAAAACTTTCACCTAAAGCACAATTAAAAAATAAAGAAAAGTATACATGGCAAAAGAGTGTCCTTCCTTCTGGACTTAGTCATTAATCAAGTGTCCTAAAGGAAAAAGACATAATGTTTTCAAACCACTTACACCTGTTCAGTACACTGTGCCAATGGGTGCTAGCTAGGGCTTATTCATTCTTTATGGGTGTCTGCAATGTGCCAAGTGTTGTCCTGGGTCTGAGACTACAGTGGTGAGCAAAGCAAACAAGATCCATGCCTTCTGGGAGCTTCATCTTCATTCTGGTTGGGGAAATGAACAACAGCATGTTCATAAATAGATCTTACCTGATACTTACAAATACTATAAATAAAATAGGATAATGAGGCAATGCAGTGGAATTATGAATTGAAAGAATCTAAAAAAAGGCAACAAAAATTCTTTTGAGAGCCCAAATCCATGTCCTGTTTATCCTAAGACCCCTGGAGTCTAATGCTATGCTTAGTACTTACTAGCTCTGCAACTTTTTTTAGCAGTTGTTGAATTAATTCTAAGTGCGTAAAAAATAAGACATCAACTGCAGCAGGAACTTTGAAAGGATTAGAAATTCACCAACAAAGCTTACAATACTTGGCAATCAAAATGTAAATGCAAATGGCAAGCAGCACATGGAAAGCACTTGGAGTTGCTTTTGGCCAAAGGAAGGAGCTTCAGGCCTTTAGATGAGGCACTGCACAAAAGGCTCCTCATTTCTCTAAACTCCGTTGCACCCTCTGCTCACTGGATAGAAAGGAGCACCGGCTTTATTTTGATTCAGATTTATTATGGCAGAACATGCAATAGCTTCATTACTGCTAGACTTGAGGGAGATTCAGGATGAAATCTAGGTGTTAAAAGCCATTTGATGCTGAACTTTCAGCCACACTTCCTGAGGGGTCAACAGAGACATCAACTGGAGGAAGAAGTCATTCTCCCCTGGACAGCAGGCTGGTGAACCAACATCCCCTCAGACTGGCCAATCAATAGCACATTACAGGGACAGGCAGAGGGAGGCCACAGGTTCAAAGAAGAGGTGTTGTTTTTTTCTTTCTTTGGGTTGCCAGTATTAGCTCCTCCAGACATGTTTACTAGAGGAAGTAGTAAGTGGTTGGTTTTGCAGTTCTTAGTTGTAATAAGATTCTGTCTGTGTCTGTGGTATGCCCTGACCACAGAATAGAGAAAATTTTTTGCAAAATCAATAATTAGGATAATATTTATGTTTGCACTGTTAATAGAAATTATTTATCCCAATTTAGGTCTCCTGTTTATTAGGCCCTGTTATGGATTTAATTGTGTCCCTCCAAAATATATGTTGGAATCCTAATCCCTATTCCTGTGAATGTAATCCCACTTGGGAATAGGGTTTTCTTTGTTACATTAATGAGGTCATTATCAATATAGGGTGTGTCCTAAACTTTGTTATTGTTAGTTGTCATCAAGTAGATTCTGACTTAAGGGGACTTTGTTGATACAGAGTAGAACTGCTCCTTAGGGGTTTCATGGCTGTGACCTTTCAGAACCAGGCCTGTCTTCCAAGGCAGCT
This sequence comes from Loxodonta africana, assembly GCF_030014295.1. Lineage (NCBI taxonomy): Eukaryota > Metazoa > Chordata > Mammalia > Proboscidea > Elephantidae > Loxodonta > Loxodonta africana. The sequence goes on along the minus strand of NC_087342.1, from coordinate 149,738,360 downwards.
CTGGGTGGGTTCAAACTGCCAACTGTTCAGCTAGTAGGTAAACACTTAGCCCTTTGTGCCACCCAGGGACTCCTGTTTTAAACCTTGTCACTTCTAAATTATAAGGAGCAGCATAGATAATACAGAGGTCCCCAGGTTGCAGAAAATTCCACTGCAGCTTGCTTGGTCAGCCTTGCCATTTCCACTCCCACTGCATGGCCGACCTCACAATTTGCATTAAAATTGCAGTTCCTTTGCTTGGCCTGCCCCATGAAAATTCTGGTACCTGTGTGATATGGTTAAGAGTGTTGTTGATATAACTTGTATGAACTCCCTACTTGTAAATCCCTTAAAAATAACTTTTTTTTTCCCTCACCCCTCAAAACAGTCTTGGTGGCAGCAGTCCCAGTTGCTTCCTTTCCTTGTGCAACAAAATAATGTCACCTTTACACTCTCCTACCTCAGTCTCTCATTTATTGGCCAATACAAACCACCATGAGCAAAACTTAGAGTTTCCACATGGTAACATAGGCACTGGGATAAGCAAGCATAAATGGGAGAAGATGGATGCCATGTGAAGATGGCCAAGGAACTGAGGAATACCAGGTCTACAGAAGCTGAGACAGGGTCTTCCCTCAGAGCTGACAGACAGTGAGCCTTCCTCTAGAGCTGGTGCCCTGAATTGAGTCTTCTAGCCTCCTTAACTGTAAGAAAACATATTTCTGTTCTTTAAAGCCACCCACTTGTGGTATGCCTGTTACAGCAGCACTAGGAAACTAAGACAGGGCCATTAGTAAGAAATAACATCCTTACCTCACAGGGTCACCTGATGTCATGGGTAGACCACTGGGACTTGGGTTTCCAGGCCAGCTTGTTCACACACTGGCCATTGGACTGCTGGCATTGCCATCACATCTGGATTTGAATTTTGGCTCTTTCATCTCTTAGCTACTTGAGCTTGGGCAAATTACCCATCCTCTCTGAGCTTCCACTCCCTATTCCATAAAATGAGGATGACAACGTGTACTTCAATGTTTTTACGATGATTAAGTAGCACTGTTTTATTAAAAAAACAAAAACAAAAAACCAAGTTGATTCCCACTCACAGTGACTCTATGTTGTTGTTAGGTACTGTCCGGTCCATTCCAACTCATAGTGACCCTATGTACAACAAAATGAAACACTGTCCAGTGTTTGAATAAGTATTGAATAAGTATGATGAAAGGATACAACCCTGACACACACCTTTCCTGACTTTAAGCCACACAGTATCCCCTTGCTCTGTTTAAACAGCTGCCTCTTGGTCTATGCACAGGTCTCTCATGAGCAAAATTAAGTGTTCTGAAATTCCTATTCTTCACAATGTTATCCATAATTTGTTATGATTCACACAGTCAAATACCTTTGCCTAGTCAATAAAACACAGGTAAACATCTTTCTGGTATTCTCTGCCTTCAGTCAGGATCCATCTGACATCAGCAATCATATTCCTGGTTCTACGTCCTCTTCTGAATCCAGCTTGAATTCCCAGCAGTTCCCTGTCAATGTATTACTACAACAATTTTTTAATTATCTTTGGCACATTTTTACTTGCATGTGATAGTAATGATATTATTTGATGATTTCTGCATTCTGTTGGATTGCCTTTCTCTGGAATGGGCACAAATAGTGGATCTCCTCCAGTCAGTTGACCAGGTAGTTTTCTTCCATATTTCTTGTCATAGACAAGTGAGCACCTCCAGCACTGCATCCCTTTCTCAAAACATCTCAATTGGTATTTTGTCAAATCCTGGAGCTTTGTTCATTGGCAACGCCTTCAGTGCAGCTTGGACTTCTTCCTTTAATACCATCAGTTCTTGATCATATGCTACTTCCTGAAATGTTTGAATGTTGACCAATTCTTTTTGGTACAGTGAATGTGTATATTCCTTCCATTGTCTTTTGACGCTTCCTGGGTCTTTCAATGTTTTGCCCATAGAATGTTTTAATATTACACATCAAGGTTTGCATTTTTTTCTTCAGTTCTTTCAGCTTGAGAAATGCTGATTGCGTTCTTCCCTCTTGGTTTTCTGACTTCACGTCTTTGTACATATAATTACAATACTTTATCTTCTTGAGCTCCCCTTTGAAGTTTTCTGTTCAGCTCTTTTATTTCATCATTTCTTCCATTCACTCTAGCTACTCCACATTCAAAAGCAAGTTTCAGAGTCTTTTCTGACACCCATTTTGGTCTTTTCTTTCTTTCCTGTCTTTTTAATGACCTTTTGCTTTCTTCATGTATGATGTCCTTGATGTCATCGCACTACTCATCTGGTATTCAGTCATTAGTGTTCAATGTGTCAAATATATTCTCGAGATGGTCTCTAAATTCAGGTGCGATATACTCAAGGTGGACCTGGGCTGCTAATCAAAAGGTCAGCAGTTTGTATCCACCAGTGGCTAGTCCTTGGAAGCCCTATGGGACAGTTCTACTCTGTCCTATAGGGTTGCTATGAGTTGGAATCAACTCAACAGCAGTGGTTTTTTAAAAAATATATATATTCAGGGTCATATTCGGCTCTCATGGACTTTTTTAAATTTTCTTCAGCATCAGCTTGAACTTGCATATGAGCAACTAATGGTCTGTTTCACAGTTGGCCCCAGCCTTGTTTTGACTGATGATACTGAGTTTCCCCATCTTCTCTTTCCACAGATGTAGTTGATTTGATTCTTGTGTATTCCATCTGGCAAGGTCCATGTGTATAGTCACCATTCATATTGTTGAAAAAAGGTATTTGCAATGAATAAGTCACTTGTCTTGCAAAATTCCAACATGTCATCTCCAGCATCATTTCTGGACTAAGGCCATATTTTCCAGCAACTGATCCTTCTTCTTTGTTTCCAACTTTCGCATTTCAATCGCCAGTAATTATCAATGCACCTTGATTGCATGTTTGATCAATTTCAGACTGCAGAAGCTGGTAAAAACTTTCAATTTCTTCATTTTTGGCGTTAGTGGTGGTGCATAAATATGAATAATAGTCATATTAACTGGTCTCCCTCATAGGAGTATGGATATTATTTATTAAATCATTTAAAGTACATTCAATGTGCAAAGTACATTAATAGATATTAAATTATTTAAAATTATGGATTTAATTCATGGGTTTAATTTCAGATTCTATGTCTTATTGAGTTTTGGTGCAGTATCAAATAGGTATGAGAAGCCAACTATCTCCTATTAAACCAGACATTAATTTATAAAAATGTAAAATGATATCACTATGCTCAACACAGTTTTTTTGGGGGGGGGGAAGTAGTTATTTTTAATAACAACTATGCTATTAAAAACGTAATTGGGAAATGTATTTTTGGTAACAACTATAATATTTATATTACTGAATAATGGATTATTATTTTTTAAATAAACTAGTAAACATTTAAAAAATATTTCTTAGTTTTAATTTCTAATAAAGTAAATATTTATAGATATAGCCCACATTAGTAAAAGCTCTTTGGGGGCAGTCAGTAATTTTTAAGGGTATCTAGGTTTTTTGAGCCACCTTTTCCCCCTAAAACATATTGATAGCTGCTGGACTAGATCAGTGTTTCCCAGGGCACAATATGCACACTGCTGGTGATGAATGAAATATAATCAGGGCACAGTCTAACTTTCAAAATTTCATAATTACAAATTTATTTTAATTGATAGTGGCAAATGATACTGGTTTTCCTTTTTTTATAGTTTTATAAAGTTTTCTTTTTTTATCAATTTACTTATATTAAAAAAGTGAATTTGAAGAAAATATATAGATACAGTGAAGATGATGATGGCTGTACATGAATGAAGTGTCAGAAACTCTGGTCTAGATCTTCCCCATGGCCCCCAGAATATGAAATTTTAAAAAGCTATCTTTAGTTATCTAGTGCTGCTATAACAGAAATAACACAAGTGGATGGCTTTAGCAAAGACAAATTTGTTTTCTCACAGTTTAGGAAGCTAGACGTCTAAATTCAGGGTGCCAGCTCTAGGGGAAGGCTTTCTCTGTCACTTCTAGGGAAAAGTCTTTGTCATCAATCTTCCTCTGGTCTAGGAGATCCTCCATGCAGGAATCCCGGGTCCAGAGGACGCACTCTGCTCCAGGCACTGCTTTCTTGGTGATATGAGGTCCCCATGTCTCTCTGCTAGATTCTCTCTTTTGTATCTCAAAAGAGATTGGCTTAAGACGCAACCTAATCTTATAGATTGAGTCCTGCCTCGTTAATATAACTGTCTCTAATCCTGCTTCATTAACATCATAGAGGTAGGATTTATAACATATAGGAAAATCACATCAGATGACAACATGGTGGATAATCACACAATACCGGGAATCATGGCCCTAGCCAAGGTGACAAACATTTCTGGGGAACACAATTCAATCCATAACAGAAGCATGTACTACGTAGGCTTATGTTTTCTAATTTGGGCCTTCTCATCCAACATTTTTACATATTAACAATTATCATGAAGAAACAGAATTTACTTAGATACCACATGATTATCCTTCACAATTCTGACCACAAAGTTTCATTTGAGGCATAAATAATTAGTTTGGTTTGACTATCTAAACAATAGTAACAATTCTGAAATCTCCATTTCATTCTGGGTTTTGTAGGCATAATTTTTTTTACACAACAAATAATATTATTTGATGAAATAGAATATGTTTCTTGTCAGTTCTTCTTTTTTAATCTCATCTTCTACTTATAAACTAAATTAAGCTTAGGCTTCGTTTGAACCAGGAAACCCCAAACTCATGCTGTATGGACTTTGACTACTATCTGTTCATTTTCTAACTCAATGGAAGGTGACTTTGGAGCCAGTCTTGAGAAGTAGGGGGTGTAGGGGACAGAGTGCTGAAGCACCATGAGGAGACCTGAGTTCTTCCTCTAATAACCAAAAAAACCAGACCAGTTGCCATTGAGTCCACTCTGATGCATAGTGGCCCCAGGTATGTCAGAGTAGAACTAAGCTCCTTAGGGTTTTCAATGGCTGATTGTTTGGAAGTAGATTACCAGGCATTTCTTCCAAGGTGCCTCTGGGTGGACTCAACCCTTTCTCTAACCTTCTGGTTGGCAGCAAGCACATTAACTGTTTGCACCACCCAGGACTCCCTTTACCCTCATACTGACTCGAATTGTCCTAAACCTTGGCCAAGTCTCTTAATCTCTCCGGACTTGGCTTTGCTTATCTGCAAAGCAAAGAAGCTGAACTAAATCATCTTTCATTAAAACAGTCAGACTCAGAAGAGGCATAGAAACAGCTTCTGGGGAGCCAGAGCTTTCGGCGGCTCTGAAGGGGTGGGAGCATCCCGTCCCTCATGAGATACCACTGGGACCGCTGCTGAATGCGAGACACTGTCTTTGCAGACATGGGCTCCGTTTCAATTTAAACTATGTTATTTTACCTTAATCTGTTACTCTGCAATGGCGCTGAAACAATATAATTAAAGGAAGGGGGTGGGCACATCAGATGGGTGACAAGGCCTGATTGCCTGAGCCCCAGGAACTGTGAATTCTAATATTGGCTCTGCTGCTGTCTCAGGACACATTGTGTACCCTTTCTAAAACTTAGACAGCTTCCGGACAGCCGGACAGCCGCCTTAGCCTATCTCACAGGACTGTTGTGAGAAATAATTTGTAAAAATAGCAGTGTAAAGAGTTTGCAAAATGAAGTGCTAAACTGAAACTTGGGCAACATGCTGAGTGTTCTTATCCTGTCCAGCTAACTAATAAATATAAACTTGCTATTAGTTGAAAAGTTCTTAAGAATATAACTGCTTAATCAATACAACACCAGCAGCCTGGCAAATTAGCATGAAGCCACAGGCCTGAGACCTGAAAGAAATTAAATTGGTGCTTAATAGAAATTGGACTGTGAGCAAGTAGAGTTCTGGAAATTTAAAATCTAACCCACAAAATTAGAACCACATTACATAGCTTCAGGCCTAGGTGCCCAGAACAGCCAGGTCCGCATTGCTACACATTACTCACATTAGGAGTAAATGTGAGAAGACTGACAAAAATGTGTTGGGATCCTATGAATATTTTAAATTTATCTGCAAGATTGCCATGCAAAATATACTTTTTATAATGGACTTGAAATGATACTTTATGAATAAAAAAATGTTGCACGTATTTCTTTATGTAAATTTAGCTTTTACATGGTTTTATTTGAAATGAGCAATTTAAGAATTAACTGGAGGGAGAGAGAGACAGCAAGTTATTTGGATGCTCATTTCCCTTTCCTCTAAGTCACGTACAAGGCAATCTAACACAGGATGCTATGGATTGAGTTGCGTCCCCTCAAAATTGGTGAAGCTTCACCTGATACCAGTGAACATGATCTTACAGAAATAGGGTCTTTGAAGATGTTATCAGTTAATAGGAGGTCATACTGGAGTAGGGTGGATCCTAATGCAGCCTGAATGGTGTTCTATAAAGGAGACACAGGGAGATAGACAGAAGGAAGATGGCCATGTGATGGTGAAGTTATGGCACAGCTGCAAGTCCAGGAACACCCGATTACCAGAAGCAAAAAGCAAAAGCAAAACCCATTGCCACTGAGTCAATTCTGACTCATAGCACGCAATAGGACAGAGTAGAACTGTCCCATAGGGTTTTCAGAAATGAGGAGAGACAAAAAAGAACCTTCCTCTAGAGACTTCAGAGGGAAGATGGCCCTGCCAACCCTTGTATTAGACTGCTAGCCTCCAGCACTGTGAGAGTAAATTTCTCTTCTCATAAGCCAGAAACCCTGGTGGTGTAGCAGTTAAGCGCTACAGCTGCTAACAAAAAGGTCGGCAGTTTGAATCCACCAGGCGCTCCTTGGAAACTCTATGGGGCAGTTCTACTCTGTCCTATAGAGCCGTTAGGAGTCAGAATCGACTCGATGGCAATGGGTTTGTTTTTCTTATAAGCCATTCACTTTGTAGTATTTTGTCATGGCAGCCCTAAGAAATTAATACACAGGAGAATTGCAATACCAAGATTGATAAAGATGTGTGTGTGTTCCACACAGAGGTTAGGAAAGGAGAACAACTGGCCTAGTTGAGTTCTGATAGGCCTCTTCCAAGAGAGTTGTGATCGTTCCTCTGGAGGTTTATGGGTCAGTTTTTCTGTTCACCCTCCCTTGGTAGTGAAAACTAGCAGCAGTTGTCTCTGGGGAAGCCTCTTTAAAGAAAGTGCTTCAGTTCTGGCATATCAAAAGCCTGAATACACGAATCGTAAGAGTTTTGTCACTTCCTCTCTGCCAACCTAACAGGTCTTAAAAACCTAGCAACATTCTGTCCTCCTAGGACCGGCAGAAGCTTTCCTTGATTTCCCTATGTTCCTTTGCTGGATACAATGGTTTAGTCATGGTTAGATTCCCTTGCCTCATTTCCATGGAGTTAAAATAAATGACAATTTGGCACTCTGTCTTGGCTTTCAGAGTTAGCAGGAAATGGCAGCTCCACGGAGACCAGTCTGAAGGGAAAAGGTACTTTTTACTAGACCCAGCCAACCCAGACTTTTCTCCTTCCTCAGGTAGCCAATAAAATATTAATGGTTGCAGAGATTTAAGAGACCCCTGCAAACAAAGAAACTCTTCCAGGCTTCCCCTCCCAGGTTTGCATTCCAGAGTACTTTGTGCCTGAAGGTGAAGATAACTCAAGAAACAACTCCAAAGTAAGTTATCCCAAAGTCTGGGCCAAGTGAGCACAGGCTGGATGAGACAAAGAAAGGGAACTCTTCCTTTCACACTATTCCACTGCAAACCAAAAAAAAAAAAAAACAAAGAAAACCCACTGCCATCGAGTCGACTCCAACTCATAGCGACCCTATAGAACAGAGTAGAACTGCCCCATAGAGTTTCCAAGGAGCACCTGGTGGACTTGAACTGCTGACCTCTTGGTTAGCAGCCATAGGACTTAACCATTAAGCCACCGGGGTTTCCTATTCTACTGCAGAAGTTGAAAAACAGCAGTTCTTTGCAGCTTGCAAGGCCATGACAAAAGAAGAGAAAAGACAGACGGAATAGGGGAAGAAAAAGAGACAAGAGAATTAAGCTTCTCTGATTATCAATCTGAAATAACTCAATGACACACGGACCAGGTATGTACATAACAGTCTCTACGGAAATCTTCATTCCTTTATGGGTGTTAAACAAGGATCATTTTAACAGCTGTTACTCTGACATTACTTGCTGGCATTTAAAAATATGTCAGAAACTGCAATACGGACCAGGAATGAAGCTTCCATTTTCTTCCCCTTCTTTTGATGCCTAAACCCAGGCATCTTTTGATGCCTAGTAACCATGAAATAACTTAATTCTTCGAGCAATGGAAATTTAAGTTAAACAAAATAGAATTAATGTTCAGTTTACTAAAATGCACCAAATAAATTAAAAACAAGCTTCAAAATTGCCAGAATTAGATAAAGTAACATATACGATCTTTGAAATGAGACTTACATTTTTGCAAAAAGTACCACCTCAGACATATTTAGGGCATTCTACCAGAGGGGTAGGGAATGATTGGTATACCTCCAGGGAATTTTTGCCTGGCTTTAGTCAGATGGTCAGATGGTCTCTAAAACAGCACCCTGATCAAACCACCCCCTCTCCCATTGAGAAATGTCAAAACCATAGGAAGAATTCCTAAAAGTTAGGAAATTTTTGATTATTTTTGCTATTGTTTCGTACTAAATAGGAACATGAAAGAAATCTTTCACTCAGCAGCTGCATCTAATTTAATATGAAGCTCCCAAAAGAGGAGCGAACAGGATGTGATGAGGAGCGGTTAAACATGGATGCTAATACTTTGTGAGGCATCTGGTACTGTTCCACCACCTAGAAATCTAAGAATCAAATTAGCAGATTCAATTCTACCAAAGTTATCAAATTATTGTCAAAAGGATTTTGCAAAGCAGGCTCCTCCTTTTCAACATCTGCTCTCCCTGCCCAGTGAAGTACCAAAGATGATTGCCTATTTGATTTGCTGACATGGTACATTTTAACCAGTTGCTGGCCCAGGCAAATACTACACTTTCTATTTAAAAAAAAAAAAAAAAGGCTTCAATTATTAGAATCTGTCAACAGGAAACTAATAAATGAGTCTACCTTTAGATCCATATAGAGGCCTGATATGTAAAACTATTTCAGCCAGTATGTCAAGTTTTTAAGTGAATACCCAAGAATCTCGCTAGCAGATAAAAATAGTACTTTTGCTGTGGTTGTTATTGCTGTTTGGTTTTGGTTTTGGTTTGGCTATGAAAGGAAAAGTAATAAGCATTAAAAACCAGTTGCCATCAAGTCAACTCCAACTCATGGCACCCGTGCATGTGTCGGAGTAGAACTCTGCTCCACAGGGTTTTCAATGGCTATTTTTTTTATTGTGTTTTAAGCGAAAGTTTACAATTCAAGTCAGTCTCTCATACAAAAACTTATGCTATGTAACCCTAGCTGCTCTCCCGCTAATGTGGTAGCACACTCCTCCTCTCCACCATGTATTACCCATGTCCATTCAGCCACCTCCTGTCTCCCTCTGCCTTATCATCTTGCCTCCAGGCAGGAGCTGCCCACATAGTCTCCATGTGTCTACTTGATCCAAGAAGCTTACTCCTCACCAGTATCATTTTCTTTCTTATACTCCAGTCCAATCCCTGTCTGAGGAGTTGGCTTTGGGAATGGTTCCAGTCTTGGGCTAATAGAGGGTCCAGGGCCTATGACCTCTGGGATCCCTCTAGTCTCAGTCTGACCATTAAGTCTGGTCTTTTTATGAGAGTTTGAGATCTGCATCCCACTGTTCTCCTGCTCCATCAGGGATTCTCTGTTGTGTTCCTTGTCAGGGCAGTCATCAGTGGTAGCCAGGCATCATGTAGTTCTTCCAGCCTCATGCTGATGGAGTCTCTGGTTTATGTGGCCCTTTCTGTCTCTTGGGCTCATATTTCAATGGCTATTTTTTGAAAATAGATCACTAGACATTTCTTCCGTGGTATTTTTGGGTGGACTCAAACCTCCAATCTTTGCATCAGCAGTGAGCATGTTAATAGTTTGCACCACCCAGTGACCCCAAATCAGTTGCCATCTAGTCAGTTCTGACTCATGGTGACCCCATTGTGTCAGAGTAGAATTGTGCTCCATAGGGTTTTCAGTGGCTGGGTTTTTTCTCTTTTTTTGGTGGGGGGAAGTAGGTTATCAGGTCTTTCTTCTGAGGTGCCTCTGACTGAACTTGAACGTCCAACCTTTTGGTTAGCAGCCTAGTGTATTAACCGTTTGTGCCACCTACCCTGATGTTATTCTCAGAACCTTTTAATCTGTTTGAGAAGTATAATTTAATCCTAGAAAATTTGCAGAAGTCACTGCCAAAGGAGTGCTGCCCATCCTTGCTGTACTCTTGGAATCAGATGACAAAATGCTGGGCAAAATCTGTCAGGCAAAAAATCTGAGATGAGAAGTTGCTAGGGACTTTACTTGCCAATGTCTTGAGAGAGGTAAAGAATGAATGAGTATTTACTTGTCTGGTATATATGCACTTTGGCTTTTTCATATAGGAATTACTATTCTCTCCAGCCAAAATGAAGTTGGAATTGCAGTGTGCAACAACCCTACTGGGTTCAAAGACAACTGATGGAATCTGACCAGTGAGGATGTGGCTGTGTAGCTCAAATTTACGACAGTGCATCTGCTGTGAGTGGTGTCTTGAATGGAGGCCAGGAACTCTTCCGTCAGCCTTATCCATATGCTATGCATGTGTTCACTGCTACGCACATTTTTTAAATTTAGCTCTTGTGGGTACATGTTCTACACTTTTCCCTTGTACGTGATTTTTTAAAATATGCTTTGGAAAATATACACAATCTTTTTGAAGTCTTTGCTGACTCACTGGGGGTTCTTTTGAATGCTTTACTTGCTACAGGCTCAAGTTAAGTAGTTAAAAGTGTACGACTAAAGCTACCTTTAATCTACTAAGATTAACACCTACTGCTCAGTCTACAATAGCTGTTGTGTGATGACCTGTCAGACACTTGTTTTGTTTTTTTCGTTCAGAAGCAATCTAAAGCTCTTTTTGATGGACCAGAAATTGGTGGGAGAAGATAGGAACAAAAATCATCCTGGCCAATTTATGCGTTAATCTTCCAAGCATGTTTTGTTTTACAGTTTAGCCAAAGGAACATCACAGGTTTCAATACTACATATATCAGTACAACTGTCCAGGAAACGTTTCCTCTAAACCCCTGATCTAGGAGGAAACGCAGACATTTCTGGTTTTAAAAATTCAAGCAGCTATGTTATCCAACACATTAACTTCCATTGCTCTAGCTTCAGATGGCTGGGTAGGAATATAAGTCATCACCTAGGTCATGAGTTGTTGCAACAAGACAGAAATCCAACCTCCATCGGTTGACCCAGCTTTCCTGGAGGTCTGGGCTTTCCATCTGCCTTTTAGTGATTAAATTTTATCATCTTCTTTGCATCTCAAAAAACAACAAGGTACCATTATTGTGGATATTAATAAATATGTTCTTATTTAGCATTTAAATGTACATTATCAATATGTTCAATCTGCATATCACTTGGCCCTGAAATTGAAGTTACATTTTTCTTCTTCTTTAGACACATAAGATAGACACCTATACTTTCATTGTTGTTGTTAGTTACCATTGAGTTGATTCTGACTCATAGAGACCCCATGTGTTACAGTGTAAAACTGTTCCATAGGGTTATCTAGCAAATCGCCAGGGCTTTCTTCCATGGTGCTGCTCCGTGGGTTCAACCCACCAACCTTTAGATTAGCAGCCGAGCTCAAACCATTTGTACCACCTAAAGACCTTTCATCATTGTTGTTGTCATTGTTAGGTGCCATCGAGTCAGTTCTGACTCATAGCGACCCTATGTACAACAGAATGAAACACTGCCTGGTCCTGTGCTATCCTCTCAAATGTTGCTATGCTTGAGCCCATTGTTGCAACCACTGTCAATCCATCTCATTGAGGGTCTTCCTTTTTTTCCACTGGCCCTCTATTTTACCAACCATCATGTCCTTCTCCAGGGACTGATCCCTCCTGATAACATGTCCAAAGTATGTGAGATGTAGTCTCACCATCCTTGCTTCTAAGGAGCATTCTGGTCGTCCTTCTTCCAAGACAGATTTGTTTGTTCTTTTGGCAGTCCATGGTATATTCTATAGTCTTCTCCAACACCACAGTTCAAAGGTGTCATTTCTTCTTTTGTCTTCCTTATTCATCGTCCAGCTTTTGAATGCATATAAGGCAATTGAAAACACCATGGCTTGGGTCAGGTGCACCTTAGTCATCAAGGTGACATCTTGCTTTTCAACACTTTAAAGGGGTCTTTTGCAGCAGATTTGCCCAATGCAATTTATCTTTTGATTTCTTAACTGCTGCTTCCATGATTGTTGATTGTGGATCCAAGTAATGAAATCCTTGACAACCTCAAACTTTTCTCCATTTATCGTGATGTTGCTTAGGACCTTTCATTACTTTTTATAAATTTTTGAGGGCCAGGACTATGCTTTCTCTTATTTTCATTTTCCCTTTCTCCTCTTGTTATCCTACTCTGTCCAGAGCTTCTACAGTCCTATGCACGCAGAAAGCTTTCTTACTTGGCTGTGTTTCCCTCTTCTCTCATTACCAAGTTTAAGATTTGAGAAAAAATATTGATAATTTCAGAGTCAGTTTTCTTCTAATTTTTTGAAGTCTTTTTTAACATGCATCTAATAATATAATATGAAATACAAAATTTATATTTTTAATATGCATTTGCATCCTTAGCTGCTCTGGGGTGCTCTTGAAAGGCAAAACTGCATCAAACTTTTCAAAGAAATTAGGAGTATTATTGGAAAAGTTCACCACTGCTTTTAGAGTGAGTGACGGCTAAATAAGTCAATGAATGCAACATAATTGATTAATTCAGTAAATTTGACCTGGAAAATAAGTCAGTTTGGAGCATCACATGGAAAAAACATCTAAATATTTCATGTTCACCCAATTATCTTAACACTATGTGGCCAGCAGACACTCCTTCAAAGCTCTATGGGGCAGTTCTACTCTGTCCTATAGGGTCGCTATGAGTCGGACTCAACTCAACGGCACTGGGTTTGGTTTTTTTGTTTGACCAGTCATGAATTAATGGAGAAGAAAAATAACCCCCAAGAAATGGCTGAGAGATATTTCTAAATTCCCCTAAGGAAGAGTAACACTATGCAATTCAGTTGATATTGTTAGGGTCACTGCATTTGATCAAATGATAAAGGGAAAAATCATTAAGGGATTTTACTTAAGGCTGGAAGCCACTAAAAAGTAACACTCTGAGACTGGAGTTTAACACAACACTTGCCTCGTGAATCTTCCTTAAGGCTACTCTACTTAAACACAAGGATTTTCAAAGAAGCATTCAGAGCAGTATGAAATTTCACATGCCTGACAAAAAGCGAAATCCTGTAGGGGCTAGTGATCCATTTCAAACTCTTGGTACTTTACACATAAATTCATGGTGCTTACAGTAGCAACCCTGGCCATCTTCGTGTTAGCTGCCATCAATGGATTAGACCACTGTGATCCATAGGATTTTCATTGGTTGATTTTTGGAAGTAGATAGTATCTTCCTAGTCTGTCTTAGTACGGAAGCTCTGCTGAAACCTGTTCAGCATCACAGCAACAGACAAGCCTCCACTAACAGAGAGATGGTGGCTGTGCTGAAGGTACATCTGCCGGCAATCAAACCCTGGTCTCCCGCACGGAAAAAGTGCTGTGCATTCCCTTGTGATGGAGGGAGGAGACTGAGTTCTAGTTCACTTGAAAATCTTATCATTAAGCTAAAACGAAGTCATTCAATTTCTTTAAACATCCTCAAACATTTGTTCTTACTCCACATCAGGCTAAAAATTAGCCTTCTTCTTCCTATCAAGGAAGGAACATTGTTGCTTAATACCAGCCTTTTCTCTGTGACAGCTCCTTCTCCAGTCCCATCCTCTCAGTCACCAAGTACTGCCTCTTCTTTATCCTAAATTTCTCTCGTCCACCCTCTTATCTCCAACCCCACTGCCAATGGCTTATTTCAGACCCTTCTCACTCTGTATTACTGCAGTACCCCCCTCCAGCCTGCTTCTCTAGTTCATCATCCACACTGCTGCCAGGGGAATATTTTTAACTTTTAATTTTGAAATAATTTTCAACTTACAGAGAAGTTGCAAAAATAGTTCAGAGTTCCCATATATGGATCATCCAGCTTTTCCTAATGTTAGTCTCATGACCATAGTAAAATTACTGAAGTTTTTTTTTTTTTTAACCAAAATCCAGTTATGTTATATCTTAGCTTAGAAACATCTCATGGGTCCTCAGCACCTTCAAGATAAATGCAAACCCATTGGTGTGGATGCAGTGCCCTCTGTGATCTGACCTTTGCTCCTCATCAGCCTCACCTTCCACATATTTCTACCTGAGCTCTACACACTTTCTGTAGGGAACCGCATGCAGTCTCCTGAATTTGCTCTTATCCTCTTGGGCCTTTGTACATGGTGTTTTCTCTCCCTTGGATGCCCTTCATGATACTCTTTATCCCCACATCCCATACCTTCCTGTTTTTCACTCGGTTATGCACAGGGAGTAAGAGCTACAGCGAGCGACAGCTGCTAACAACAACAAAGTCGGCAGTTCAACTCCACCCACTGCTCCTCAGAAATCCTATGGGGCAGTTCTACCCTGTTCTATAGGGTTGCTATGAGTTGGGATCGGCTCGACAGCAATGGGTTTGGTATGAGTTTACCACCTACCTGGCCTTTCAGACTCAACTGCGTCCTGTCCTCTGACTTCCTTGGTGCCGTGTGCATATATTTGTCACATTCCCGTGTCAATTCTGCTCACCAGATTCCTCCACTGGACCATATGCTCCAATATCTAAGACAGCAGCTAACATAGTGAGTTCTCATCATGTCTAGAGTAGGGACCAGTGAACTATGGCCCATGGGCCAAATCCTGCCTGCTATCTGTTTTTGTAAATAAAGTTTTATTGCAACACAGCCATGCTCATTTATTTATGTATTGTCTATAGCTGCTTTTACACTGCAACAACAGAGTTTAGTTGCAACAGAAACCATATGGCTCACAAAGCACAAAATATCTATCTGTCCTTTTCCAAAAAACAAAAAAAAAAGGTTGCCAACCCCTCATCTATTTAATAGACCAAGAATATTTTATACTTGATTATCAAAGGCAATGTGTGTTAGAAATGAATGGATTTTTTAAAAGAGACCTTTTTTAGTGCATCATCATCTTATACTAAAAAGTGGAAACTGGAAAGATGTTTTAAAATAACAATTTCCAATGGTGACAAAAGTGCAAAACAATAGTCACTTTCTCACCCTGCTGGTGTGCGTGTAAATTAGTACAATCTTCCTAGAGGGCAATTTGACCGTATGTTTCAAAAGCATTAAAATCTGCATAAACTTTGTTCCAGAAATTCCACTTCTAGGAATTTGCCCTACGGAATAATCAGAGGGATGCTCAAAGATTTATGTACCACCTTGCTCAGTGGTACATTTTACAATATGGGCAAATTATACCAACTACAGAGCTAACAGAAGAAAAATGGTTAAATAAAGTGTATTATAGCCACACTCCGGGAAACTGATGTAGCCATTACAAATCGTGCATAGAAGAATATATACTAATAGAGGAAAATGTTCACAATATAGTGTTAATTGGGGAAAGCAAGATTAAAATTGTAAATTCAGTATGATGGTATTTTGATTTTTTAAATATATGTAATTTATGCACAGAAACAAACAAAAAGACTGAAAGGAAACATGCCAGAAGGCTTTGCTGTTGTTGTGTGCCGGGGCATCACTCCAACTCATAGTGACCCTCCCTGTACGACAGAGTAGGACTGCCCCATAGTGTTTCCTAGGCTGTAGTCTTTACGGGAGCAGACTGCCAGGTCTTTTCTCCTGCAGAGCCACTGGTGGGTTCAAATCACGGACCTTTCAGTTAGCAGCCAAGCAATGAACCGTTGTGCTACCAGGGCTCTTTGCCAGAAGACTAACTGGAGTTATTTCTATTATGTCTCAAATTTGTGTTCTATATTGTTCGTTTTGGAATTTTCTCAATAAATCTATATTACTTTAGCAATTCAAACTTTTTAAAGGAAGAATGAGCAGTTATCCCGTTCCCTATGATATGGGAGGGTTTTCAAACTTTTTTAAGTTAAAATTTTTCAAATAAAGAAGGTAAAATCAGAGATACTCTGGCTGAATTAAGGTGGGGTCTCAGAAATGCATTCTTCTGCCCTTCCCACCCAACCCCTCACATCCCAAGAGACTCAACAAAAGTCATTTGGAACACTGGATCAGAGGGAAAATACTCCATCGGGCATGTCAATATTAAGATAATTTGTGGCCACAGGTCAAATACAAATAGGTTTAAACAAAAACCAGTGTCAAAAAGGTTGAAATCTATAAACTTTTGGGGGTACAAAGAGTGGGATGGCATTTCAAGTAACGAGTTTCATAGTTTTTTCCCCCACTTTCAGTTGGATATTAGGCATAATCTAGACACAATATTTAAGAACAGCTTCACATATAGTTGACCCCCCAAGAGACAAGAAAAATTAGGGCCTAATGGGCCAAACCACTGCAATAAATGACCTCAGTATGTGTGTTTTATGTGGTGGTGAGTGGAGGGTGAGTTATGGTTGGTGGAATGTCAGTGGAGATGGAATTTTCTAATTAATAAATCTGTAGACTCAAGTTTTCTGTCATGGGTGATTTGTATAGCCTTTATAAAAGACATCTGATTGAATAATTGGTCCCTACTTCCCAGGACCCTCAAGTATTTCCTGATTTGCCCAAATCCACTCCCACCACTGTAGCCATGCTCGCCGTGGCTTCCTATCTCCTATCCCTTGCTACGCCCTCCCTACTTCTCCACGCTTTACTTTTTTTGTTTGTTTGTTTCTTTTTAATGAGCATGTGACTGTGGCCTGCTAATAGTTAAGGATAAGGTTTCTCAAAGTGTGGCCCAAGTATCGGATTCACCTGAAGATCTTGTTAAAAAAGCAGATTTCAGACCCCACCCCCAACTTACCAAATCAGAATCTCTGAGGCCCAGGTGCAAAGATGTATAGCACTACCAAGCTCCCCATACATATTAAAGTTTGAAAACCCCTGGATTAATGAGTGCTAACATTTCCAGATAGCTACTTGCATTTTAACTGAGTCTTTGGGGAGATAAAATGGCTTAAAAATGTAAATATAATAGCTAGATTTTCAAGGACTGGTAAGGAAAATATTTTCAGGTAGAGGATGGTACATTTTGCTTATCCCACCCATCTTCCCCAGTCACATCTACTTTGTTTTTTGTTTTTTTTTTTTTGTTTGTCTCTGATCCATACCCAAGCAATCAGTCTCTGATGGAGACTAATGCTGATCAAAGCGGGTAGGATTAAATAAAAAAGTCATATTAACTGTTAGTCTTTTTTGTAAAAATATATATTTAATACAACATTTACCAATTCAATATTTTTTACACATACAATTCAGTGACACCATGTTGTACAACCATCACCAGTATCTGTTGCCAAGTTTCCATCACCATAAACAGATACTCGATACTTCCTAGACAATGATTCCCCCTTCTCCCCTCCTTCCTGCCCCTGGTAACAGCTAATAAACTTTGGTCTTATAGAGACATTTGCCTACTCTGGATATTTCATATATGTGGGATCATGCAATATTTATCTTTTTGTGAATGACTTACTTCACTCATCCTAATGTTGTAGCACATAGCAGGACTTCATTTCTCTTTATGGGCTAAGTAATATTCCATTGTATGTATATGCCACATTTGTTTATCTTCATGTCTTTAAGAATTTGTACCCTTGGAATACTTTGGATATTTATTTATTTTTTCTTGTTTTTAGCCCTAAAATTATTGCTTTTCAGTCCCATCAGGATTATTTTTTAATTTCCTATCCTACTTACATGTTTATATTTCTAAGCTCCTTCTTAATCAATTCACCCTTCAAAAAATATCCTTTGATTGAAATAATACCTTGACTGGGATTGCTGATTGGAGTTTTGTCTCTAAAACTTAATTTGAATGAACGTGTCACTCTCTGGGTTACAGTATAGCATTAAGTTTGAACAAGCAATAGCCTGGTTTCTTCAGTCTGTTATTTAGTGATGGGCAAAAATGGATCTCTTTTGTGGAAAAAAAAAAAATGTACAAACAAACCTATCTTTTATTTTCCTTTCATATACATGCAAATGTACATCAATTTCAAGCACAGTAATTACACCCGTGCATTATCTATATTCTCAGTGTTAGACTACACTTCTGGGAGAAAAAGTTGAACATATTGTAATGCTACATTATTTTAAATTGCCCATCTTCCCAGCAGCTGCCATTAAATATTCGACTGCTGCACAATAACCTTTATCTAGCCACCATCTTATGTATTCTCAGTGGTTTCAAAGGTGATCTATTGCTCTTCATGAATATAATGGTTGACAAGGTACAGACTGCTCAGTTTGATCTTAATAGGAGTTGAAAGATATTCATCAGACTCTAGCCTCTCTAAGGTTCTGCAATAGATAACAAAATTGTGAAATGCTACATTTGAAAGACCAAAGATTGACATGCTCACAGCTGTTCCCATTTTCTTGGTTCAGAGGACATTTTGGTATTGCTCTGATGGAAACATCTTTGCAAATGAGGGTACCATAAAAGCTTTGCCTAATAAAGTATAATGCTCCCAGACCCCCAGGTCAGACTGAAGCACTACAGTTTCAGTTGCTGTATAAATGTAGATGAGCTATGACAGGAGCTTTAGCTGTTCATTTCCTGAGTTATAAATTCAACCTCGCCAAAGACACAGCATTAGATAGGGCTCTGCTTGTGTGTATGCATGTATGTATGTTTTGTGTGAGAGTGTGTGTGTGTGTGTGTGTGTGATCAAAGAACACTATTTAAAAAGGTAATGAAGGCACTCAAACACTTTATATCAAATGTTATGACAAATAGGAACTTTAAAACATTATAGCACCAATGATATATTAAGTACATGATAAAGGGTGTGTGTGTCTGTGTGCATGAATTGTTTAAAAATCCAGATAACTGACACTAACAAATAACTATCTAATCTTCCATTAGGAAGAAGAAAGAAAATTTTCTGATTATTTTGTCTCTGGATATGCATATACTGCGAGATTTTCTTTTTTGGAGTTTTAGCCCTTTATATACAGTTATCAAGTCTTAGAACATTCTGGTGAAGCGGCAGCAGTTAGTGCTGTTTATTTAACCAAAAATAAGTTTAAATTGGGCAGTTTCTACAACTTTCTAAAATTAAGGAAAGTCAGCAGGTGAGGAGGAGGTGTGGTGGGGGTGGTAATAGTGGGGAACTTAGAACTCTGACTCTTCTTTGAAAGTTTTAGGGACTATAGTCTAAAGCATGCCTGTGAACAACAGCCCCAAAGCTTTAAGGGGTAACTTACCCAATATATTACTCTAGAATACTGACTCAAAATAAACTTAACAGACAGGATGCTAGCCCAAGACCAAAAAGATTAAATTTAATAGTATATATTTGGTTTCCAAAAATCAACTAAACAAATATAGAACGGAAGAGAGTTGACTAGACTGCATTTCACTGGAAGAATATCTGAGACTTAAACTTGTCCAAAACCTTAATATAAACTAATAATGATGAGATAATGGGAACTTAAGTTTTAACAGCAGCCTACAGTTGACAAAGCCCTTTTACACATATTTTCTCACTTGATCATTACAAATATTTTGTGAGGTGTTTTGATTCCTATGTATAAAGATTTAGAGATTAAAATTAGGAAAGATTAAGTGCTTGATCCTGAGTAACACACCTAGAAACTGAGAGGTCAATTAACCGGAAGGCAGAATAGTTAACTAAGAGTGAGTACTGTGAGGGTTAAGGTTGTGTGTCAACTTGGTTGGGCCATGATTCTCAGTGGTTTGTCAGTTATATAATAATGTAGTCTGGCAGTTATGTAATGATGTAGTTTGATGGTTATGTAATGATGTAGTCATTCTCCATGATATGATCTGGTGTGATCAGCAAATCAGTTCTAAGGAGGCTTTCCTCAGAGGAAACTTGGGGGTGTGGCCAGCATCCAATATATATATGGACGTTCTGGCATAGCTCACTTGCTTTCTCTGGATCCTGCATCTGGCACGTCATCACCTGACCTCCAATTCTTTGGGTTTGAGCCAGCAGCCTGCCATCTGACAAGCCAATCTTGGGTTTGTCAGCCCCTGCACCTGTGTGAGTCAGGAGAAGTCACCAGTCTGACACCTGACCCACAGACTTGGGACTTGACAACCTTTACAACCATGTGAGCCATTTCCTTGAGATGAATCTCTCTCTGTCACTCTGTGTGTGTGTGGTATAAACACTGGCAGCATAGTGGTTAAGAGCTGTGGCTGCTAACCAAAAGTCCAGCAGTTCAAATCCACCAGGCGCTCCTTGGAAACTCTATAAGGCAGTTCTACTCTGTCCTATAGGATCGCTCTGAGTTGGAATTGACTTGACAGCAACACGTTTGGTTTTGGTTTTTTATATGTATAGATATGCTTCACTGGTTTTGCTTCTCTAAAGAACCCAGCCTAAGACATTGGTTCTAAAGAAACAAAACCATAAGGATGAGTTTCCTAAATTAGTTCTGAAGTCTGACTTGTCTTAAAGGCACTGATGACTCTGCCTCCAGTAGAAAAGAGGGTGCTGCTAATCCGTGGCATGAAATAAAAAAAAAACAAACCCACTGTCATCAAGTCGATTCTGACTCTGAGTGACCCTATAAAACAAGGTAGAATTGCCCCATAGGGTTTCCAAGGAGAAGCTGGTAAATTCAAACTGCTGACCTTTTGGTTAGCAACTGAGCTCTTAACCACTGCTCCATGAGGGCTCAACCATGGCATGAGGTAGCAATATTAATATGCAAAACATGACCACCAATAGATAGTATTGGCGAGAAGTGAGGCTCTGGGTGATCACACGTTTGATACTTTTCTACAGTTTTGTCAGAATCAAAAGAATAGGGAAGCTGGTTGATTGGTCCTACTTTCACTAGACAAAGTGCTGAAAGAAAGAGATGAGCTCAGAGCTTCAGAGTCACAGTTCAAGAGCTGCATAAAAGAACTCAAAGTTGCCACTTGTATCCTGAAGAAAGCCTTGCTTCTTGTAGTAATAGAGCTGATATTGCCGAAAAGCAAACCCAGAGTCTTACCATAAGAGTGGCTGAATTATAGAGCCAACTGAATTCCCAAAGTCAAATGGTATCTGAAGTTAAAATGAGGGTATCGATTGGGAAGATATGGGATCCCGAAACTTGGTATGGGGACGTATGGGCAGATAATCAGGAAGCTGGGGACACTGAGCTGCTAAATTATGTTGTATAACTCCTGCAAACAGAATCAGCCCTCTTATTGCCATCCGAAGCGATTACTCCATCTTTGCTTGCTAAGCCATCCTCCCCAGTAAAGCCATTAACCCTTCCAATCTCATCTGATAGATTAATCCAGTTGTGTCTGAAGAGCCTTTGTCTGAGATATCACATCTGAGTCATTGCTTGGGGTATTGCCTGGGGTAGATGCCTTACAAGACATTGCTGAATGTTTCCAGGCCACACTCCCACAACCCATTTTTGCTTCTAGAGCCTATAACTAGAGTTAAGTCTCAGCAAGTCCAAAAGGTGAAGTACAAAGTGTGATCCAAGAGGGGGTACACTAAACTCCAAGAGAACTGCTTGACTTTTCTAATATGTACAAACAGAAACCTGGGAATATGTGTGGGAATGGCTTTTAAGGGTATGGCATAATGGTGCAAGGAACATAAAGCAGGATCAGTCTGAGTTTATTGATATGGGCCCACTAAGCACAAATTCTTCATTCAATGTTTCATCTCAGGAGGTTAGGAAAGGATTTAATATGTTTGACTGGTTCACTGAAGCACAGATTATATAGCAGCCTACACTAAATCGAGGTGAAGTATCACACCTGCCTTGGTATACCATAGAAGAAAGTGCCTAAAGGCTCAGGGAAATTGACATGTTAGAGTGGATTTATCAGGTTAGGCTCATAGACCCATACATGGAATTCCCAGAGGACACGCTTTTTACCACAACAGTGAGAGACAAATTTATGAAGGGAGCCTCGCCATCCTTGAAGACTATTGTGATTGTTGTCTTATGTAAGTCAGATTTGATAGTGGAAACTTCCCTAACTGAATTAAGAAACATAACTACAATGGGGTTGATTGGACCCTGTAGTGGTACGGGGCCAAATGCTGGCACTCAATCAACAAAGACAAGGTGGGCATGGTTACTGTAATGGACAGCAGAGCCAAAGCAGTAATAAGAATAGTCTGACTCATTTGTCACTAGGAATGAAATGGATGGGAAATCTACTAAATATTTAGTTGATTTGTACAAATCGAAGAATTCTAGGTCAAGTGGACAACAGTCTAACTAGAATTACCAGAACAGAGAGTCACAGCCCCTCAATCAATTCCTAGACTTGAGCCAGTTTACAGACCCACAACAGAGCAGGTTGGATCCCCTTGAGGAAGGACCCCATTATACTGCCAAAAATTCATACTGTTACTCTTTCTCCCAGGCTTCCCCAAAGGGATCTACAGCCTTTTACAAGGGTGACTGTTCATTGGAGAAAAGGAAATAATCAGACTTTTGGGGATTACCGGATAATGGTTCTGAACTGACACTAATTCCAGGAGACTCAAAATGTCACTGTGGCCCACCAGTCAGAGTGGGAGCGCATGGAGGTCAGGTTATTAATGGAGTCTTACCTCATGTTCATCTCACAGTGGGTCCAGTGGGTCCCCAAACCCACCTTGTAGTGATTTCCCCAGTTCTAGAATACGTAATTGGAATATATATACTCAACAACTGGCAGACCTCCCCCTCCTTTGGATCCCTGATAAATAGAGTAAGGGCTATTATGGTAGGAAAAGCCAAATGGAAGCTGTTAGAGCTGCCCCTACATAGGAAAATAGTAAACCAAAAGCAATACTGCACTCCTGGAGGGATTGCAGAGGTTACTGCCACCATCAAGGACTTGAAGGATACAGGGGTGGTGATTACCATCATATTCCCATTCAACTCGCCTATTTGGCCTGTGCAAAAAACAGATGGATCTTGAAGAATGACAATAGATTATCAAACACTTAACCAGGTGGTAACTCCAATTGCAGCTGCTGTTCCAGATGCAGTTTCATAGCTTGATCAAATTAACACATCTCCTGGTAGCTGGTATGCAGCTATTGATCTGGCTAACGCCTTTTTCTCCATAGCTGTTTTGAAGGACCACCAGAAGCAGTTAGCTTTCAGCTGGCAAAACCAGCAAAACACCTCAGTGTCCTCCCTCAGAGTTACATCAACTCTCCAGCCCTATGTCATAACTTAGTCTGAAGGCACCTTGGTCATCTTTGCGTCAACAAGACATCACATTGATGACATTATTCCGATTGGATCTAGTAAGGAAGAAGTGTCAACGACTCTGGACTTAGTGGTAAAACATTTGTGCGTTAGAGGGTGGGAAATTAATCCCACAAAAATTCAGGCAACTTCCACCCCAGTGAAATTCCTAGGAGTCCAGTGATGTGGAGCATGTCAAGATATTCCTAAACTGAAGGAGAAGCTGTTACATCCAGCCCCTGCTATAACTGAAAAGGAGACACAACAGCTGGTGGGCCTCTTTGGATTTTTGAGACAACATATCCCTCATTTAGGTGTGCTGCTTTGACCTATTATCAAGTGACTTGAAAAGCTGCTGGTTTTGAGTGGGCTCCAGGATCAGGGGAGGCTCTGCAACAGGTTCATGCTGCCGTTCAAGTCTTTCTGCCACTTGGGCCATATGATTTGGCTGATCTAATGATGCTTGAAGTGTCAGTGGCAGAGAGAGATGCTGTTTGGAATCCTTGGCAGGCCCGTATTGGTGATTCACAGCACAAACACAGGATTTTGAAGCAAAGCCCTGTCATCCTCTGCAGATAACTATTCTCCTTTTGAGAAACAACTTTTGGCTTTTTACTTGGCCTTAGCAGAGGATGAATGCTTAACCATGGGTCACCAAGTCATCGTGCAACCTGAGCTGCCCATCATGAGCTGGGTGTTGTCTGACCTACAGAGCCATAAACTTGGGCGCACACAGCAGCACTCCATCATTAAATGGAACTGGTATACATGAGATTGGGCCTAAGCAGGACCTGAAGGCACAGTAAATTGCAGGAGGAAGTGGGCCAAATGCCTATGGTCTCCACCCTTGTCACATTACCTGCCCTCAACCAGTCTGCATCTATGGCCTCATGGGGAGTTCCTTATGATCAGTTGACTGAGGAAGAGAAAACTTATCCTAGTTTACAGATGGTTCAGTGCAATGTGTAGGCACCACTTGAAAGTGGACAGTGGTAGCACTGCCTCCGGCCCCTTTCTGGGAGCTCCCTGAAAGGCAGTGGTGATGGGAAATCCTCCCAACGGGCAGAACCTTGAGCAGTGCACCTGGTTGTTCACTTTGCTTGGAAGAAGAAATGGCCAGATGTGTGATTATATAGTGAATCATGGGCTATGGCCAATGGTTTGGCTGGATCATCAGGGACTTGGAAGGAACATGATCGGAAAATTGGTGACAGGAGGTACGGGGAAGAGATATGTGGATAGATATCCACATAAGAGATATGTGGACCTCTCTGAATGGGCCAAAAAAGTGAAGATATTTGTGCTCCACGTGAATGCTCACCAAAGGGTGATCTCAACAGAGGAGAATTTAACAATCAAGCACATAAGATGTGGAAACCTGGCAACCTCTTTCCTCAGTCACTCCCGTCATTGCCCAATGGGCTCATGAACAAAGTGGCTATGATGGCAGGAATAGAGGTTATTCATGGGCTCAACAACATGGATTTACACTCACCAAGGCAGACTTGGCTATAATCATTGCCGAGTGCCCAACCTGCCAGCAGCAGAGAACAACACTGAATCCTCTATATGGCACCATTCCTCAAGGCTATGAGCCAGAACCTGGTAGCACGTTGATTACATTGGACCACTTCCATTATGGATAGGGTACTGTTTTGTTCTTACTGGGATAGCCACTTACTCTGGATACAGATTTGCCTTACTTGTATGCAATGCTTCTGCCAAGACTACATCAGTGGACTCACAGAATGACTTATCCACCATCATAGTATCTCATACAGCATTGCCTCAGATCAAGGGACTCACTTCACAGCAATTAAGTGAGGCAGTGGATCCATGTTCATGGGATTCACTGGTCTTACCATGTTCCCCGTCATCCTGAAGCAGCTGGCTTGATAGAATGATGGAATGGCCTCCTAAAGACACAATTATGGTGCCAGCTAGGTGGCAATACTTTGCAGGATTGGGAAAATGTTCTCCAGGAAGCTATGTATGCTCTAAGCCAGTATCCAATATATGTTGCTATTTCTCCCATAGTCAGGATTCATGGGGCCAGGAATCAAGTAGTAGAAATGGGAGTGGCACTGCTCAGTGTCACCCCTAGTGACCCACTCATGAAATTTTTGCTTCATGTTCCATGACCCTTGGCTCTGTAAGTCTACAGGTCTTAGTTCCAAGGAAAGAATGCTCCCACTAAGAGACACAACACTGATTCCATTGAAGTGGAAGTGAAGAATGTCATCTGGCCACTTTGGGTTCCTCACGTCTCTGGAGTAACAAACAAAAAAGAGAGTTACTGTATTGGCTGGTGTGATTGATACTGATTACCAAGAGAAAAGGGGGTTGATGTTTCATGATGGAGGTAAAGAAAAGTATGTTTGGAATACAGGGGATCCCTTAGGATGTCCATGCCCTATAATTAAAGTTAATGGAAAACTACAGCAACTCAATTATGACATGACTACTAATGGCCTAGACCCTTTAGAAATGAAAGTTTGGGTCACCCCACCAGGCAAAGAACCATAACCTGCTGAGATTCTTGCTGAGGATAAAGGGAATGGGAGATGGAAGAAGGCAGTTCTAAATACCAGTTATGACCCTGTAACCAGCTGCAGAAACAAAGACTGCAACTGTTATGACTATTCCTTCCTTGCAAGTGTGCATCAAATATTTTTGTTTTCTTTACTTATAAAATATAAGATGTAAACTGGCTAGTGCATTTTCAGTTGTACGCATGTTAGTTATATCATGTTAGGTGCAAGTATGACTTTGTAATTGTCTTTATTTAGAGGTTGCATATGGTTTTAGGAGATGTATACAGTTGCCAAGTTTACAAGGGGTGGACTGTGATGGTTAAGGTTGTGTGTCAACTTGGCTGGGCCGTCATTCTCAGTGGTTTGGCAGTTATGTAATGATGTAGTTTGACAGTTATGTAATGATGTAATTTGGCAGTTATGTAGTGATGTAGTCATCCTCCATGATGTGATCTTATGTATCAGACAATCATTTGTAAGGGGAGTTTCCTCGGGGGTGTGGCCTACATCCAATATGTATATGGACATTCTGGGAAAACTTGTTCACTTGCTCTGGATCCTGCATCTGGCTCTTCATCACCTGGGACTCGAGTCAGTGGCCTGCTGTATTGCCTGCCAATCTTGAGATTCATCAGCCTCCACGGCCCATGAGCCAGCAACCTGCCATCTGACCTGGCAATCTTTGGTTTATCAACCCCTTCAGCTACATGGGAAAACCTGGTGGTATAGTGGTTAAGTGCTACAGCTGCTAACCAAGAGGTCGGCAGTTCGAATCCACCAGGCACTCCTTGGAAACTCTATTGGGCAATTCTACTCTGTCCTATAGGGTCACTATGAGTTGGAATCGACTTGATGGCAGTGAGCTTGGTTTGGTTTTGGTTTCTAGCTACGTACATCAGGAGAAGTCTCCAGCCTGACCCATGGACTTGGGACTTGCCAGTCTCTACAAACATGTGAGACATTTCCTTGAGAAAAATTTCTCTCCCTACCTCCCTCCCTCTCTCTTCCCCCCCATATAGACATATATATGTATATGCGAGTGTGTGCGTGTATATATTTATATGTGCATATATATATACACACACATATATATGTATACATATATATATAAGGAACCCTGGTTGCATAGTGGTTAAGCATTCGGCTGCTAACCAAAAGGTGAGCAGTTCGAATCCACCAGTTGCTCCTTGGAAATCCTATGGGGCAGTTCTAGACTGTACTATAGGGTCAGTATGAGTTGAAATCGACTCAATGGCAATGGGTTTGGTATACATAAATAAATAATATATACATATATATATATACTTCTCTGGAGAACCCAGCCTAAGACAATTACCTACTATGTGTAACATTCTTATAGATATTATTTTATTTAAGGCTCAAAACAATACTGTAAAGTAGTAATTGTTGAATCCATTGTATAAATGAAAAAAGTGAGGCTCATATACTTGCTTAAAATCATAGTAATAATAAGTGGGATGAATGGCCATCAAAGATATCAATTCTTAATCCTTGGAACCTATAAACATCACCTTATTTGGAAAAAGGGTCTTTGCAAATGTGATTAGGTTAAGGATTTTGAAATGAGGAGATAGTCTTAGATTACCAGAGTGGACCCTAATGTCATCACAATTGTCCCTATAAGAGAGAGACAGAGATTTAACACCACACACACAGAGGAGAAGGTAATGTAAAGACAGAGCAGATAGAGGTGCAGCCACAAACTAAGGAATGCCAACAGCCACCAGATGCTGGAAAAGGCCAGGAACTGATTCTCGCCTAGCGCCTCCAGAAGGATCATGGTCCTGCCACCTTTATTTTGGACTTCTGGCCTCCAGAACTATGAGAAAATAAAGTTGCATTCTTTTAAGCCAGCCAGTTTGTGGTAATTTGTTACAGCAGCCCAAGGAAACTACTACAGTGATGGAGGCTGAATTAAAAGTCTCTATTTGCTACACTTGAAAATCCATGTTCCTTGCATTCTGGAGATGCTAGAAAAGGAATATTGGGGGTTGGGGGGGAGAGGAGCAAGGCTAAAAATTGTCTTTAAGTGGGATATCTAGGGTAAAAATATAGAGATGTAAAGGGCTTTACGAGGGTGCTGGTGGTTCAGTGGTAGAATTCTTGCCTTCCACGCAGGAGACCCAGGTTCTATTCCCATTGAATGCACCTCATGCACAACCACCAGCTGTCTGTCAGTGGCGGCATGCATGTTGCTATGAGGCTGAACAGGTTTCGGTGGAGTTTACCAACTAAGATGGGCTGAGAAGAAAGGTCTGATAATCTACCTCCAATCTACTTCCGAAATTCAGCCAGTGAAAACTCTATGGATCACAGCACTTCAGTCTGCAACTGATCATGTGGCTGGTCCAGGACCAGAAAGTGTTTTGTTCCTTGTGCATGGGGTTGCCATGAGCCGAGGGTCAACTTGACAGCAGCCTTCTAAACAAATTAATCCCCCCAGAGTATAACTGTAAGAAAAAGAACAAATAAGACCCAGAAAGATGAACTTCAAAAACAAAGAGCAAATCTCAAATTGATTTTCTTTTTTTTAATCAAAGGAGAAGTGCAAATTATCAAGAACTAAGAGAAAATGCCCAACTGGAAGGAACTCCAATAACAAACAAGGAAAAACAAGCAAGGGCAAAAATTAACCATGTTCGTGATTCGAAAAGAAACCTAAGTAGAAATGACAGTTGTAAAAGGTTGTGCCAAAGTATTAAAAGGGGCCATGAATGCTGGGACGACTGTAAAACCAAAAACTTCTTGCCATCAAGTCGATTCCAACTCATAGCGACCCCATAGGACAGAGTAGAACTGTGCAATTGGGTTTCCAAGAAGAAGCTGGGGGATTTCAACTGCTGACCTTTTGGTTAGCAGGCTGAGCTTCTAACCATTATGCCAGCAGGGCTCCAGGACCACTATAGAGAAACTTAAAATATCACTTATAGAGGAATTTAAAACTATAAAGGAGAATCAACCATTGCAACAGAATAAAGAACTAGTTGTACACAAGAGGCACCCATATACCCACTCCTAATAGGAGCAAAATAACATAGACAGATGGTAACACAAGGAAAGATGATGGACATAAAAAAACTACTTTAATGTAGAAAGAGGCCCAAGCCAAGGCACATGATTAGACTTGTTCTGTTTATTTCCAGAGGTATCAAGCAGGGAATGGGAGAGAAGTTACAAGAAAGTAATTTTGGCCTGATAAAAGGAAGACATTTTAAACAACTAGAACTTTTCAACAATGAAATAAGTCCCATTATGTGATAGTGACCTCCCCATTACAAGAAACATGACAGCAGAGGTTGGTTGACCATCTGTCAGAGATGCTATAGATAAGATTTCAGCCTTCCTAAATTTTAAGGTCTCTTCCAACTCTAGGAAACTATGATTTTTTAAAAAAATAGGTAAATTATAAAAAATAACCTATGAAAATGTTGGAAGGACAGCTGGTTTTGATGATGCTTAATATTTTTCTAAAGAGAATCGAGATATAATTTAAGTCTAAACATTAATTTACCTTAAAACACTGGTGTGGCTAACCAAAGTTCTCAAATGGATATATGGTTAACAGATTTCAATGAAATCTAACATGCAGGTAGATGTTATACAGGTATTCAACTACAATGATAGAGGCTACATTTTGTAGTAATATTAAAACCATTTTATAAACTTTCATGGCTGGCAGCACCTGACAGTGAGGAGGTGGAAGCAGATGAGGACTTGTAGACAGAGGTCTGAGTTAAAGGGCCAGTCACCATTTCCTGGCTTTGGCTCTTAATAAGGCATTTAACCCCAGTGAGCCTCAAAGTCCTCACCATTAATTGGGGGTAATAATAAAAGCTGCCCAAACTCACCATTGGTGGGAAGAATCTCCTGAAAAAATGAGCATGAAACTGCTTTGTGAGCAGTGATACGTGCACATGGTTGATTATTTTCAGGACTTTAAAGCCCTTCACTCATTATCCTTTGATATTTTAATTACCCAAATACAACCTTATAAATGGCTTCAGGTTGGGTTGTCTCAAAAGCGGACTCTGAGACAAGGATTTGGGTGCAAGCAGTTTATTTGAGCAGCGATCCCAGGAAGCTCTATTAGAAGAGTGGGAAATGAGACAGGGAAAGAAAGGAAGTCAATACAGCATGCTCGTTCCCAAACAAGTCACTGCTGTGAGAAACTGAGGCTCAGTTCTGCTGGAGACCTCTGAAAGGCTGCATAGAATCCATGGCAGAGTTTTCCTGCCTGTGGGGTGAGGAAATGGAGGTCTTGCTCCTCCAATTCCCATCAGTCATTGGCTGAGGGTTTACTTCCAGGACATTAGCTCCCCATCTTTGGACTTGCCCACCCTAGGCTGAGTATTGGCAGCAGTCAGAAAAAGCCTTCAGGCCAAAGTCACAGGTGCTTGCATAGAAGTCATGGAATCTGCATGCTCATGAATGGGGAGGCCAGGGGGATATGCACAAGGCATGAACAGTATACATACCATGTTCTTTTCTTCATTTGGAGAACACTAAGGTACAAAGAAATATTAAGACTTGGCTATAAATACATATATAATTGCAAATTAAAGACACAAGTCCCAAGCTAGTGAGCTACTCAGTTACAAAGACTGTCAGATTTCCTCTTATATATACTAATTCATCAGAAGTCTGTGGTCTTCTCAAAAGCCATGTGCATAGGAGTAGACAATATGACAATATTTTGGTATTTTTAGACTGAGGTGCATCAAATTGAGAAATGTGGAGATAGAAGAAGTATTAGAAGACAACTAAAATCAAAACTGAATGGTAAAGAAGATAAATATTTGCAAGAAAGATAAAATGGCATCAGTATTTAGATTTAAGATGGTCATCAACCAAGATTTCCTAAGCTTGCCTTTCTCTACCTCCACTCCGACTCCTACCCTGGTAAAGGTCTTTGGAAATCCATAGAGGAGATTTCAACACGTCTGGCTCTGCTGTTGGTTTTGCAGGCATGCCATACATCACATAGTCCTGCAGAGCAGTGTTTTCTCTCTTTAGGGGCCAACCCTGACCTTCATGAGACAGCAGGCTAATCCTCACTTATCTCAGCTGTAAAGTATGATCTATTGCAGTATTGGCCTGTCAGTCAGGCTTCTTAGTGGTGTAAGGAGTAGGATTCGGTTCAGCAGTCTATGGTGAGGTGTGGAACCTGGGAGCGCCTTCGTTCAGAGCATTTTATGTCGTTGACTTCCAGTGTGGCCTTTGAGCAAGTCATTTAACCTCCTTGGCTCAGTTAACCATATGGAAAATGAACATGATAATATCTCCCAAGGGTATTGTAAGATTACTCAATGTTTATAAAGTGCTTGGGAAGTGAAAGGCCCTGGATATGCCTACCAACGTCATTAATCATGTGGCCAGTTGAATTCAGGCAGGTGTTACACGTTATAGAACTCTTTACTTCCTAGATAATTTCACTGCAGTAACTCACAACTCATGAGGCTTAAATCTATGAGAAGTTAGATGATGAATTTCATGCTACAATAGCAGACTCAAAATGTTTCTAAGTGTTCACTTTTGAATCATCTCTTCATAGACTCTCTTTTTCCCTTTCTCAAGAGCAGAAAACTATTCAGGCTCTCGTTCTTTTATTTCAGGAGCAACACTTCTTCGTTAAATACAACAGAGCTTTCCTTGTCGTCATCTTCCCTAGTTCTTTGTTTGTTTTTTTAGTCATTCAACAAACACTCATTGTGCCCTAGTTATATTCCAGGTACCCTGCTAAGTATTGGTGATAAAAACACCAGTAAGACTCGTTTCCATCTTTGAGGAGCTCCCAGTCTAGAAGGGGAGACAGACATATACACAAATAATTCTAAAGGGATATCAGCTGCAAAGGGCTATGGAGGCCCAGATAAGTTCTTAAACTATATATCATACAGTGAATGAACATAAATTTTACTCTAGGAATAATCCCTTC
Source organism: Loxodonta africana (assembly GCF_030014295.1). NCBI lineage: Eukaryota > Metazoa > Chordata > Mammalia > Proboscidea > Elephantidae > Loxodonta > Loxodonta africana. Next base: position 149,706,411 of record NC_087342.1, on the reverse strand, counting down.
CTTGAAAGCTCTTCCTTTTTTTTCACATGATCTTGCACTATTTTTTCTGGTTCTATTTCTACCATTCTTCTCCTTTGTCGGCCCCATTTCTCCTTCCAGTCCCTTAAATGTGGGTGTTCTCTATGGTTCTAACCTTGGTTTTCTTCACTCTGTACCTTTCTTTCCTCAACACAACATCTATTCCCTAAACCTAATCACTCTCCTAAATTCCAGACCTAGCTGGAGATCCTCAAACTCAACATGGCTCGACAAAACTCACAGTGTTCCTGACAATATTATTCCTCCACATGATTTCCAAAATCTTCTTAATGGTATCACCATTTCCCTTCTAACCTAAGCACTGCATAGAACTCTTCACCCATCTCCACATCAAAATGATTGCCATACCCTCTCTGTTTTGATTCTGCAAGGTCTCTCAGATACTAGCACAATACTATTCCACTGCCAGCACCTACCATTGAGACTCTCCTAGTGGTCTCCTACTTCTTTTCCTTATCGTTAAGTTCTCCTTCTCCAGTGGCAGTCCATATGTACAACAGTCTAGTGTTCTTCTAATTATATCATTCCCCTCTCAGAAATATTGACTGCCCCTCAATACCTACTAAATTAAGTTAAATTTCCTCATCCTAGGACTCAGAACCCTTCGCAAAATGTCTGCAAACTTGCTTTTCAACGTTTTCTCCCAACACACGCCAACACTGAGCATAAAATGAACCAGCTGGATGCATTCAAGTAGATTTCTGTTGGTCACCTCTAGGTCTTTACACTCACTGTCCCTCTTGCCTGAGATGCCCTTCCCACTCATGTTTGCCTTGTATGTGCCACTTACACCTGAAGGGCAATCTCAAACATCACCACTTCTATGCACAACTTCTTCCTAATCCCCAACTGCATTTAGCTGATTCTTCCTTCAAACCTCCAGAACACTTTCTGGCTCACCTCTAATGACAAGACTTTTACTATAGCTATTTATCTTATCTCGTTCCAGACTGAAAGCTCCCTGAGGAAAGGGAATGTATCTTACTCCATCTTTGTTATACCCCATAGCACTTAGAACAAATACTTGTTGCATTGAACTAAATTAATTCTAGAAACCCCAGTCTTGCTGCTGCTTTAACTGTTCTTCCCTTATATAAAGGTGCCTTGCTCTGCAAAATATTTTATATGTAAAAGCTGACCTCATATTGTAAAGAAAAAAGAAGCAAGAAAAAAACTAAAACAAAAAATTGCAGTGTCTGCTTTAATAAAATGAATATTTACTTCCTATTTCAGTTTAACATCAAAATAGGCATTTTTCGAGCCCTGAGGTCCATGCTATTTGTTCAGTACTGGAATGCAGAAATAAATAAGACCTAGTCCATGCCCTCAAGTAACTCACAGTCAAATGGGCAAGGCAAACTAATAAACTAACGCATTGCAATGCTAGGTAATAAGTACAACACTAAACATATGGGCAAGCCATGAAGAAGGGAGACAATAACTTAATCTAAGGGAACTGGAGGGTAAGAGTAGACATCCCAGAGGCAAAGCCAGACAGAGTTGTGCCAGACAGCCAAAGAGGGGGAGACAGCAGTGCCTGCAGAGAGAGAAGCATTCTCAAAGGCACAGGGACATGAAATAATATGGTGGCTTGGCAGAACTTGACCAGTTCAGTATTGCTGTAGCATAAAATAGGTACAGAAGGGTGACAAGAGGGATGACAATAGAGAGGCAGCTGGCAGCCACATTGCAAACAGCCTTTTCCATCTTGCTAGGGAGTTTGGAGTTTTTCCCATAGATGATAGGAAGCTGGTAAAGGATGTTAAGCAAGGCTAAGGGCCTGACTTCCTTAAATTGAATTTTCTTATAATGGGCTCGATTCTGATTAAAACAAACAAACAAAAATACTAGCACTGGCTAGAATAGGAAGGTCAGGCTAAGAGCTGGAGAAAAGTGCTATCTCTTGAGGAGTGTTTTTGCTTAAATTTACATTAGAATTTGTAGGTGGGGGACCCACTGCCCCTTAAACCTACTATCTAGAACAGCAGCAGCAGCAATAATGAAAGTTCATATGTGCCTGGCAGTATTGTAAGTATTTTTCATAGGTTAACTCATTTACTCTGCCCAATAACCCACATGAGATTGTTCTATTACTACCTTACTACAGAAGGAGAAACTGAGGCACAGAGAGGTTAAGCAGCTTGCCCAAGGTCCCCCCGGTGGTGCGAGGAACAGCCAGGGCCCCACACAGTCTTCCTAACCCTTGTGTGTTCCAGCCTCCCCCACAATGCTGCGAAAGCTGTTGAACATATCTGAGCCTCTGTTTGTTTTCTTCTTCTTTTTAATGTGAAAACAATTATGTTTACTACGTACTTCAGGAGACGGTTGTGCGCCGTAGTGTTTATAAAGAATGATTCTGAGGCAGGCACTGCCTAACACCGCGAGAGCATTCCGGGTGGGAAGGGCTCTTGCTACTCATGAGAATACCTCAAGCTGTGGAAAAGAACATAATTGTTATTCCAAATGAAAATATTCTTACCAGCACTAAAAATTACATTTACAAGTTAAACACACGTTTTCTAAAAGTAGAGAAAATTCCAAGAGGGGAACAGCATTTCTTGCAGCCTGGAGGGAAAAGGAGGCATCTAATTGCCTATTCATGAGGGAGCTGGTCTCTCAGGGACTGTAACATTTCCAAACAGGCTGTGCCTGGAATGAAGAGACTATGAAAACAGCAGGTCCTTGAATTCAAAATCTTGACATAAACATACACTGTACAACACAAATCTCAAAGCTCACTTTTCATCTTCTAACTGCAGTTCTCTGTTTTTTAATCTTAGCATATTGGATCTTAGATTGTAAGCTTCTGTGTATGGGTACACGTATACTTATATGCACAGGATTCATATATGGACAGACTACCATGTAATAAGAAAGATTCCAAAAACCATGTCTGACAATCTGCTGCATTACTTTGGAGACATGAGTTACAAGCCATGCTAGCATGAATACACACACAAAACCTGGCATAATACTTATCTGTGTTGTAGTTATTTGTGCCATTGAGTCAATTCCGACTCACGCAATTCCACATACAACAGAACAAAACACTGCCGGTCCTGTGCCAACCTTACAATCCTTGCTGTGTTTGGCCCCATTGTTACAGCCCCTGTGTCAATCCATCCCCTTGGGAGTCTTCCTCTTTTTCGCTGACCCTCTACCTTTCTAACCATGATGACCTTCTCCAGGGACTGGTCCCTCCTGATAACATGTCCAAAGCTTTTAAGATGAAATCTCATCACCCTTGCTTCTAAGGAGCTTTCTGGCTATACTTCTTCCAAGACAGATTTGTTCGCTTTTCTGGTAGTCCATCATATATTCAATAGTCTTCGCCAACACCATAATTCAAAGGCATTGACTCTTCTTCAGTCTTCCTTATTCATTGTCCAGCTTTCACATGCATATGAGGCATTTGAAAATAGCTTGGCTTGGGTCAAGCTTACTTTAGTCCTCAAGGTGACATCTTTGTTTTGCCATGGCTTTACCCATTTTATAACACCAGACATATATGGATTATAGTGGAAAATACAATAGATTAATAAATATTTTGATTATAGTGGCCTAGGGAGCATAAACTCAAGCTATTAGTAAACAAAAAGCACATTTGTATTGCCTGTGTGTTCAGTGTTTGTCCAAAAATAACACGAAGAAAGGTAGCATTTTGGTGGTATATTTTTAAAGAAAAAGAATTTGGCATTTGGATGTTAATTTCTTTATCCTTGTTTGATTGAGCCCTTAAATTAATCCTGTGTATTCAGGTGAATCAGAGGGACTGTTTAATAATCTGGGAAGTGCCTGAACATCCTGAGCAGAAAGAGAATACATACATTTAACAAGTGTTGTTTTAAATGATGTTGTTTGGTTTCTCGACTGCTGCTTCCCTTGGCATTGCTCATGAATTCAAGTAAAATGAAATCCTTGACAATTTCAATATTTTCTCCATTTATCGTTATGTTGCTTATTGGTCCAGTTGTAGGATTTTTGTTTTCTTTATGCTAAAGTGTAATTCATACTGAAGGCTGTAGCCTTTGATCTTCATCAGTAAGTACTTCAAGTCCTCTTCGCTTTGAGCAAACAAGGTTGTGTCATTTGCATATTATGCAGATTGTTGATGAGTCTTCCTTCAATCTTGATGCCATGTTCTTTTTCATATAGTCCAGCTTTTGGATTATTTGATCAGCATATAGACTAAGTATGGTGAAAGGATACAACCCTGAACCACCTGTTTCCTGATTTTAGCCATGCTCTATTTCCTTGTTCTGTTCAAACAACTGCCTCTTAGTCTATGTACAGGGTCCTCATGAGCACAATTAAGTGTTCTGGGATCCCCATTCTTTGCAATGATATCCACAATCGAATGTCTTTGTGTAGTCAATAAAACAAAGGTATTCGTCTTTCTGATATCCTCTGCTTTCAGCCAAAGATCCATCTGTTATCAGCAGTGATATCCCTTGTTCCACATCCTCTTCTGATCTCAGCTTGAATTTCTGGTAGTACCCTGTCCATGCACTGCTGCAACGGTTTCTGAATTATCTTCAGCATAATTTTACTTGCATGTGATATCAATATTATTGTTTGATAATTTCCACATTCTGTTGGGTCATTTTTCCTTGGAAAAGGCACATATATGGATCTCTTCCAGTCAGTTGGCCAGGTAACTTTCTTCCAATTTCTTGGCACAGACAAGTAAGCACTTTCAGGGTTGAATCCATTCGCTGAAACATCTCAACTGATATTCCATCAGTTCCTGGAACCTTGTTTTTTGCCAATGTCTTCAGTGCAGCTTGGATTTCTTCCTTTGGTACTATTGGTTCTTGACCATATGCTACCTCCTGAAATGGTTGAATGTTGAATTCTTTTTGGTACAGTGACTCTGTGTATTCCTTCTGTCTTCTTTTGATGCTTCCTGCATTGTTCAATTTTTTGCCCATAGAATCCTTCAATATTGCAACACAAGGCCTGAATTTTTTCTTCAGTTCTCTCAGCTTGAGAAATGCCAATCGTGTTCTTCCGCTTAGGTTTTCTAACTCCAGGTCTTTGCACATATCATTATAACATTTTACTTTTTCTTCTCAAGCCACCCTTTGAAACCTTCTGTTCAGCTCTTCTACTTCATTATTTCTTCTTTTTGCTTTAGCTACTCTACCTTCAACAGCAGGGTTCAGAGTCTCTTTTTGTTATTTTTTTTATGTCTTTTTAATGACCTTTTGTTCTCTTCATATATGATGTCCTTGATATCATTCCACAACTCATCTGGTCTTCAGTCGTTAGCGTTCAGTGCATCAAATCTATTCTTGAGATGGTCTCTAAATTCAGGTGAGATACACTCAAGATTGTGCTTTGGCTCTTGTGGATTTAACTTTCTTCAGCTTAAACTTGAACTCGCCTATGAACAATTGATCATCTGTTCCGTTTTGGCCCTAGTCCTTGTTCTAACTGATGATATTAAGCTTTTCCATAGTCTTTTTCCACAGATGTAGTCAGTTTGATTCTTACATATTCCATCTGGCAAAGTCTATGGTATAGTCCCTTTACGTTGCTGAAGAAAGGTATTTGCAAAGAATAGGTCATTGGTCTTGCAAAATTCTATTATGTGATCGCTGGCAGTTGTTTCTATCACCAAGACCTTCTTCTTGGTTTCCAACTTTGACATTCCAGTCACCAGTAATTACTAACAAATCTTGATTGCATGTTTGATCAATTTCAGGCTGCAAAAGTTGGTAAAAATCTTCAGTTTCTTCATTTTTGTCATTAGTGGTTGGTGCATAAATTTGGATAATAGACTTATCAAATGGTCTTCCTTGTAGGCATACGGATATTATCCTATCACTGACAGTGTTGTACTTCGGGATAGATCTTGAAACGTTCTTTTTGACAATGAACATGGTGCTGCTCCACTTTGATTTGTCATTCCTAGCATAGTAGGGCATATGATTGTCTGATTCAAAATGGCCAGTTACAGTCCATTTCAGCTCACTACTGCTTAGAATATCAATCTTTAAGCATTCCGTTTCATTTTTGACAACTTCCAATTTTCCCAGATTCATGCTTCGTACATCCCATGTTCCAATTATTAATGGATGTTTGCAACTGTTTCTTTTCATTTTGAATCATGCCGCATCAGCAACTGATGGTCTCAAAAGCTTTACCCCATCTATATCATTAAGGCCAACTCTACTTTGAGGACACAGTTCTTCCCCAGTGGCATTTTGAGTGCCTTCCAACCTGTGGGACTCATCTTCCAGAACTGTATCAGGCAATGTTCCACTGCTATTCATAAGGTTTTCATTGGCTAGTTTTTTTCAGAAGTAGATTGCCAGGTCCTTCTTCCCAGTTTATCTTATCTAGAAGCTCTGCTGAAACATATCTATGACTTCCTCTATTTGAAGGTGTGATGCCCAGGGCAAATCTCACTTCTTCTTCCTGTACCCCCCCTAAATTTATACACAATTCCAATCTAATTAAAGTGAATACTCATAGCAATCTTCAAAGTGAGAAAAAGTCACGAGAGTAGCCTGGTGCACATCAACTCCAATCTTTGTACCACTGGAAAAGCTTTGGGTACCTGAGTTTATTTGTGTACCTTTTCAAAGGAAAGTACATGTAACAAATCAATTGAGACAGACCTTCTGCAGAAAATGGGCATATGCCATCATCACATGCCAAAATTCCTGCCTCTTTTTTATACTTGGTGAAATTTAACTGCCTAAAGTTGTTACGTAACAGAGCAAGAATTCTAGCGGGACTAAAATGCCTACATAGTCACTTTAGTTGTATCCTGTTCTGTCTGAACGTACAAAAAGCTGGCACTCTTCTCCACTTAAAATTTCCACAAACCTACTGCCTTCCATTTCAGGCTCATTATGATAAGTGTCAAAGCGCACTCAAGAAATGTGCCGTGTTCGAAGTGGGAAAATGTAGTAGCTGTACAGCTCTTCACTACTGAAGGTGGATTTACAGGGCAAGCACATCCTAGGGACTGCCATATATTGACGCTAGATGGGTTTCTAGGACGTTTATGGAGGGGCTCTGGAGGTAGGGTTCTAAGGAGAGCCAGAACTGCTCATTGGAAAGCTAGTCCAGGTTATAAGAAAAAATGAGATGAATCAAATTATACCATCTTGATTTGGATATGACAGACAAAGAGCCAGGAGGCATTCTGAGGAGTAGGAAGAATCCTTGAACACAAATAAAGGAAGCGTAATACCATGCAAGCTTTGAGGCTAGGGAATGGGTATATTCCATTAAGGACTCTGGGACTAGACTGAGATTTACTAAGAGAAAAACTATTAATTGGATCAGTATTTTAAGTAAACAAAAGTTGCTGCATTGAACTAGACTAGAAAGAAGAGAGAAAAGTCAAGGGGTAGGGAAGGAGGAGACTGTTATAATTGATATAGGAAACAGGGGAGCATCAAAAGGAAGGTATCCATTGGAGACCTGAAAGCAAGGTCAACCCTTCTAGATGCTCTAAGCTGGTATTGGAAAACATTAGTTTGAATGCCGTTAAACATAACCTAGTGGCAAGGAGTCTGGGTGGTACAAATGGTTAATAAGCTTGGCTGCTTATCAAAGGTTGGAAGTTGGAGTCCACCCAGAGGTAGCTCAGAAGAAAGGCCTGGAGATCTGACATATCAGTCATTGAAAGGAGCCTAGCTCTACTCTAACACACATGGAGTCATCATGAATCAGCATCAATTTGATGCAACTGATTTTTACTGGTTTAGTAGAAATGATGTAAGTGAATCCTGATATGAGGATGAGAATACACCAGAGTGGGTATATGGCAGTTAGGCAACCTAAGGGGACCCAATCACCTTGCAGAGGTGCTCTTTACCAGCTGCTCATCACTTCTGCCTCCAAATTGGTTCAGTGTTTTCACCACTGTCCACAGAAGTATCAACCACACTTCATAAACATTGGCATAAATATTCAGAAGATATGTCTGCACTTGAATTTGATGGGGTAAATGTCAGTTGAAACTGTGACCACCCATTGCAGTGGCAGTGAGAGCTCAGACACCTTGGAGGACAGGGGTACAGATTGCAGGAGGCAGCAGGCCCACCCCAAAACCCTCTTCTCTCAATGTGTGTGTCTATATGCAACCACAGCAAGCAGGGACCTGTTTGTACCTCAGTGTTAAAATGCCTTGCCTAATCTCAAGGGACACTCAATAAATATGATGGTAATTGGATTTGCTACCACCTAGAATCAATTTTTGGTCATTTACTGGGGACTAGAAACTATTTATCCTAGATGAATTAAATCCAGAGTTAATCTCAAGCTTCTTACAAGCCAATAGTTTCAAATACTTCCCAACAAAATCTTTTACCAGGACTATTCTGACAAAGTGAGTTTCTTCCATTCTGCCTCCCACCCCCACACCCCCCTGCTCCATTTCATTTCCTCCAAGAAGATTTGCTAATAAACTGGAAAAAAACAGTAAAGCGTAGAAGATGAAGTGAGCCTCTGAAAATTCAAGTGCTGGGTCTCCCTGAAAATAGAACTCTGTTACAACTTCCTTCCAGAACTTAAAAATTAATATGGCCACTCTTAAAAAAAAAAGGAGGGTCTATTTGTTAAGAACATAGGTAATCAATAAGAATGTACAGAGCCCCAGAGAGTGCCAGGAGCTTCAGAAACACTCCAGCTGCTGCATCAGAGTCCTTTCTAGTGCCTGAGCCAAGCTGACATGTATGAAAGATGACTTTCAGATGCTAGGCCAGGGCCAGTCTCTGCAAATGGCAGAGGCAACAAAATGAGCCTTTGGCCCTCATCCCAACTCCTCCATATTCTTGCTGTCCACCAGATGGCATCAACTCTCTCCAAGGCTTCTTTGTGTAACTACGGTGATTAAAAATCACGATGTAATCCTTCCTGTTATTGTCAGGTGCCTTTGAGTCAGTTTCAACTCTCAGAGACCCTATCTACAACAGAACGGAACACTGCTAAGTCCTGCGCCATCTTCACAATCGTTGTTATGTTTGAGCCTACTGTTGCAGCCATTGTGTCATTCCATCTTGTTGAGGGTCTAACTCTTTTCTGCTGACCCTCTACCAAGCATGATTTCCTTCTCCAGGGACTGGTCCCTCCTGATAACATGTCCTTCACACCATAACTCAAAGCGTCAATTCTTGTTCAGCATTCCTTATTCATTGCCCAGTTTTCACACGCATATGAGGTGATTGAAAACACTACGGCTTGGGTCAGGTGAACCTTAGTCCTTAAAGTGACATCTTTGCTTTTTAACACTTTGAAGACATCTTTTGCAGCAGATTTGCCCAATGCAATGGGTCGTTTGATCTCTTGACTGCTGCTTCCATGGGTATTGATTGTAGATCCAAGTAAAATGAAGTCCTTCACAACTTCAATCTTTTCTCCATTTATCATGGTGTTGCTCACTGGTCCAGTTGTGAGGATTTTTGTTTTCTTTATGTTGAGGTGTAATCCATAGTGAAGGTTGTGGTCTTTGATATTAATCTGTAAGTGCTTCAAGTCCTCTTCACTTTTCAGCAAGCAAGGCTGTGTCATCTGCCTATGGCAGGTTGTTAACGAGTCTTACTCCAATCCTGATGCCCTGCTCTTCTTCATATAGTCCAGCTTCTCAGATTATTTGCTCAGCACACAGATTGAACAACTATGGTCAAAGGGTACAACCCTGATGCACAACTTTCTTGACTCTAAATCACGCAGTACCCCCTTGTTCTATTTGAATGACTTCCTCTTGGTCTAAGTACAGGTTTCACAGGAGTACAATTAAGTGTTCTAGAATTCCCATTGTTCACAATATTATCCATAACTTGTTATGATCCACACAGTCAAATGCCTTTGCATAGTCAATAAAACACAGGTAAACATCTTTCTGGTATTCTCTGCTTTCAGCCAGAATCCATTTAACATCAACAAGGGTATACCTTGTTTCACGTCCTCTTTTTTTTTTTTTTTTTCTGAATCCAGCTTGAGTTACTGGCAGTTCCCTGTTGATGTACGGCTGCAACTGCTTTTGAGTGATCTTCAGCAAAATTTTACTTGCTTGTGATATTAATGATACTGTTTGATAATTTCCACATTCTGTTGGATAACCTTTCTTTCGAATGGGCACAAATACGGATCTCTTCCAGTTGGTTGGCCAGGTCTTCCAAATTTCTTGGCAAAGACCAGTGAGCACTTCTAGCGCTGCCTCTGTTTGTTGAAACATCTTAGTTGGTATCCTTTCAGTTCTTGGAGCCTTGTTTTTCACCAATGCCTTCAGTGCGGCTTGGCCCTCTACCTTCAGTACCATAGGTTCTTCATCACATGCTATACCCTGGAATGGTTGAACGTCAAACAATTCTTTTTCACACAGTGACTCTGTGTATTCTTTCCATCTGCTTTTGATGCTTCCTGCTTCATTTAATATTTTCCTAGTAGAATCCTTCAATATTTCAATTCGAGGCTTGAATTTTTTTTTTCCAGTTCTTTCAGCTTGAGAAATGCCAAGCGTGTTCTTTCCTTTTGGTTTTCTAACTCCAGATCTTTGCACATATCATTATAGTACTTTACTTTGTCATCTCAAGCTGCCCATTGAAATCTTCTGTTCAGCTCTTTTACTTCATCATTTATTCCATTAGCTTTAGCTACTCTATGTTCAAAAGCAAGTCTTAGAGTCTCTTCTGACACCCATTTTGGTCTTTTCTTTTTTTCCTGTCTTTTTAACGACCTCTTGATTTCTTCATGTATGATCTCCTTAATGCCATTCTACAACTCCTCTGATCTTCAGTCATTAGTGTATAATGCATCAATTCTATTCTTGAGATGATCTGTAAATTCAAGTGTGATACACTCAAGATCGTACCGTGGCTCTCATGGACTTGTTCTAATTTTCTTCAGCTTCAACTTGAACTTGCATGTGAGCAATTGATGGTTTATTCCACAGTTGGATCCTGGCCTTGTTCTGAGTAGTGATATTGAGCTTTTCCATTGTCTCTTTCCACAGATGTAGTCAATTCAGTTCCTATGTATTCCATCTGCTGAGGTCCACATGTATAGTCACTGTTTATGTTCCCTCCTGGAGAAGAGGAAAATGTGAGATCAGAAAAGCTATCAGGACTAAAATGGGTGAGGCTAGAACAGTGGACTGACCAGCATTGGAGCTGATAGTTTGGAGTAGAGACCCTCAATTATGCCATGTAGATAAGTTTGTAAACATGGTATTTTCAATTGCCTCGTATGCATTGGAAAGCTGGACAATGAATAAGGACGATGAAAGAAGAATCGATGCATTCGAATTATGGTGTTGGCAAAGAGTCTTGAATATGCCATGGACTGCCAGAAGAACAAATAAATCTGTCTTGGTAGAAGTAGAGCCAGAATGCTCCTTAGAAGTGAGGATGTTGAGATTTCATTTCAAGTCCTTTGAACATGTTATCAGGAGGGACCAGTCCCTGGAGAAGGACATCAGGGTTGGTAAAATAGAGGGTCAGTGAAAAAGAGGAAGACCCTCATGAAATGGATTGACACAGTGGCTGCAACAATGGGCTCAAACATAGCAACAATTGTGAGGATGGTGCAGGACCAGGCAGCTATGAATTGGAATTGACTCAATGGCATCTAACAACAACAACAGATAAGGTTTGAGATGGCCCCAATAGCTAGAACTGAAGGGAGAGAAACCTGCAAGAATAGGCATATTGTAAGAAGCTCACCACCCCCCACCACCACCCCCCCCACCCCCGCCACTCTTGTCCACATCATAATCACAGCTTTTCTTTTAGAGGGGCAGGTTACTTGTCAGTGGATGGGCCCTGCCTCATTCCACTCAACATGGTGGGAGGGTATCCCCTTGCTTGGTGAGATCATTCCTAACATTTAGTCTCAAAGCAAAAACATATTAGATTCAACATTTAAATCATTTCAGATTGATCAAGAACACTCTCAATTGGCAATGTTCTCTGTAACAGCTTTGTGTCGCTGGGTGTCAGACCACATTTCCTGCCTTTCCAACACCATACCCCAGGTGTGGCTGCCACTACTTCCACTGAATTCCAATTATTTCATTTTGAAAGATGCCACCCATGGGTAAGTACATAGGAAACCTTACTTTGAAGTTAGGGCTTCTCTAAACCATGCTGGTTTAAAATCCCAGGGAATTCCTTTCTGCAGCAAAGCTCCTAGGGTGTTTTTACACAAGGAAATGAAAAACTAAAATTACAGTATAAGGTATTCAACTGATTTCTCTGGGGGTTTTCGGTTGGGAAGAAATATACCACTGTGAAAATTTATCTGCCATAGGCTTGTAAGATTCATCTCTTTTACTCCTAAACCTAGGCAGACTATTCAAAAACCTCAAGTCTGGGGTACTTTACTTGCTATGTATTATTTTAAAATAATACATTTTATGAAATTCTCTGCCTATGTTTTTTAAAGTTATTTGTTTTAAATATTTGTTCATAAACGTTTTTACTTTGATCTTAATTTTAATTTAATTTTTAAGTAGGCAATACATACCCATGGTACAAAATTTAAAAAGAAGAAGTGGTGTACAGGAAAAAGTATGTCTCTTTACATCTCTTTCTCCCAAATCAGTCCCAGAGGCCACCATTGCTGCTAGGTTTTGATTTTACTTCTAGATATATTCCAAGCATTTACAAATATGGAAATACACATCAAAGATCGTTTTACACAGACAGGAGAATATTATACATTCTCTTTTACCTTGCTTTTTTCATTTAACAATATACCTTAGAGATTATTCCATAGAAGCTTGTTTCTTTTATAACCACTACAGAATATCCCATTTTATGGCTAGACCAAAATTCATTTAATTAGTCCTTAACTGACAAAAACTTTAGGTTATTTCCAATCTTGTGCTAGTACAAACAGTACTGCAATAAATAAGTCATTTCAAAGAAGATGGGTGTATCTGTAGGATAAATATTTTGAAGTATAATCTCTGGACTAAAGGATATACTTGTTTTTAATTTTAATAAATATTGCTGAATGCCTCCATAGAGTCTAAACATCACAAGCAACATATGAGAATGGCTGTTTCTCTACCCCTTGCCCACAGAGTGAATTATCAAAGTGTATTTTTTTTTTTTTTTGCCAATGTGATAAGCGGAAATTGTTATCCTATCGTAATTTTAAAATTTTTTTAATTATAAGTAATTTAGGGCATCTTTTCATATGTTGTAGAGCCATTTGTGTTTACTTTTCTGTAAATTATATTCATATCCTTTTCCTAAATTTCTAATGGGTTTAGTATGAAGGAACCCTGGTGACATAGTGGTTAAGCACTCGGCTGCTAACTGAAAGGTTAGCAGCTCGAGCCCACCAGTTGCTCCATGGGAGAAAGATATGACGGTCTGCTTCTGTAAAGATTATAGCCTTGGAAACATTATGGGGCAGTTGTACTCTGCTCTGCAGGGTCGCTATGAGTTGACTCAACAGAAACAGGTTTTTTTCTTACTGATTTATCAGCGTTTTACTTATCAGAAATTCAGGCTTTTGCTGAGATAAGCATTTAAAATTCACAGGTTCTCATCTGTGTTTTTTACTATGCTTTCATTGTTTTTGTACAAATATTTAATTTTAATAGAATTGTAGAAGTATCTTAAATGCTTCTTAAATTACTTACCAAGTAATTTTAAAATATTTTAGACCTGGCACCTGTCTTCTTGGTTCAAGGAGACTTAAAATTTTTCATCAGACTCTGTATTAGTTTTCTTTTCCTGCATGACAAATTACCACAAACTTGGCAGTTTTAAACCATACTCATTATCTCAAATTTTCTGTGGATCAGGAGTCTAACTATTGCTTACCTGGGTCTGCTTCATATGCTCAAATCAGGCTGCAATCAAGATGTCAGCCAGGGCTGGGGTCTCATCTGGAGATTTGACTGGGGAAGGGTCTACTTCCAAGCTCACTCAGGTTGTTGGCAGAATTCATTTCCTTAAAGCTGTAGAGTTCATTGCTGCTCTCTTTTCAAAGAGAAACTCTAGAACAAGTCTACTTGGGAAAATGGAGTCTCTTACAATGTAACATAATGGAAGTGACAGCCTATCACATTTGCCATATTATATTGATTAGGAGCAAAGCACAGGCCCTGTCTACACTCAATGGGAGGGAATTATACAAGGCTGCAAATAGCAGAAGGCAGAGATCATTGACTATCCCCTTAGGATCTATCTGCCATATAGAGATGAGAGAATAGGGGAGTGTTCCTTCAAGAAACTTGAAGTATAATACAAATATGGCCACTTCTACAGAAAGTGGTAAAAAATAAAATTACAGTTCAGAAAAGGAAGAAGGACTCTGAGAAGGCTCTTTGAAGATGGTAGTATTTGAATTGGGCCATGTAATGTTTGTTGTTGTTGCTATCACTATTATTTAACATTTACTGAGTGTTGACTCTATGCACAGAAAGACATTGTGTAGATGGGAATCTTTACCCCTTCTCCAACCAGGGGAGTTTCATTTTACAATAGCATTTCCAGTTAAGATTTTTATTTAATGAAAGGGTTTTATGGCTGAAAAAAAATACGTATAACCATTAGTTGGTATTGGGTAGGGTCTTTGGGGAAGTCAATGCAATAGCAGAAGCTAAAGTTCCAAAATGAATTCCAAATCTACAAGAACAACACTAGCAGACAAAACCAGAGTTCTAATCTGGACAATCATATAGGGAGATTGCAAATGGAGGGCAGGAAATTTGACCTTCGTCTGATCCTAGGCTAGATTTAGTCATGGGGAGAATGGGCTACCCAAAAGTTAGTGGGACCAGGAATAGAATGGAATCGATGATAAGCCCTTGATCTATGCGCTTGGGGCAAAGGGGAGGGGCTGGTTCCAGAGTCTAAGATTGGACTACTGGTAAGGGCCAGTGGTAGAAGGGGGTGGGAAAGGAGTAAGAGGCATCTCCTGTGTTGTTAGGAGCTAGCAGAGATAGGGCAGCAAGTAAAGCATGATGAGTTTAGCTTTCTTGGATGGTTATCTTGAAAGCCCACTTTCTAGTATAATTATAGAAAATAGCTCATTACTTTGAAGTCATGCCTTGTATCTCCTCCTACTTCTTCTGATTCAAAAAAGTCTTTGATAATAGTATTCACTATTTCTAAATTCTCATAGTATTTTATTCTGTACCACTTTTGGTGGAAGTTACCATATTATATCTTAAAGTTATTTTTATCTTTTCTAATGGTGATTCAGTGATAGAATTCTGGCCTTCTATTCAGGAGAGCCAACTCGATTCTTAGGCAATGCACTGCATGCTCAGCCACCGCCTGTCTGTCAGTATAGGCTTGTATATTGCTATGACGCTGAACTGGTGATCTACTTCCAAAGGTCAGCCAATGAAAACTCTAGGGATCACAAAGTCCAACCCCCAGTCAATCATGTGATGGTGCAGGACTGGGCAGGGTTTCATTCCATTGTGCATGGGGTTGCCATGAGTTGGAAGCTGACTTGATGGCAGTTAATAGCAACACTGAAAATGGTTATGGGTGATATGCCTGAAAATGTATCTTTTAATAACTGTTTTTTAAATCATATCTCTAATTGCTATCATTTTGACCAGTGGTTTCCTGACTGTACTCTTGTGTGGGGCCTCAGGGGTATCTCAGGGATGTGGGGAGGTCTGAGAGGAGGAGTTCAGGCTCCACACACTATGTTAACCAAAGCATCTCTGCTTTTATCAGTTTTTATATTCTTAAAATTCCACATAAGTTTTGTTTCAAAAGGCCTTCTCATATTTAAAAAAAAAAAAAAAGAAAGAAAATGATTGCCTTAAAGTATCTTCTATTAGTTTCCTTATCATTACCAAGAAAAATCAATTTAATTCCTTTATCATTGCAATTCATTTCTGACCACAAATGGTGTTAACCAGATTGACTCCTCTCTTTATTCACTAGACTTAGCTCTAAATGATTTTAGCTGTTACCAAAAAAATCAAATCTTGGCTCAAAGAATAAAGATCAGTCATTAATGTGGAGAACGTGTTGGAACCTCTGAATAAAATTCCAGAAGACGAATTCTACAAATGTTTTTAGCAGAGGCATCATTTTGGAAATAAGCATAACTCATCAAAGTGAAGACTTTGAAGGCTATAGTACTCAATAGTAAACATGAAGCACATCCTCATTATTCACAGTGTTAAGATTCATAATTTTTATTATTTAGAAGAAATTTTAAAGGTCTGTGACATAGGTTCAAATTTAAATTAAAAACTCTGCAACATCACCAAAGAGGATATCTAAACAGCCAACAAACACATAAGAAGATGCTCAATGTCACTAGCCATTGTTGTGTGCCATCGAGTCAATTCTGACTCATAGTGACCCTATAGGACAGAGTAGAACTGTCACATAGGGTTTTCTTGGCTGTAATCTTTATGGGAGCAGATCACCAGGTCTTTTCTTCTGAGGATCTGGGTGGGTTCAAACCACTGACTTTTCATTTAGCAGCCATGTGCTTAACCATTACACCATCAGGGCTCCTTCACTAGCCATTCCCGCTGCCATCAGGGAGATGCAAATCATAACCACAAAGAGGTACCATCTCACTCCCATTAGAATGGCAATGACTAAAAAAAAAAAAAGAAAGAAAACAACAGGTGTTGTGGGAAGTGGAACCCTCATCCTTTGCTGGTAGGAATGTAAAGTGGTCCAGCCACTGTGGAAAACAATTTGGTGGTTCCTCGAAAAGTTGTACATAGAATTGCCGTACGACCCAGCAATCCCAATTCCAGGTACCCAGAAGAAATGAAAGCAGGAACACAAACAGAATTTGTACACTAATGTTCACTGCAGCACTTTTCACAATAACCAAAAGATAGACACAACAGAAATGTGTACCAATAGAAGACTGGATAAACAAAATGTAATATATACACACAATGGAATATTACTCAGCCATAAAGAGAAATGAAGTCCTGATGCATCCCAAAACATGAATGAACATTGAAAATATCATGCTGAGTAAAACGAGCATATATATAGAAATCAAAGATTATTAGTTGTTACCAGGATTAGGAACAAGGGGGTAAGAGGAAGTTTTTGCTTAGGGGGCATTAAGTTTATGTTAATAATGGTAGAATGATCTGGGAAAGGATAGCAAGAATGTGCACAACTTGAAGAATGTAATCAATGTCATTGTACATATAGAAATTATTGAAATGGCGTATGCTTTGTAATGTACATTTTCACCATGATAAAAAGAAAAAAAAACCTCTGTGATACAGGCATATGGGGAGTGAACCATTTCAATTCAGCTTTGTCATTCTGAAAGAAATAATTTTCATGAACGGTCCGGATGGAGTCACTTATACTTTTCAGTTATAATGTACTGTATTTGGTAGAGAAAATACATGCTCTTAAGTTCTTTGGACATACATCTCAATAATAGCAAAAATATTCTCTAAATTTAGAAAATAAAAATATTCTCTAAAAATATACTCATTTGAAACTCAGTCTATTACTTTGAAATGAAACCCCAAAAAAGCCCTATGATTTCCCTACTTTGAGAGATTAACTAGAGAGTAACTGTGTGTAATGGATAAAAATTTTAGGCCATAAAATCAAGTACACACACACAAAAAATATGCTTTATTTTTCTAAAGTTCAACTTAATTTCTATTTCAAATTTTTAATCCCAGTCAAGTCAGGCCCTCTCCATCATGGCCTCGCTACCTCCAACTCCTGCTCTATCCCTGGTGTGTCATTTATGTTCAAGTGGACGTTGCGACTTTAAGACATGGTGAGAGATAATCTGTCCAAAATAGTTGTCGCTTATCACTGCTGGCTCCATGGAGACATGGTATCCTATCAGGCCTCTGCAGAGCTATGTTCTACACAATTGTTGCTGACTTCCTAGCCCAGACATGAAACTTCTCCAGATGTGCCTTTTTCTTATCTGTATTAACACTAATCTCAGCCACGTGATAAGTATTTTTTAGCTGTATGGAAAAACTCTGCAAGGTGGTCTCAGGTCTATATGTCTATACACTTCATGCAGTGATCTCTCTTCTACTACTGGTCTGCCTCAGACTTGTGCTTCTTTGGGTTCCACCTTGGAAAAGATGCACGAACTCGTTCTGCTATTAGATCCCTGTAAATGCAACTGGAGTGTCTATCGTGTGCACTCTTTTGGTACACCACCGAAGACTCAGTATTAAAGGGGCGGGGGAATGAGCAAGACTCCTTTTCAGAGACATACCAGCACCTAACTTTCTTCCTCCCCTCGAATTACCCTCCCTTCTCCCATCCTAGTATTCTTATTCGGGAAAGGAAACCTGACTCACACAATGAGGCACACTTCTAAATCCACACTTCAGAGTCTATGCCCTCAGTGTTTTAGGGCTTAGACTTTAAAACTCAAGGACTCAGCCTCTTTCAAATCAAAGGCCTTAGTTCTTGAACTTCAACTTCTGACCAAGGTGGAATAGAAATAAATTTACCTTCCTTCTTGAAACAGCCAAAAAACTGGACAGGATATATAAAGCAATGATTTCCAAGATGTTGACAATTAGGCAACAAAAGGCAGTAATCCTTGAGAGATGGGAAACAAATGAGGTAACTCCTATAATTGCCACAGCTTACTGCCTACAGATTTTCCGTGCTACAACACATGGAGGGAACTCCAAGTGGAATACAATACTTTCACTAAATCGAGGAGATGGGTCTGGGAGTCCAAAAAGGCCAAATGCTAGAATTCATAGGGCAGAGTACTACAAAGGAGAGTGCTTCCCAGAGTGATAGCTCGAGAGATGTGAAGATGTCTGCCTCAAGACTTCACCTGAGTTCTGATCAGTGTAAGTGTGTGAGGAAACTAGTTGAGGCCAGAAAAATTACCATCTAAAAAAAATAAAGTAAAAAAATCCATAGCTAACACAGGATTGGGAGTAGTTCCTATTCCCACTAGCCAGAGAAGAGCCAGAGAAGAGAACCTCTTAATTCATGAGGTATCAGTAGAGTACTCGGAAGAGCATTGCCTCAAAAGTTCGGAAAAATTAACCCTAGATCAAAGGCAGCTTTGGGTCTGGCTAACAAAGCTTACAAACAAGTCTCAAAAGCATTAAACTGTTTCCAAGTAACTCAGCCACGTCCCACAACAAAGCTCCATGTACTTATAGGAATCCAAACATATTAAGCACCCAACAAGGTAAAAGTGACAATTTCTGGCAGCCAATCAAAAATTACCAGGAATGCAAACAAACAGTAATATACAACCCATAATGAAGGGAGGGGAAAAACAAACCAATAATCTAAGCTGACACAGTAATGGCAAAGATAATAGAAATAATACAGAATGTTATTAATTTCATTACAACAATTTTTTTCTCTCTCTCTCTCTTTTTTTTTTTTTTTTGGATAGCACTTGTTTCCAGTATTGGAATGCATGCTTAATGAATGAATGTGTTTAAATTTTTGGTTGGTGTCAGAGATTGAATTGTGTCCCCCCAAAAATATGTGTATCAACTTGGCTACGCCATGATTCCCGGTATTGTGTGATTGTCCACCATTTTGTCATCTGATGTGATTTTCTTATGTGTTGTAAATCCTGTCTCTGTGATGTTGATGAGATGGGATTAGCAGCAGTTATGTTAGTGAGGCAGAACTCAATCTACAAGATTGGATTGTGTCTTGAGCCAATCTCTTTTGAGATATAAAAGAAAGAAGTGAGCAGAGAGACATGGGGGTCTCATATCACCAAGAAAGCAGCACCAGGAGCAGAGTGCATCCTTTGGACCCAGGATTCCTGCACAGAGAAGCTCCTAGACCAGGGGAAGATTGATGACAAGGACCTTCCCCCAGAGCTGACAGAGAGAGAAAGTGTTCCCCTGGAGCTGGTGCCCTGAATTTAGACTTCTAGCCTGCTAGACTGTGAGAGAATAAATTTCTCTTTGTTAAAGCCATCCACTTGTGGTATTTCTGTTACAGCAGCACTAGATAACTAAAACAGTTAGTAATATGGATTTTGAGAAATATGATCTGGTAATACAAGCCACAAATAAGGCAAGTGGCACTGTGGCACCACTGATCCGTGATATGACAATATACCAATGACGGCTAGATAAGTAAGTTATTGTAGGTGGCTTTCTATTAGGTTACATAAGGAACCTCTGGTTTTTCAAACATGACACAGAAAAACCAAAACAAGCCCATCAGGGCTCCCTAACTATTACATAGGAAAGCCATAATTATGCTTGCAAGCCTTATCTCACAGAAATAAAGGGGAAAAAGAGCAAAAGCCTACAAAACTAACACATCCAGGAAACATCACCTAATAGAATGCTCAACCTGCACAACAACGAGGCTCCAACTCCAGTCTGCTGAGTTTCAAACATTTCAAAAGGAATGCACCTTGATGCTAAATGCATTAGAACTGGAAAAAATGCCTTACTTCTGAGGTCCAGAGGCATAAAAATTGGCTGGTATACCATTAATCCAGTAGTGATGAAAGAGTTAAATAATATTATAATTTGTGTTCATTATGTTCAAGAAAGTAGAGGAAAGATTAAACATGTTAAGTATAGATGCGGAAGATAAAAAAAAGAAAAGACCCAAGTAAAACTTCTAGAAATAAAAACTAGAATGTCTGAGATGAAAAATAAGTTGGACGTGACTAATGACAGATTAGTCATTGCATAAGAAAAGCTTAGTGAACTTGAAGCTATAGTACTAGAAGCTATAAAAAATGAAACACACAGAAATAAAAAAGACAAAAAAATGAAGCAAGTTGGCATGGAACAACTATAAGCAGCCCAGTATATATGAAATTGGAGTACCCAAAAGGAAGAAGAGAGTGAGAGGAACCAAAAAAAGTATTTGGTGAGATAATTGCCAAACATTATCCAAATTTGATGAAAACTATAAGCCTACAAATCCAAAAAACTCCACAAACCCAAAGCCCAAAAAACATGAAGAAAACTACACAAAGACACATCATGATCAAATTGTTTAAGACTACCAATAAGGAGAAAATCTCTAAAGCAACCAGAGAAAAAAGGTACATACAGAGGAACGACATACGGATGATAACATATTTTTCACCAGAAACAATGCAAGCCAGAGACAATGGTACAATATCTTTAAACATTAAAAGGAGGAATAAAAATAAAAAAACTGCCAACCTAGAATATTTTATCCAGTGAAAATATCATTCAAAAATGAAGGTGAAATAAAGCTTTTTTCAGGTGGAAAAAAAACTAAAGGAATTTATCACAAACAGACCTACACTATAAGAAATATTAGAGGAAGTCTTTTGGGCAGAAGCAAAATGATAGTAGGTAGAAACATGGATCTACACAAAGCAATGAAGACCATTAGATATATGGGTAAATATAAAACTATTCGTGTATATATAAAAGACTTTTTTCCTCATTTTATTTAAATCGCCTTAAAAGATAATTGATTGATTAAAACAAAATCATAGCAATTTATAACACATGTAGAAGTAAAATGTACTGGAGCAAAATAGCACAAAGACTATGAGAGGACAAATAGACATATACTGGTGTAATTTTCTTTTACAATATGGTGAGTTGTATAATATCACTTGAAGATAGATGTAATAAGTTAAAGATGTATACTACAAACTCTAAAGCAAATGCTAAAATAGCAATGAGTAATAGTTAATATGCTAACAAAGGAAATTATAAAATATACTCGATCAAAAAGAAGGCAAAAAAAAAAAGAGGGAAAGGGAAAAAAGTAACTGGTGGAACAAATAGAAAATAACAAAATCATAGATTTAAACACAAATGTATCAATAATGGAAACCCCGGTGGTTAAGTGCTATGGCTGCCAACCAAACGGTTGGCAGTTCAAATCCACCAGGCACTCCTTGGAAACTCTATGGGGCAGCTCTACTCTGTGCTATAGAGTTGCTATGAGTTGGAATCAGCTCGACGGCACAGGGTACAGGGTATCAACAATTGTATAAAATGTAAGTGGTCTATCCACCCTAATTAAAATGCGAGATTGTCATATTAGATTTCAAAAAACAAAAAAAATGTCCTAACTCCTTGCTGCCCATAAGAGATCCACTTTAAAAATAAAGACACAGATAGGTTCAAAATAAAAATACGGAAAAAAAAATATGCCATGCCAACACTAATCAGAAGAAAGCTGCTGTGGTTATTTCAATTTCATAGCAAATAGATGTCAGAGCAAAGAATATTTCCAAGGATAATAGACGGTCATTTAACAAGGATAAAACCAAAAAAACCAAACCCAGTGCTGTCGATTCAATTCCGACTCATAGTGACCCTATAGGACAGAGTAGAACTTGCCCTCAGAGTTTCCAAGGAGTGCCTGGCGGATTCAAACTGCCGACCCTTTGGTTAGCAGCTGTAGCACCTAACCACTACGCCACCAGAGTTTCCTGAATAAGGATAAAGTAATGAAATTTAACAAGAGGATATAACAATCCTGAATGTTTATGCACCTCATAATGGAGCTTCGATGTACATGAAGCAAAACTGGGAGAATTTCAAGGAGAAACAGACAAATCCAGAATTACAGATGGAGACTTCAATATACTCTCTTGGAAAACTAATAAGGATATAGAAGACAAGCAGTACTGTCAACCAACATGACCTAAGTGGTATTTATAGAAATCTCTACCCAAAAAAGCAACAGAAAACATATTTGTTTGCTTGTTTGTTTCCAAGTGCACCAGGAACATTTACCAAGATAGACCATATCCTGGGCCATAAGGTAAATCTCCATGAATGTAAAAGGATTCAAGCTGTACAAAGAAATTTCTTTGAATAACAGAGGATCTGAAAAATCCCCAAATATTAAAAAACTAAATAACACACTTCTTAATAATCCACGAGTTAAAAAATTCCAAAGAGAAATTAGAAAGTATATTTTGAATTAAATGAGAACAAATATATCAAAATTTGAAGCATGTAAGTAAGCAGTACCTAGAGACAAGCTTTTAGCACTAATTGACTATTAAAAAACATGAAAGGACTCAAATCAATGATCTCAGCTTTACCTTTATGCACTAGGAAAAAAAGAGCAAATGAAGCTCAAAGCAGAATAAATAAAATAATAAATATCAGAGCAAAAATCCATAAACTATAAAACAGAACCACAATAGAAAAATCAACAAAGTCAAAAGCAGTTTATTCAAGATTGTCAGTGAAATTCACAAAGCTCTAGCCAGACTAGGAAAAAAAGAGAGAAGACACAAATTACCAATGTCAAGAATGAGAGAAATAACATCATTACATATTATACAGATATTAAAAAAGATAATAAGAGAATCTTACGGACGTCTTTATTCCTATAAATTCAACAACTTAGATAAAATGGACATGTCCCTTGAAAGACACAATCAAAGCACACTCAAGAAGAGACAGGTAAACACAATAGGTCTATATATATATTAATGAAATTGAATTTGCAGTTAAAAATGTCTCTACAAAGAAAACTTCAGAAGCAGATGGCTTCACTGGTGAATTCTATCAAACATTTAAGGAAGAAATTATACTAACACTGCACAAAATCTTCCAGAAAATTAAAAAAAGAGGGAATATGCCCTAAAGCGTTCTGTGGGGCGAGCATTACTTTGATTTCAAAACAATTACCAGAAAAGAAAATTAATGATCAATATTACTCATGAACATGTATGCAAAACTTCTTAAAATTTAGCAAATCGCTTTCAGTAATATATAGAAAGGATAATATTATATCACACCAACTGTGGTTTATCCCAGCTATGCATGGTTTGTTTTGTATTCAAAACTCAATTAGTGTAATTCACTGTATTAAAGACTAGTAGGAGAAAAGTAATGTGATCATCTCCATAGATGCAGAAAAAACATATGAAAAAAATCCAACATCCATTCCTGATTTGTATATATATGTATATATGTGTATTTTGTGTATGTATATTTAAAAAACGCATATATATATATATATATATATATATATACACACACATGCATACATATATGGAGCCCTGATGGGTCAGTAGTTACGAGCTTGGCTGCTAACCAAAAAATGTCTGCAGTTTGAATCCACCAGCCGCTCCTTGGAAACCCTATGGGGCAGTTCTACTCTGTCCTATACGGTCTCTATGAGTCAGAATCGACTCTACGGCAATAGGTTTTTGTTTGTTTCTTTCTTTTATCAGCAAGCTAGGTATAAAAGCAATTTCCTCAGCCTACTCAAGGGCAGCTATGAGAAACCCTATAGTTAACATCATGTCTAATGATAAAAGATGAATGGCTTCCCCCTAAGAAATTCAACAAGGTTTGCAGCGAAAGCTCTGCCCTTCCTGAGACAACTTTGGCTTTCACCACTTCTATTCAACGTTGTATTGGAGGTTCTAGGCAGTGCAATAAGACAAAAAAAAAAAAAGAAAGAAAGAAAAGGCATTCAGTTTTGACAGGAAGAAGTAAAACTGTCTTTTTTCACGGATGACAGGAACATCCACATAGAAATCTAATAAGTGAGCTTCGCAAAGTTGCAAGATACAGGATCAATATACAAAAATTAGTTGTACTTCTCTATACTAACAATGAGCATCAGAAATTAGAATTTTTAAAAACACTACCACTTATGAAAGCATTAAAAATACAAAATACTTAGGGATCAATCTGACAAAAGATGTGAAAGTCTGTACATTGAAAACTACAAAACATTGCTGAGTGATATTAAAGAAAGCCTTAAAAAGGAGGAATTTACCTTGTTACATAGCTTCCGTTTTGAGAGAGTTCTCTTGGTATCATATAAATTTGGTATAAAAATATTTGGGAGCGGTGGCCCATCGTAAAACTGTGAGGTGAATAAGCCTTGTCTTTAGCATTCCTCAATTCTCCTTGAAAGCTTCATCACCCAGTTTTCATTATTGCTCTTCCTCTCTCCCATCTTTGCTCCTCCTCCAGTCAAAACTCATTGCTTTTGTACTTCTACTAACTAACTCACTGTCTATATCCTGACAGACACTGAAAAGAAAGTAACTCTTAATGGTGGAGTCTTATGTTTCTTGGAAGTCCGGCAGCAGAAATATCCATCGGGGGATGAAAACACCTTCTTGGCCCATCTCATATCCCCCCACATGGATACCCACGGCTTTTGCATCCACATCAGCCCACTGTGGGATTCTCAATGCCCACAATCCATGGAGATGCTAATGTCACGGATTTGGACCAACAGAGCTGACCCCTGACCTCAGAGCAGTGATCCAGTGCTCTGATCTGCTCAAAACCTCCCAAAGCCCTAAGTCTCAGAGCCGCGTGCCTCTCAGCTAAAAATGCAGTAAGTCTGCTGCTGGAGATACAAGCCGTCATAAACACATGCTAATTCAGTTCCCCAACCTCCTGAGCGATATCTTAACTCTTTCAAGATATGTAAACCCAGACTAAAACACTCATTAAAAGAATTCCAGCGCTTTAGTCACAGTGCCTTTTAAAAGACAATGGAGAGGGCGGAGCCAAGATGGCGGACTAGGCAGACGCTACCTCGGATCCCTCTTACAACAAAGACACGGAAAAACAAGTGAATCGATCACATACATAACAATCTACGAACCCTGAACAACAAACACAGATTTAGAGACGGAGAACGAACTAATACGGGGAAGCAGCGATTGTTTCCAGAGCCTGGAGCCAGCGCACCAGTCAGGTACAGCACAAGCACAGAGAGCTGCTCCACCCCCCTGAACTAACCCCAGGAGGGAGACCAGCCGGTTCCGCGGGCAGCGTGGGACGCAGCCGGTAGGAGAAGTCCCCGGGAGGCAGTGACTGGTCTTGGAGCAGGAAGAGCAGCGTCCCAGCCGGGGAACCGTCTCGCCGGGATTTGGACTGGACGCAAGTATGGCATAAACACGGAGAGCTGCTCCACCCCCCTGAACTAACCCCGGGAAGGGCCCAGCCGGGTCGCGCAGGCGGCGTGGGACGCAGCCGATAGGAGAAGTCCCCGGGAGGCAGCGACTGGTATTGGAGCGGGGAGAACAGCGTCCCAGCCGGGACACTTGGTCACGGCACAAGCACGGGGAGCTGCTCCACCCATCTGAACTAACCCCGGGAGGGGGCCCACCTGGTTCGTAGAGGCGGCACGGCCACGCGGCTGGAGGGACGAGAAGTCCCCGGGAGGCAGCGACTGATTTTGGAGTCGAGAGTGCACCGTCCCAGTAGGGGAGCCTTGATGCTGGGCGTGCGGCTGGAAGCGGAGGATCTGACCATGACTCCAGCAGGCCAGACCCCCCGGGGGCAATCTCCACACAGCCAGCACACATAGGCGACACGCCCGCGGGAATCTCAGATATAATAGTCATTCCAAGCAAGACAAGCAACTCTGGCTATATTCTGAGGTGCTACTCTCCTATCTCTCTGTTCCCTCCCCCACCCTCCCCAGGCGGCTTCATTAACATCTGAATAGCCTGAGCCAGAGGGAGAACTCTGATAGGGGTCTGACTGCATTTTTTTTTTAGCGGATTTTCTGGAAAAACTAGTTTCCCAGTGATGGCTCGGAGACAACAATCCATATCAAACCACTTAAAGAAGCAGACCATGACAGCTTCTCCAACCCCCCAAACAAAAGAATCAAAATCTTTCCCAAATGAAGATACAATCCTGGAATTATCAGATACAGAATATAAAAAACTAATTTACAGAATGCTTAAAGATATCACAAATGAAATTAGGATAACTGCAGAAAAGACAATGGAGCTGCCGCATCAATTGAAGGGGGCCTAACTTTCTCAGAGTGTTATTCATTTTTCCATGCCTAAATCCTTTTGAGAGAGGAGCTATATCCTCCAGAAGGATTAGAAGACTTCTCTCGAAAATCTATTAACACAATATTGGCAGGAGTGGGATATACCCTTACCCATTAGCCACCTTATTATTTTTTAAGTTCCTCATTAGGAAGGTTTTCAAGCTTCTGGCTCAGTGGTGTGTTGTTATCCTTTAGGACAGCAAACCTAATTTCTAACACAGCCGATTTCCATCTGGGTCCTGGGGACCAAGACCAGAGATCCTTTTATTCAGCGTTCTTGCTATAAAACTTTGTTGAGTATCTGCCTTGGGCAAGACTTTGTAGGGAATTCATTGAGGTTTGCAGGAAAATCCCTGCCCTTCCAGAGCACAGTAACCATTTATAGGGGTAACTATATGGAACCCTGGTGACTCAGCGGTTTAGTGCTCGGTTGCTAACCGAAAGGTCTGCAATTCGAACCCACCAGCTGCTCTCAGGGATAGAAAACCCTGGAAAGATATACAGCCTTGGAAACATTATGAGGCAGTTCTACTCTGACCTATAGGGTCACTACAAGTTGGAATTGACTCGGCAGTAACAGGTTTGGTTTTGGTCTGTCCTAAGGACACATTCTCAAAATTCTAGCTGGAGGGAAACAGAAGCAAAATTTGTACGCATGACATAACCCCAGGAATTGCTGATTAGAGCAGGGTGGATGTCCAAACCAAATCTAACGATTTGAATGACCAACTGGTGCCTAATCCCATTCTCTCCCATGAGATGTATATTGACAGAAGATGTATTTAGCTGGAAGTCCTTGGGTGGTGCAAACTATTAACACATTCAGCTGCTAACCAAAAGATTAGAGATTCACGTTCACTCAGACATGCGTAGGAAGAAAGGCCTGGCTATCTACTTCCAAAAAAATCAGCCAGTGAAAGTCCCATGGAACACAGTTCTACTCTGACTCACATGGGGTCACCATGAGGTAGAATTGACTTGACAGCAACTGGTTTTTAGTATTTAGCTGACTGGTTGACCTGGACTGCTGGCCATTTTGGGCCGTGTTTAAACACAGAAAGAGGTTTGAGAGCCTGAAAGAAAGAAAAAAAAAAAAAAACCCCATTGTCATCAAGTCAATTCTGACTCATACCGACCCTCTAGGACAAAGTAGAGGTGCCCCATAGGGTTTCCAAGGAGCAGCTGGTAGATTTGAACTGCCAACCTTTTGGTTAGTAGCTGTAACTCTTAACCACTGTGCCACCAGAAAGGAGACCATACAGACTGCAAGAGGCAGAGAGAGAACTTCTGTGTCCAGAGGTGCTAAGGTAGAGCTTCCATGAGCCCCAGCTGTCTTTCAGTGCCTGCATCAGTTGTATCACCATTTTGTTTGTGAGCATTTAAGTATGATTGTTCCTATTAATCAAGATTCTGATTAAAACTAATAACCTTTATGACTTGATGTTTTTAGCCGAAGTTTTGTCCGAGACAAAAAGATCCATAGATCACTATCTTCTATATGCAGCAAGAGTCCCAGCTTAGGCCTAAGTAAGCCCTGTTCAGTCTAACACATGGAGGGCTGGGGAGGCCAACCTACCATGTGTCTATTTGCATAAGGAAACTCATCACCTCTTGGGAAAGAATTGATTTTAAGGAATGAGAATTAAAGTACATAATTTTGGTTCCCTCCAAAAAAAAAAAAAATGCCCAGGACGGAGGAGATTGTAAATATTTTACCACAATAAAGCATCTGACACATAGCCCATCCTGAACCTTCTGAAGAGAGGATTGAGATGAAAGACCCTGTTTCAAAAACAAGCAAGCAAGCAAACAAACAAAAAACCTCTCTGTTTTTTAGGTTACACAAGGAGCAGTATTTTGTTACCCAAGTAACTGAGTAACTCCTACACTGGAGAGAGAGATTCTTCCAGCTCCTCAGCACAAAACCCAGTGCAGCTTAGGAGACTCAGGGGCCTCTGTAGACATAGCAGTTAGAGCCCTCTGGACAGGCATCTGCAGCCACAGCATGGGACTGTGTCCAGGCAACAGGCATCACCAGTGGTCACAAGCGTAAGGAGCCTCTCCACAGGCAATGCGGAGAAGAGAGAAAACAACATGGTAGCTGAAACACTGGGTCCCTAAATGTATACAAGATATCCCCAGAAACTCTCAGAAGTAGGCGAGGGTGTTGGAAAATGGAACTCCAAAAGGTTCTGAAAATTCCGTATCAGCTGGTGGGTGCTAGAGGTAAAAGAATATTGTGTTTGATTGCTATTGTGACCCTCCCCCCTCATTATTACTTTTTTTTTTTTTTAACTGTAGGCTGTGCTGCCAGAGAAGCAAGGGTGTACGTGGGAAGCAAAATTTTCTTTTAATTGTGCTTCCATCTCCAATGAGTATTCATTTCGCTTCTGTAATTCTTAGATTTGATGGCCACCGAAACTCTTCATCATATTACAAAGTTTTCCACCTTCCAC
Source organism: Loxodonta africana (assembly GCF_030014295.1). NCBI lineage: Eukaryota > Metazoa > Chordata > Mammalia > Proboscidea > Elephantidae > Loxodonta > Loxodonta africana. Next base: position 149,677,205 of record NC_087342.1, on the reverse strand, counting down.
ACCTGTCGCACTTTGTTTTTGAAGGTCAAAGTTTCCTAATTTATTTTTTTCATATTCAAAACAAAATCTGTGTAATGGGTGATGGGGATCACATCACATATCTAATCAAAGCTCCTATAAAATTGAGGTTTCATTAGCACCCTCAAAGTTTCTACCGCCTGAAGGTAGAAATGTGTCTACCATAAGATAAGAACATGGCAAAGAGAAATTTCAATCAAATTTAAAACTTGAAATCAAAAGTAAACAGTAAAAAAATTTTTCAAAAGGTGAAAAGACAAAAGTCAATAGTAAACTCAAAAGGATTTACAGTACCTCAAGTATCTATTTTACCTCAGACCATGGCTCAGGAGAGCAAAGAGGTCCCTGCTTCCTGCAGGCAGGGACTTGTTGCTATGCTAAGCACGTGGCAGAACCAATGTGAAATCTGAATAACGCTTTGAAGGAATGTAGCTCTTCTATTAAGATGAAAGCATTTCACAGACAACATTCTCTCTTTAATTCATACGCATACCCCATGCATGCAGTAGATAGGGAGTAAGTATTTCTTCTGGGATTCTGACTTTATTAGTGTGGAGTAATTTGCACATTTATGGGATTAGAAGGACCCCTGGAAAATGACCACAGTGAAAGGAGACACGTGTATGACCGAGGCCAACCACCATTAGGCAATATGTTGGTCAGCGGACCACGCTGCCTGTCTATCCATGGCATCAAGAAGGGAAAGCACCAGCTTGTTCAGGAAAGAGTGAATAGTCTAGCTAGGTTGAGGTTATGGATGTGTGTAGAGACTTAGTGCAATGTAATAGAATGAAAAGGTATAAAAGGACCAAAGGAGAGTTGATAACAAGGGAAACAGGGGCAAGGAAAGGGGAAGTGGGATCAGAATATAAAGAGTTTTGTACACCAGTATGAGCAACTTAATTTGGTCAACCAAGGGGAGATGTTGAAGGTTTTAGATTAAGAGATTAAGATTTCAGAATTTAGGAGAACTAATCCAAAAACAGTGAGTAAAAAACCAAACTAAAACCATTGCCATTGAGTCGATTTCGACTCACAGTGACCCTGTAGGACAGAGTAGAACTGCTCCATAGAGTTTCCAAAAGGTGCCTGGTGAATTTGAACAGCTGACCTTTTGGTTAGCAGCCGTAGCACTTAACCACCACGCTACCATGGTTTCCAAAAGAAGGTATTAAAGAGTGAGAGAGACTAGAATATCAAAATCAATGAAGGCCCAGACAAGAACTAGGCTTTGACTTTGAACACTCAGTTCCTAAACCACAGATGAATTGTCCTTTCTCAAGCCCCTCAAGAGCCACTGAAGGTACTGAACCTGTAATGTTCAAGAAGTTCTCAGAACAGGAACGGCGGGTAACCATCAGGGCCAGTTAACTGACCCATCTTTTTTGTGCTCCGAGCCCCTGCCACATAGAGGTCTCAGGTAGAGCTGCCTTGGGTGGCTGCAGTTCTGGTCCTCAAATCTCTAGACTTTTGACTACTCTCTGGACAATTAATCCCATAAAGTCCTACAGCCAAGCTGCTCTTCTGGCCCCTTCACTTTGCTGACATCACTTTTCCTTGTTCCCTTTCTACTTACTAGTTAATCAACTTAGTCACTTTCCTAAATCTAGACACTATAACTTCAATATTAGTGCTTGCTTAATTCAACAAACATTTATGAAGCACCTCCATGTACCAGGCACTGTGTTACAGACTCTGGCAAAACCACAGTGAACAAGCCTGAAATGCCCTACCCTTGCTGACCCATGGACCTCTGGGGGCTCAGCGTAAACCACAGACCTTCAGATGACGCTATCTGACCTTTACGCTTTCCCTTGCTTTGCATTGTATGTGGAGATGTCCTGTGCATTGTAGGATGTTTACCAGCATTCCTGGTCTCTACTCACTAGATGCCAGTATCAATACCTCTTTTCAATCATGCCAACCAAAAATGTTTCCAGTCATTGCCAAATGTTCCCGGGGAAGTGGGGGGTGGGGGAGGGAGGCAGGCAAAATTACCCATGATCGAGAACCATCGTTTTAGAGGAATCATATGACAACTTTATATATATTCAACATTAACCTTAAACATTAAGTCACAGTTTCAGTTTCTCTTCGTGGTAGCTGGTGTTCAGTGGAGATTGAGCAGGAGTCAGCCTGGGCTTCAAGAGCTCACAGCCGTCTGGGGCATGGCAGGTAGTGTAGGTATCTGCCCTTCACAGAAGATGCTACTCTTCAGGACCTGAGCAAGGAACAGGATCACCCAGAGGAAAGGCACCACCTTTATTTCCTATCCTAAACCAAGAATGGAAGGGCTCAAAGAAGGATGCCTTGATTGGAGGGTAGTCAGGGGTCCTCTTCCCTTCCCTCCTAGCTTGGTTGCAACATTCAGAGTTGTAATAGCTCAACTGCAGCTATTAGGAGTGTAGATGCTCTGCAAAGGGAAAGGGGCGCTGGATTTCATCAACCACTCATGGAAGCAGGGAGGTATGCAGAGGGGAGCATCAGCCTCAGGGAGTTCTTCCTGCGTTGGGGATTTTGTTCCCACTCCAGGAATCCCAGGGGCTTCCAGCCTTTTGACTCCAACACAAAGGTGAAGGGATAGGGATGAAGACGAGGTGTCCCAAAAATTACTGCAATTTACATCAGCGTTTTAGGGTGCATGCGTTTAATCTAAAAGAGAAGAAATAAACGATATGTATGCTGTTTAATGAGAAGCTAGTTTGTTCTGTAAGCCTCCATCTAAAGAACAACAAAAATAAATAAATAGATAATAAAAGGGAAGAAATATTAATGATGTCTCGGTTCCTCAGAGCCTCATAAAGGCATCAAGCCCCATAATCTGTCCTCAGCTTTACAGACTGGAAAAATTAAACTTGCCAGTGCTCCTGAAGTGGATGGAATCCAAGAGGACCAACTTAAACTGATCAAACTCACCAGACACACTTGCATGACTAGGTTGGCATTATATTCATATTCTTATAAACTGAAGACTATGCCTTTCAGGAAGGAGCCTTGGTGGTGCAGTAGTTAAAACAATTGACTGCTAACTGAAAGGTCGGCAGTTCAAAGCCACCAGCAGCTATGCGGGAGAAAGATGGGGCATTCTGCTCCTGTACAGATTACAGCCTTGAAAACCCTATGGGGTCGCTATGAGTTGGAATCGGCTCGGTGGCAGTGGGTAATGGTAATGGTAACAGTAATGCCTCTCAGGGCCTAGAATATGTGTATCTGTTCTCCAGGCTACCTCTTTCATGATATCAAGATTCCTAAGGTTCTTTCGGTGTCCCTGAGTGGTACAATTGGTTAACGTGCTAGGCTGCTAACTGAAAGGTTGGAGGTTTGAGTCTACCTAGAGGTGCTTCAGAAGAAATGCCTGGAGATCTGCTTCTTAAAAACCGTCCATTGGAAACTCTATGGAGCACAGTTCTACTCTGACACACATAGGGCCACCATGAGTCGAAATCAAGTTGATGACAATCAGTTTTTTAAGATTTTTTTCAATAAACAATTCTTTCGAAAAATTTACAAACGAATTTTTGAGTGCCTTCTGTATACCAAGTTCTGTGCTAGCAAGCAAGATGCGGAAGTGATTTTTGCCCTTTTGGATGATACCAAATCCAAAGTTTAACAGTTGCCATTGAGTCAATTCTGACTCATAGCGACCCCATGTGTGTCAGAATAGAAATGTGCTTCAAAGGATTTTCAATGTCTGTTTTTTCAGAAGTAGATCACCATGCCTTTTCTCTGAGGTACCTCTGGGCAGATTTGAACCCTAACCTTTTGGTTGGCATCCAAGTGTATTAACTGTTTGTATCACCAGGGACTCCCTTGGAGGTTACAGTCTAGTCAAATTAATAATTAGAAGCTTCCTTGCTGGCTAGTTAACCAAAGGAAAGAGTATGAAATGGTGTTAAAGAATATATTCAGGGTAGGAAAAATGTCGATGAGCTATCTTAAACCCGCAACAGAAGAAAGACCTGGTATCTCTCTTTAAACAGTGATGCTTAAACTCTAATAAATTCCAGCTTCAACACTTACACTTATGAAGAAAGGGATATTATCGTGCCTCCGTGAGTGGCAGCTTCTTCATCTATAAAACAAGGTATAAATATCTCTTTCTGTCCCCTGTGTAGCTCAAGGTTGTTGTAAGGGAAACCCATGTCAGGGTCCTGTGTACTAAAGGAGGTGGTGGAGATGGTGATGGTATTAATCAAAGCAGCCACTGTGTTCTAATTCCATTCGTTTTTAGGTCCTGCTCTGTGCCCAGCACTAACTTAAGAGAAGGATATGAGGCTAGTGTAAAGATTGCAGGTCAGCCCAAAGTACTGTGAGTCTGCTGTTATAAAAAATAAAAACAATTTATCATAGCACTCTAGGGATCATTTATTCCACAGAGGTTTATTGAGAGCCTGGGGTGTGCCAGGTACTATGTGTCTGTTTACAGAAGCAAAAACGGAAGAACTGGGAGTCACTTCCTTGGATCCAATAACAAGCCTTCCTTCTGCTGCCTGGTTCCAGTAGATTAGTTGGTTATGGTTGAAAAATTGCTAAGTATGTCCAAAGTTCTGTAACATTTAATTCAGTTGTCCTTCGCTAAGGACAAGGGAAGGAAAACAAGGGGGGAAAAAAAGCCTATCAGATTTTTCAGCTTAAAATAGCAGAAAAAATTTTAAAACAAAAATAAAACCCTTTCCCTTCTCAAATCCTATTTCCAAATTATTTAAGAGGGTTATTTTATTATTAAACCAAAGAAGGTCTTGCAACATTACCCTATATTACATTTCAAAGATCCATTAAGTGCCATTTTGCTGCAGTGAAAATCAAGGTAGAGACGACTAATTCAAGAAGGAAAAAAAAAATTCTGGACAGGAAATTAACTGGAAAGGTCAGTTTTTCTCAAGAAGCACTTGAAAAACCCTCCATAGGAAACAGCGACTGGGCTGTGCTCAAGGTGATTTTCTTCTCCTGAATGTTCCAGGTCAGTGAAGGCATTCCCATGGTCCTCCCTGACAGGACATGGTTATGCCACGGGGATTTAAAGAAGTGTCACACTATTCATTCTCTTTCTTAAACTCCCTTCTGGCTTTAGCCTTACGTCTAAATATTATGCTCTTGTAGCTTTACAACATCTTCTGTCAAGTAGGCTACTAGGAAAGGGGTGATGTGGGACATGAAGGTGGACCATAGATGATTTATTTGTTACTTACCGTACTACAGTGATCCTCCACTGGGGGCCATTTTGGCAATGTCTAGAGTCATTTTATTTATTTATTTTTTGGGTCACAACCTGGGGGAGGTGCTAATTGCATCAGTCGGTAGAAGCCAAGGATACTGCTAAACATCTTACAATGCCCGGAACAGCCGCCCACAGCGAGAAATCGTCTAGCCCAAGATGTACATACTGTGGAGACTGAGAAACCCTGCCGTATTGTGATTGTCTTTATTTTTCCATCTCATTCTCGGCTCTTTGGATAATGAGCTCATATGTGTTGGCAGTTGCATGACCCATCGAATGCACCATAGCCACATCAAACCCTTTTAATTAATGGGCAATTCTAATTAATTCATTATCATTTCCCCCCTCTTTCATGCTTTATTCATCTTGGGTGGAGGCACAAGTAACAGCATATGGATGTCTTACAGCCACCAGCTCCCATAAAGGAGCCTAAGAATGTTGCTGTAATCACTCTGTCTGGGCTGCAGGCCAATCAAATTTCAGTATTTTGCACAGCATCCTCCTCACCTCACTTTGCCAGGCATTGGGGAGTTGAAAAACAAGTCCCAGCAGAATTTTCTCAAATATATCTCATCGTGTGAGAGGCATCACAGAGAACTGGATGATGTAATATTGATTGCCTGTTAGTAAAGAGAATAAGAACGTCTGCCAAAGAATTAAGCCCAAGAACAGGAGATGAAGAGGAAATGATGAGAGTTGATATGGTAAATGAAGACATCAAGTCACGTGATATGTGGACCGGGGAGCTCTGGCAGCATCTGGAGTGCTTATAATCAGAGTGATACAGATTTTTTCTTCCAAAATTTAAGTCTGTATATCACACTCTTCTCCTCGATCATTATACAGTAAAACCTGAGAAAGCTGGAATCTGTGTAATATGGAAACCCGTCAGAGAAGAAAAACTGCAGTAAAACAAGAGATAGAAAAGTGGTAAGACTGTTCCCTGTCAAAGGAGAAAAACTTGCAAGGCCTGGAAAAACAAGGCAGTCCTGTCAAGTTCTAGCTCTCACAGTTTCCATTGTGTCTACAACCTACGAGCAACATGGTTTGCAATCAAACTAAGGTTGCTATCTTCCTTCAGTTAACTGAGCAGGTTTTCTTTCTCTGGAAATTCCATTTTAGTGAAATAAATGCTTTCATCATAGGCTATGTTTGTAGATATGATATGGGAAGCAGCCTACTAATTCTCAGTAGATTCTCTGCTGTTTGATTCGATATATTTTATACTCAATGTTTTTTAACTGCCTTAATTCTAAGAAGTACTATTTAGAGGCAATTTCCAAGTGTACAAGTAGATTCTTTCCTCTTCAGTACATTTTTGCAGCACAGTTTGTGTCCATTCAATATTTTGTTGATATTTGGGACAAAGGGCAAGAAACAGAGAGGGATCTGGGGTCAGCTGAGTGCATCTCTGAGTTTATTTACAGCTGAATAAGTAACTGAGCTCTGAGGGGAACCAAATTCAAAACCATAAAGATCAGCCTGCTTTGTCCAGACATCTTCCCTAGGCCAACCCTCCTCACAACCAAATCAACATCATAAAGCAGCCAGTGGGTGGTGCAAATGGTTAACATCCCTTGTTGCTAACCAAAAGATTGGAGGTTCAGGTCCATCCAGAGGCTCCTCAGAAGAAAGGCCTGGTAATCTACTTCCAAAAAATCAATCATTGAAAACCCTTTGGATTACTGAACCTTTTGATCAAAGATTCTACAGAGGAACCCTAATCAAAAGGGGGAAAATCCAGAACAGAATTTAAAATTCTCATGGAATCCAGACCTTCTGGATCCATGGAGGCTGGATGAACCCCTGAAACTTTTGCCCTGAGATAATCTTTAAACTTTAAACCAAAAATAGTCCCTTAAGAAGTCTTCTTAAAACCAAACAATGCTTTAGCTTAACTAGTTAAGAATGTCTGCCTTGAGCGTTGTGCTCTTTCAAAATCTGTCTATATGGGATCAAATTTACAGCAGCAACTTGAAAGATTAGATAGGAACCTCATGGGGCAATGAGTTTATGTTAATGGGGGAGGAACTACTCAGAAAATGAGGGTGAGAATGGTTGCACAACTCGAAGAATGTAATCAATGTCATTGAACTGTACATGTAGAAACTGTTGAATTGGTGTATGTTTGCTGTGTATATTCTCAACAACAAAATAAATAAAATTAAAAAAAAGAAAACCCTATGTAGCACAATTCTACTGACACACATGGGGTTGTCATGAGTCAGAGTTGACTCAAAGGCAACTGATGGTATTCATGGAGTGATTTACAGCTTAACAAACACATTTCCGTAATGATTCTCTCTTTAAATCTAGGAGAAAGCAGGTATTATTCTCACAGCTAGTTAGAAGCCCGAGGGTACAGTTCACCATTGTACTTACTGAATTTACTCCACGTCAACATTATCAAGCTTTTTCAGGGGTAGAACATCATTATTTTCTTAAATGCACTTTACTGTCTCTTTACTTACCCTGGAATTCCAGAATTTCTCTGGGGTAACTATATTACAAATCTGCCATGCTTAAAACCTCCAGGGTATAGAAGAAGAGCTGCAGAAACACCTTTTCTCAAAACTTATATTGGAGAAACTAGAATTTAAACTCACCTCCTGGATATCCCTTCTTTTGCCTTTTTAGCACTGCTTTTGATTTACACTGTCACCTTGGCCTAATGTCAAAGCCTTTGGCCGTTCCCAGCTGGATGTCTCTGGGTTTACAGCCATGGGCACCAGGCCCATGTGGTTGACATGTGGCACTCTCTATCTACCCATGGTTTGTGCTGAGGCCAGTCACATTTTAGTCCTTTTTCCCCCATGTCATGTCTCCAACTCAACTTCAGCATGATAAATACCTAGTGTAAACATTCCACACACCCCTAAGACTCACCTCCTTTCTCTCTGTTATCATTGGTCAATCACCAGATACCAATCAACAACTGTGTTTATGGTACAGCAAGTTTCCAGGCACTTGAAGAATTTAGGGGGAGAGAGAGACTCAGTCCGTATCCCAAAGGAAGCATCAATCAAAAAATGAATGAGGAGAAACATTAAAGCACTCACTGGACTTCTACTGTAGCCTCACCTGAGATGGGTGCTTTATCTGTGCAGACTCATTCAGCTCAGAGAAGCCATGTAAATAAAGAAGCTTAAATGATCCCTATTTTAAAAAGAAGTCTATAGACTTGTTCGAGATATTCTCACAGTAAATGGCCTGGTCAGGACTCAAGTGAGGATGTGTCTGTTTCTATCCCTTCAGGCTGCTTCTCAAAATTAAATATATGCAATCAAATAGGACCCAAACCCCCAAATCCAGGAATATAAGACAGAACAGCATTTATCCCTGTGGGAAGTTCCTACACACATCTCAACAGAATGAAATTCATTCCTACCTCTAGGTTGATCTGATGCATGTTACCTGTCTCTGAACACAAGAATCTTAACATCCTGTGTCGTGCCAAAGGATAATATGTTAATTCTGGGTTACCCAAAGAGAAAGCAACGGACTTCCTTGCTAAAGAGAAAAGCGAGTCACTTAATCTTTGTGTCTTGGTTATCTCATTGGTCATATTGGAATTCACTCGATAAATAGTTTTCCTAACATCTCTGTTTCAGACACTGTTCTAGATGCTGGGGACATAGCTATGATCCTTATATTCTATGGGGGAACGAGGGCCTGAATAAATAAAGGCAATGATTCTGGAGAACGGTGATGACTTCAAAGACAATAAAGAAGGTAATTCAATAGAGAAAAATAGAATAGGGGTGGGGTGAGGGTAGTGTTTCTTTAGAGTAGCCAGAAAAGGTTTCTTTGAGTGGGAGGCATTTCAGCTGACAGCTGTATGTTGAGAAGAAGACAGCCTTGGGAAACCCAGGAGAAGACCATTCCACAGAGAGAACAGCCAGTACAAAGACCCTGGGGCAGGAACCATAATGATATGTTCAAGAAATGGAGAAAAGGTCAATGTGGATAGAACACAGAAAACATGAAGAGTGGTAGATATTTTGGGGCTTGCAGACCACTGTTAGGAGAAATACCTGCTGTTCTGGCCTGGCCTCAAATCTATTTCCAAAAAATCAGCCACTGAAAACCCTGTGGGCCACAGTTCTGTTATGACACACATGCGTCGTCATGAGTTGGAGTCAACCTGATGGTAACTGGTCAGTAGTCCTATCCTGACAGCATTATTGTAAGGCTCAGATCAGATAACACTTTAGATGGGGAAGCCCTTTAAAAAGGATATAGCCTGAACAAGTATTATGTGGCATTGCCCTGGGCCTTGTAAGCATATTGTATGTGTTCCCTATTTGTTGCCAAATTCTTTACCAGCAAGGCTTATGTGCAATCTATATTAAATCGCTCCTACTCCTGGAACAGGATTTTTCAACCTGGAAGAAGTCAGAGATATTTGGCCCCTGCTTTTCCTCCTATCGCCATTTTCCCAATATGGAGACCAGAGCAGGAATGGTGGATGCAGGGGAGGGGTGTTACTCTCAGTCTGTAAAGCCATTGCAAGCAAGTCATAGGGCAAAAGCTGTGCTGTTTCTTTAGTCCAGAGACAAACTACGTAAAGCTATTTTATTTCATTGACAGCATTTTTTTTTTTTTTAACCAGATGTTTGCGGTTGGTAATTTGGGAAAGAACTAAAAACCTTTTGAGATAACTTCTCCATTTCCTCTGCCTTCTGAGGAAGCTAAAATGCATGTGCAGACAAGAAACCAGGCAGGCTGCCCCCTGGACCCATGAAAGAACACAAAACAGAACTCAGGCTGCTGGGAACACCAACAGAGCTCTGGGAACAGGGAGACTTATTAAAAATGTAAAACAAATGCAATGATTGCATGTGGCTGTCTTTGGGGCATTTTGCTTTAGACCTCGTATGTGTTGGAAAACAGTACTGCAAATGCCATAATTATTTTAAGATATAAAATTATTAAAATTGGCTAATGAGTGCAGGCCCTGACACCAGTCTGCATAAATCTGGATTTATTAGTGTGTTCTTGCTGAGGGTATGGAGTTTGGAAGCAGCTTTATTCATTAGCAGTCTTATTTGCACTTTCTTCTCCTGCTCAGCCCAGTCAAAGACAGAATGTCCTAGACTATGATCATCTAGAGGCAAGAAGGTAAAAATATTATGTTCTCAAAGGAAAATAGGGAATGTAACAGATCTTCAAAGGAGCCCTTGTGTCTCAGTGGTTAAGCACTCGGCTGTTAACCAAAAGGTTAGCGGTTCATACCCACCAGGCACTCCAAGAGGGATATATGGCAGTCTGCTTCTGTAAAGATTACAGCCTTGGAAACCCTTTGGGGCATTTTTACCCTGTCCTATAGGGTTGCTATGAGTTGGCAGCAATGGGTTTGGTTTGATTTGTTCAAAGAGATCCTCAAGTCTTTGTAAATGTGGCCATAAGGCTGCAAGACTACCCTTTGGGTTTCAACACTATCTTCTCCCTTCTGAAAAGGAGAACAAGAGAATACTATTCAATTTAGAAATCATAGTTAACTCCAGCCAGGTGGTATATTGATGCTGAGAGAACTATTTTCAAACTAGTGCTACTTGTTTGGAATTCCACAGGACTTATACTTTATATCTTTGTATTTATGACATCCGTGAACCGACTCGATGGCAGAGGGTATGTGATGTAGATATTGAGGTTAACCACTACTTTCCAAAGTGGTTGTAGCATTTTACATTCCCACCACCAACACATGGGCGTTCTAGTTGCTCTGTTGCCTTATCAGCACTTAGTATTATCAGTTTTTTGTTGTATTTTAGCCATTCTAGCAGGTGTGTAATGGTATCTCATTGTGGTTTTCATTTGAATATCCCTAATGACTAATGGAAGAACCCTGGTGGCACAGTGGTTAAGAGCTTGGCTGCTAACGAAAAGGTTGGCAGTTTGAATCCACCAGCTGCTCCTTAGAAACCCTATGGGGCAGTTCTACTCTGTCTTGTAGGGTCGCTATGAGTTAGAATCGATTCAATGGCAACAGGTTTAATGAGTAACGATGCTGAGCATTTTTTTCATGAACTTAGGTGCCATCCTTACAACTTCATTGATGAGTGTCTGTTCAAATTTTTTTAATTGGGTGCCTGCTTTCTTTAAAAAAAATTAACCTTCCAAGCAAATAAAACCAGAAATCTCTGCTTATAGAAGTTATCGGCTAAGTCAAGTGAAGATAATAATGGATTTCAGTTTCGTTTTCTATAACTTCGAAATAATAATAGTGGTCTCATAAGAGATTTATAATAATTAAATGAGATAAAAATTATAATATATTAAGCACTCAGCAGAAAAATAAATTGTATTTCTGATTGAGCCTACTCCTCTGAATATCTAAATCTAATAAATGTCATTTGTACATAGATATCCAGTTTAAAATACAGCTTCAGATGTATTAGTTCAATTAATCCTCATAACTTTCATATAATGCTATTATCTATATTTTATTCACAAGAAAACTAGAAACTCACAGAGGTTAAAGAAAACTAAAAACCTAGAGAGGTTAAGTGTCTTGCCTAAGATCACACAGCCAGGAATGGCATGCTTCCTTGAACCCAGGTCTCCTGTTATCAAATCCTCCCAACATTATTTTATTACACTGAAACATTACCAGTTAGTATGCTGATCTAAAGTAGCAGATCATTTTAAAAGGGAGAATTTTTTTTTTCCAGTTGGGTATCCAGAAGTTCCCAGGAATAAAAAGAAATTTGTGTAGAACAGCCCTGCACGTACAAGCCTTTGCTTATTCATCAATGTGTCAGTTTTTTTTTTTTTTTTCTGGAGGATACTCTTTCTCCTCTCCCCTCCCCTCTGCAGCCATTCTACTGGCAAACTGAGCGTTATGGATTGGATTGTGTCCCCCAGAAATGTGTGTCAACTTGGCTAGGCCATGATTCCCAGTATGTCTGGTTGTCCAAAATTTTGTCATCTGATGTGATTTTCCTATGCATTGTAAATCCTGCCTCTATGATGTTAATGAGGGAGGAATAGAGGCAGTTATGTTAATGAGGCAGGATTCAATCTACAAGAGATTAGATTGTATCTTGAGTCAATCTCTTTTGAGACATAAAAGAGAGAATCAAGCAGAGAAACAGGAGGACCTCATGCCACCAAGCAAGAAGAGCCAGGAGTGCGTGCGTCCTTTGGACCTGGGGTCTCTGAGCTGGAGCTGGAAAACTCCTAGAGCAAGGGAAGATTGATAACAAGGACCTTCCCTCAGAGCTGACAGAAAGAGAAAGCCTCCCCCTGGAGCTGGTGCCCTGAATTCGGACTTCCTGAATTGCGACTTCTAGCCTCCTAAACTGTGAAAGGATAAATTTCTCTTTGTTAAAGCCATCCACTCGTGGTATTTCTGTTATAGCAGCACTAAATGACTAAGACATTGAGCTTTCTGTTGTTTTCAAGCTGAGGTCTTCACCCATCCAAGGGCAGCGCGTCTCCCCAAGGTGAGGTGATGGAATTCCTTAGCCACTGTACTCACTCCGATCCTTTAAGTTTGCAGCTTTCTGTGTGAGATGCGCTCTCTGCCACCTCTTTGTTTTCTCTCTGGGAAACCTTATATTACTACTGCTGTTGTCTAGCAGAGGGCAGAGATTGGAAAACACAGCTATTCAAGAAAGTGCCAGAAAAGTATATCAATTAACATTTATTGAGTACTTGTCGATGCACGATACCAAACAGGTTTTGGATTCTATTGTATCCCAAGGATTATGGTTCTGAAACTGACATAGGTTAACCAGTCAATTCCAACTCATTGCAAACCTATGTGTGTTAGAGTAGAACTGTGCGCCATAGCATTTTCAATGGCTGATTTTTCAGAAGTACTCACCAGGCCTTTCTTCCAAGGCACCTCTGGGTGGACTCCAACCTCCCATCTTTTGGTTAACAGACAAGTGCGTTAACCATTTGCACCACCTAGGTTAGGAGAATCTGAAAGCTATAAACCTAACTTCCCCAGGAGGAAGCCGAGTCGTGGTGAGGTCCAGAAACCAGCATGAGCTTACAGCTTCAACATTTGAGCAAGATGCTCCTGAGATGGCCAGCTATGATCCTTCTGGATCCCCAGGGAAATTCCAGAAGACTCAATCAGTTTTGTCACTTGGAATCAATGTGGAGAGGGCTAGGTAAACCCCAGTTGTTGTTACAGAGAGTAGGGACTGAGGAAGATCAGGAAACTAAATGATTCTCAGTTTCAAATGGGGAAGGGGCAGAGAGCGCCGTATCTCCTGTATCCCAGTGAGCAAGGATGTCCAGCTATCTTCCCCTCTCTCTCTCCCTGCTTTCTCTGAGCCCCCCCACTCAAACCTGTTATTCCTGATTGTTTCTCCAGCACTGTCCCTTTCAGGAGGGAAAATCTGGCATTCATTATCTCTCCAGAAGACTTGGGCATGATGTCAGGCGGGGCTGATGGATGGAAAAGGGACCCAGACTTCTGCAGAAAGAATGAGCCTCCCTCATTCAAGCAGCCTGTGCGGGGAGATCAGTCTTTGCACAAAACCCATTCACGCAGTTGCAGATGCTGAATTCTTAGTAGTTTGATTTTCCTCTCTTCATTTGAAAATTATTAGGTCTTCTATTGTCAGCTGGAGTTTATTTTTTGATCTCTGGGTTATATCTCTCTTTCTCCTTACTGTAACTGTAAACAAGTGAATTTAGTTGGAGAATATAGTCATGAACTTTGTGAATTTAAAGAGCTACAGGGGTATGTTCCTAGATTTTCTAAGGCACCTGATATTAAAGGGTAAACCTAGACAGCTCAGCTCAGTTCAATAAATATATATATATTTTTTAAAAAAAACCCATATATAGTAAGTCTGTATTGTGTTCTGGGCAATAACTATGTATTAGATTCTTACTTTGTTCTCAGCACTGTGCTAGACTAACAAAGATGAACTTAAGTCCCTTGAGGAACTCACTCTAGTGGAAGGTTATACTTTCAATATATAACAGAGTTGGTTATGTGACTGATGAAACAGAAGAACATGAAAGGGGAAACTAAACACAGCCTTTGGGTCTGGGGGAGATTTTTGGAGGAGGTTGGAGCTGATCTGGGTCCTGAAAGATGAATAGAGGTAAGCCAGTTGTACAAATGGCATGGAGCAGCGTAATCCTCCAACTTCACAAGGGGGAGGGAAGATCAAGATCAACAGCCCAAAGTTGATTCCTATGATGTGGATGTCAGACATGCCTCCTCTCTCTGCCGTCTTTACCAGTTCTGATACAGACTGTCCCTCCCATGGAATTCTCTACTTCTCTGCTGAGTTTGATAATTCATCGTGATGACCACACAGAACTCACAGACCATGTTCATGATTATGGGGTTTCTTAGCGAAGTAACAGGTTACAATTCAGGTTCACGAACACTGAGGATACAGTTTTTCCATCAGGTCAGCCTCGTCTCAGCCATGCTGGAAGACATGCCTCTCCCTGTTCCCTCCGCCTGTTTTGGCAAGTGTTACAAAGCTCTTTTGGCTGTGCCCATAAGTACCCTAAAGGCACCCCACTCTTCCAGTAAGCCTCAGCCTGAAGGCACTCAGCTCTTGCTCTAAGGATCAGTAAACCTAGCTCCACCAAGTGCCCAAGGGCACCCTAGTCCAACAGCAAACCTCTTGCCCAAAGGCACTCAGCTTTCTTGTTCCATAGGCTAGGAAGTTCATCATGCCATTTCCTACTAGTCTCCTGCCAGTCTCCTAGTTCTACTGCCTCTGCTGCTGCCATTTCTCTGCCTCTATTTCTTACTGTCTTTCCATCTTCTGTGTTACAGCTCTTTCTCTCTCTCCTGGATTGAGGAGGGTCTCACGCAGGGAACCTAGGACCAAAGGACACACTCTGCACCTGGCTCTCCTTCCTTGGTGGTGGTGAGGTCTTCCTTCTGTCCTGGAATTGGCTTTCTTTTTAAGCCTAGTGGAATGGCAAAACTGACCAATCCCCTTGGTCAGTTGGTCCCCTTGGTAGTTGACTACAATTACCTTATTTGCACAGTCCCACCCAATCACTTGGGCGGGAGTTATAAGACCATGGTGAGAAAGGCCACACAAAAGCAATCCATCGCACCACACCAGTAAATGTGAAAAAGGGTACTGCAGACAGAAAGAATCATTTCAGCAAAAGCAAGATGTACATGAGATGGTACTGATAAAGCTATGCACAAAGTTTAGTGCCATCAAAGATAAAGTACAAGACAGGGAGTGGAAGGCATTATAAACCATGCTAAGTAGCTTGAATTTTATTCTATAGGCAATAGAGAGCCAACGTGGGCTTTTGTAGAAGAGTGGAGTGGTCGGATTTATATTTAGATGCCTTATTCTAAGAGAGTATGCAGAACAGATTTAAGAGGGACAAGGCTGAAGATAAGTTGGCAGTAGAGTGCCTCTCAGCTGGAGGTACATGTTAGAATCAACTGTGGAATATTTTAAACTACAGGATTTCCTCAACTCACCCCAGAGTTTTTTAAATAAGTATACATATATTTTTCTTTTTAACATCACAGGGATTCTGATATACACCCAGCTGAGAACCACTAAACTGGAAAATTATATTGTAATGAACTAGATAATAATAATGAGGCCCTGAACTAAGACCATAAGATTGGGAAAGAGGTGAAGAGACAGATCTGAGAACTATTTAGGAAGTATTATCAACAGAGAAGCATTAGTGGTTCAGGGATAGAATTCTCACCTTCCATGAGAGGAACCCGAGTTTGATTCCCAGACAGTGCATCTCGCGCACAGCCATCAGTGGCTTACAGGTTGCTGTAGTGCTGAACAGGTTTCAGCACAGCTACCAGAGAAAGAAGGACTAGGAACAAAGCACTGGTGATCTACTTCCAAAAATCATCCAATAAATACCCTATGGATCACAGTTGTCCAATTAGCAACTAATCACGGGGATGGCACAGACTAGGCAGAATTTTGTTCCATTGTACATGGAATTGCCAGGAGTAGGAGGCCGACTCAACATAACATGAACAACAATCAGCAGAACTTACTTAAACACTCATTCACCAAGAAATATGAGGCCCAGCCTTGCGCTGCAAGATAGGAATTTAACGACTGAAAGATTCAGTCCTTGCCGTTAATGATTGCACAGTCTAGCGTAGAATTTTTCCCCCACACCACTAATTTCTTTAGCAACAGGAGAAATAAGGAAAAAAAAAACAAAAAAACTCCTGAACATTGTAGCCTTGAATGAGCCATGACACGAATTAGCCACTAGGTAGTCCAGGGAACTTCAAAGAATTTGGTTTAGGCACCAGGCAGAGCAAAAGTAAATCCTCCTTAGAGAAACACATTTTATCCCAGACCTTAAAAAATCTCCGCAGATGAGATTTCAAGAGTAATGAGTAGTGTACAATTAAAAAAATAAAATAAAAGAGGAAACACTGCAGAAACAGACCTGTAAGACTTCATATATTGGAAATATCAGAAAGACCATATAAAACAATTACATAATTTATGTTATAAAATTAAGGCTTGAAAATATTATCGGGGATATGATATTGTAAAAAAAAAAAAAAATGGCCTACTGTATTCTAATGGTCCACTAGAAATGAAAAACAAAATAACAAAAATGAAAAACTCATTGGACAATTTTACCAGCCTATTAAGCACAGATGAAGAGAGAATTGTGAACTGAAAGATGAGAAGAAATTGTCTACAAGGTGCAGCAAACTTTTTTCCATAAAGAGCTGTTGTTGTTGTTGTTGTTGTTAGGTGCCATTGAGTCAGTTCTGACTCATAGCGACCCTATGCACAACAGAACGAAACGCTGCCCGGTCCTGCGCCATCCTTACAATCGTTGTTATGCTTGAGCTCCTTGTTGCAGCCACTGTGTCAATCCACCTTGTTGAGGGTCTCCCTCTTTTCCGCTGACCCTGTACTCTGCCAAGCATGATGTCCTTCTCCAGGGACTAATCCCTCCTGACAACATGTCCAAAGTATGTAAGATGCAGTCTCACCATCCTTGCCTCTAAGGAGCATTCTGGCCGCACTTCTTCCAAGACAGATTTGTTCGTTCTTTGGCAGCCCATGGTATATCCAATACTCTTCATCAACACCACAATTCAAAGACGTCAACTCTTCTTTGGTTTTCTTTATTCATTGCCCAGCTTTCACATGCATATAATGTGATTGAAAATACCATGGCTTGGGTCAGATGCACCTTAGTCTTCACGGTGACATCTTTGCTCTTCAACACTTTGAAGAGGTCCTTTGCAGCAGATTTGCCCAATGCAATGCGTCTTTTGATTTCTTGACTGCTGCTTCCATGGCTGTTGATTGTGGATCCAAGTAAAATGAAATCCTTCACAACTTCAAACTTTTCTCTGTTTATCACGATGTTGCTCATTGGTCCAGTTGTAAGGATTTTTGTTTTCTTTCTGTTGAGGTGTAATCCATACTGAAGGCTGTGGTCTTTGATCTTCATTAGTAAGTGCTTCAAGTCCTCTTCACCTTCAGCAAGCAAGGTTGTGTCGTCTGCATAATGCAGGTTGTTAATGAGTCTTCCTCCAATCCTGATGCCCCATTCTTCTTCATGTAGTCCAGCTTCCCGTATTATTTGTTCAGCATACAGATTAAATAGGTATGGTGAAAGAATACAACCCTGACGCACACATTTCCTGACTTTAAGCCAATCAGTATCCCCTTGTTCTGTCCAAACCACTGCCTCTTGATCCATGTAAAGGTTCCCCATGAGCACAATTAAGTGTTCTGGAATTCCCATTCTTCACAGTGTTATCCATAGTTTGTCATGATCCACACAGTCAAATGCCTTTGCATAGTCAATAAAACACAGGTAAACATCCTTCTGGTATTCTCTGCTTTCAGCCAGGATCCATCTGACATCAGCAATGATATCCCTGGTTCCACATCCTCTTCTGGAACCGGCCTGAATTTCTGGCAGTTCCCTGTTGGTATACTGCTGCAGCCTTTTTTAAATGATCTTCAGCAAAATTTTGCTTGCGTGTGATATTAATGATAAAAAAAAAAAAAATTAATGATACTGTTCTATAATTTCCACATTTGGTTGGATCACCTTGGGACTAGGCATAAATATGGATCTCTTCCAGTCAGTTGGCCAGGAAGCTGTCTTCATATTTCTTGGCATAGACAAGTGAGCACCTCCAGCGCTGCATCTGTTTGTTGAAACGTCTCAATTGATATTCCATCAATTCCTGGAGCCTTGTTTTTCACCAATGCCTTGAGAGCAGCTTGGACTTCTTCCTTCAGTACCATCAGTTCCTGATCATATGCCACCTCTTGAAACGGTTGAATATTGACTAATTCTTTTTGGCTTAATGACTCTGTGTATTCCTTCCATCTTCTTTTGATGCTTCCTGCATCGTTTAATATTTTCCCCATGGAATCCTTTGCTATTGCAACTCGAGGCTTGAATTTTTTCTTCAGTTCTTTCAGCTTGAGCAACGCTGAGCGTATTCTTCCCTTTTGGTTTTCCATCTCCAGCTTTTAGCACATGTCATTATAATACTTTACTTTGTCTTCTCAAGAGGCCCTTTGAAATCTTCTGTTCAGTTCTTTTACTTCATCATTTCTTCCTTTTGCTTTAGCTGCTCGATGCTCAAGAGCAAGTTTCAGACTGTCCTCTGACATCCATCTTGGTCTTTTCTTTCTTTCCTGTCTTTTCAGTGACCTCTTGCTTCCTTCATGTATGATGTCCTTGATGTCATTCCACAACTCGTGTGGTCTGTGGTCACTAGTGTTCAATGCATCAAATCTATTCTTCAGATGGTCTCTAAATTCAGGTGGGATATACTCAAGGTCATATTTTGGCTCTCGTGGGCTTGCTCTGATTTTCTTCAGTTTCAGCTTGAACTTGCACATGAGCAATTGATGGTCTGTTCCACGGTCGGCGCCTGGCTTTGTTCTGACTGATGAAGTCATTTAATGTCTATGTGTTCCATCTGGCTAGGTCCATGCATATAGTCACTGTTTATGTTGGTGAAAGAAGGTGTTTGCAATGAAGAAGTCTTTGGTCTTGCAAAATTCTATCATTCGATCTCCACCATTGTTTCTATCACCAAGACCATATTTTCCAACTACTGATCCTTCTTCTTTGTTTCCAACTTTCGCATTCCATCGCCAGTAATTATCAATGCATCTTGGTTGCGTGTTCGATCAATTTCAGACTGTAGCAGCTGATAAAAATCTTATATTTCTTCATCTTTGGCCCTAGTGGTTGGTGCATAAATTTGAATAATAGTCATATTAACTGGTCTTCCTTGTAGGCATATGGATATTATCCTATCACTGACAGCGTTGTACTTCAGGATAGATCTTGAAACGTTCTTTTTGACAATGAATGCAACACCATTCCTCTTCGAGTTGTCATTCCCAGCATAGTAGACTATATGATTGTCCGATTCAAAATGGCCAATACCAGTCCATTTCAGCTCACTAATGCCTACGATATTAATGTCTATGCATTCCATTTCATTTCTGATGATTTCCAATTTTCCTAGATTGATGCTTTGTACATTCCAGGTTCTGATAATTAATGGATGTTTGGAGCTCTTTCTTCTCATTTTGAGTCATGCCACATCAGCAAATGAAGGTCCCGAAAGCTTCACTCCATCCAAGTCATTAAGGTCGACCCTACTTTGAGGAGGCAGCTCTTCCCCAGTCATCTTTTGAGCGCCTTCCAACCTGGCGGGCTCACCTTCCAGCACTATATCAGACAATGTTCCCCTGCTATTCATAAGGTTTTCACTGGCTAATGCTTTTCAGAAGTAGACTGCCGGGTCCTTCTTCCTAGTCTGTCTTGTTCTGGAAGCTCAGCTGAAACCTGTCCTCCATGGGTGACCCTGCTGGTATCGAATACCAGTGGCATAGCTTCCAGCATCACAGCAACACACAAGCCCCCACAGTATGACAAACTGACAGACACCTGGGGGCCATAAAGGGCTAAATAGCAAATATTTTAGACTTGTAGGTCATAAGATCTCTGTCACAACTACTCAACTTTGCCATTGCAGCAGCCATAAATGATACGTAAACAAATGGCTATGGCTGTGTTCCAATAAAGCTTTATTTACAAAAGCCAGCGGTGGGACAGATTTGGCCCATGGGCAGTAGTTTGCTGACCCTTGGTCTGACATAAAGAATAGAACAGAGAAACAGTTGCAAAATAAGGAACAAATGTTAAGAAACAAGGAAGATAGAAGATCTGACATACATTTAACCAGAGTTCCTGAGAGAAAGGAGAGATATGGCAGAAATGATATTTGAAAACATGACTGAGAATTTTCTAGAACTGATGAAAGACATTGATTTATTGATTTAAAAAGTCCAGTAAATCCCACGACAAATAAATAAAGAGAAATTATCATCTAGATACCCATTATGAAATTGAAGAACATCAAAGACAAAAAATCTAAATAGCCAACAAAAAAAAAATGACACATAGACATTATAAAATTCCATGTGCTTCCACTACATAGACTAGAATGTAAATGGATCCCCTCAACCTGGAAGTTGTATAAAGTTGTGGTCCTGCCTAAGGTGATAGCTGATTTCTCAACAGCATCGAAGGAAGTGAGAAAGTATTGGGATAATAAAATTTTTTTTAAGGTATGAAAGCAGCAGGAATAATTGATACTGGTGATTGGGGTGCAGATCAAGGACTGGGGGATTGTGATGCTTATGTAATTTAAGGGGCCTTCTTTGTGAAAAAAGAACACAAAATTATAAATAGAAAATTAAGTACAGGGTCTTGAAAGGAGCTTGATCACATAAGGGGCCCTGAACTTTAAGCTTTATTGACTTCATGGTAAATCCACTTCTGTAAGTGCAATGAGTTCCTGCCTTCCAGTATTCCAGCTCTACTTCCTCCAGGTTCATAAGCTGTTTTTTGTTTTTTTTTTTTTTTTATTGTGCTTTAGGTGAAAGCTTACAGCTCAAATTACTTTCTCTTTCAAATATTTATACACATATTGTTATGTGACCCTAGTTACAATCCCTATAATGTGACAGCACTCTCCCATTTTCCACCCTAAGTTTCCTGTGTCCATTCAACCAGTTCCTATTCCTTTCTGCCTTCTCATCCCGCCTCCAGCCTCGTGTATCTACCTGAACTAAGAAACACACTCTTCACGAGTATTATTTTATGTTTTATAATCCAGTCTAATCTTTGTTTGAAGAGTTAGCTTCAGGAATGGTTTTAGTTCTGGGTTAACAGAGAGTCCGGGGGCCATGTCTTCTGAGGTTTCTCTGGTCTCAGTCAGACCATCGAGTTTGGTCTTTTTACGTGAATTTGAGTTCTGCACCACACTTTTCTCCTGCTCCGTCAGGGACTCTGTTGTGTTCCCTGTTGGGGCGATAATTAGTGATAGCTGGGCACCACCTAGTTCTTCTGATCTCAGGCTGATTGAGTCTCTGCTTTATGTGGCCCTTTTGTCTCTTGGGCACCTTAGATGGCCACTCACTAGCTTTTAAGACCCCAGCAGTCACTCACCAAAGTGAGATGCAGAATATTTTTCTTAATAACCCTTGTTATGCCAGTTGACCTAGGTGTCCCCTGAAACCATGGTCCCCAGAACCCCACCCCTGCTACTCTATCCCTCGATGCATTTGGCTGTGTTCATGAAACTTCTTAGCTTTTGGTTTAGTCTGGTTGTGCTGACTTCCCCTGTATTGTGTGTCGTCCTTCCCTTCACCCAAGATAATTCTTGTCTACTATCTAGTTAGTGAATTCCCTTCTCCCTCTTTCCCCTCCCTCGTAACCATCAAAGAACATTTTCTTTTGTGTTTAAACCTTTTCTTGAGTTTTTATAATAGTGATCTCATACAATATTTGTCCTTTTGAGACTGAATAATTTCACTCAGCGTAATGCCTTCCAGATTCATCCAAGTTGTGAGATGTTTCTCGTATTCATCATCGTTCTTTATCATCGTGTAGTATTCCATTGTGTGAATATACCATAATTTGTTTATCCATTCATCTGTTGATGGGCACCTAGGTTGTTTCCTTCTTTTTGCTATTCTGAACAGTGCTGCAATGCACATGGGTGTGCATATATCTGTATGACGGCTCTTATTTCTCTAGGATATATTCTAAGGAGTGGAATTGCTGGGTCATATGACACTTTTATCTCCAGCTTTTTAAGGAAGTGCCAAATTGATTTCCAAAGCGGTTGTACCATTTTACATTCCCACCAGCTGTGTATAAGTGTTCTAGTCTCTTCACAACCTCTCCAACATTTATTATTTTGTGTTTTTTGGATTAATGCTAGCCTCGTTGAGGTGGGATGCTATCTCATTGTAGTTTTTATTTGCATTTGTCTAATGGCTAATGATTATGAGCATTTCCTCATTGTCATGGATTGAATTGTATCCCCCCAAAATATGTGTCAACTTGGTTAAGCCACGATTCCCAGTATTGTGTGGTTGTCTTCAATTTTGTGACTGTAATTTTATATTAAAGAGGATTAAGGTGGGATTGTAACACCACCTTTACCCAGGTCACAACTGTGATCCAATGTAAAGGGAGTTTCCCTGGGGTGTGGCTTGCACCACCTTTTATCTCTTCTCAAGAGATAAAAAGGAAAAGGAAACAAGCAGAGAGGAGGACCCATACCACCAAGAAAGCAGCACCAGGAGCAGAGCGCATCCTTTGGACCTGGGGTCCCTGTACCTGAGAAGCTCCTGGACAAGGGGAAGATTGATGACAAGGCATCTTCCTCCAGAGCCGACAGGGAGAGAAAACTGTCCCCTGGAGCTGACACCCTGAATTTGGGCTTTAACCTACTAGACAGTGAGACAATAAAT
The DNA here is from genome assembly GCF_030014295.1 of Loxodonta africana. Lineage (NCBI taxonomy): Eukaryota > Metazoa > Chordata > Mammalia > Proboscidea > Elephantidae > Loxodonta > Loxodonta africana. Next base: position 149,654,186 of record NC_087342.1, on the reverse strand, counting down.
TTCTCTTTGTTAAAGCCATCCACTTGTGGTATTTCTGTTACAGCAGCGCCAGATAACTAAGACACTCATGTATCTGTTAGCCGCCTGAACGTCTTCTTCAGTGAAGTGTCTGTTCATATCCTTTGCTCATTTTTTAATTGGGTTATTTGTCTTTTTGTTATTGAGGTTTTGCAGTATCTTTTTAGACTGTAGAGATTAGACCCTGATTGGATTTATCATAGCCAAAATTTTTTCCCAGCCTATAGGTTGTCTTTTTACTCTTTTGGTGAAGTCTTTGATAAGCATAATTGTTTGCTTTTTAGGAGCTCCCAGTTACCTAATTTCTCTTCTCGTGTTTGTCCATTTGTTAGTTATGGTTTGTATTCTGTTTATGCCATGTATTAGGGCTCCTAGCATTGTTCTTATTTTTTTCCCATGGTCTTTACCATTTTGGATTTTATATTTAGGTCTTTGATCCATTTTGAGTTGGTTTTTGTGCATGGTGTGAGGTATGGGTCTTTTTTTTTTTTTTTTTTTTTGCAAATGTATATCCAGTTATGCCAGTACCATTTGTTAAAGAGACTGTCTTTTCCCCCATTAAAAGGACTTTGGGCCTTTGTCAAATATCAGCTGCTCATAGGTGGATGAATTTACATCTGGATTCTCAATCCTGTTCCATTGGTCTATGTATCCATTGTTGTACCAGTACCAGGCTGTTTTGACTACTGTGGCGGTATAGTAGGTTCTAAAATCAGGTAGTGTGAGGCCTCCCACTTTGTTCTTCTTCTTCAGTAATGCTTTACTGATCCGGGGCCTCTTCCATTTCCATATGAAGTTAGTGATTTGTTTTTCCATCTCATTAAAAAATGCCATTGGAATTTGGATCAGGATTGCATTGTATCTGTAGATCGATTTAGGTAGAATCGACATTTTCACAATGTTGAGTCTTCCCATCCATGAGCAACGTATGTTCTTCCACATACATAAGTCTCTTTTGGTTTCTTGCAGTAGCGTCTTCCAGTTTTCTGTGTATAGGTATTTTACGTCTCCAGTTAGATTTATTCCTAAGTATTTTATCTTCTTGGGGGCTATTGTAAATAGTATTGATTTGGTGACTCCCTCTTCCAAGTTCTCTTTGTTGGAGTTGAAGAATCCAAATGATTTATGTATGTTTATCTTGTATCCTGATACTTTGTTGAAATCTATTAGTTCCAGTAGTTTTCTTGTGGATTCCTCAGGATTTTCTGTGTATAAGATCATATCATCTGCAAACAGAGATACTTTTACTTCTTCCTTACCAATCTGGATGCCCTTTATTTCTTTATCTAGACTAATTGCTGTGGCTAGGACCTCCAGCACAATGTTAAATAAGGGTGGTGATAAAGGGCGTCCTTGTCTGGTTCCCATTCTCAAAGGGAATGCTTTCAGACGTTCTCCATTTAGGATGATGTTGGCTGTTGGCTTTGTATAAATGCCATTTATTATGCTGAGGAATTTCCCTTCTATTCCTATTTTGCTTTAGAATTTTTATCATGAATGGGTGTTGGACTTTGTCCAATGCCTTTTCTGCATCAGTTGGTAAGACGATGTGGTTCTTATCTTTTGTTTTATTTATGTGATGGATTACATTGATTGTTTCTCTAATGTTGAACCATCCTTGCATACCTGGTATGAATCCGACTTGGTCATGGTGAATTATCTTTTTGATATGCTGTTGAATTCTATTGGCTAGAATTTTTTGAGGGTTTTTGGGTCTAAGTTCATGAGGGTTATTGGTCTGTAATTTTCTTTTCTTTTTCTTTTTTTTTTTTTGTGGTGTCTTTACCTGGTTTTTGTATCAGGGTTATGCTGGACCAGAGCAGAGCAGGGAGGGTGTGGATAAATGGGAGAAAGGTAATTCCCAGAGGGGCAAGAGTTTTTTTTAATCCCACACCATAGGTTAGACACTTGCACTTAATTTTAACAGATTCAGTGCCGCTTTCCCCTGATTCTGCAGGCTTGAGCAGACTCTCCACTGCTCGGTTTTTCCTGGTGTGGAAAACACGACCTGAGCACTACTGCTTGCCTCAGCCCTCGTGTGCCAGCCAATCCAGCCTGCAAGGTGCCAGCCAACTCAGGTCTGGCAAATCCTTGCTGCTTCTGAACTGTCCCTCTCTCCCTTTGCCACTCAGTCTGACTCCTCAACTTTGTCCTCGATGTTCAAGGCTCCTCGATTGTCATATATAGTTGATTCACTTGTTTTTTTCAGGTCTTTGTTGTAGGAGGGACCACAGGAAGCATCTGACTACTCCACTATCTTGGCTCCGCCTCTCCCAGGGTCATTTCTCCCACACACAGGCAGCAGAATGCCAGGCTCATTCTGGGTGTGTCCTTGGAGAGCAGACCCTGTGCTCCCCTACTGCTCCTTCTCTCTTCAGAGATCTAAGTCAGCCCAAAGGGCACCCTTAACCTTGGGTCTCCATCCCATCACTGGGCCTATAAACCAATTAGGCTCACAAATTCTGAACAAATGTATGAAGTGTTAGTAGACACACATGTATGTTTACATTAGGTTTGCACACATCTATGTACCTCATTTGTGCTGTCCTGTGACACTTTTCATATTAAAAGATACTAGTTTGAGTTCTTTTTCCTACTTCTGCTTTCCTACTTCCTTCTGCCTTCATCCAGGCCGTCATCTTTTCATGGTATCCAGGTGTTATGGATTGAATCGTGTCCCTCGAAAATGTGTCAACACGGCTAATCTATGATTTCCAGTACTGTGTGATTGTCCACCATTTTATCATCTGACATGATTATCCTATGTGTTGTAAATCCTACCTCTATGATGTTAATGAGGTAAGATTAGAGGCAATTATGTTAATGAGGCAGGACTCAATCTATAAGGTTAGGTTGTGTCTTCAACCAATCTTTTCTGAGATATAAAAAAGAGAAGTGAGTAGAGAGACATGGGGGCCTCATACCACAGGAAAATAGCACCAGGGGTGGAGCGTGTCCTTTGGACCCTGGGTTCCTGCACAGAGAAGTTCCTAGTCCAGGGAAGATTAATGATAAGGACCTTCCTCCTGATCCATCAGAGAGAGAAAAATCCTTTTGCTGGAGCTAATGTCCTGAATTCGTAGTTCTTGCCTACTAGACTGTGAGAGAATAAACTTCTGTTTGTCAAGGCCATCCACTCGTGGTATTTTTGTTATAGCAGTACTAGATATCTAAAACACCAGGCTTGCCTCACCACCCCCATGTTAGGCTACGCATTGTTGCCAACATGTATCTTTCATAAACCTAGTATCTACAACAGTTTTTCTCAACCATCTGCTAGAGGGTATGGTCAGAGTGCCAAGTAATAAACCTCAGCCCCTATAAATTTCTTCCTCTGGTTCAAAAGATGGTATGATACTTGGGGCATCTCCCTTGTTTCTTGATGGCTTCCAGCTACCTGGCTGCCAGTACTCTGGGACTGCTGGAGAATGTGCGTGCTTCTCAGAGAATTCACAACTGCTGCTGCTGTTGCCACCTCCAGACAAGCCACATGTGGTGTAGGCCTCCAGAGGAGATGCAAAGGAGACACAACGCTGTACCACAGGAAGGCCTGGGAGGCTCACCCTCTGCTATTTAGCTCAGATTTGCCTCATGAGTGCCCCTTGATCACTCCCACCACCACTTAACAGAGAGCTGCCCTGTACAGCCCAAAGGAGTAGCCCTTTTCTCTCCCTTGCATCCAGCACTTGTGCTACAACCAGTTTCTTTCCTTCTTGAGCACAGCTTTGGGGCACTGTGTGCTCCAGGTGCCAGGTAGAGCAGTTGCCCCTGCTTCCTGGGCTGTTTTCTCATAAGCTCGTTCTGCCCACTCCAGTCCTCTTCAGATCTGAGAATACAATGCCTTCTCTCTTCCTAGAGAGTAAAGACTCTCCCTGTCAACCCACCTGCATGAGTTCCCTCCAGCCTAAGGAAGAGCTTCTGTGAGATCATCCAGATATCCTGGACACTGGAAAGAAAATTCCTCCCTGGGGAAACTGATGCTACCCACCAGTTACATACGGTATTTGTTCAAAAACCTGCAAGCACTTCTTATTATCACTCACATTCAAAACAAGCTCCTCTAACTGCACCCTCCCCTTCTACCCATACCAGTCAGAACGGGCTGCTCACCAACTCAACCAGCTCTTCTCTCTTCTCAATCCTTCTAACCCAGTTCCTTCTGAGACTTCGTCATCTGGCTTCCCTCTACCCTCCTCCACTTAGTCAAACCCTCCCGAGCCCACCCCAAGGCCTCATTATTCCTCAGAGGTCCCATGACCAAGACTGTAGCTTATCCCCATGTTCCCTTTACACCTGAGCATTTGTAGTCTCGATTGCAAAATCTGTGACTTTTCCATTGTGGTTCTCAGTGCTGGCTGGAGTTTTTTTTTTTTTAAATATACGTGCTTGAGCCCCCACCCCGGAAAAGCCTTCTTCTGGAGGCTTCTGGAGTATTTGAAAGCTCCCTGGATGATTCTGATGTGCAGCCAAGGATGAGAAACGCTGCTTTAGAAATGCTATCTTGTGATTTTATGTAATTGCCTTTTATGTCTAAGCCTTGTTTCCCCAAATAGACTGTAAGTTTATTGAATACAGAAGCTATAGCCACAATTTTTTCTGTATGCTCCACCTAGCCTTGTCAAAATACGTGCTCAGTGACAACTTCATTGATTGATTGATTTAGCATGATGCTGGATTAAAAAGTCTTTGGTTAGGAAGGAGGAAACCTGAGTTTTGTTCCTGACTCTGAAAATTGGAAGCCACTATCCTCTCTGGATTTCTGCTTCCTCATTTGTAAAAATGAGTGGGATAATTAGGTTTCCAAACTCCTGGGAGCACAGAGGAAATAGTAGAAGTTCATGAGTTAATCTTAATATTTCAAAAAGCCATTGGAAGTTATACATTTAATATCTCTTTGCAGATTAGTGATCTATCAAAATATGTATTAATGAATGCTGATGGGAAGAAATCATAAAAGGAATCTTCAGTAGTAAAAAGGTTTAAAACTACTTTTAAAATTATAGATCTTGTGATTCCATTTTACTTGCTCAGTACTTATGATCTAGATCTCCTGGGAGATGGAATATGACAGAGTAAAGTAAGGAACCTGGCATTAGACAAACCTCGGTTCAAATCCCAACTCAACCACTCACTATCTGTGTTAAGTTGAGCAAGTTCTTAACTTTTCTAAGCCCATTCTTTCATCCGTAGAAATGGGGATATCAACAGTACCTATCTCATAGAGTTGTTACAAGACTAAATGAATCAATACATGGAAAGTTTCAATGCTTTGTCTGGCACATAATAAGTGCTCAATAAATGTCAGCTATTATTACTAGGGGTGTCCCTGGGGTGGTACAGTTAAGTGCTTGGCTGCTAACCAAAAGGCTGGCAGTTCAAGTCCACCCATAGGCTCCTTAGAAGAAAAGCTTCGTGATTTATTCCTTAAAAATCAGCCATTGAAAACCCTATGGAGTACAGTTCTACTAAGACACCCATGGGGACACCATGAGTCAGAATCAACTCAATGGCCACTGGTGTGGTTTTTGTATTATTACTAGGAATATACTTAGGATGAGAGAGATACTCAGATTGAAAGCCAAGGAAAGAAAGGATAGGCAGAGTCACAAGAAATATTTCTCTCAGGAACGGTTTGTTTCCTAGGCTGGGAAAGGTTTATAACAGGCTCATGGTCTGGGAACAGCCCTTCAGCTACAGACATCACTCCCATTCCCAAGCCAAGCTTCTCCCACTTCCTTGTGCAACCAAATCATCCAGAGGACTTGTTGAAACGCTAATTCCTAGGCCCAACCACCAAAGACCCTGACTGAAGTAGTTCAGGAAACTGCACGTCTACATTTTTAACAAGCCACAGAAACAGTGCTCTAAGGAAATTATTCTAGAAGAAATATCCTAAGCCTAAGTAGAGCCGTGAAGAGTAAGCTGAGTAAGATGCTACAATACTTGCTTAGACAAAAGTGTCGCAGTGGAAGCCAGCATCTGAGTGAACAGGGACAAGGAATTAGGCATGAAGCATGAGGCAGGAAGAGCAGGGAGGGCCAGTGGGCAGGCTGGAGCATGGATATAGCCGCACAGTGGGGGTAGAGGACAGGAGGAGGGCCTCCAGCATATGACTGCATGGAGAGGAAGTCAGCCCTGAGGGCCTTAGAGTGTGGTGTGCCTGGATACCCAGGAACTTATGAGGGATGCTGGGGATCCAGAGGTCTGTTCAGAAGATTCAGGGAGGGTAGATAATCAGTCAGTCCCAGCTTTGATTTTATTCCCAGTTGCTTTGTTTGCTTCTGGACTAATTTTTTTTTTTTCCCCGCTACTGTCAACCCAAGCAGAAAACCAAGAAAACTGACACTGTTGAGTCGATTCTGACTCATAGCGAACTCAAGTAGAGGCACTTACTATTGCGTGATGTTGGGAGTGTTCAGGGTGTTGAGGGCAGTGTTTCTGCAGCTTGTTAAAAATGTAGAAATGCAGTTTCCTGAGTTACTCAGTCAGAATGATGATGATGATGATGATGCTGGCTCAGCATCTACTAGGGTGGCATCTGGTATCCAGCTCTGAAGAAGGGCAACATGACCCAGCAAGAGGAAGCTGCCATTTTCATAAGTGCCCAGTTAGTTTCCCTGGAATACTTTCCCTTATTTTTCTCTTCTTGTCAATCCATTGTTAGATTACATTCTCCCCTGATGATTGAGTGCCATGATCATAGGCAAGACAAATGTTTGACAATTTCGTTGATTGTCTTATGCATGAAACAAACCTTGATGGCCTCTTCTAAAACATATGTTTGCAATCATTGCGGGTCTAGGTAATATTGAGAGAGAATTCTTAGCCCAGTACTTTACCCTCTTTCCTAGCTATTAGAATTTCTATATTTCACATTTTGACTTTGGCATATACTTTTCTGAGCCATGCTTGGGGAGGAAATGTCCCTGTATTGAAATAGGAAGAAAGCCTTATAACTTCTGAACCTATTCTCAACCTCAGTCCTTATCTGAAATTTGATCCAACTTAAGAATTTTAAAGTTCAACAAAAAAAATCGGGGATAAGTGTTCCAAATTCTCCATCCAGAGTCCATTTTAATGTAAGGCTGCTAAAATGTTCAGATTAGTGGGATGGACAATGCCCTGGGTTATCTACATGGTTATAGAAAAGCCAAAGAGAGCATTTGGTTGGGATGACTTTGTCCCCCTCCTCTCATTTCCAATTTGACTTATATACACACCCCTTATTTCCACTCCCTGTCACTCACCCATTCACAGAGAAGAAGAGTCACTAATGTGCCTGCACTGGGCCTGACCTTCACTAGGTAGGGCCACTGCATTGGAAGCTGATGGAAAGTTGCAAGCAGCCTGTCCTATACTAGCTGTAGCTGACTGAGGAAGGCCCTGCCTTTGGAGAGCATGAGGGGTCCCTTTGTGCTCTTCCTGCTCTTCTTAATGCTTTGTGGGAATCAGGCTAGGCAGGATCTGCCCTGTTAGGAAGAAGCTAACGGTCCCTCTTTGGCCTTACATCTAAACTACATAATCCAGTTTTAACCAAAGAAACAGCGGACTTTGGCTAAGGTCTTTGTAGGTATAATTTCGTTAGAAGTGGGGGGCAAGTCTTAGGAGTCAGACACCAAATTCTCTACCTTGAATCTTTTTCAGCATTCTCCCACAGTGGTTGAATATTTACCAAAAATTCACTCTGTGACTTGTAGCTCCCATGTAGTTCTTCTCTGTGGTTTCTCCTCCAAGTGAATGAAATCAGACCCTACATTATAAGAAGTCTGGGATGTTTTCTGCCACATTAGGTTTAGATTTGCAAAGGCAGAAGGTAGCAGGTGATCTATTTTTACTTAGGAACATTGCTTGCAGCTGGATACATTGCTTCCAAATGATTGGTGGGAACTTTGGTTTTAATCTGTGGTGAGGCCGTAAGAATCAGGTACATCCCAAAGACTTCTTTTAGGAATTCACTGTCCTTGACAACTTAGAAATATGGTCATCTACTCCACCATTGAGAAGTTTCCAAAGCATTAGATTCATAAAGGTGATCTTGCCTATATCCTACTCAATTCAGGAATTCCTCCTACAATATCCCTGAGAGATGAAGGTTACCAGCACCTACGCAAACATTTCCAGCACAGGAAACTCAGTACCACACCAGGGGCACACATGGCATCAATATGATCTGTAAAGTTATGTTTCTTTAAAAAAGAAAGAAAGAAAGAAAAAAGCCTGGAAAAAATAGAGCAAAATTTTAAAATCAGAAAAAATTCTCTGGTGAGGATAGATATTTGATGTATTTAAGACACACAGGTTTGAAGTATGCCTGAAATATTTTCATAATGAGAAAACAGGTTTTAGCTGCTGATTATAAAAATAAAAAACAGAATGAAGCTATCTGGACATTATATTCCTATTAATTACCCTAAATTGTAGTCTTATGGAAACCCTGGTGGCCGTAGTGGTTAAGTTCTACAGCTGCTAACCAAAAGGTTGGCAGTTCAAATCTGCCGAGCACTCCTTAGAAACCCTATTGGGCAGTTCCACTCTGTCCTATATGGTGGCTATGAGTTGGAATCAACTCGACGGCAATGGATTTTTTTTGGGGGGGAGGGGTGGTTGTCCTATAGGTAGATATTAACATGTATTCAACTCATATGACCGCAACCAAACTAACGAGATTCCGTAGTTTCGCAGTATTTATCCAAAAGGGTATTCCATAAGCTTTAGAGTTAAAATGGTCGTCTCTCTGAGTATAGATCTCTTGCTTCCATTCCTTCTTTCTTCTACCTAACAATCTCTCACCAGTTGATAAGCCTTCATTTATTTGAAAATCAGTAATTAAGTCATTCCTTGCCTTTCATTTCTCTAGTATGCATAACATTGACTCTGTTAATCATGAGTATGTACAGGGTATTTAAAAACCACTCTTGTCTATCCCTGCTCCCTAAGAGACCCACATTTAAACTAGTCTGGATAGATGATAATCTCTGCTTTCTGAAAAGGCTTCAGCCACAATCCCACCATTGTCTGGGGGTAACATACCAGGGCTTAACAGTTCTCAGTGCCAAGAAATCCTTTATATTTATCTTGTTCTAGTTAAAACGCTCCTTTTTGGAGAAGAGACAGGGGATAACTAAACATTATTTTCTATAAAAATAACCCTTCCTGTGCCATGTGTGGCACATATATATATGCATATATATATATTCTTTTTTTTAAGTCTCTATATTACCCTCAAAGTATTGGTTTCTATTAGATTAAGAGTCTTATAGTATCACAGTGTCATGGATTGAACTGTGTCCCCAAAAAATATCTGTCATGATTCCCAGTATTGTATAAATGGCTACCCTTTTGTCATCTGATGTGATTTCCCTATGTGTTGTGAATCCTATCACTATGAAGTAATGAGATGGATTCGTAGCAGTAATATTGATGAGATCCACAAGATTAGATAGTGTCTTAAGCCAATCTCTTTTGAGATGTAAAAGAGAGAAATGAGCAGAAAGACATGGGGGCCTCATACTGCCAAGAAAGCAGAGTCGGGAGCAGAGCGCATCCTTTGAATCCAGGGTCCCTGCGCCTGAGGAGCTCCTTGACCAGGGGAAGACTGATGAAAAGGACCTTCCTTGATAGCTAACAGAAAGAAAAAGCCTTCCCCTGGTGCTGATTCCCTGAATTTGGACTTGTAGCCTACTAGACTGTGAGAGAATAAATTTCTCTTTGTTAAAGCCACCCACTTGTGGTATTTCTGTTATAGCAGCACTAGATGACTAAGACAGCCATCTGAGAGGGAAGAGTTGAATGGAATGTTTGGGCATAGCAATGGTTTTAATATTAGAAATGATTCTGGTTTACAAATGGCCCAATACACCTTTTTTTTAATCTTGTGTTCCTGTCCTATCTTCCCCTCCATCCAAGCATCTACCTACTCTGCCAAGTATATCAGGTATCAGGCTAAATTGTTGATTTTGTGTGAATCCACTACACAAGCTCCTAGCTATTGAGCCAAAAAGAGTGACTTTATTTTCTTGGAGAGCTGAAACCGTGTCTTATTCACTTCTATATCTCCAAACCTGGTGCCAGGTAAAGAGTAGGTACTTTATATAATTTCCAAACCAAAAACCAAACCCATTGCCATCAAGTTGACTCTGACTCATGGTGACCCCATGTGTTACAGAGTAGAACTGCTCCATAGGGTTTTCTTGGCTGTAATCTTTATAGAAGCAGAGCACCAGGCCTTTTTTCTGCAGTGCTGCTTGGTGGGCTTGAACCGCCAACCTTTAGGTTATCAGGCAAGCGAAAACCATTTGCACTACCCAGGGACTGGTTGAAAAATGAATGAACAGATAAATGAATCAGAAACACCTAAATACAACCACTAGATTAATCAGATATGCCTAAGTAACAACCCAATCGGAAAATTAATAGTTACCAATGTTGAACTCTTCACACTAGGCTTGTTGCTCTTACCTACAAGATGCCCTTCAGCATACAACCCTCCTATAAGGTAACTAGGGTTGAAAAAGAATATTAGCAGAGGTTAAAGAATGACTATAATATCCTCATCCTTTAATATCACCTTGGTCTTTGCCTCCTCCCCTCCTTTTTAATCATTTAGGCCCTGCAGTTTGTGCAGATTTGTGTGGTCCTCATGGGCAGAATTCAGAATATTGATGCCCAGGAAGTCTTTGCACTGATCAGCCTCCTCCATCTCTTTGTCCTGGGCCAGTGAGTGTGTATTCTGGTTCCCGTGTGCCACCTGCTGGTCTCTCGAGTCTCTGCTTCCAAAGTGCCTCAGGAGTGCCATGTTCTGGCTAAAGAAAGGCAAGGAGGAGCCCCTTTGCAGTGTTGGCTCATAGTGACCTTGGAGTCTAGTTTGGATGTGAATAAGTCAACTGTTACTCCATGTTGGTAATGGAGAAGAAGAGAGTGAGGCACTGGGGAAAGAGGTCTCTCCTCAAAACATAACCTGTGTTTAAGAATTCTTAGTCCTTCGCAAATCATTCTTCAGCCATGCAATTTCCCAAACATCCACAGTAGGGTGTTAAACAAAGAGGAAGCAAGACAAATCTCTGAACTCACAGTAAATACATGTATGGGACAAATGAATCAGATAAAGTGAGAAAGGGTTAGTCGGGTGCTTAGGTGAACCTACGCTAATCTCTGTGTAATAAAGATGTGAGAGAGGAAGGAAGGGAAAGGGAGAGAGAGAGGTAAAAGCATACTTTCACCAAAAAGCATTGCTTAATGTACATTTAAAAAAACCTAGTTATTCCTAAATGCCCTCTAAGGATCCCTGATGGGGCAATGGTTAATTGCTTGGCTGTTAACCAAAAAGTCAGTGGTTGGAACCAACCACCTACTCTATGGGAGAAAAGACCTGACGATCTGCTCCAGTAAAGATTACAGTCTAGGAAACCCTATGGGGCAGTTCTACTTTGCCACGTAGGGTCTCTATGAGTTGGAATTGACTCAACGGCACACAATAACAGCAAAACAGTCTCTAGCTGAAAATGTTCAGGATATTTTGACTTGAGCCAGCTTTTCTGAAATTTTATATGAATGTAAATAATCATAAAAGTCATTGATTATAAGCTTATTAAAAATTAGAAGTAATCACCAAGATAAAAGGTAGATACCTAAATTGTCCAATGGAAAATAAGCCTCCTCGGTTAGAAGGCATTCGAAGTACACAGTGACTATAACCACAGACAAGAGCATACCAGTGATTGTGAAGAGGGTGCAGGACTGGGTGACGTTTCATTCCATTGTACATGGGGTCACCATGAGTTGGAGCTGACTCAAAGGCAACTAACAACAACCTATAAAAAAAACCGAACCAAACCCATTGCCATCCAGTCAATTCTGACTCATAGCGACCCTACAACAACCTAGAGAGATTGCAATGTTGAATTGATGGCAACAAGTCTAGGCTCATAGCTATGATCCAATGAGCTTCTTAGGTTTGCTGACATCTTTCTCTAACTCATGCCTGTGAGTATGGATTATGATCTCAGCTAGGTTGCATTTCTGAGCTAACATTCAGGATGGATGATCTGTACAGCATACCCTCGTGTCTCCTCCCGTGTATTCTTCATCTGCATCACTCTTCGGAATATTTCTAAATTTTAAGAGACATGTGCCTTTGCCTTCTGTTTTAAGAAGTATTTATTTCTTGCACACTGTGATATCTGCCAAACATTGCTTTCGTGTGAAATCATTTCCCTCCTGAATATCTTCCCCTGCTCTCTTCTCCTGAGCCTCAGGCACAAAGATTTGTATATGGAAGCAACATCAAAGAGTGATTAAAGAGAGCTTTTCCTTTTTTCCTCAGAAGGCCAGAAGACCTGCAGAGGAAGACAATCCTTCCCATCTTTCTTCTGCCTGAGCCTCGGCCAAATTCCACCTGCTTGAAAACAGGTCTGAACAAAGCCTAAAACCCCAGGCTCTCAGGCAGATAGAAGCTTCGCGAGTATTGTATTAAAAATCCAAACTGGAAATGAAGATTTCAGCTTTTTTCTCGGCACTGAACTGGGCCCTCCGGGTTAGCCTGAAAAAAAAAAAGCAAGCGATTTTCCTATGTATCTCAATTTCTCTATTTTTAAACGGGGACAATGAATTAGAATTGGAATGTTGGTAATATTATGTAGTGATGGTAAATATTTACTGAGTGTTGACTATGTACTACGAACTGTGCCAAACATTAACAATGGATCATCTCATTCAGTTCTCATAAAACTCTATTTGGTAGATAGTCTTATTACGCCCATGCTAGAGATGAAGATAGACGAGCTAGAGATGAAGATAGAGTGGATTAAATTGCTTTTTGGCTCTACTAGGTGCCTGGCACGTCAAATGGATAACCTCGCTACATCTCCCAACCTTCTGGTAGGTTTATTCTTTCTTTAACAATGATTACTTCAACATACAAGGAGTCCTGGTGGTACAGTGGTTAAGTGCTCGGCTGCTAACAGAAAGGTCAGTGGTTTGAACCTACTAGCCGTCTGCGGAAGATGTGGCAGTCTGCTTCCGTTAAGGATTACAGCCTTTAAACCATTTGACTCAACAGCAACGAGTAGTAGATAGGGTACTTCAACTTAAGTCAGTACCCACTATGTGCCACCCAATACACTGAGTGTGGGGAGCACAGGACTAAATATGAATGAATGTAACTCCTACTTTCAAGGTTCTCACAGGCTAGTGGGGGGAGGGGGTATAAAGGTTAACAAATAAAAAAAAAAAAACCAAACCCAGTGCTGTAGAGTCGATTCCAACTCATAGCAACCCTATAGGACAGAGTAGAGCTGCCCCATAGAGTTTCCAAGGAACGCCTGGCAGATTCGAACTGCCAACCCTTTGGTTAACAGCCGTAACACTTAATCACTATGCCACCAGGGTTAACAAATAGGCTTTGTAAAATTTTGCATAGATTTAGAAGAAGTATGCATCAAAAAGAGTGCCACTAGATTATTGTTGTTGTTGTTAGCTGCTTTGGAGTCATTTCTGACTCCTAGCTACTCCATGTGACAGGGTAGAACTACCCCTTAGGGTTTTCTTGGCTGTAATCTTTACAGAACATAAATAACCACTGGGTGGGTTCAAACTGAGTGGGAAAATCTTGGGGGTGGGGGCAGTGTCAGAGACGTTCTCACAGAGGAGAAGCATCCCAGAAGATGAACAGCTAATCGTCAGCAGTGGGAGAAAACAAATCACAGAATCCTGGTCATGAAAAGGGGTCTTCAGGAACTTCTACATCTAGTTTTCCATTTTCAGATTGGGACTCCGAGGCCCTGGATCAAGGGTGCTGATTTGGCACAAACCAAACCAGATGCCATAGAGTCAATTTTGACTCATGGCAACCCCATGTGTGTCAGAGTAGAACTGTGCTCTGTGGGAATTTCAATGGCTGATTTTTCAGGAATAGATAGATAACCAGGTCTTTCTTAAAAGATGCCTCTGGGTAGACTAAAACTCCAGGACTTTGGTTAGCAGCTGACTGTGTTACCCATTTCCAACACCTAGGGACTCCATCAGAAGGCACATATTTCTATTAATGGTAGGATGAGGCCAGCCTGAGAATCCCTATCATATAGCTTCACACCCTAATCCTACCTCTTCTTCAACTCAGAAGGAGCAGTCAAGAAAAGGAACAACTGGACACATATTTGACATTGGAGGGAATGCTATGTAGCCCTGCCATTATTTCTCCCTGAACTCAGATCTCAAATGGTGTTTTAATATTTAATGAGAAGATTTCCTTTACCTAGCTTTAGTCTTGTTTACTGACTGAATTCCCTTCTAACAACCAGACTTTTCTATCTTTGAACTCAGTTTTGCCTCGGGTATTTGACTGCCTCACAATGCCTTGTCCTTCTAAGGACCAGAACCACATTTGGTTAGGCCCGAAGGACATTTACCTGTGGCCTGGTCCAGGAAGCTTGGTGGTTAGGCCATAGCTGTGGGGTGGGGGGGACTAATGACCACCATGCATCTTCTAGGGACAAAAACTCTTCTGGGTGCTTTATATTTGTGACTTCATTTCATTCAGGCCGTGACTAGACAAGAAACCTTACTTTAAGTCACGGAGTGGTGAAGTAACTTGTACAAAGGATTCAGTTGGTGAGCGGCAGAGCTGAAACTGGCAATCAGGTTGGCTTGGCCTCTGCAAGGGATTGAATCGTGTCCCCCCAAAATATGTGTATCAACTTGGCTAGACCATGATTCCCAGTATTGTATGATTGTTCAATTTGTCATCTGATGTGATATTCCTATGTGTTGTAAATCCTATCACCATGATGTTAATGAGATGAATTAGCAGCAGTTATGTTGATGAGATCTACAAGATTAGATTGTGTTTTTTAAGCCAATCTCTTTTGTGATACAAAAGAGAGAAGCAAGCAGAGAGACAGAGGGACCTCATACCACCAAGAAGGCAGCACCAGGAGCAGAGTGTGTCCTTTGGACTCAAGGTTCTTGGCGGAGAAACTCCTAGACCATGGGAAGACTGATGACAAGGACTTCTCTCCAGAACTGACAGAGAGAGAAAGCCTTCCCCTGGAGCTGATGCCCTGAATTTGGACTTATAGCCTACTAGACTGCGAAAAAATGAATTTCTCTTTGTTAAAGCCATCCACATGTGGTATTTCTCTTATAGCAGCACTGGATGACTAAGACAGTCTCCAAACCTGTGACTATTTCCTACTTGAGATGCCTTTCTCTCAGGCTATGCAATTTTCATTGACTTCTCAGAAGATGCCAGGATCACGAGCAGTGAAAGATTGATTGAGACATGTTCCCACTACGGCAAAAACAACTCCAAGTGCATATTTTAATGACAGTGTCATCTCTGTACCCAAGGACAACATAATATCCAAAATAGATAACATTATGAAACACCTACTATGTGCCAGGCACTGGGCTGAGCTCTCCATAGACAAGAGCTCATTTAATCTTATTATCATCTCTATTTTATACACAGTTAATTAACTTGCCCAAAGTCAGGGGCAGAACTGTGACTTGAACCCAAATCATTCAATTCCAGAATCCATGTTTAATGACTGTATGCCTCATCACTGTCCTTCACTGCCTCTCCAGGAAGAAAAAAAATCAGTTAGCCCTGTTACCTGAAAGATACCACCATGAGGCAGCCAACTTCAGGGCTTTGTGGATTTTTCTGATACTAATTTTCAGTTCCTGTTTCCCATACCTGTGTAAGTGGTAATACCGTCATGCACTGATATTAATAAAACAGGTCCCCCATGCCCTTGGCAATCTTGAAAGCTGTGATGAACTCTAGGTAAAAGAGGGTAGGTTGAGCAGTGTGAAACAGAACATATGAAATTTGTTGGGCTTGCAACAAAAAGAAAGAAGGATGTGCTTTAGGAAGACCTGCTTTCCCCCATATACCCATCTCATAGCAACGTAGCGTCATAAACACATCCCAACCTAAAATCATAAACCTAAGTTCAAACCTGCCTCCACTCCTGACCAACCGTGTGGCCTGGGCCAAGTGACTTAATGTCCCTGGGCCCCAGTTTCCTCATATGCAAGGTCTGGATACAGCACTACCTACAAGAAGGTTGGAAGATGGAGTAAAGTTATCCATGTGAAGTGCCAGGTACCTAGTAGATTCAAATACATGTTCATCAAAAAATAAAAGTAAGAGTATGTTTCCTGGGCCTTCAGGGAATTCCCTGATCACCAAATTGTAAGCATATCCCAAGCGCTGCCTCCAGATCCTGCACTGCCTCTGCTTCCCTGAGTCTCTGCCAGGATAGGTGGTTTTCCCTAGCTGCCTCAGGAGACAACATGCTGGATCAGGAAACTAAACCCTGGGAGCCATCTGAGATCTGTCTTTCCCCAGCACCAGCTTTCCCAGGTCCCTGCTCCCCTCTGAATTCTTGCCTCTGAGAGGGAACACTCATTTCTTACCCCTCAATCAGAGGTCTGTGGGGGGAGGGAGGTACCGGAAGCAGCAGCTCTGGTCTCAGGTTTGATGGTTTCAAATCCCACCGGGGTTCAACTGCCTTCAGATTTATAGGCCCATAACAGCTGAAAACTGCCTCCTGCCTGGGCCTGGCACTGTCTCAGGGCCCCAGAGCCCCTGGCTGATGCTGTTTGTGAGCCTCTTTGTCTCTCTAATGCCATGTTCCCTAAATCTGTGGTATTAGAATGATGAGAAAGAGCAGAGGGTGATTCATGCCCCGGTTACACTGACAATGAAATTCATCGAAATCAAATTTCTCTCAAGCATGCCAACAACATCCAGGCTTGTGCCTGCCTCAGCTGTAGGGTTAGGTTTGTTTGGTTTCTACAAAGATTTTTCTTCTTAATGTCATTATTTTTATTATTTTCGCCTAATGTTTTTATAATGTGCTTACCGTGGAGGTTGCTCTGTACCCGCCAGCTCTCTAGGGACTGAGTGGGGTGGGCTTGTTAACCCTAAAGGCTGTTGTTTTGCACATCTTTCAAACCACCGGAAACAGAGTCTTCACCCTCTCCCTGTCCCAGCCCACAACCAAGCACTAAACCTAGAATCACTAACTTGTTCAACCCCACACTGAGCAAAACTCCAATATTAATTGGTGAGCCAACCAACCCTTCCATTCTCCCATCCATCTTCCATTTTCCCAACTAAACGTCTCTGGTTTCTTCAGTCATTCTTTTTATGTCCTGGTTTCTGGCTCCATCCACTACCATCCTGCCTCACAAGGTCATCCCCTCCCCCATTAGGCAATATCCCTCTTAAAATGTGACATCGAAAAATATTGAATAAATGGTGGCACATCCATGTCAGGGAATATTAAACAGAGTTTTTCCTTAATACTTCAGTTCTATGTCTATTAACCTGGAGGGGTATCAATCATACACTCTTAAGTGAAGAAAGAAAATTGGAAAGTAATGTGTTTTGCAGGACCCACTTTATACAAAACAAATACTTCCAAGGAAAATCTTACATGCATGAGTATTTGTTTTGATGTGTTTGTTTCAGAGTGAATAATGGTGTGGAAGGGTGCACATCAGGCTGTTAACAAGGGTTACCTGGTTTGGAGGATACTGAAATGAAAAACATTGATTTTTTAAAATATACTTTATAATATTCCATTAGCTCAGAGCAGAATTTTCTGGAAAATGCATGAATAAATTACATATATTTTTGTTTTTAGTGTGACAGACACCAGGATTCCCTAGATGTGGTTGGATCTGTGCAGGGCTCAGGGGAATGGGCACCGTGCCTTCATTGTTGGTGGTGTTGTTAGGTGCCATGGAGTGATTTCAACTCATAATGACCCCATGTGACAGAGTAGAATTGCCCCATAGGGTTTCCTAGGCCGCAGTCTTTATGGGAAACAGATTACCAGGTCTTTCCCCTGCTGAGCCACTGGGTGGTTTCCAACCTCAAACTGTTGGTAGGCAGCCAAGTGCTTAACCCTTGCCCCACCAGGGTTCCCTGCGCCTCTATTAATACAGCCTAATTTGCAACACCTTTTTGGTTAATCCATATTGGGGCTATAATTCACCAAAAGCCCTTAGTCTTTCTCATTAGGATGCGTAAAAACATAGGTCTCTTCCTCCTATCCCGTACACTTTTGAAGCAGTTTTTTTTTTTAACTCCAAATGCAGGACTTTAAGTTTCTCCTTATTAAATTTTCCTCGTCGGTAGTGGCCTTTTGTTCCACTTGTCAAGATCTTTTTAGAATCTGATCTTCTTATCCAGCCTATTAGCCATCCTTCCCAGCTTTGTTCCAACCACAAATTTGATCAGCAGATCTTTTATGTCTTGATCCAAGTGCAGGATAAAAACGTTCAACAGGACAGAGCCAAGGACACAGTTTTGCACTTGCCCACTTTAGATGAATAAATAAGAATATTTTTCATTTGTGCTTTCAATGTGTTCCTTTCATTGTGTACAAGGTTCCGAATAAACAAAGAGGTTTGTACTGAGCAAATCAATAACCATCACCATTGTCTGTCTTAGTGATGATAACAATAAACACTAATCACAATCCAACTTGAGCCAATCTAGAAGCACAGCAATGTTAGTCAGAGGGATGGAACATATGGCTCCATCCACATCTGCTCTGGAGCATCCAGATGGAAGTAAGAGGTGGGCTGGGGAGCAGGGGTGAGCAGGCAGTGGGGGTAGGGTGGGGGAAGAGGGAGTAGACAGGTGAAGGCAGGCTGGGGAGGAGTTGAAAGACTAGGCTCCCAAATCAATCTCCAGGATTGTGTGGTTAATGTGCAAGCAGCACGCAACAGCTGCCGATGGCTCCCATCCGTGACAGTACAACTGTATGACAAATACTTCCCGTCATACTTAGAGAGCCGTGTCTTATGTTTTTTGGTTAATGGATCTTTGACACGCCTACTCACATCACTTCTTCACAGGCCTTGTAAGTCTTTGTCACAAATGTGTGGTAATGTTTTTCTCCCATGTGTGACTGTTTCTCCAGTGCTATAACTGAGCAGTGGCCTGTATTGACCTTTTCCTCCCCCTAACACTCCTCCCTCCACAGCCTTCCAGCTACACTCCCCCGACTTGTACATCCCCTTATAAAAGAGAATCAACACTCACCTAAGTGTTAAAAGATGCAAATTTAAGCACAGTCCTGGTTGAGGGTTTGTGGTATGGCTTGAAGGAACACTTAACCCTCTCGGTGCCTCCATGTTAACAACTATAAAGGAATACTATAACTGTGGCATTTTTCTAAGACTAAATGAAATTGTTGTTGTTATTGTTGGGTTTCATCAAGTCAGTTCTGACTCACAGTGACCCTATGAACAACAGAACGAAACACTGCCTGGTCCTGTGCCATCCTCACAATCATTGCTGTTTGAACCCGTTTTTGCAGCGACTGTGTCAATCCATCTCCTGAGAGGCTGCCTCTTTTTTGCTGACCCTCTACTTTTCCAAGCTTCCTAAGTAAAGAAATTGATGGTAAATAAATATTAGTTGAACCTGAGTCAACACAGAAAACCCAGGCATGACTTATTCCAAACCTCAGGCTTTGATTGTTTGCAAACAGGTGGGGCTAGGAACTGGGTTCTGCAATCCTCACTGTCTGCTATTACTCTTCTTGGCCTCCTAAAAATGTGCTGAGGACCCTGTGCTAAATTTTCATACTTACATTCATTACTTCATTCACCCTACATTTGCTGTCAACCCTGTGCCAGGTCTGGGGTAGGCCCCAGGCAGACAAAAATGATTGCAGCAAGGTTCTGGTACTCAAGTTGCTCACAGTCTAGTGACCATGACCCACTGTAAGAAACATTCTCAGACCCAGTACACATACACACACGTACACACGCGTGAACATGTGCAGCAGAAGTTCACTTACCAGACCCTCACTCTATGCAATGCGCTCGAGTATCTTCCATTTCATTTTAAAAATTGATTTTGCCACCCACTAATGGGATGCTGACCCACTGTTTTAAAAGTTCTACCCCTGGAGTTGGATAAAACCTGTTTCCACTGAGTTGATTCTGACTCCTGGAGACCATATGCATTACAAAGTAGAACTACTCCATAGGGTTTTTGTGATCTTTAAGGAAGCACATCTCCAGGACTTTCTTCCGTGGTACTGCTGGGTGGGTTGAAGCTGCCAACCTTTAGGTTAGTAACCAAGCACACACTGCCCCCTCAGGGAATTCAGAGGTTGGATTATTGTTGTTGTTAGGTGCCATCGAGTCAGTTCCGAATCATAGCGGCCCTACGCACAACAGAACAAAACACTTCCCGGTCCTGAGCCATCCATACAATCGTTGTTATGCTCGAGCTCATTGTTGCAGCCACTGTGTCAATCCACCACACTGAGGGTGCCAAATTCTGTTATTAGTGTGTACTAGGCTGGAATGGGAATGCCAAGCAAGGAGATCCGAGGCCTGCTCAGGAAGCCAGAGGACTTAACACTTAAGCTTGAAGGATAGTCAGGTAAACACAGGGCATTTTGTGTTCCTGGAAGAGAGATCGGTATGGACAAAAGCCTGTAGGAATGAAAGCAGGTGCATTTAGGAAACCCTGAGATCTTTTGAATGTATAGAACACACGGAGTTCTGGGAAAAATGAGGAAAATATGTGGCTAAAGAGATAAATATCCATTGCCATTGAGTCGATTCCAACTCATAGCAACCCTATGGGACAGAGTAGAACTGCCCCGTAGGGTTTCCAAGAAGCACTGGCGGATTCGAATTGCTGAACTTTTGGTTAGCAGCCATAGCTCTTAACCACTGTGCTACCAGGGCTTCATAGAGATAGTTAGGGATGTTAAAAGCAAATAAAGGAAACGAGACCAACAATTGAACACTCAGTGGGAAGATTTTTTACTTCCAAGTTGAGTTTAGGCTCTGGGAGATGAGGTTTCAGGGGAGAAGAAATAGTGTAGGTTTTTTTAAGCCACAAAATATCCAAGCCCCATATTTAAAAAGTAAAGTCTCTTGAGTGTTGCTGATTGGTTCATAGCATCTGGGGTTGTTGATTTGGTAAGCTCTGGGCTGAATGAAGGTGTTTTCTGCTATGTACTGGAGCATCCACTTCGAGATTATGGCACCCAGAAGTTCTTTTAGCAGACGTCAGTTCTGCACCACTGACAGCAGACTTGGCAACCAAGTCGAGTTTGTCAGGGATCGGGTCATAAAGAGCTTTGTGACCTGCTAAGGAGCTTGGACATTAATTTGGCCAAGTTGGCCACTGAAAGTTTTAAAGCAAGAGAGTATCTAAAAATCAGTAGAAGCATCAAAAGAGAAGTAAAGTCGAAGATTGATTGGAAGAAATAATTGACTGGATAAAGGTAAACCAGATAAACAGCTAATGCTAATAGTCCCCAAGTGAGGGGAGCTTGAAAGAGAACAGGGTTGATGAGAATGAAAAGAAGGGGGTGGGTTAGGAAACAGTAAAGTTGGAGAATCGTCATGCCCAGGGACTAATTAGATATAGTGGTGAGAAAGAAGGAAGATCCCAGGATGATGCCCTAAGTTGCTCACTTGGATGACTACGAAAATTGTGGCGCCCACACAGAGCAGGTTTGGGACAATTTGGAAGGAACACCACAAAGACACTGCTAAGGTAGTCAGATCGGTGTCCTATGCATTACCACAGCCAGAGAAAGAACTATCTCCCATACACAAGGTCCCTATACCCTGGAATTGCAAGGCTACCCTCCTCTCCTGGACCATTCAAGGGACCATCATAGGGGTCAAGGCCAAGAGGAAGGGGAAGCCTTCTGGTGTACATGGAATGAAGGATGTCTCCGCCGTCCAGGTAGCAGCTCCTTCTCCTGTGCACACTAGAGGCAGTGGGGATTCTTAGTGCTGCCAACATATTCTAATTGGGCATACAGCTGGATGGATAGGACAACAGAGGAGACAGGCAGAAGAAAGAACTTGTTGGCTCTGTTTTCTGATGTGCTCACTGTCAGTCTCTTTCTGGATTCACAGGGAGACCCACGTACGCAGTGTCTGCAGAATGTTTCAGCCTCTCTCCAGATCCAAGTTCCAGGTGGTGACATCCCACTCGGTGCTTTCAGGACACTTGGGCACAGGCCACCTAGTGACCATCTCAGAAGTGATTCTTATTTTCTGAGAGCTTCGCCCCTTCTCTCCAGTCCATTTCCCTTGGATCCTCCACCAGCATCTCTGTTTTTCATCTTCTCTTTGCTGTTTCTCCATAGCAGCAGCTTTTCATTCCATCTCAGATACTAATCTGAGCTCAGGGTAACAACAGTCAATTAAACAGGTCTTTACTGAAGTCCTGCAGTGTGCTGGATGCTAAAGGTACCCTGCAGATCCCAAATGTGACAAAGAACAGGAAAAGCAGAATTTTCACTGGTGTTTGGTAAGAAGGTAGAAGTACCTTCTCAGTTTGCATATTTTTATTCTTACCTTCACCATTGGGCTTGTGAATAGATCAAATGAGTTTTATCAATCTTATGCTTTTACCTGTGTGACCTATAGGCCAACTGCAACTCCAACTGTCTTTTTTTAGAAAAGTCTCCTGGGAAAAGGGCCATGACCCCAACTCTTTCCTATCCTAAGCCTTTGATTTGCACTATCAGCTTTTCAGCTCCTTCCTAAGCAATAATTCTTACATTTCAAAAACTAGCTCTCATCAAGAAAAGGCTGGAGATCCCAGCTCTGTTCTAAGGCTCAGCCTGAGCCTGGAGATCAGGGAGGTTGCCATGATCTTAAGCAGTCACAGTATTCTCATTTCCACTTAAAAAGTTAACTCTACACAAAGAGCAGTATTTCCCCCAGATTGCCTACGTTCACTAACTGACTCTGTAGTGTGATATCTGGAGTCCTGGATGGCATAAATTGTTAAGTTTTGACTACTAGCTGAAAGGTTGGTGGTTCGGACACACCCAGAGATGCCTTGGAAGAAGAGTTTAGCAATCTGCTTCCAAAACTTCACAGCTTTGAAAACCCTAGAGAGTACAGTTCTACTTTGCAACACACGGCATCGCCAGGAGGCAGAATCAACTCAATGGCAACTGGTTTGATTTGGGTTAGTGTGATACCTAAGCTGAAAATTTTGGAAACCTCTGGGACTAAAATATGTCTTCCTGTCCTGGCCTAGTCATTTAACCTCTGCTTTTTTTTTTTTTTTTTGCCCAGTTTGGACCCTGGTAGCGCACTGGTTAAGAGCTCGACTGCTAACCAAAATATCAGCAGTTCGAATCTACCAGCCACTCCTTAGAAACGCTATGGGGCAGTTCTACTATGTCCTGTAAGGTCACTATGAGTCGGAATCAACTCCATAGCAACGGGTTTGATTTTTAGTTTCGCCCAGTTTGCTTATTTCTGCATTAAATAGGGATTGCGGAAGGACATCTTATGAATTAAATCATCATTAAAAGGGACTTTTAAAATGCTATGCTTTAATGATAAGCATTATTGTAAGGCCCATAGGAATCTGAGACAGAGCAGGGAGCCAAACTCCAAATTAAGAATTATAACCAAGAAGCAAATGTAAGCACTTTGGAATGTGAAGGAACTATTAATATTGGTTAATATGATGTATTTGCTTTTTCCTAATCCAGATCTAGAGGTGAGAAACTATTAAAATGTGGATTTGGTTTTAAAGCCCATGTGAGCCCAGATGCTCTCTAAGTGGTTACACTTCAGCAGATGCCTACACAGTAAAACGAAATCAAAAGATCTGCAACTGGAGAAGAAGCAGGTGCATAAAACAAATGCTGTCAGCATATGTGTGAGCACAAACAGCTAATTGTGCCCACAGAAGTCATATGATTGGCACTTGCAGATGTCCATAGATAGAGTTCAAATACTGCAAAAATAAAGCCTCTCGAACCTACCTAATTTTAATATTATGCTCATTAGAGAGATAAAACCTCTCTCAAACCACTAGCCTGTAAAAGCCCTCCAGGCAAAGCAGCAGAGTTTTCTGTTTTCTATTCCTTAGTAAATGGACCCTTAGCTTTACGGGGACCCAGGGCAGCCATGGATCCTTATAAACAAAATGTGGTGTTCATTCATCCCATGTTTTTCAAAAAATCATTCAAATTAAGCAACTGAAATGTGGTGTAATATCTCCTAAAAGAAAAAAAAATCTATCTTACAACATTAAGAATCAAGAAAGAACCCAAACAGTTTTTTCTAATTTAAACAACTCCTGACTTCAGTAATTACAGAAGAATGGCTTTGCCAATTGAGAAGGCAGCTCTAAGCGTCCAGGTCTGATTTAACTTCTATTTTTCTGCCTGAAGTGAACTGTAAGCCACCAGCACATGACGGTCTTTGGTTTAGCAGACCAGAGCATGGTTTTCCACACTGGCAGCTTCCCCCCTCGAAATCTTCACAATCTATGTGGGCAGAAAAAGATAAGCAACAGTGATAATGGAGTTCAGGACTATATACTGAATTTGGAGACTAGAAAGCAAGGCACACAAGAAAATCTATCTTCCAAAATATTTCCTTTTTAAATGAGAGAAAATGTTTGATCTTCATATTCCTGTGCAGCTTTTGCTGCTGATAATTCTGGTCCAATTAAAAAAACAGTTATGGCCAAAGAGGCTTTCAGAATTGTCTGGGTGAATAATGGATCTATAGTAATACAAACTACTTGAGCTAACGTGGTCCTTAAAGAGGCCACAGCTGCTTTTTCCACATCTATACCATTAATTACTTGATGAAACCATTAAGTGCTCAAAAATTGGTGAACTTCATTTATAGGCATTCATTTCAAAAGACTATTGTGATCATACTCACATAATGGCAGCCAACCCAAGTTGTATTTGGGCACACTGATTCACCTTATTGGATACTAAATATTAGTTTGTAAGAGTCTGTTTTCTTGAGGAAAAAAAAAAAGGACAAGCAAGTAAGGCAGAATTTTCTAATAAAATGGCCCTGTTGTATTCTTAATCCTTCCAAGCTCCTGAAATGGCAGGAGAAGTGGAGATACCAGAATCTCCTAAGAAAAAAAAAAAAAGATTGGGATAATTAAAAGAAAAAATTTAATGGAAAGGAAATAAAGATTTAACCTTGCATTAAATGTAAGTTTTCATATAATCCAAAGGAAAAATACCCAAGAAGTTAAACCCTTCATGGAGGCAATCTCAGGAAATTTCCAGATCCTATCTTTGCTTTCCCACCACTTGTCTGTCAGTTTGTCATACTGTGGTGGCTTGCGTGTTGCTGCGATGCTGCAAGCTATGCAACTGGTATTTCAAATGGCAGGAGCTTCCAGGCTAATACAGAATGGGAAGAAGGACCTAGCAATCTACTTCTCAAAGAACTAGACAGTGAAAATCCTACGAATAGCAGTGAAATATTATCTGATATAGTATCGGGAAATGAGTTCCTCCGGTTGTAAAGTACTCAAAATATGACTGGAGAAGAGCTGCTGCCTCAAAGTAGAGTTGACGTTAATGATATGGACAGAGTGAAGCTTTCAGGGCCTCTATTTGCTGAGGTGGCAAGATTCAAAATGAACTGCAAATATCCATTGATAATCAGTGTGGAATGTACAAAGTATGAATCTAGCAAAATTGGAAGTTGTCAAAAATGAAAAGGAATGCTTGAAGATCCATAACCTAGGCATTAGTGAGTTGAAATGGACTGGTATTGGCCATTTTGAATCAGAAAACCATATGATCTACTATGCCGGAAATGACAAATTGAAGAGGTACGGCATCTCACTCATTGTCAAAAAGAACATTTCAAGATCTATCCTGTCAGTGATAGGATAATACCCACAGGCCTACAAGGAAAACCAGTTAAAACAACTATTATTCAAATTTACACACCAACCACTAATGCCAAAGATGAGGAAATTGATGATTTTTACCAATCTCTGGAATCTGAAATTGGTCAAACACGCAATCAAGATGCATTGATAATTACTAGTAATTGAAATGCAAAAATTGGAAACAAAGAAGAAAGATCAGTAGTTGTAAAATATGGCCTTGGTGATAAAAATGACCCCAGAGATTGCACAATAGAATTTTGCAAGACCAAAAACCTAGTCATTGCAAATATCTTTCTTTTCAACAACATAAATGGCAACTATACATGTGGACCTCACCAGATGAAATACACAGGAATCAAATCAGCCATATCCAGAAAAAGAGACCATGGAGAAGCTCAATATCGTCAGTCAGAACAAGGCCAAGGGCCAATTGTGGAACAGACCATCAACTGCTGTTGTTCAAGTTGAAGCTGAAGAAAATTAAACTAAGTCCAGGAGAGCCAAAGTACGACTGTCAGTTTAACCTGCCTGAATTTAGAGGCCACCTCAAGAATAGATTTGACACATTGAACACTAATGACCAAAAACCAGACAAATTGTGGGATGACATCAAGGACATCATACATGAAGAAAGCAAAAGCTTATTAAAAAGACAACAAAGAAAGAAAAGCCCAAAATGGATGTCAGAAGAGACTCTGAAACTTGCTCTTGAACTTAGAGTAGCTAAAGCAAAAGGAAGAAATGATGAAGTAAATAGCTGAACAGAAGATTTCAAAGGGTGAACCGAGAAGACAAGTAAGTATTACAATGAAATGTGCAAAGACCTGGAGTCGGAAAACCAAAATGGAAGAACACTCTTGATATTTCTCAAGCTGAAAAAAAACGAAGAAAAAATTCAAGCCTCAAGTTGCGATATTGAAGGATTCTATAGGCAAAATATTGAACGATGCAGGAAGCATCAAAAGAAGATGGAAGGAATACAAAGAGTCACTGTACCAAAAAGAATGGGTCAACGTTAAACTATTTCAAGAGGTAGCATATGATAAAGAGCTGATGGTATTGAATGAAGAAGTCCAAGCTGCACTGAAGGCATTGGCAAAAAACAAGGATCCAGGAATCGATGAAATACCAATTAAGATGTTTCAACAAATGGATGCAGCACTAGAAATGCTCACTTGTCTACACCAAGAAATTTGGAAGCAGCTACCTGGCCAACCAACTGAAAAAGATCTATATTTGTGCTCATTCCAAAGAATGGTGATCCAACAGAACATGGAAATTACCAAACGATATCACTACCATGACACGTGAGTAAAATTTTGCTGAAGATCATTCAAAAGCAGTTGCAGCAGTACATGGACAAGGAATGAGGGATATCATTGCTGATGTCAGATGGATATTGACTGAAAGCAAAGAATATCAGAAAGATGTTTGCCCATGTTTTATTGATTACACAAAGGCATTCAACTGTGTGGATCATAGCAAATTATGGATAACATTGAGAAGAATGGGAATCCCAGAATGCTTAATCATTCTTATAAAGAACCTGTACATAGACCAAGAAGCATTCATTCAAACAGAACAAGGGGATACTGCATGTTTTGGTTGTAGCCTTTCACCATACTTATTCAATTTGTATGCTGAGCAAATAATCCATGAAGCTGGACTGTATGAAGAAGAATGCAGCATCAGGATTGAGGAAGACTCACTAACAATCTGCTCTATGCAGATGACACATCCTTGCTTGCTGAAAGTGAAGAGGACTTGAAGCACTTACTGACAAAGACCAAAGACTACACAGTCTTCAGTAGGAATTACACCTCAACATAAACAAAACAAAACAAAAAAATCCTCACAACTGGACCAATAAGCAACATCATGATAAACAGAGAAAATGTTGAAGTAGTCAAAGATTTCATTTTATGTAGTCCACAATCAACACCCTTAAAAGCAAGGAATCAGACGTGTTGGGCAAATTGCTGCAAAAGACATCTTTAAAGTGTTAAAAAGTAAAGGTGCCACCTTGAGGACTAAGGTGCGCCTGACCCAAGCCATAGTATTTTCAATTGCCACATATGCATGTGAAAGCTGGAAGACTGAAGAATTGACCCCTTTGAATTATGATGTTGGTGAAGAATATTGAATATACCATGACTGCCAGAAGAACAAACAAATCTATCTTGGAAGAAGTACAACCAGAATGTTCCTTAGAAGCAAGGATGGCAAGACATCATCTCCTGTACTTTGCACATGTTATTAAGAGGGACTAGTCCCTGGAGGAGGACATCATGCTTGGTAAAAGAGAGGGTCAGCAAAAAAGAGGACGACCTTCAACGATTGACACAGTGGCTGCAACAATAGGCTCAAGCATAACAAGGATTGTATGGATGGTGCAGGACCGGGCAGTGTGTCGTTCTGTTGTACATAGTGTCGCTTTGAGTCCGAGCAAACACGGCAGCACCTAACAACAACAACGTCTTCGCTCCCATATTCTCATGTCTGCAAGGGCAACTTCCTTCTAACCTCTTCTCTCTGACTACCTTTTGAGAAACCCCATGCTCTACCCACACGATCCACCTACTCCACAGCAGTCCATTTCCCAGATGTGAAACCTTCAGTCTGGAATAAGAACCAGGATCCTCCAGGATAATAGATCACAGTGGCCTTTTTCACTCCATGCCCCAAAGTTGATGTTGGGGTTTTGACACTCTTAAATTCTGCAGCAGAATACACCAAGAGTACAGGTCTTCTGATTTAGTCCCCTTCAAGGAGTGAGCTGAAGACATACATACAGAAGTTTTATCCTGAGTGATTTGGTACAGAATTGCTTTACATAAGACAATGAACTAGCTGATCCTGTGTTAGTCTTCCAAATTTATTTTGATTCCATAATAAATAATCAGAAAGCTCAGAACTCAGAATTTATCTAGCTTCTACCTGAAACCCCATCTCATAGATGAGGAGACTGAGGCACAAGGATATGAAGTGCCTTGCCTAAAGTAAAACAAGGTACTAGAAGAGGAAGGTAGTCAGGTCTACTGTCTGCTCATTCTAGGCTGTCTCCTCTACACCCTGCCAACTTTTTTTATACAAAATTTGAATCTGACATCCTAGCTTTTCTGCTGTAGCTCCCAGTCACCAGAGGCCAATCCGAGAGTAATTTGATATCCTTTATGTAGATCTCTTTCTTACTACATGCTATCAAAGGTTATAGATGCTGACACTCTGATTTGCCTCCATGTGACACTTAATTCAATTAATTAAAATTCAGAGACATGGTTTTGTTATTAAATGTCCCAATTTTACTGATTTATACATCTAGTGCCTGTAGCTTGAAATATATAAAATGTAAATTAGGTATAAACAACATAATAAGCATCAATATGTTTCATCATTTGGAAAACAATTTTGAAAAAAAAAAAACAGCCCAGGATGTGAACATGTCCTGCAATTCCAATTTTGTAGCCCTAGTTACAATTCTTCATTCCTGGTTCTCAAATCCTAATCTTAAAAGGTTAGTGCAGGTTAAAGACCATTCTACCTACCAGTCTTGGAATGTCCGTACGCACATTTTTAAGTTTTTTATTAGGTCCTCTTTTATTACCTTTATGCTCCAATCCCTGGTGGCCACACTCCATTTGTAATAAGCTGGAAATCCTGTAAAGTGATTGTTCAGTGATTGCATTTAACTAGCAGGCCAGTTGCTGAGCCAAAAGGTCGGCTGCTGAGCTCACTGAGGAAGCTGGAAAGAAAGCAAGCTGGCTCAGCCTTCCCATTTTAAATGAAGGCCCTTTCATTCTGATCCTGATTCATTCAGAATCAAAGGGATTTCAAAGCTCATTCACCCCCATGGGACAAAGGGGCATAGTGGAGAGGGTGCATGTTGCTACTCAATATCGTAAAACTGAAGACTTTGCTGAGCACTGGAGTTCTTAAGATAATGCAGTCTTACAGCGTATTATTATTACTATTATTTTTATCATCCTTTTGCTTATGAATATGGATTTTATTAATAAAAGTAAACAAGTGTCTCAGCCAGAGGCCAAAAAACCCAGAAGAAAAAATCAGTATTTCCGGCTTTAAAGGAACCCTGGGTTCTGCTCTCTGTCCTACAAACCATGCTCTTTTACTCAAAACCATCTGGGCTGGGAGGAAGCACAGGGTTCAGGAGGCCCTCACAGGAATTCTAAACAATCCTAGTCATTAGTGTCCCTGTCACCAGTAAGGGAGAAAGGCAGAGGTTTCCAACATGGGAAGTAATTGGCAATGAGGCACAAAACCACATCAGGGAGGCACCAGCCCTATTTCAAAGGATTAGATGTGTGTGTTGGGGAGGGAAATGTCCTTTGGGACAATGATAGTTTTGAGCTATAACTATGTGTCTATGAGTGTGTGCTGAAATGCATCCTTTGAAAAAGATGCTAACTTTGGATCTGTTTCCTCCCAGTACTGTGCTGATAAAATGCTGATAAGAACATGTAAATATCAGTTGTTTTAACACTGGTTGGAGAAAAGCAGGATGTGGGAGATGTTGCAACTCTGGGCTTTACCACAGGCTAGGTGGGGGTGCCATAATTCCTGAGGTTGGCCAAGAGGTTAAGGAGGGAGCTAGATAATATCTATGTCCACGCCTCAGAAACTTCTTAGCAGATCTTGCACAAATTGACAGGTTCTCCCCCAAATCAATTTTTGGCCTGAGTGAGAATCTCATCTGTATATCCATGGGGAAAAAAACCCACCACCACCATCATCACGCACATATACACATACTTAAAATTATAAATCAACCAAACCAAACCCGTTGCTGTCGAGTCAATTCTGACTCGTAGCGACCCTATAGGACAAAGTAGAACTGCCCCATAGAGTTTCCAAGGAGCACCTGGTGGATTCGAACTGCCAATCTTTTGGTTAGCAGCTGTAGCACTTAACCTCTACGCCACCAGGGTTTCCACTTAAGACTACAGGATAGTCTAAACTAAAATTACAGAACCATCTGGTAAACCCAATTCCTGAGTTTATCTCATGCTAGGGAGTTAGGGTAGTGTTTGGGTTCCCACGCTAACAGTTACCCATCTTCCTCTCCATTGCTGTGGCCAATAGAGTAGACGTTCCAGAGAGACATCTTAGCAAGGATCCAAGTATCAGCTTTATTAGCAGACTTAGCAGGTGCCCAATTACATGCACACACACACAAGGTTTAGGCTTCCTGGGAACAGCTGCATTGGAGAATAGGGTATGGATTCTTACCTCCTACTCCCAATTGTGGTATGGACTCTTATCTCCTACTCCCAATTGAGGACAAGCAGGACAACGGGAAAAGGCAGACTTGATTAGGCCCCTACTTGTAGGCAGAAAAGCAAGAACAAAGAGACCTCTAGCTGGGAGTAAGGCTGAGAAAGTGAAAACACCTGCCTCCCTCCATCGCCATCACCAGTATCAAAAGACACTACTTCTGGAGTAGAAAGCAAGGAAGAAAGAGGTCTGACTCTCTCACTGATTAACAGGGCAAACAATAAAAGGAAAGAGGGTGGAACTCGTTCCTTGTTTTATTAGAGACGTATGCCCGTTCTCTCGAAACATGCCAAAAGGAATATCAAACGTCGACCATTTGTATTAGCCATTTATTCACCCAAGGGGAGAAGCAGGTACGAGCTTGGAGACAGGACCAGGAAAGGCTGACTCCAATACTCCCCCTAGTTGGAAAGAAAGCAGAAGTTCCATCCTCCACGAAAATATGGCAGAGGGGGCAATAAATATTCCCCTCCCCCAAATAGATGTACATATAGAAGTACACAATAATCTTGGAGAAAAGCTACCACACAGTCAATTCTCTGTCTATAAGGCCCTAGAGTCATAGCTTAGTGAAATTTGGGGAGACCAGCAGAGAGTAGAAGAGCACTTTTAAGGTTCAAACACAACTGTAGACACTGTGAGAGATGCCAAAGAAATAAGAGAAAGAGTCCTTTTGTTTGTAGAACAAGACACCAAACTTGTATAAAACTTAACAGGAAAAAAAGAAGATAAATACAGAATGATAGAATAATGAAGTTCAAATTGGGTAATACAGATTTTAATCATTAGAAGGTTCAGAGAAAGGGAAGAATACTGTGGGTTAGAAATAGTCAAAGAAAGCTTTTCAGAGAAAGTGGCTCTTGTGCTAGTATGAGTAGGATTCAGATGGGAGAAAAACAAAAAGAAAATCATTACGGACAAGGAATAGTATGATGAGGGCAGGGCATGGTAAGAAAGGGAAGAAAGAAAACTCAGTGCAGGTAGAGAAGTCGAGCATTAAGATGGAGCCAATTCGGGGGAACCCTGAAAGACAGGAGGGATCATTAACACTGGATGTGATAAGAACTGAAGGTTATAGTAGACTTTCAAGCACAAGAATGTCTACCAAAACAAGCAGTAGAATTGTCTTTTGGGCTGGGGAACAACATTTAAAGAAGTAAATTCTAAATTGTGATGGTCAGGGTGTGATGGTTAAGATTATGTGTCAACTTGGCTAGGCCATGATTCTCAGTGGTTTGGCAGATATTATGTAATCATCCTCCATTTTGTGATCTGATGTGAGCAGCCAATCAGTTTGCCTGCCTTGCAGATTTGGGGATTCACTAGCTCCTGCACTCCTATGAGCCAGCAGTTTGCCATCTGACCTGCCAATTTTGGGTTTGCCAGCCCCTGGGAACACGTGAGTCAGGAGAAGCCTCCAGCCTGATGCCTGACTCACAGACTTTGGACTTCCCAGCCTATACAACTGTGTGAGCCATTTCCTTGGAATATATATATATGCTTCACTGGTTTTGCTCCTCTAGAGAACCCAGCCTAAGACACAGAGTTTCTGGAATTGAGGGTTCTTGGAGTAAACCTTCTAATTCTACAAACATTTTATCATTTCCTCTGTTATGATATACTTCAAGGTCTGGCAGCCTTTGGTGAGGAGAGCATGCCATATTTCCATTCATCCACTCCCGCCCAAGTGGACTTTTAAACACGAGGGGAGAGCATTAGAAATGAAAAGGGGGAACAAGCAACAGCAGTCTTCCATCAGAGGAAATAGACCATATCTTGCTTTCCACCCCTCCTCAGGGAATCTCTGTGGTGTCAGATGCTCAATTTCAGCTCATGGATCATCATTGGAGTACCCCTTGGAAGTAACCCTCAAACCTCCAGTTTCCTGAAGCAGAGTAATGCAAATAATCAAGTGTCCACTGGTTAGGCTCTCCTTCAGCCAACGGTGAGCTCCTCTTCCACCCAAACATCGCCCACCCCAAGTATCATCTGTGCCCTAAGCTGGCTTGTTAACACTTCCTCCTTCCATCATTCTACCATTCTTGATTTACTCCTTCCCCCACTGAAAGGCTTTTCCAACCAAATGTGTACCCTTTAAAAATTAAATATTCTACGAAGAGATTCCAGCCTTAACTAATACCTAACATCTTTTAAACAACTTTAAAGCGATATAAATTTATATACCATAAAATTCACCCATTTTAAGTGTAAAATGGAGCCTTGTGGCACAGTGGTTAAGAGCTTAGGCTGCTAATCAAAAGGTCAGCAGTTTAAATCCACTAGCCTCTCCTTGAAAATCCTATGGGGCAGTTCTACACTGTCGTATAGGGTTGCTATGAGTTGGAATCTACTAGACGGCACACAACAACAACACAAATGTAAAATATACTGATTTTTATTGAATTTACTGACTTGTGAAACCACTACTGCAATCCAAATTTAGAACACTTCCATCACTTCAGTAAAACTCCTCATGTCTGTTTTCATTTAACATCTTAATGCTATTGTTTGATAGCTTGCTGGGAATAAGGTTGAAACACAAGGGGAAGGGAGGAGGCAGAGTGAATCTTACAGGAGGAAAGAAGACCAAGGAGAGGTACAGATGGGAAATGTAGGAGGGAGTCAAAAGTTTCACCTGGTTCACATCTCTACTGAAAGCTTCAGGTAATCTCAGAAGGCAACATTGGAATGAATGACACGGGTGCCCAGTCTTTGGTCTCCATTCTCCAATGGAAAGCCATGGGAGAAAAAGGAACGTGATTAGCAGCAAAGTGTAGAAGACCCCTTTCCCAACATGCCCAATACCTAACATAGTGTCTTGTGCAGAGTTAATACTTAATGAGTGTTTGTTGAATTGAATTGAAATGAGTTAGAGAGAGGAAGAATTAGCGGGAAAAAATGCCTGTGGTGGACATTTATTATTGATAGTTATCCAGCACCCTTTTTACTTCCTGGTAGGCCTCCGTTTTCCTTTTTGATAATTACTTCACCTCACCCTGTGTAGTGTTGGAGGGATAGTAATAGCAGTGGTCCAGAAAGCCATGGAATCAGGGTCTTCTTACCCCAATACATGCAGGGTCAAAGAGTGTCAGTTAGACACTTCTTGCAAGGCTTTGACTTTGAACCAGTGATGCAAGTTCGGAAGGAATAATTAGACATTATCCATGCCACAGCCGTACTGACCTCAGCCAGGCTCACCCTACTGTGAAGTAGGTTCTGTGTTTCCAGTTTCCTGGCCCTCCTACCTATTCACAAGCCCAGGTGTCCATCTTCCTGTTGGTTCTGTGTGTCCTTCCAGTAATCCCTTTTTATTTAAGTTACCCAGAACTGGTTTCTGTTGCTTGCAACCAAGACACCCTTTCTCTTGCCCTTTATAGAAATGGCCCCATGCCTTTGTCAGCTTGTCTTACTGTGGTGGTTTGTGTGTTACTGTGATGATGAAAGCTATGCCACCAGTATTTCAAATACCAGTAGCGTCACCCATGGTAGGCAGGTTTCAGCGGAGTGTCCTGACTAAGACAGACTAGGAAGAAGGACATGGCAGTCTACTTCTGAAAATATTGGCCAATGAAAACCTTATGAATAGCAGCAGAGTATTGTCTGGTATAGCACTGGAAGATGAGACTCTCAGGCTGGAAGACACTCAAAATGTGACTGGAGAAGAGCTGCCTCCTCAAAGTAGAGTTGACCTTAATGATTTGGGTGGAGTAAAGCATTCAAGACCTTCATTTGCTGATGTGGCACAACTCAAAATGAGAAGAAACAGCTGCAAACATCCATTAATAATCCAAACATAGAATGTATGAAGTATGAATCTAGGAAAATTGGGAGTTATCAAAAATGAAATGGACCACATAAAGATTGATACTCTAGACATTAGTAAGCTGAAATGGACTGGTTTTGGTCATTTTAAATAGCAAATTCTTATGGTCTGTCATTTTCGGAATGACAAATTGAAGAGAAGTAGTGTCCCATTCATTGTCAAAAAGAACATTTCAACATCTACCCTGAAGTACAATGTTGTCAGTGATAGGCTAATAACCACACACCTACAAGGAAGGCCAGTTAATAAGACTTTATTTGAATTTACATACCAGCCACTAATATCAAAGATGAGGAAATTGAAGATTTTTACCAACTTCTGCTGTCTGAAATAGCTCAAACGTGCAGTCAAGATGTGTTAATAATTACTGACGACTGGAATGCAAAAGGTGGAAATGAAGAAGGATCAGTAGTTGGAAAATATGGCCTTGGTGATAGAAATGATGCCAGAGATCAAAGGATAGAATTTTGTGAGATCAATGACTTCTTCACTGCAAATACCTGTTTTTCACCAACATAAACGGTGACTATACACGTGGACCTCATCAGATGGCATACATAGGAACCAAATCTGCTATATCTGGGGAAAGAGAAGATGGAAAAGTTCAATATCATCAGTCAGACAAGGCCAGGGGCTGACTGCAAAACAGACCATCAACTGCTCGTATGGAAATTCAAGTTGAAGCTGAAGAAAATTAGAGCAAGTCCACAAGATCCAAAATACAACCTTAAGCATGTTTCACCTGAAATTAGAGACCACCTCAAGAATAGATTTGACACATTGAACACTAATTACTGAAGAACAAACAAGTTGTGGGATGACATCAAGGATATCATACATGAAGAAAACAAAAGGTTATTAAAAAGACAGGAAAGAAAGAAAAGACTAAAGTGGATGTTATAAGACACTCTGAAACTTGCTTTTGAATGTACAGTAGCAAAAGGTAACAGAAGAAATGATGAAGTAAAAGAGCTGAACAGAAGACTTCAAAGGGCAGCTCAAGAAGACAAAGTATTATAATGAAATGTGTGAAGGCCTGGAGTTGGAAAACCAAAAGGGAAGAACACCCTCAGCATTTCTCAAGCTGAAAGAACTGAAGAAAAAATTCAAGCCTTGAATTTTAATATTGAAAGATTCTATGTGTGAAATATTGAATAACACAGGAAGCATCAAAAGAAGATGGAAGGAATATACACAGTCACTGTACCAAAAAGAATTGGTTGATGTTCAACCATTTCAGGAGGTAGCTATATGATCAAGAACCGATAGCACTGGAAGACGAAGTCCAAGTTGCACTGAAGGGAATGGTGAAAAACAAGCCTCCAGAAATTGACGGAATACAAATTGAGATATTTCAACAAAGGAATGCAGTGTTGGAGGTGCTCACTAAATTTGGAAAACAGCTTCCTGGCCAACTGATGGGAAGAGATCCATATTTGTGCCCATTCCAAAGAAAGGTGATCCAACAGAATGTAGAAGTTATCAAACGATATCATTAATATCACACACAAGTAAAATTTTGCTGACGGTCAATCAAAAGTGTGGTTGTAGCAGTACATCACCAGGGAACTACTAGAAATTCAAGCCAGATTCAGAAGAGGTCATGGAACAACGGATTTCATTGCTAATATCAGATAGATCTTGGCTTAAAGCAAAGAAATCCAGAAAGATGTTTACCTTCATTTTATTTACTAAGCTAATGCATTCAACTTTGTGGATCATAACAAATTATGGATAACATTATGAAGAATGGGAATTCCAGAACACTTACATATGCTCATGAGGAATCTGTACACAGACCAAGAGGCAGTCATTCGAACAGAACAAGGGAATACTGAGTGGTTTAAATTCAGGAAAGATTTGTGTCAGGGTTGTATCCTCTCACCATGCTTATTCAATCTGTATGCCGAGCAAATAATCCAAGAAGCTGAACTGTATGAAGAGCTGAGTAAGACATTAACAACCTGTGATATGCAGATGACAAAATCTTGCTTGCTGAAAGTGAAGAGGACTTGAAGCACTTACTGATGAAGATCAAAGGCTACACCCTTCAGAATGAATTCTACCTCAACATAAAGAAAACAAAACTCCTCACAACTGGACCAATAAGCAACATGTTAAATGGAGAAAAGATTGAAGTTGTCAAGGATTTCATTTTACCTGGACCCACAATCAACAACCATGGAAGCCAAAGTGAAGCAATCAAACAATGTATTGCATAGGGCAAATCTGCTCCAAAAATCCTCTTTAAAGTTGTTAAAAAGCAAAGATGTCATTTTGAGGACTAAGGTGCACCTGACCTAAGCCAAGGTATTTTCAATTGCCTCAAATGCATGTGAAAGCTGGACAATGAATATGGAAGATGGAAGAAGAATTAACATCTTCGAATTGCAGTGTTGCCAAAGAATATTGAATATACCATGGACTGCTGGAAGAACGAACAAATCTGTCTTGGAGGAAGTAAAGCTAGAATGCTCCTTAGAAGCAAGGATGGTGAGACTTCATCTCACCTACTTTGAACATGTTGTCAGGAGGGACCAGTACCTGGAAAAGGATATCATGCTTGGTAAAGTAGGGGGTTAGGAAAAGAGAGGAAGACTGTCAATGAGATGGATTGACACAGTGGCTGCAACAATGGGCTCAAGCATAAAAATGATTGTGAGGATGGTGTAGAACCGGGCAATGTTCCATTCTGTTTTACATTGAGCCACTATCAGTCAGAACCAACTCAACGGCACCTAACAACAACAGCATAAAAAAAAAAATGGCAAATGTACAGGTGACAGGATGTGAGAGCCCAAATTAAATAATACAGTGTCTTCCACAAGAGACACTTCAGGGTTAAAAATCTGTGATTACAAAGATATTTCTGGGCAGGAAAGCGAGAGGAGTCAAAGTTGTTCCCAAAGTTCTATACATCATATATGTTTCTACCAAGAAGGGTTTTTGGTCATTTGAACTTTCACCCAGGTGGGCTAAGAAAACAGGCTGCACGTTTTTTATAAATGGAGCAACAGCGCAGACTATTTTAAGACCTAACATATGAGGATGAATAATTTTCACATGCTTTTCACTTTACTGAGAGAACAACCAACACGGCTTGTGAACCAGTTGGTCTCACTGCTCAACCTCACGCACGTGCTGCCTGGGCAAGTGATTCAGTCCCTCCAAGTAATGCCAAGGTTGTGAGTCAGCCCTGCTCGGAGCCAAGGAGGATTTAATTCAGTATTATTTTCTGCCTTACCACACAAGGTTCAAAATGTCCAATCCCTTTTCTATAGTGCCAATGCCCAAAGAGTTTGAAGTCACAGTCCAGAGTCACTTCATTAAAAACAGTCCTTTTTGGAAATCGTTGATCCTTACCGAACTCCTTCAAAATAAAAAATAAGAGGAAGAAAGGAAAATCAATCAAGAAAATAGCAAAATGGTAACGGATATAACATAACATGCTAATGTTAAATGCCAACATCATGGTTCAGTGCCCAATTTATTATGATGAAAGCACCAGGCAGAATACAAGCATCAGATGAAATGAGGACTGAATAAATGTGCTGCAGCTTGAAATCTATTTATGAATTTCCACGCTGTTTTTCATTGAATAAAAGCTATAATCATTTGATGGAAACACATTTTGTTAGTGTTACTTCAAACTGATACTTTATCAAATTGCTACAACCCTTTTAGGTGCAGGAGTCAGAGAGAGTCTTTAAGGGATATCATGACTCAATGCACAAGAGCTGATGGCCCAGCAAAAATAACACAGCAACAGCCCATTACCAAAAGGCTGTCTATGAAAGACATGTAATGTATTTCAGTTGGAAGGGATCTCGGAGGTCATTGGGTCTAAACCCCCATCCAGAGCTGAAGCCTGCCGGTTATAGCACACTCATCAGATAATACGCAATGGTGTCGTATCACATACTAATGCTATGGCAATGCTCCTAGGGTTTCACAGACTGGGAATCTGACCCAAGAGCAGGAATAGATTTGTAGAGTTTATTTGGCTTAGGCCTGAATTCTCTCATTGCCCTCTTTAGAATGGAAATACGTCATCATATTTCAGTTTCCTGAGGTCAGAAAGATAAGACAATATCTACTTGGATTTCAAACAGAATCATTTATAGATAAAAGAAGCCACCTCTATAAAAGAAAACAGCTTTTCAGATAGCCTCTCTCCACAGTTAGTAATAATTTATGCTTGGTGAACAGGAAAATAATGCTGAATTTATTCATTTTATTCTGCATTGCCTGTTGAAAGGGCAAGCTGATAAAGAAAAAATGGGGGAAGGGAGTCACTTATTGGTATATGCAAATCTGATATAAAAGGTTTTTGTAATTCCTCCTGATTTCAAGAGGCAAAGAAAATTAATTCTGAAAGGGGCAGAAGAGAAAATTCTCTTTACTGTCAAAGCCACGATATCTGGCATTTTACCATATAGATAGTTCTAGAGCCTGGTTTTTCTTTCATCCTTCAATATAAATAGTTGCTTCAATTTTGGACCCTGATCAAGAAATTACCTCACAGCCAATAGCTGCTCCACTTTTGCTGGCATAGTCCCACCCTGTCAAGTTTTCCTAAACACTTCTAGGAACCTGACACCAGTTCACTCTCTTCATCTGCTAACCATCCTTTACTTAACCAAGAAATGTTCATTTTAAATCCTAATTATTTCTGACGTAAAGCTTTATTTTCTGCATCATTTCTAGGTGTGTTTTAGAGTGTTTGGGATTTTCAAAATCCATGCTGAAATGGAAAATGGATTTTATGTGCCTGTGGTCTCCTTATGCCCTTTCTTCTCAGCTTTCTGGAATTCCTTACATTTATGTAAATTGTTCAGAGAACATCTATATCCTTCTGTTTCACGTGACAGATAGGACATTAGGAAGTTTAGGAAATTAACCTGAATTAAAGCTCAGATAACTGGAAGTCTTATATACTACTATCTCATTTTTTCAACCTGTCAAATAATAAATTCTTTAACATAAGTTGAAAGTATATCATAAAGTTTGGGACATGCTGAGGGAGGAAATTGTATGGAACCCAGAAATTAGCAAGCTTATTTTAGAGACCTGATATGTTTGTATTTTGTTTGTTTGTTTTTGAAAAAGCACCTCACAAAATTCTAGCCAGTATTCATTTACTTAATATAACTTAATGGTAGTCTATATTCTCATTTATTAAAATGATAACTTAATCATGAAGACATCACATTTTAGAGGCAAAAGTTTCTTTATGGTTCTACTTCATCTCCCATTTAAATTTGGAAGGGTACAGGCAATGCTACCCACTAAGAATTCTTAGTGGTAGTTGGGCATAAATCTCAAATTTCAAAATAACTATACCCAGCATACCACAACCACATCCTGGGTCATCAGAAGCCCACGAAATCCAGTGACGAAAGTTTTTCTTAATCCCACAGGCATCTGCTGTAGGGGGGAACAGGACTGCATTGTTATGGCTACTGACTCCCTGGTTTTTGGCTTCTTTGACTTTCCTGCCTTCAGGCCATATCTCCAAATATTGCTCCTTTGGAGGCTGTGTGGAGAGCCAAACCACCTGTGAGCTCAACAAAAAGTATTCTCTTCCCCATGGAAATCCAGAGGCCCAGTCCCGCTTCTCACATTTGGAGACAGTGATGAAGCAGAAGCAGACTCATCGTTATGCGGTGGGTCTGAAGCCCAGAGGCAGTATGGGATCTTGAATGAAACAAAATTTTCCAGAGCACCCGTCAGTCAAGGCTTCCCATATTCTACTAAGATTTCTTTCATCGCTACTACTCAAAGGGTTAAAGGTTTGGGATCTTTTAGTTTGTTTGATTGTTCATCATTAGATGGTCACCTAGGAAAGGGGCCTGGCCAAACATTTCTACTCCTTACCCTTGTTCCCCACTATTACCTTGGCTTCATTGTGAGGGGCGGTGGGAAAGACTTCATCCATCCAAGTAAAGGACAGGTACTCAGCTTAGTCGTCAGATACAACTTGTCACAACCTGATATTTACCCCTGGCTTTTCCATTTTCAGTGTTTTTTTACCCCCCAGAGGAAGCATCATAGAGTGCCAGAAAGTCTGGGCTTTGAATCAGACATTTTTCAGTTTAAATTCTAGCTCTACTAACTGTGTGCCCTTGAGTGAGTTACCCGAACATGGAGTCTCTTCCCTCAATTACAAAGAGCTGTTATGAAGAGACAACACAATCACATAGCACTGTGTTGGCACATAGTGAGCATTAGAAAGTGCCAGCTGTTATTATTATTATCTTAATTTTACCCCTAATTATGCCGTGCAGAATTAAATAAGGTAACATCTGAGTACCTGGCCCATTAGTAGGAGCTCAACAAACATGAGTTCCTTTCTCCTCGAGAAAAAATTAAGCCCTTTCTGAATCTGCATGGGATTCAGGTGAAGGCTTTGGTTCTGACTCCAAGGTGCTTCAAGTCACCTGATAACACCTGCCCCTCGCTCTGCTACAACTGTAAAGACAGCATCTCAAACACCTTTGTGCCACCTTACGTCAGGTCCATCCGGTCTTCTGCACCTCACTGCCTGGCCTTCTCGTTTCCTAATCTGAGTTGTTTTTCCAATTTCTTATTATCATCTGGTTTCTAGGTGGGATTCTGCCCTCTGCCCAGCTGTCGTCAAGTTGACTCCAACTCATGGTGACCCTATGTGTATCAGAGTAGAACAGTGCTCATAGGGTTTTCAGTGACTAATTTTTTTTAGAATTAGATAGCCAGTTCTTTCTCCCAAGGCATGTCTGGGTGGACTCGAAACTCCAACCTTTCGGTCAGCAGCTAGCAGTTAAGTGTGCACCACCCAGGGATGCCTTCAGCGGACTCTTTCTTACTTCCTCATCTGCTGCTCTGTGTTCTCCCCATCCATCTCTAAGGCGCTCATTACCAAGTGCCATTTACAATGACAAAACAAATTCACTTGCATTTAGATCCATTTTGTCTTAGTCAAAGCGGGGTACATTTACAATACAGAAATAGGTGCAGACTGGTGTATTTTATCAAGAGGAATCAAAGCTATTATC
The DNA here is from genome assembly GCF_030014295.1 of Loxodonta africana. Taxonomy (NCBI): domain Eukaryota; kingdom Metazoa; phylum Chordata; class Mammalia; order Proboscidea; family Elephantidae; genus Loxodonta; species Loxodonta africana. The sequence continues at coordinate 149,612,326 of NC_087342.1, read as the reverse complement.
CCAAGAGTCTGATGTGAGCAGACAAAACAAATATGTTGAGTAATTTCTTCCCTCACTAACTAGTTCTTTTGCCTGAGTTTTCCAGACAATAGCTTCACATGACAAAATCTCAAATGGTGTATTACATTCATCCTAGCACTTGCATTCTGTTTGGGGTATGATTTTGAAAGAAGACATCTTAGAAAATTCTTGAGGAAAGAATAAAATACATAAATACCAATATCCAGATTTCAGAAACATTATAATAATAATATAATGACTGTTATTTTTCAAGTTTCTTCAGACCACAAATGTAACAGTGAGGGAAAAATAGATGCATTTGTTTTCCTCTTGCCTTATGGCTGAAAGAGCAAGCCGTGCATGATTTTTACGACCTGGCTAGTGATGTGTCCCTTCAGGGAGCTATTAACTCCATCCTTGTAGATGGTTCCTGATCACTGTCAAAATTAGTAATTGCTTAAAACCAGAAAAAAAGCATTTCATTCCTAAATAGGCCATTAGTGATATTGGATAGTTTGTTATACTGTAATGTAATATTGAAATTCCTAGAGGCAACTGGTTTTCAGTAGTGAATTAAAAAGACAAAAACTAAACTGAATATTTGCTGAGTGAGTGAAAAGAATCATGGGTAGCTAACTCTTTTATAGGTTGCACGTCAGCAATTGGCCTTTTGAAAACAATGTCATTAACCCTTCCAAGACAATTGCAAGTGCAAATGAACCAGTTTCAGATTGTGTGATACAGGTATGAAATCACGTGGATGGAAAGCTGACATCTAATTTGAATTTTCTGGGGGAAAAAGATACACATGAAGCAAAACGTCAGAATCACGGCCATTATTCTCAAAAGAAGAAAAATGGACTAAAAATTGCAATGCACAGAGTTTTGGTCCTAAAAATGTATAAGGCACTGAGGCATAGGGTAATGAAAGCCGGCGTGTACAACAGATTTTTACCTTGAGTACGTGCCTGGGTCTGGCTGTCCCTGCCTCACTGCATGGCTAACGCAACCTTTGGATAACACTTTCCCAGGGATGCAGTAGTCCAAGAATAATGCACATAAGCAAACTAGCCTCGTTTCACGTCTGACAGTGAAAGGAAAGCTGATTTACTGGTTGCATATTACAATAGATAAAAAGAACTCTGTTCTTTTTACACCTGTATATATCATTGGACTTAATGTAAATACCTGTCTGAAAGACTGAAGATAAATTAGCTTTGATACTAGAGTGATTTCACCAACAACTCTAAATACATGAGTACAAAACTATATGTACTTAAAAGCTTGCAAATGCTAACTCATATTTCTCATGACTTGTGTCCAAAAGCCCCAGTAAGTTTCCTTTTTCTGAATATAGTATCTGAATTACAAAAACATGGGGAAAGTCACTATGCTGGTAAATATATATTTCAATGGATGCTTAACTTCCTTTCTAAAGTTATTATAATTATTTCAAGAATTGAACTTTTTTTTTCCTGGAATCCTTCTTGTTCTCATCAAGACAAACAAGATCTCCAAGGACATTCTGATGTTTCTTCTGGCTAAACACTGAGGACGTTATCAAAATACATGGTACGATAAGTTAATATTTCAACAAAGGTTAAAAAAAAACAGAAGAATGCAAGTTGGGATGGGATTATTAAGAATCATATTCAGGTTAAAATATTATTAAATTCATAGAACTGTAAATTTTTTTTAAATCAATGTAGGTGATTTCAACACAGTTTATAAATCAAAGCCTTTCCTATTCCCTGGCCTGATTGATGGGGTTTTCCCATTAAAATTGTCCATTCCATCCCAAATATGGATAATATATAATTCAAAGTTGAAATCAAGTCCCTTGAGTTTCTCGAGATTGGATAAATGTCTCAAAACATCAGCAAATAGGCCTTAAAGTGAAGTAGCAATCTATAAACCATCCTGATGACTTGTCAATAGGAGGAGGGAAAGAGGAGCAGACTGTAAACCAAGCAACCTTTCCCTGACCTCCACCCTCCCCCAACCTTTGAAAAGTAATAAGGGCTGTTTCTTGGGCCTTTGTTTGAGGAAGCTGAGAAAAAGAACTGTGAGTGCCTGCGTTTCTACAGAGAGTTAAGGTAACCACAAGCTCTTCAGTTCAAAATTCCTTTATGTTTTGTGACCTGAGGTTCACGTGTATAAGATTTTGCCATGTTCAAGGATTCAGAAATAATTCAGACACGTTATCACTACCCTGAGAAGACAACTGACCCACGTTAGAGGGCCCACAGGGGGGTGGAGGACAGACAGGGCACAAAAGGACTTATGTCAAGGTGGTAGATAGACTGGGGGACAGGAGCTATTTGAATAATATTCAGGGACCCTGAGATTGTAGCTGACACTAAAATGAGGAAAGAGCTCCAGGTTAAGAATTAGCAAACCAGGCTTCCAGTCAGTTCTGCCACTAATTTATTTTGTGAACTTGAGCAAGTTTTTTAACCTCTCTGGGCCTCGATTTCCCCATCTACAGATTAGCTGAAACAATGTCTATGTTACTGTCATATCTCAAAGGTCTATGGTTTTGGGACTGTTACTTATTCCTCAGAGATAGAAGAAAACTCATGCTAACTGTAATCACACACATGGAGGAAGAAAGAAAGCAAATTGAGTTTTCCCAGTCTAGTTAATGACACTCTACAGCTCAGCAGTGGTGCAGTCAGTGCAAGGCAATGGAACAAATCAACCTCCTTAGGCTAATTACCTGTGGAAGACCTATGTACATCACCATGGAGTCCAAAGGGAAGGTGGTCCGAGGAAAAGTCAAAGACTGGAAAAGTAGCTATACCATTATGATGTGTAAAACACCATTATGATAAAAAAAAAAAAATAGGAATAGGTAAAATCCATCCTAGCAGCCTGTAACTCTACCAGATCTGTTCCCAGTGAGATCCTAATTATTTTCTAAAGAGGTGTTTGGTCCATGGACCACCTGCTACAGAATCATTCAATTGCAAATGCAAATACAGATTCCTTGGTCTTACCCAAGACCCACTGAATCAGAATCTATGGGAAAAGGACCAGGAAATCTGCATTTCTAAGACTTTTCCCAAGTGTCACTTTTGCACAATAAAATTTGAAAACTACTGAGCTAGAAAATGAAGAGGAAGAAGTTGGGAGAAGAATGAAGAGTAAAATGCCCAGCATATTCACTCACAGGATATCTCTGAAAGTGGCAGGGTAGCTCTGGTAGCACTGGTTACCTCCAAGGAGGTCTGAGGTATAGTGTAGAAGAGAAACTTTTTGTTGCTGTTAGTTGCCATCAACTCAATTCCAACTCAGTCAACCCCATGTGTGCAGAGTGGAACTGCTCCACAGGGTTTTCAAGGCCATGACCTTTCAGAAGCAGATTACGAGGTCTGTCTTCCGAGGTGCCTCTGAGTGGGTTCAAACCACCAAAATTTCAGGTAGTCATCGAGCACTTAACTGTTTGCATCACCCAAGGACTTTTCACTATAAACTCTTTAATGTTATTTGCATTTTTACCATAAGCAAGAATTAAATAATGTTTCTAATCCTAAACATTCTAAAAATACGTATTAAGTTTTGGTACAATTTCTCAAAGTGGGGATAATTGAACATTCCCTTTAAAGGTAAAGGATAAAGTAACAATAGCTTAAATTTTTTCTTTTCTCCTTCTCTGATAAGCTTGGAAAAGTGAGGCAAAATGTAGCCTCAGTTTTGTATTTTATCAAATGAGCAATGGCAAGGAAGAATGTCAGGAAGGGTAGTTAATAAAGATGCCTGCCCTCAATTCAACTTAATGTCTTGCTGGTATCCTGAATTTTTTGTTTCCGGAGTGGTTAGCAGTTCTTGCTAACTGGCTTATAAGATCCTCATAAGTAGAGATCATGAATTAAGTTCCTTCATATTTCTCACAGCCACTGTCATGGTACATAATAGTATATAACAATTGCTCAGTAAAGTTCTTACGGAATGTTATCTTTTCTATAACATGTAACACTTCTCCTTTCTCAAGAAGACCCTGAAATTCAATTAAGTTGTTTAACTCCAAGGTAAGTCATAGGTTGTGAGGCCCAAGAGTTGTGAAAGACGATGCCTGAGGAGAAAGGAGATGCAGAGATCAGGACCAGGGTCCCAGGTTCATTTTCATAGATGCTCAGAGCTAAGACAGTCTGCTTAAGAAAACTTCAGGACTAAGAGGCCCACATTTGGTGAGCTAGAGTTGCAGTGTGGAAACAGGCAGAGGCCTTCTGCCTAGGCAATTGTTCTAAGTGAGGCACCGTGGGATTAGCTGGAATTTATTAGAAAGTGCCCTACCCAACAACTGAGAGATGGGAGAACCAAAGGCATAGAATGTTCTGTGCTCCCTGTTAGAGGGGATAGGATTAGCAATGGCTGGTGTAAGGGTGACAACTACAAACCAGGTCCACAACTAGGATTTCCCAGACCCTGCTATTAAGTGCCTAATAAGGGGTCAGCTTTCCCAATCTGCCCAAGACAGCGGAGACAGAACCAGGAGCGCATTTGGGATGCTTACGAATTATTATATGGCAAGCAGGAATTGCTTCAACAGTTCAAGAGTAATGACTTGGCAATGAGTAGCAGAAAACTTTTTGTGGCAAATGGACATTTGGGCAATTGGACAAGTAGCATTGCCTGAGAAAAGCAGCAAAGCAACCTTAGAGGCTAACTGTACCCAAAATTCAGAATCCCCTTCTGTGGTGCAGAGTTGTCAAGTTGTCTCTGGAAAGCAGCTGCTCAACCAAGTACTATTTTCCCAGCCCTTTTTACATCTATGACAATATAATGTCAAGAGAAATAATGTCTACCGCTTCCAGACTGAGAGTTTAAAGCGGTTGTTGTACTTTTACTCCCTTTCCTGTTCTACTAGCTGGCTGTAGTAGGTGTCAATGAGGCACTAGGAGATGACAGAGCCACAGGACAGAAGAAGTCTGGGCCCAAAGAGACATACTCACCAAGTAGGAGTCCCTGCTTTGGACTTCTACCTTAGCAAGAAATAAACTTCTATTGTGTTTGTGATATTATACATTGTGGAATCTATTTATAGCAGCTGCTCACATTACCCTAACTCATGTCTTTAGCTAGGTCAAAAGTAAAGACAGTAGTTTCTGGAGCTCAGGGACTATGTCTGGACCTCATTAAGGCATAATTGGCAGGGGCCTGGAGCTGCCCTACTGTGACTAGGTGTTGAGGTGGAAGACTCTTGACTTCATGGCGTAGAAAACCCTTGTGATAAGCTTTCCCAGGCTTGAATGAGAAGTATTCATTTTTGGATTTTCATCTCTCCAGGACACACTCTAGCATAATGCTTGCTAGGTAAATAGACATTGATTGGGGGGAAAGGAAGGTTTGAGGACCCAGATATAACTCCCCTCCGTTTCTTTCCCATGATACGCCCGTTAAGAGAGAAACGTGTTTCCAAGGCCTGGAACATTACCTGGCTGCAAACATTTTAAGAGTTGATGAGTTTCCTTTTTCAAAGAGCAACTGCACAAAAGAACAAGGTTGGGGAACCCAACCATGGCCTAGAACAGAGCCTACAAATTCTCCCTGTGAATGTTAACTGATTTGTATTTTCATAGGGTCTTTCATAAAAAACAATAGAAGATTTTAATAGGGGCTCATAATTCATTGACACAGACACCTCCTTCTTCCTCTTCAAAGACATTTGTCCCTTGAACTACAAAATTGGATTATATCTACCAGAGACAAAGCCCCACACTGGCCATTTCAGGTAGTTCAAAAATGAATAAGATATGGTCCCTGACTTTCAGGAGCTAACAGAATATAATTCTTGTCTAAGGGTTATTAAAAAGAAGAATGCAGAATGTGCTTCAAAAGCAAAAGAGAAGAAAGGATTAATTCTATGTGTGGTCAAACCAAAACCCATTGCTGTTGAGCCGAATCTGACTCATAGAGACCCTATAGGTCAGAGTAGAACTGCCCCATAGGGTTTCCAAGGCTGTAATCTTTATGGAAGCTGACTGCCACATCTTTCTCCTGCAGAGCAGCTGATGGGTTCAAACTGCCGACCTTTTGGTCAGTAGCGAAGCGCTTAACCACTGCGCCATCAGGGCTCCTTTTCCACATGGAGCAATCAGAAAATTTCCTTGGGAAGGATAGAATAAGAGCTGTGTGTGGGGAAGCAGGAGTACTCAGAAGGGCAGACAGAGAAAAGAGCTCAACTCAAGCAAAGGCCCTGAGATAGGAAAGGACAGGAAGTTTATGCCATAGGAGCCTCTTGTTTACAAAGGCATTTAGTATCAAAATCTCAAAGCAAGGGAATAGTACTCTCTTAGTTATTAAGCTCTTAGACTTTCCCTTCCCAAAACATAGGCAGTTTTATCTGCCACTGATAACTGCCTGGGATATTGGGTAGGTAAAAGGGGAAGCATGTTCTGAAGCAGCAAAGAACCAGGATATAGGAGAGCCCAATCCACAACTGCCAAGATTACATAATGCTCAGGTTCCCAGTGAAAGCTAAGACATTGAGTAAGGAGACAGCAGTGAAAGCTGGAAAATCCAAACTGCTTTCAGGTAAGTGACCTGTAAAATGGGGTGGGACCATACGTCAGGAGTTCCAGACACCTAGCAGGCATTCAATAAATGCTTGTGAAATGTATGTCCCCTACACTGTGCATATGCTTTGCCAAAATAACCTGCCCCAGGAAAACAGTTAAAAATTCATTGGTTCTGTTGTCCTAATTTAGTGAGTCATCTTCTGCCCTTTCCACCCGCATGCAATCAGAGTACAGAAACTTCCCAGGGCTAAGCTAGGGGAAAAAAAAAATTTTTTTTTTTTTGTTTTATTATTTAAAGAATTTTCCAAGCTAGAAGTCCCAAGCAATGCCTTTCATTCCAGCTCCAGTTCTGTCTTGCTTTACCGAGCACACAAAACTCAAAGTAGGCACATCAGTCTAGATATCTACATACCTTTTCAGTGAGTAGATTTTAAAGTGCTTAGCATGGTGAGAACTGTGAAATCATTCTCCACGTGTACATCTTTAAGGGTCTATATGTATAAATTAGTTACCCATAGTGCTTCAGAACTCTAATTACTTTTTAATTTATACAAATACATGCAATTTAAGTGCAATTAAAATGCCAGTATAATTAAAATCAGAAAGAAGAAAATTTATAAATCTGGTCATGAACCCCCTTGGTTTCTTTTTGGGTTCAATTAATGCCACTTATGATTTACAGATTGTGAACAATCTTATTTCAGTTAGTTAGGCCATCCCATCAATCCATGGACCTTAAGATTTAAAGTCTCATCTAGATCTACAGGGTATATCTTTAGAATGACTGTTTGACCATAGCTGGCCAAGTCAGAATTGCTTGACAAAGATATAACAAAGAAGGGGAGAAAATTAAGGGTGCCTGCTCAACAGGGAAATGAAAAAAAATCTTGGAAAATTCAGGTCTTCTGGCATTTCTTAAGCATTGGCAGGATATATTTACATATTTCCCTAACAAGATCTATGACCCTCTTTACCCTAATTTCTCTGTAGATGAAGACATTCAGTTAATAGAGATTGATTTGAGGCGTCAGCAGCACACAATAGACGTTTTAAAAGACTGAAGAAGATAACTTCTGCTAAAGGGCTCCTTTTTTTTTTAAGTCTTTCAGAGATAAAAGCTTTCAATTGGGAAGAGAGAAAAAAAAAAAAAATGCAGCAAACAGTCCAGTGACATTCTAGAAACTCAAACCTAGAAAGCAGGCTAGATTTGATTAAATTATTTTTCATAACACAAACATTTATTGAGCACTTCTATGCTCGGGATATATAAAATAACACATGCTCCCAGCCCTCTGAGCAGCTGTGGTTTGAAGGTGAGAAGAGATATGTAAAAAGCTCATTGTGATACAACACCATGGACCTCACAATGGGGTGAAGAGAGAGGACCCACTGCCTAAACTGCTCTTCAAGAAGATGTTTGAGCCTGGTCTACATTGAACAGTAGTTCTCAACCCCTCAGGGGCTTTTAGTGTTGTCTTGGTGAATGGGGGCAGAATTGGTATTTATGGGGTTTGGGCCAGGAAATTAACCATTCTCAACCCTGGGTCAGTTCCCTACATGAAGAATTGACCTGCTTCCTACACAGCTTTAAAATGTCAGATTTCAAGCAAGAGATTTCAGAGATCGAACAAAAAAATAAAGTTTATAATCATCTGAGCTTTGATGCGAATTCAGTTTTGCACATAAAAACTAAGGATGTGTAGTTCTCTTTTGTTTTGGGGACAGTCTTCTTATCCAGGAATATTTTTTTAATTTTTCAGAAATTCAACTACCTTGTGAAACAAGGAAAGATTGCCTGTTCTTGTTGTTGTCGTTTAGAATTTGCAATTGATTTACAAAAACCCACATTTTTGGAAAATTACATCACTGATGGCACAACGTTCTTGGTATTTGAGTTGTCGATATATCACACGTGTATCTGCTGGTTGTATTTGTTGCATTTTCTTTCTAATGTCAAGCATTGAATTCATATTGTACAAATATGGCTCAGTGGTTAGAGTGCTTGGCTGCTAACTGAAAGGTTGGCATTTTGAACCCACCAGTGGTTCCACGGGAAAAAGATGTTGCCGTCTACTTCCATAAAGATTAAGGCCCTTTAACAAATGGTGCTGGCACAACTGGATGTCCATTGTGAAAAAAAAATAAAACAGGACCCATACCTCACAATACACACAAAAACAAACTCAAAATATATCAAAGAACTAAATATAAAGCCTATAACAATAAAGACTAAATAAGGACAATGCTAGGGGCCCTAATACATGGCATAAATAGAACACAAACCGTAACTAACAACGTGCAAACACCAGAAGATAAACTAGATAACTGCGAGCTCCTAAAAATTAACCACTTAAGCTCATCAGAAGACTTTACTAAAAAAGTAAAAAGAAAAAATTTTTGGCTACAACATATCCCACAAGGGTCTAATCTCTAAGATCTATAGGCTACTTCAACACCTCTACAACAAAAAGACAAACAATCCAATTAAAAAATGGGTAAAGATATGAACAGACACTTCTCCATAAAAGATATTTAGACAGCTAACAGACATATGAGGAAATGCTCACGATCATTAGCCATTAGAAAAATGCAAATCAAAACTACATTGAGATACCATCTCACCCGGCCTTACCTGCACTAATGAAAAAACAGAAAATAACAAATGTCAGAGAGGTTTCAGGAAGATTTAGACTCTTTCACACTGCTGGTAGGAAAGGAAAATGGTACAACCACTATGGAAAACGATATGGCGCCTTCTTAAAAGCTAGAAATAGAAATACCATATCATTCAGCAATCCCACTAGTAGGAATGTATCCTAGAGAAATAAAAGCCATCACACAAATAGACATATGCACACCAATATTCATTGCAGTTTATTCACCATAGCAGAAAGATGGAAAAAACCTAAGGGCACATCAACAGATGAGTGGATAAAAAACTTATGGTACACACACACAATGGAATACTGTTGTTGTTGTTGTTAGGTGCTTCTAAGGAGCATTCTGGCTATATTTCTTCCAAGACAGATTTGTTTGTATTTTTGGCAATCCATAATATATTCAATATTCTTTGCCAACACCATGATTGAAAGGCGTCAATTCTTCTTTGGTCTTCCTTATTCATTGTCCAGCTTTCACATGCATATGAGAGGATTAAAAATACCATGGCTTGGTTCAGGCACATCTTAGCTCTCAAAGTAGCATCTTTGCTTTTTAACACTTTAAAGAGGTCCTTTGCAGCAGATTTTCTCAATGCAATGCATCCTTTCATTTCTTGACTGATGCTTCCATGGGTGCTGATTGTGGATCCAAGTAAAATGAAATCCTTGACAACTTCAGTCTTTTTTCTGTTTATCATGATGTCACTTATTGGTCCACTCGTGAGGATTTTTTTTTTTTTATGTTGTGGTGTAATCCATACTGAAGGCTGTGGCCTTTGATCTTCATCAGTAAGTGCTTCAAGTCCTGTTCACTTTCAGTAAGCAAGGTTGTGTCATCTGCATAACACAGGTTGTTAATGAGTCTTTCTTCAACCCTGATACCTCGTTCTTCTTCAAATAGTCCAGCTTCTCGGATTATCTGCTTAGCACACAGATTGAATAAGACTGGTGAAAGAATACAACCCTGATGCACACACTTCCTGACTTTAAACCATGCAATATCCACTTGTTCTGTCAAATGCCTCTTCATCTATGTACAGGCTTCTCATCAACACAATTGAGTGTTCTCAAATTACCATTCTTTGCAATATTATCCATAATTTGTTATGATCCATACAGTCAAATGCCTTTGCATAGTCAATAAAACACAGATAAACATCTTTCTGGTATTCTCTGTTTTCAGCCAGGATCCATCTGACATCAGCAATGATATCCCTCATTCAACATCCTCTTCTGAATTTGGCTTGAATTTCTGGTAGTTCCTTGTTGACGTACTGCTTCAACCACTTTTGAATGATCTTTCACAAAATTTTACTTGCATGTGATATTAATGTCATTGTTCGATAATTTCCTCATTCTGTTGAATCACCTTTACTTAGAATGTATGAAGTATGAATCTGGGAAAATTGCAAATCATCAAAAATGAAATGGAATGCAGAAACATCAATATCCCAGGCATTAGTGAGCTGAAATGGACTGGTATTGGCCATTTTGAATAGGACAATTGTATGGTCTACTATGCTGGAATAACAAATTGAAGAGAAATGGAGTTGCATTTATGGTCAAAAAGAACATTTCAAGATCTATCCCGAAGTACAACAATGTCAGTGATTGGATAATACCCGTATGCCTACAAGGAAAGCCAGTTAATATGACCATTATTCAAATTTACACAGCAGCCACTAACGCCAAAGATGAAAAAATTGAAGATTTTTACCAAATTCTGCTGTCTGAAATAAATAGAACATGCAATCAGGATGCATTGATAATTACTGGTGATTGGAATGCAAAAGTTGGAAACAAGAAGGATCAGCAGTTGGAAATTATGGCCTTGGTGATAGAAACGATGCCAGAGATCATATGATAGGATTTTGCAAGACCAACAACTTATACATTGCAAATATTTTTTTCAACAACATAAAAGGTGACTATACACATGGACCTTGCCAGAAGGAATACACAGGAATCAAATCGACTGCATCTGTGGAAAGAGACAATGGAAAAGCTCAATAACATCATTTAGAACAAGGCCAGGGGCCAACTGCAGAACAGACTATCAATTCCTCCTACACAAGTTAAAGTTGAAGCTGAAGAAAATTAAAATAAGTCCACAAGAGTCAAAGTAGGACCTTGAGTATATCCCAACTGAATTTAGAGACCATTTCAAGAGTAGAATTGACCCACTGAATACATAGAAACTGAAACCAGATGAGTTTGTGGAATAACATCAAGGACATCATACACGAAGAAAGCAAGAGGTCGTTAAAAAGACAGGAAAGAAAGAAAAGACCAAAACTGATGTCAGAAGAGATTCTGAAATTTGCTTTTGAATGTCGGTATCTAAAGCGAATGGAAGAAATGATGACGTAAAAGAGCTGAACGGAAGATTTCAAAGGGCAACTGGAGAAGACAAAGTAAAGTATTATAACAACATGTGCAAAGACCTGAAGTTAGAAAACTAAAAGGGAAGAACACTCTCAGCATTTGTCAAACTGAAAGAACTGAAGAAAAAATTCAAGCCTCGAGTTGCAATAGTGAAGGATTCAATGGGCAAAATACTGAACGACGCAGGAAACATCAAAAGAAGATGGGAGGAATACATAAAGTCACTGTACCAAAAAGAATTGGTCGATGTTCAGTTATTTCAGGAGGCAGCATATGATCAAATACCGATGGTACTGAAGGAAGTCTAAGCTGTACCGAAGGCATTGATGAGAAACAACTCTCCATGAATTGACAGAATGGAGATGTTTCAACAAATGGATGCAGCTCTAAAGGTGCTCACTCATCTATGCCAGAAAATTTGGAAGACAGCTATCTGTCCAATCAACTGGAATGGAACACTATGAAACAATAATGAACAATGACAAATCTGCAAAACATCTCACAACATGGATGAATTTGGAGGGGAGGGCTAACTAGAGAGTAGAAAAGTGTTAACTTTGGCAAAGAGAAAGACAACATACAACATACGGGAAGGCAGTGCAACTTGACCAAGGCAAAGTCATAGAAGCCTCCTAGACACATCCAAACACCTTTAGGGACAGAGTTACTGGGGCTGAGGACTGGGAACCATGGTCTTGGGGGACATCTAGGTCAACTGGCATAGCATGGTTGTTAAATATTCTGCATCTCACTTTGGTAAGTAGCATGTAGGGTCTTAAAAGCTTTTGAGCAGCCATCTAAGATACGTCTATTGGTTCCAGCCTGTCCGTGGCAAAGGAGAAAGAAAAAAAAAAAAAAAACTAAAGACACAAGGAAAATATTAGCCCAAAGGGCAAATGAACCACAGCCCCCACCAGCCTGAGCCCAGAACAATTAGATGGTGCTCAGCTACCACCACCAACAGCCCTGACTGGATTCTCAATAGAGGGTCCCAGACAGAACAGGAGAAAAATGTAGAACAAAATTCAAATTCGCAAAAAAAAGACCAGACTTACTGGTCTGACAGAGACTGGAGGAACCCCTGAGACTATAAACCCAAAACACCCTGCTAACTCAGAACTGAAGCCACTTTCAAAGTCCACTTTTCAGCCAAAGATTAGACAGGCCTATAAAACAAACACACATGAGAATGTGCTTCTTAGTTCAATCAAGTATATGAGGACAAATGGGCAACACCTGCACAAAAGCAAAGACAAGAAAGCCATAAGGAACCAAGAAACTGGAGGAATGGACACAGGGAACCTGGGGTATAAAGGGAAATGGGGAGAGTACTTACACATTGCAGGGACCGCAACTAATGTCACAAAACAGTTTGTGTGTAAATTTTTGAATGAGAAACAAATTTGCGCTATAAACTTTCACCTAAAGCATAATAAAATTAAAAAAAAAAAGATTACAGCTTTGGAAAAAAGCTGTAATGGGGTACAGTTCCACTCTATCCTATAGAGTCTCTATGAGGTGAAATCTGCTCAATGGCAGCGGGTTTGGTTTTGGGTTTATTTATATATCGATATACATTATCTTGTAATAAGGTTTCTTTTCTTTCATTTTCCCTTTATTTTACAATCAGAAGATTAAATTAATTTCATTGGAAATTATGTTTGTAGGTAGGCTATATTATCCATGAATATCACTATAAGATAATAAAAGAGCATTTTTTTTTATTTGAGGAATAATCGCAAGTACAAACTAGGAGTCACTCATTTGACACAGATTCCTTAAAAAAAAAAAAACTACAAACAAAAATTTTAATAAAAAATACTTACATTTATATTCCATTCTAATGCAAACATATAAATGTAAACTTATTCAACCTTTTGATAAATGCAAAATTATTTTTTCTTCTGATGAGGACTCATACGTTGTATTTCTTTCATAAACATCAAAATATGTCTGGAGTGGAACCAGAAAGACAATTTCTAGGTAATCTGAGCACAAAATCTAGTTTCTCCCCATGTTTTTCAGAGTCGTTTCACTTATATCTACCGAACAGCAATTTTTTAGCAGTTCACCTTTCCCAAGTACAAATACAGAGGAAATCGCATCAACCTAGGCTTCTTTTCCTCCTTTGCTCCGTACCAAAAGAAAATAAACACAGTGCTGCCAAGTCAATTCCAACTCTTAGTGACCCTATAGGACACAGTAGAGCTGCCCTGTAGGGTTTCCAAAGGAGCAGCTGGTGGATTCAAACTGCTGACCTTTTGGTTTGCAGCCAAAATGCTTAACTACTGCCCCACCAGGGCCCCTGTGGGCTTCATACAGGTAACCACAGTCTGAAGTGGGTATTTACTATTCCTTATGTCTATGGCTGTCAAGAGGATGTATACACACAATTGCTTATATGCTAAAAATTTACGTAATCGTCCTACTGTGTATATCCTTTATCCAATTTGCTTTTTTAGCCAATATTATGCTTCTGAGGTTTATTTGTGCAGATATACAGTGTATTCATTTTCATTGCTATAGACTAGTTTATCTATTCCCTTACCAAGAAATGGTACACAATTCTTTGTGCACACCTGTGAGGGTTTCTGTAGGATATGAAAGGTCGTGTGCTGCACAGCTTCGCAGTTTGTGCAATGCCATGGCCTTAGTATGTCTCTAGAAGTGGAGTTGCTGGGCCAGAGGGTTTGCACATCCTCTGCTTTACTAGATATTGCCAAATAGCTCTTTAAAATACTTACATTTATAATCCCACCAGCATGCTTCCACACAACCTTACTAACACTTGGGCTTATCAGACTTAATTTTTTACTAATCTCACTAGTTACATAATAGTATATCATTGGTGTTTAATTTAAATTTCTCAGATAATTTAGAGATTGGACATTTTTCGTGTGTTTATTGGCCATTCAGGTTTTCCCCTCTGTGAATTGCATGCTTATGAATTTTCCCATATTTCTCATAGTTATTTTCTCTCTTTTTCTTACTGAGTTGTAAGTTCTTAATATACTTAATATACACTAGATTCTTCTAAACTTCAATTGCATTATAAATATCTTCTCCTAGATCATGGGTTGTCTTTTTGTTTTTGCTTTTTTTTGTTTTGTGTTTTAATGTTAATGCAGTCAATTTTAACCATCTTTTTTGCAGCTTATATTTTTTGTGTCTTACTCATGAAACTCTTCCCTACACCAAAGTTAGAAAGTTCTTCTATGTTTCTTCCCTTAACATGCTTAAGATTTTCTTTTCATACTTTGAATCTTTTATCTGTGTGTGTGTGTGTGTAATATAAGATATTATATACAAGTATACAAATATTTGTTTCTAAAAGATTGAGAGTCATAAATCTAGAAGCTTACAGGCTCAAGTAACTACTCAAGAAAATTCTCACATGTAGTCACATATTCTGTACATTTATGGCTACATATGTAATTTTTACATGTGTGATGGTGTTTTTATAGTCATAACGCCCATAGAAACCTAATTTGATTTTTTTTAAGCCCAAGTCACCATGATTCAAGGCAAGATTGATTATCTGTGAAATTAAGAGATAATATTCATAATTATGGCTCAAAGCTGTTAAAAACGTGTTATAATTATTCACTTATAAAATTCTATTTTAGTTGTGAAATGAGTACAAAGGTCAGGAAAAGAAAATATATTTTTAGTGGGGCTTTGCAAAAGAATATCTTTTTTTAAAAAAGAAGCACAAGACCTCACAGATAATGTATTACACTCATTATTGTAGAGGGATAAACATTGCTCACAGCAAGAAATCGACCTTAATTTACTTATTGAATTAAAATGAAAACACCTATTCAATCAAAGTGACCTGTCAGTGCTGTGGTTTCTACTGTTCAGTGAATACATTTCTTGTAAAAGATCAGCCTGACAAAATGGCAGATTCAGAAAAGAAAGTGGTAATTACACATCAGAACTATAGGTCACAAAGTTTCAGAACTTTAGCTTTTATTTCCAAGCTAATTTTAATTGAATGAACCTAAATTTTCAGGAGGCCTTTATCAATGCCTCTCCCCCTAAAGAAGTGAAGCAGTTGCAAAAATCATTCTTGATCCAGAGCTTGAAAGACTTGATATACTTCAAGGCATATTCTTAACAATACCCAGTGGCTGTAGATTCATCAAAAATTGAAAAAGTATTCCCATCTTATATATTTTTTGACAACACTGACATTTATTGAATGTCCTTAGGCTTGATAGTATCCTGGGTGAGACAAATGACTAAGCATGAGGGTTGTCTCCTGGAGGAACCACAGCAATTTGTTTAGAAGACTGCAAGCTTCAGTGTCAGACTGAAGCTCCAAATTTATAACATGCAAGAAGCATCAAAAGAAGATGGAAGGAATTCACAGAGTCACTATACCAGAAAAAAAAAAAAAAAAAGGTTGATGTTAAACTATTTCAGGAGGTAGCATATGATAAAGAGTGGATGGTATTGAATGAAGAAGTTCAAGCTGCACTGAAGGCATTGGTAAAAAACAAGGATCCAGAAACTGATGGAATACCAATTAACATGTTTCAACAAACGGGTGCAGCACTGGAAGTGCTCGCTTATTTATGCCAAGAAATTTGGAAGCAGCTACCTGGCCAACCAACTGGAAAAGATCCATATTTGTGCCCATTCCAAAGAAAGGCGGTCCAACAGAATATGGAAATCACCAATCAATATCATTACTATCACACACAAGTAAAATTTTGCTGAAGCTATTTCAAAAGTGATTGCAGTAGTACATCAACAAGGAACTGCCAGAAGTTCAAGTGGAACTCAGAAGAGGATGTAGAATGAGGGATATTATTGCTGATACCAGATGGATCCTGGCTGAAAGCAGAGAATACCAGAAAGATATTTACCTGTGTTTTATTGACTATGCAAAGACATTTGGCTTTGTGGATCATAACAAATTATGGATAGCATTTCAAAGAATGGGAATTCCAGCACACTTAATTGTTCTCATGAGGAACCTGTACATAGACCCAGAGGCAGTGGTTGAAATAGAACAAGGGGATGCTGCATGATTTCACATCAGGAAAGTTATGCATCAGGGCTGTGTCCTTTCACCATACTTATTCAATCTCTATACTGAGCAAAAAATACAAGAAGTTGGACTGTGTAAAGAAGAACATCAGGACTGGAAGACTCATTAACAACCTAAGATATCCAGATGACACAACCTTGTTTGCTGAAAGTGAAGAGGACTTGAAGCACTCACTGATGAAGATCAAAGACTATATAGAGTTCAGTATGGATTACACCTCAACATAAAATGAAAGTTCTCACCACTGGACCAATAAGTGTAGAAATCCTTCCACTATGGATCCCAATCTTTCTTTTCAGCCCCAACTACTGAAAAATCCTTACAGGTATCTTATACATACTCTAGCCAGATTGATTCAGGCTTTTTCGGGGTGTGAAGACATCTTGTCACCTCTATCCAGGATTCCCTTCCCCATCCTGTGTCCCATTCTTGCCTTTCTGCCAGCTGCCATGAATTATTTCTCTTCCTTCAAAAGTCACCTCCTCTGTCTTCCATGTCTGTCTCTCCCATTAGACTTTGAGCTCCACAGGGACAGGTCAACATTTGATAAATATTTGATGAATGAATGGATGAATTAATGAATGAATAGTTTGATAAGGCATGGAAGGAGCGAGAACTGAACTCAGTTTGAAATGGAGTTGAAGGATACTCATTGGTATTTTTCAGTAGGGAGGAAGGTAGCATCTCAAATAGTAATATATTTTGCAAATCAAAGCATGGCCCTTTCTTTCCTCCTGTAATGAGAAACAATGAGAATTACACAATCACCATTAGAAACTCAAGTAATGTCAAAGAGTATAGGCCCAGGAGAACACTATGTGCAGCCCCTTAGGAAAACCTATGAGAGGAAGTGATGGTCATTGTTCCAGGTCGTTTGCATAAGGTTTTGGATAACTGGTGGAGCTATTTGGCCACTTTAGGAATACTCATGCTCAGACTACTACCATGCGTAGAAAGGTGTGTCATCCTGAGCCAAAGAAGTGTCTTTCTCTCCAAACCAGTTCTATTATAAAAACCAAAACCAAATCTGTTGCCGTCAAGTTGACTAATAGTGACCGTCTGACTAATAGTGACCCTGTAAGAGAAAAAACTCTGGTAGAGTAGTGGTTAAGAGCTACGGCTATTAACCAAAAGGTCAGCAGTCTGAATCCAATCAGGTGCTCCTTGGAAACCCTATGGGGCAGCTCTACTCTGTCCTTTAGGGTCACTATGAGTAGAAATCGACTTGATGGCAATGGGTTTGGTTTTTTGGTTTATAGGATCTCCAGGGATGTAACCTTTATAGAAGTAGACTGCCACACCTTTCTCTCGTGGAGTGGCTGGTGGGTTCAAACTGCTGACCTTTTGGTTAGCAGGCGAGCATTTAACCACTGCACCACCAGAGCTCCAGTTGTATTACGTTGGTGTTGGTATTGTTATTAGGTGCCATCGAGTCAGTTCCAACTCGTAGCAACCTTATTTACAACAAAAGAAAACACTGCCCGGTCCTGCGCCATCCTCACAATCGTCATTATGCTTGAGCCCATTGTTGTAGCCACTGTGTCAATCCATCTCCTTGAGGGTCTTCCTCTTCTTGCTGACCCTCTACTTAACGATGTTCTTTCAGGAGAAGAATGAAAGCTGATCACTTTTGAGACAGCTTGTGAGGATTCCACAAGGAAAAGAATGTGATATAGATGGCCCAGACAGAGAAGAGCTAAAAGATCCCTAGCAGAACACTATCAACTAACCACTCAATCACGCTGACTTGGAAAAAAAGCTTTTGGAAAACAGATACTGGAAAAGACAGGCTATCAAAGGAGGAGAAGAAGGGTCTTCAGAATCAGATCTCCTTCTTAAGAATTCTTCTGGCAGGCCCTGGAATACCAACACCAAGAAGCCCTCAAGAGTCAAATATCACGAGAATCGAGAGGGTCCAGGACTGGGAAGGCATAGTGCCAATCAATTTACCAAAGCCCCAAGGTACTTGAGTAGGAGTTGATGAGTCACTGAAATTAAGGTCCTTTCTAATTCTTTGTATCCAAACTCTGGTTATACATAAAACATAGAATGTTTACAAGAGGAGAATTTGGCAAAATAGTCTTCCTGCTTTAATTTATGGAAGAAGAAACCAAAACCCAGACAGGGACATGTGTTATGATGTAGAAGAAAGAGCATCAGACCAAAGGGCAACTTAAGTCCATGTGCTAACACCAACTAAGAGACCTTCAGCAAATAACTTCACCTCGCTGAGCCTCACTGTCCCTGTCCTTATCTTAAAGTATGACACATCCTTCACAGGGTCACTTGACTGATCGAAGGAGATAATGTGAGTGAAGTATCACTCAGCTTTAAGAGATGGCTCTATGAATTTCTAAGGACAATGATCACATCCTATTTCTGTTTGCATCTACAATGTCTAGCACACAGTAGGTGTCTAGCAGATGTTTGTTGGGCAAATGAGTAAGTTCAGCCTCAGAATACAATGTCCAGATCTCAACCTTGGATATTGATTTCCTAAGACGTTGAACATTAGACTTTCCAGATGTTCTTATTTACAACCAGGCAACTGGAAATTTAAGGAAAATAGATTTCCACAAGGTAGCATCACAATTGTCCAAAAGAAACTCTCTGGCTATGGCAGCTGCTCATGTTTGCAGCAGCCTCTTGGAAAAGTCGCATCCTCTGCCAAAACTCACAGTGGTTCATTCTCTGGACTTCAGCCCCTCAGGATCCAGGGAAGTCTCCGCTGGGTACCAAATGCATGTCTGGTACACTCCTCAAGGGTTGAAAAAGTGAACCCAGAAAACAAATACATAAATCCTTTGCAGTTATTTTCCTGGAGTCCTGCAGACATGTGGGAGACCGTTGTGCATGTTATTGTGGCTGAGTGTTATTACTGTATATTGCAAGCTCTGACCCAGGGCTTCTTTCTCTGCCTGGTGACTCACTCTTTATCTTAGTACCAACAACATTGTTTCTTGTAGATTGATCAAAATGTTCCATAGAATCTTGTACTTTAGTACCTAACCTGTTTCTTAATGCAAATAGGATAAACTGGCCTGATTATAAGACTTACTGAAACAGTCAAATCATATGTTGTAAGTGGTTATTTTTAAGGGAAGTTATCCTTTAAAATTAGATCATACTCAATACTCTGAATCTGCGGTTTCAGTCTTGAGGGTGATGGGCCAGCCATGCTTTACCCTAACAAGTGATGTTTAGGAGATTGTTAGATCCTGGAGGGATGTACTTTACGGCATTTAAATAAACCTAAGTTATTGGGTCCTGAAGAGCATAGTTGATAATCATTTTTTATTTGATCAGAATGGTTTGCAATTATTCCTGCTGGGAGATTTATCCATTTGCATCTTGCAGTCAGTTTTAGAATTTTATCCCTTTGATCTTGCCATAGTATCATGACTAATTGATTGATTCAAGGGTTCAAGAGTCAACAAACCCAGTATTTGCTATTATTTATTATTTAACTGCCCCCCAATGTGCCTGCTGGCATTCAGAGGCTGAAGAAAATACAGTCCGGTTCTCACAGCTTCTTAAAGAATTGATTATGTAGGCGGAAAAAAGAAAAGACATTCTGTTTTTTATTTCATAATGTGAATACTAATGGAAAAAAGACAACAAAGAAAATGCGCTCTGTATGTGTAATGGCCGTAATGGAAACATGTTCTGAAGATCTGATTGTTGCTCATGTTTTTAATGTAAGTTTTTTGGTTTCCAGATATTTCTGTGGATCCATATTTGTGTCTGTACCCACGTTTGAAATGAAAGCTCTTGCTCTGGTGTTTCCTTACCTTGTGAAAACTATTTTACTTGGGCAATATTCAAGAAACACACAGACTTAGAAAAAAAATGAGCAATAAAATTGTCCTCCAGAAGAATAAAAAACACATAAATCCCGGGATATTGTTGCGTCCCGGGTGAATCATGTGTTTTTTTTTAGATTAGGACTAAGGCCTCCTTCACTTTAGGATAAGCATTAGGGTAAATGAGTAAATATCTTTCTGCACAGAATGGATTTAGCAGTAAAAAAAGAATGGGCTACCGCTCCCAAGAAAACAATCTTCTAGTGATGCCTAGATTTGCCGTCAGACCCCTGGGCAAGTAAGAATATGACCACATTGGCCAAATGGGAAGTTACATAGTGAATAAACATGTTACCAAATTTATGCTATAATTCTCAAATCATGCCTTCGTAAACAAGTTACCATTCAAACCCACACCCTAAACAAAGGTGACTGGCTTTGTAAATAATGGTATGCATGGATACTATAGCCTCCACCCAAGGATCTTAGCTCAATGTCAGGATGATTGTTAGACAGCTGTTTTCATCATTTTACAAGGAGTTAAATAAAAGTAGAGGATAGAGAGCTCAGTGAATTTTTCCCAAGGATGCTAAAATAAAGTCAGTATTAGCACTAAGATATAGGAATCCTAACTCGGGCTTTCCAGAGAACTGTCTCTTCCTAGTCTACATTTCTACCCATAAACTGTCAAATTATACAGAGATGCTGTTATACAAATATGCTACTCCCACTTGAATCTCCAGGAGAGGTATTTGCATAATCCAAAAATGGAATTCATCACCAAAAGCTCAAGAAAAACCCAAAGGTATAAGGATGCTGCTGAGCTAAGATTGATGGTATGTCCTAAACGTACCAGCTGTATAAAATATGAAACCATCCACAGTGCTAACGTCCCGAAGGAAACTGATGAGAGGCAATGCAATACCACATGTCCTGCATGACAGGCAAGACAACAATGGTCAACCAGATGTTCTTTTCCTTCTCATTTGCATGGTTAGGACATATGGTAACTGGGAAAAATAAAGTCATCTGTTAAGCAATGATATGAATGGCTTGAAATATAATTGTTTCAAATCATAGACCCCACACCTGTCATGAATTAATGGCGCTGAACCGTTGAAAATAAACATGTTAAGTATAACCTAAACACCTTACATCATATGGCATTTTTTTTATGCCTTACTGCACATTTGCAATCTCTGTAATAAATCATAGCTCTTTTGATAATTTGCAATTGCATCATTTTATCTGGAGAAAAGGTTTGGTTTCCTTACACATGTTAAAATTGAGAGTACTTCAACACTTGCAATAGCAATATTTGGATATCAGTAAGATCTAGATTTCAGCACCAAGGGATGACTTGGTGTATAAAACATCTGGTGTGTTTAGGAGAGTGTATTCAATTTAAATAAGCAGTTTCTGTATTTCTTCTGCTTTAAATATGCCTTTCGGTAGCAAGTTCAGTTTCTGGTTAATTTACCTGCCTTTTCCAGTAGCTAGAAATAGCATGTATTTTTAACGATTACCTTAAGTAAAATAATAGCAAAGAAGAAAGTAAATTTGCATGCCATTATGACAGCATGAGAGCCAAACAACCCAGCTCCAAAGTATTACAACTGATTCTTCTACACAGGGAAGCTAAGAACAAAATCTTGGTAGTGACTTATGGAGCACAAATACAACCAAAGCCCTGAATGAAATTCAGTCACACTGAGAATTCCCAAAATGTGTAACAGAAGTGTAACTCCATATTCTCGGGTTTGAAGGAGGCTCTGCTTCTTTGTTAGCACTTGGTATTGTCAATTTTTTGGATTTTAGTCATTTCAATATGTACACAGTGCTATCACAATGTTGTTTTAATTTACAATTCCCTAATGACAAACTATGTTGAGTATCTTTTCATATGCTTATTTGTCACCTGAACAGCTTCTTTGGTGAGGTTACGTTCAGATCTTTTGCCCATTTTTTAATTGCATTGGTTTCCTATTGTTGAGCTCTAAGAGCTCCTTATATACTGGAGCAAGTCTTTCATCAGATATGAGTTATGCAAATATTTCCTCTCAATCTGTGACTTGTCTTTTCATTCTATTAACAATATCTTTCACAGTGCAGAAGTTTTTAATTTTAATAAAGTCAGCTTATTGTTTTTTTTTCTTTATAAGTCATGCTTTTAGTGTTGCATCTAGAAACTCATTGTCAAACCCAAGTCACCTAGGTTTTCTTGTATATTATCTCCTAGAAGTTTTATAGTTTTGCATTTTGCATTAAGATCTATGATCAATTTTGAGTTAATTTTTATGAAACATTTAAAGTCTTTGTCTAGATTCTTTTTTTCTTTTGCATATGGACATCCAATTTTCCAGCACCATTTGTTAAAAAGACTATCTTTTTTCTATTGAATTGCCTTTGCTCCTTTGTCGAAGATCAGTGACTATATTTGTGTAGGCCCATTTCTGAGATCTCTATTTTGTTCCATTTATTTGTCTATTCTTTCATCGATACCAGGCTGTCTTGATCATTGTAGCTTTATAGTTAAGTCTTGAATCGGGCAGCATGAATCCTCCCACTTTGTTCTTCTTCAGTATTGTCTTGGCTATTCTAGATCTTTTGCCTTTCCTTATGTCTTTTTTTTTTTTTTTTATGTCTTAGGCTGGGTTCCCTGTTGTTGTTGTTAGGTGCCGTCAAGTCAGTTCTGACTCATAGTGACCTCATGCACAACAGAATGAAACACTGCCCGGTCCTGGGCCATCCTTAAAATCGTTGTTATGACTGAGCTCATTGTTGCAGCCACTTTGTCAATCCACTTCGTTGAGGGTCTTCCTCTTTTCCACTGACGCTGTACTCTGCCAAGCATGATGTCCCTCTCCAGGGACCGAGCCCTCCTGACAACATGTCCAACGTATGTAAGATGCAGTCTCGCCATTCGCCTCTAAGGAGCATTCTGGCTGTACCTCTTCCAAGACAGATTTGTTCTTTCTTTTGGCAGTCCATGGTATATTCAATATTCTTCGCCAGCACCACATTCAAAGGTGTCAGTTCTTCTTTGGTCTTCCTTATTCATTGTCCAGCTTTCACATGCATATGATGCGACTGAAAACACCATGGCTTGGGTCAGGCGCACCTTAGTCTTCAAGGTGACACCTTTGCTCTTCAACACTTTAAAGAGGTCCTTTGCAGCAGATTTACCCAATGCAATGCATCTTTTGATTTCTTGACTGCTGCTTCCACGGCTGTTGTTTGTGGATCCAAGTAAAATGAAATCCTTGACAACTTCAATCTTTTCTCTGTTTATCATGATGTTGCTCATTAGTCCAGTTGTGAGTATTTTTGTTTTCTTTATGTTACAGAGCAATCCATACTGAAGGCTGTGGTCTTTGATCTTCATTAGTAAGTGCTTCAAGTCCTCTTCACTTTCAGCAAGCAAGGTTGTGTCATCTGCATAATGCAGGTTGTTAATGAGTCTTCCTCCAATCCTGATGCCCCATTCTTCTTCATATAGTCCAGCTTCTCAGATTATTTGCTCAGCATACAGATCGAATAGGTATGGTGAAAGACTACAACCCTGACGCACACCTTTCCTGACTTTAAACCAATCAGTATCCCCTTGTTCTGTCTGAACAACTGCCTCTTGATCTATGTAAAGGTTCCTCATGAGCATAATTAAGTGTTCTGGATTTCCTATTCTTCTCGATGTTATCCATAATTTGTTATGATCCGCACAGTCGAATGCCTTTGCATAGTCAATAAAACACAGGTAAACATCTTTCTGGTATTCTGTGCTTTCAGCCAGGATCCATTTGACATCACCAGTCTTAGGCTGGGTTCCCTAGGAAAGCAAAACCGGTAAAGCGTATAAAAATATGTATATATACCAAAACCCACTGCCGTCATGTATGTATATAATTTTTTGTATAGAGAGATTTATATTAAGGAAATGGCTCACCAGTTTTTAATAGCTGTAACAACCCAAGTCCATGAGTCAGGAAAGAGGCTTCTCCTGATTCATGTAGCCACAGGAGCTGACAAACCCAAGATCAGTAGGCTGGAGAACAGGGCTGTTGCTTACAGGCTGTGAAGATCAATGAATCTCAAGATCGTCCGGCAAGGCCACAGGTAAGCTGCTAGCTCAAGCCCCAAGAACTGGAGGTCAGATGAACAGGAGCCAGCTGCAGGATCCAGAATGAGCAAAAGCCCCAGAAAGGTAAGCAGAAAGGACTAGGCAGCAGAGGGTAGAGAGACAAAGGCTAAAGGGGCAGTGAGCCGCCACAGGCCCCGCCCCTACCAGTACCACTTACAGCAGATCCATCGTGGGGCGTCACGTGTCAAATCTCAACAGGGAAGTGATCACAACACTCTATGACTGCCAAAACATCAAGACTCACAGCCCAGCCAAGTCGACCATCACACCATATAAAATGCAGAATCACTTGGTCGATATCCACAAAATAGCTTGCTGGAATTCTGATTGGAATTACATTGAATCCATAGATCAAATTAAGAAAAATTAACATCTTAACAATATTGAGTCTTCCAAACCATGAACACAGAGCAGCTCTCCATTTACTTAGATTTTCCTTGATTTCATTCATCAGAGTTTTATAGTTTTCTGCATAATATTCTGTTGGATATATACCTAAGCTTTTCTTTTTTTTTTTTTATTGGATGAAAATGGCACTGTGTTTTCAATTTCAAATTCCAGTTGTTCATTGTTGTGGTATTAAAGAAAATAGCAGACATTTGAATATTAACCTTTTATCCTGTGAACTTGCTGTAATTGCTAATTAGTTCCAGAGGTTTTTGGGTTAATTTTGGGAGGTTTTCTACACAGACAATCATGTCTTCTGTGAACAAAGACAGTTTTATTTCTTCCTTCCCAATCTGTATACCTTTTCTTTTCTTGTCTTGTGTTATCACATTAGCTAGGGACTTTCAGTATGATGTTGAGTAGGAGCAGTGAGATGGGACATCTTTGTCTTGTTCCTGATCTTAGGCAGAAAGCATCCAGTTTCTCACCACTAAATATGATGTTACCTTTATGTTTTTTATAAATGTTCTTTATCAAGTTGAGGAAGTTCTTCTCTATGCCTAGTTTGCTAAGAGTTTTCATCATGAATGGGTGTGGAGTTTGTCAAAGGCTTTTGTCTATCAATTTATGTAATCATATGATTTTTCTTTTTTAATCTGTTGATGTGGTGATTTACTTAAATTGATTTTTAAGTGCTGAATCAGCCCTTATCTTCTTTTTAACCAAGAATAGAAAAGTAAAGTTCTATTCAATAGGTATAATAAATAATAAAATTTACATCAATGTTTCTGACATGCTTAGAGACAAATACTGGAAGCATTAATACTGTTATTGTGTTAATGTGGAAAGAACATAAAACTACTTGGATTTACAAAAGCAAAAAAGAATATTGCTAGACATTATTATAAAGAATATTTTCTCACATAAAATTTGGAAGCTCCAAGATTTTTTAAATTTTCTTTTCTCGGGGAGAAAACCCATAACTTCTAGGCTAGAATATCAAAAGTGTAATAGCATTTTTATTTAGAAAAGCCATAAAGCTGTTTATTTTCAGCAGGAAATGGCCTATTTTGATGGAGCTACATCACCAGTTTCTAACTGAAGGATATTACTTCTAAGGCTTAAAACGTTGCATTTCCAAACTAGAAGCATGGAGTCATATTCTGGTATTTGTCCCACAGAACAGATAAACTGGAACCCATATCAAGGTTGATTCACAGGATTCAAGTTCCCTGTGCTAAACAAACTTATAATAAAATATTATTAATGGATTCCAGGATGTTAACCTTCCAAAGAGTATTTGCATTTTACATTCTTATACCTAACACTCTGACCGATAAGTTAACCTCAGAGTCAGTTTTCTGGCACTGGACTGAAAACTTATAAGTCAGTTGGGCTGTAGGGCATTTAGAGTATCTCTCAGATATACCATGTGGCTGCTTAGTTTGACTGCATATAAGTCTTCTCAGAATCCTTAGGTAGCTTGGTTTTTTAATTTGTTTTTAGTTTTATGCTGAGTTTTTAGTCACAATCAGCGGAAAAGATGAGCTGTAGTGAACTTAAACTGTCATAGCAGAACTAGAACTCAAAACAACTCATTTTACAGCTGAGCAAACTAAGGTCTAGGGAAAAGGGTAATGATGATAGCAATTCCTTACATTTTTATTGACCTTTATAATTAATAAAGCAACTCCTCATCTTATTCATTTCATCCTCAAAATAATGTATCATGAGGGTATAGCCTTATAATGCCATGGATTCTAGCAAGCTAAAATTTATGTTACAAAATTATGACTGTGCTTAACATTTCATTTTTATTTCTGCCTACTGTTTTCCTAGATTTATACAAGTAATATAGCCCAACAGACACTGTAGGAGGACATGGATTTACAGTGTCAGAACATAAATTTGCAATTAAATAGGAAAATTTTAAGAGAGGGCTCAAACTGAGAGCAAAGAACATCAGAGACATCCTACACTTCCCTCAAGGTATCAAAAGACAATGGAAGAAATGAAAGCAAAAATCATGCTAAGATGAGCTTCGCTACAGCAGGATAAAGGAAATTTGGATCAAAAACAAGTGAAGTTATCAACTGAACACCCTTATCTCTATGCTGTGCATATCAACACAGGGGAAGCCAGGACAACAGAGGGAGGAAAAGACTCTTGGCCATTTGTAAAAAGAGTTTCTCTCTGCTTCTTAGTTTTACTTATGATGTTTTCTATTTTCATTCCACTTTTGTTTTTTCCAGAACGCTTTCACGTATTCAATCTCATTTCAGTCACACAGTAACACAAGACTGACAAGACAGGCACTGGCCTTGAAATTTATAGGTTATTATTACTGCCTTTACAGGTGAGAAACTGAGCCCCAGAGGGTGAATGCCTTTCTCAAAGTCACACAGCTAGTTTGGAAGTGAACAGGGACTAGGACTCTTCATGAATGAGTCAGAAAAGGTCTTCAAAATGCCGTAGAGCAAGTTAAACATGGCAGATTGATGACAGATACATGTCTGTGTTCTAAACCCCAGTGGATGTCAGTAAAGGAATTTAAAATATTTTAGCCCAAGAGAACAAAATAATCAGTTGAGGATATGTCAGCAGACAAGAAATTTCAACAAATTCCTAGAAAATGGTAAAGGGATGGAAGTGTGGCCCTGACTCAGCAAGAAAGAGGAGAGTACAGCTAGGCAGCTACAAAGAGAAGTAAGGCAACTTGATACTCAGAAACATGGTAAACAAGGCCATGATGTGAAGGCACAAGCTATCGGGGATGGTGAGAGGGCATCTTGGGGCAGAAAACAAAGTATGGGGCCAAATCTATACACTGCGTTGTTAAAATTCCATATCACTCTCCCACTCCATGTAGCCTGCCAACTACATCTTCCCCTACACCACTACCATGTTCCACACAGAGACCAGAGGACTCTTTTCTGGAGAATTTGATCCCAAGATCCGGTGGTCACCACCTTATGTGTTGGGGAGGGGAATAGACATGAAGTGAACATGGAGAGATTAAGAGACAATCTGCATTGTGAAGAGTAAGACTTCCTCATCTCTTTTCCAAACTCTACTGCCAGAAAATCTATAGTCAGCCTTAAACCCCAGGCAGGAAATGCTAGGATTCTTCTCTGGAGAAAATGAATAGCCGCCCCCCGCCCCCCGCCAAAAAAAATCTTTAGATACTGGTAGGGGGAAAAAGGAGATGCTAAGACTCTAATGTTAAGGCTAATTTTTCACCTGACCAAACTACAGTGAAGCCCACCAGTCTACAATTCCCTACCCTCTGCCCAACACACACCACCATACACATTTTAGTGTCTCAGTCTAAACCTGAAGAAACAGCCTAGGATGACCAGACATTTGAAGATGACCTCCAATATGAGAAGAACCCTAATAGACGAAGAAAATACAGAAAACAACGGCAATACATACAAAAACTATGAATAATGTCCTCATAAAAATAAGAGAAGATATTGAATTCTTGAGCAAAACCAGGCTGATGCAAAACAATAAAGAAGTGTGTATAGGAATTAGAACAATAAAGACTTCTTAGAAATTAAAATATAATCGCACAAACGAAAGAGTTGAAAAATAAAGTGAAGAAATGGGGAGAAGGGAAGGAGAACAAATAGATAAATAGCTGACAAATGGAAAGGAAAGGTAACAGAATTAGAAGATCAGTCTAGGGGACCTGCATCTGACTAATATGAGTTGTAAAAAGAGAGAACAGAAAAAAGAATAGGAAGGTAATGATCAAAGACATAATTTTATTATCCAAGACATGATCATCACATAACAAAATTCTCCTAAACTAAAAAACAAGAGCCTCTAGATTAAAATAGTCAATCACAATGAGTGAGGGGGGAAAAAAAAACCTACACTAAGGCACATTGTTGCGAAATTCGAAAACATCAGAAATAAAGCAAAGACTTTTAAAGCTTCCAGAGCATGAAAAATAGGTCACACACAAAAAACTATGAATCAGAATGGAATTAGATTTGTCAATAGCAATTCTGTAAAGTAGAAGAAAATGTAGCAATGACTTCATAATTCTGAGGAAAAATTATTCTCAAGATAAAGTTCTACATGCTGTATAATTTTATTTAGGCATGAAGAGATATGAAAACCTAATACATGCTACAACATAGATGAACCTTGAAAGCATTATGCTAAGTAAAATAAATCAGATACAAAATGACAAATATGATATGATTCCACTTACATTGAAATATCTAGAATAGGTAAATTCATAGATACAAAAGTAGACTAGTGGTTACCAGGAGCTGGGAGAAGGGGAAATGGGGAGTTATTGTTTAATGGGTACTAAGTTTCCCTTTGTGGTAATGAAAAAGTTTTGGAGTAAATACAGGTGATGGTTGCACAATATTGTTAATATAACTAATGTCACTGAATTGTACATTTTAAATGGTTAAAATCACAAATTTTATGTTATATATGTTTTACCATAATAATTTTTTAAGGGGAAATAAAAAAAATTGAAGTCCAAGTCTCTTAAAATTATAACCACATTTTGATATATGTTAAGTCTCTTTAAAGCATCAGAAAGCCAGGAAATAAGTATTAGTGATCTTTTTGTTAAAATGAGAAAATACGAATCAGAAAAAATATTAAATTAATAAAATTCTACACCCAGACAAACTATCAATGAAGTTTGGACATAAAATAAATACATTTCTAGACATTCAGATCTCAAAAATTTTACTTCCTTCACACCCTTTCTTAGGAGGTTACTGGAAGGTACATTCTAGCAAAACGAGTGTGTAAAGAAAGGCATTGGAACCAAAAAACAGGGGGTCCATACCAGAAGAGGTACAAATAGGGTTCGGAATTTGAGCAACTCATTCAGACTAGAAAAAGTGGTTGAAGAGTTCCAGAAGGAACAATTTTTAGGAGAAAAAATGGAACTGCAACATGAGAAATACTGATTAGTGTGTGTCCAAAATGTTGGAGCATTTGAGGGAAAATGGCAATAGAACACAGAAAATAAAACAAATGAAGAAAAGAGACAAGTATTAATTCCAAAGGGTTGTATAAGAAAAGAGGCATGATTGTGGTGCCTCCCTGGACTCAGCAGTGAACAATATTTATACAGTCAATATTCTAAGTACTGATGATCAATTCATGATAATATATGAGAGGTTTAGGGAATAGAAAGTAGGAGTGTGTATGTAAGAGTCAATTTCTTTTTTACTGTGACAAGAAATTAAGAGATGATATCCGAAACCAATAAATCAAAAAATTGTAGTATAAACATATTACTTAGAAATAGGACGGTAAATATAAGAAGCAGCAGCTAGATTTGACAGTAGTTGCCTCTGGGGTTGGGATTTGGGGTTGGATGGGATGGGGCAGGCAACTGTAGTTTTTCATTATAAGCCTTAGTGCATATAATACTTTGATTAAAATATTAACTTAAAAATAATTTTCAAAAATAAAATTACCCTGGTTCTCTCAAAAAAAAAAAAAAAAAAATGAGTTCCAGAGCTATGTCCTTCTAAGTGGGGCTGGAGGCTGATTAGTGAACCAGTTGCATGAGAGGCTGAGGACACTTCTGAAAAAAACATCCTAAGTAAGAGGGATCCAGACACAGTCAACTGGACCCAATGGTAGGACTTTTAGTCCTAGAGGGTAAGATAAGCCCACCATGTGCACAACACATAGCCTGTCACTTAGAACTGTTGTCACTCCAAACCCCCACTGGACTCCACCTGAAGACTATGGGAAGGGGGGATGGTACAAGCAAAAATCACAAAAGCTAATCCACTAAGGGCACTGTAGGGGCACTGGCCCAAAGACAGCCCTACCTTGGAATCCCACTAACAGAGTACGCCTGGAAGTTGGGAGACAGTTCCCTCAGTCACAGATCCTCTCCAGCTGGCATTTTGAAAGCTTAAGGTCATTGAAGGCAGTGTCCAGAGGGAGACTGAGGGGCTGGAAGATACAGACACACCTTTATAGACTGCTTGGAGCAGGGCAAGATGCCTGAAATGTAAAAGCTGAAAGATTGCTGACTGGACTTGCTTACGGGCACTTATCAGGTGCTTCTTAAATCTTAGAAACTCCTAAAATCTTTGTGGGGTATTTTTGCAGCCATCCAATAGCCTGCATGAGCAGGTAGGGTGAGAGTCTGAAAAGTTCAGTAAATTTCTGTCTGTGTGGCCCTGTCTGTCCCCATGGACTAGTGACCTGGAGAAGCAGACATTTCTGAAGAGGATCCAAATATGCTGCTTAGACGAAGTGCTCTTACCATGGCCAGCCTTCCTAGATGCCAGCTAGAGAGAACCCAAACTCCAGCCCCACCTCAAGTTTCACAGGTCACTACTCATCAGTTGCCACCCTCATCTCAGATGGCCCCAACAGGGCTGAGAGAGGGGGCACGACCAGAGAGTAATGCCAAGGCTGTCAACTCCAGGAATATGGTCTGAGATTCACAGCTTAGGAAAAACAAAGGATACTGGTGAAATGCACTCTCAGCTTTTGTGCCTGCTTTTTTCCCCATTGCCAGATCCCCCATCCTGGGCCTCTGGGCACATTTGTTACCTTGAGTGGCCAAAGCCAAGGTCATTCTCTTGGTGCCTGCGTAATCAAGAGAAAAGCTCTCAACTCTTCCTAGGAGGCGGAGAGGCATTTTTGTGCCTCTTCCTTTCCTCTAGTGATTCTGTTGTTATAAAGGATAAAGGAAATTTCTCCCTGTTATGGAATGAATTATGTCCCCCCAAAATAAGTGTCGAAATTCCAACTTCTGTACCTGTAAATATGACTCCTTTTGGAAGTAGGGGTTTCTCTTTTGCTGTGTTAATGAGGTCATACCAGAGTAGGTGGGTCCTAAACCTAACCATTTCTGAGTTATAAAAAGAGCAGAATAGACAGAGACACACATAGGGGGAAGACAGATTCCAAGAACTGCCATGCAACTCCCAGGACTATTGACAAGGAAGGCCATCCCACTAGAGCCATATCCTAAATTCAGGCTTTTAGCCTCCAGATCTGTGAGAAAATACAGTTCTTTAAAGTCACTCACTTGTGGTATTTCTGTTTTGGCAGCACTAGGAAACTAAGACACCCTTGAGGGTCATTTTAGTGGTAGAGGCTCTGCTACAACTTCTAGAACAGCAGAGGCCCCTCGCTTGCACCACTTCCTTGCTCAGGTACTCTGAACCACACATTCCAACATTAAATGATAGATCCTCTTCTAAGGAAGTGTTCCTATTGTTTTTTACAGGTTGGTCTTTTTCCCCCAGCTAGATTATACATTCCAAACTGGCAAAGCTCAAGCTTTAGACAACTATTCTATATTCCCCAAAGCACCAGCCGTGGCCCAAGTACGCAGCTGGCACTCAGTAAATATGACTTGACTAGTAATTCCAACCCAAACAGCATTTTCTTTTTTTTAGTCTTTCTCTTATTCACCTTCTAAAGAAAGGAGAGCTATCAGGAAGCTGCACATGAGGGTGTTAGGATGGGGGAGGGGAGAGAAAAATCTGCAGGTCCTTCAAAATGCTCTTAATAACCTTCCTTCTCACACCTTCCCCACACCCATGCTAGCTAAAAGTAAGTAAACAAGCCTCTATTAGAAGACAAATATTTAGAATAACATATTTTCAGAGTTTTTCTTTTTTTTTTTTAACAAAGCTTGGATGCCTGTACAGGTTGTAGATTTACAGCTGGTAATTCTCTGCCAGAATTTCTTTTGGGTGTTTACAGCTGTGAAATAGAATATTTAGGTGGTTGTATGTTCCCCTTCATGCTCCCAGACTGACTCCTGACAACATAACTCATCGCAACAATAATGAAATAACAAGAATATTTATTTGGATTTACGCAGCACCCTT
The DNA here is from genome assembly GCF_030014295.1 of Loxodonta africana. NCBI lineage: Eukaryota > Metazoa > Chordata > Mammalia > Proboscidea > Elephantidae > Loxodonta > Loxodonta africana. The sequence continues at coordinate 149,579,517 of NC_087342.1, read as the reverse complement.
CACCTAAGGGTCCCTGAGCAACTTCGAACACAGCTGAAATAGTTCCAAGCCATATACCTCTCCAACTTTGATTTAGAAGCTAAAAAAAGAGTACAGTCTGCTGTACGTAATTTGGCAAAAATCATACACTTCTCCATAAATGGAAACAGTGAGTCCTGGCTCCTCGTCAATAATTTTCTCTCTCCTTAAACCTTTCTTCTTTGTTGGAAAACAAATCACCCGGCATAATCTAGATCATACTCTTAAATTTTATTATTTTGTGTTTGAAGATTTTTTGCAAAAGGTTCAAAAAAGCAAAAGGTTAGTATAGTGTAAAAATTATCTTTCTATTTTGCAAGATTCAGGGAGACCTCATTTAACTGGTATACCTAAGGAATGGGACATTCTGCATCATCTATGAGTTTAGTTAAGTAGAAACCCATCCCCTCATTCCTTTATTTTTTTCGACATTTTTCTTTTTATTTTTCCATGAATTATAGCTACTTCTTGACTTGCCTCAGCCTCCTCTACTAGACTTTTAAAAATAAGATCTGTGTCTTTGCACTTCTCTTTGTACACTAATTTCTCTCTTAGTGTGTCTTTTATAGGTAGTGGATTGATTTGTGATGAATTGATCGATTGCTGATTTGCACTATTATTTAAAACTTTTCTAAAATACCTCATAATTCCAATGGCTATGTTAGGGTACAAATAAGGATCACGAAAAGCAAATGTCCATACCCTTTTCCTTTATGCCACTGGACCTAAACCAAAAATTACCAGTGGCAATAACCACCTTTATCATCAGAAATGAGGAAATAAGTTTACTAGACCTAACACTGCAGGACCCAGATCTCCTGCTTCCATCCAACACAGCACTGAAGGGAAATTCCTTGGAGATCTCGGATAATTTATTTGGGGGTGGATAAAATGCTGACCCGGTTAGAAAATCTTGTATCTTAGTCATTTATTACATTTAAATAACACATCTATTATGTATGAGACATTGTGCTAAGGGCTGAGGCTATAAGAATGTAAGGTGCACTGCTCTGCCCCCAAGGAACTTGCAGTCCAGGGAAAGACACCATCAGAGAAACAGATGTGAGCAAGAAAGCATTTTAAGTGCCATGACATAATTGTGACAAGATAGAGATGACTCCATTGGAATCCAGTCTGATTGACACTTGCCAACCACAGGCCGGGCCATAGGCACACTTTAAAAGCATGGACTCTGAACCCACAAGCCCATCTCAGCCATGTCCAATTACCACCCCACTACATCACACTATGGCCCTGCCTTGGGTCTTGATGTCTTCCGAGTGGTGCTCGTGTTACATCCTTTACCACTAGGAGCTCTCTGGCTTCTTCTTTGGATGCCATTTTCCCATCTCTCTTGGCTCCACACTCTATGACCCACATCCATGCTTGCTTCTCTTCTTACTTTGCCATTGTATCTAGATAGTATTTTGATATATTAATCTTATTTTTTCCCTACATTTATTTGTTCACTTCCACTTATTCAGGCCGGTAGCAGCCTTGATAACTCATGACTTCTAGAAGGCATCTTTCCAGGCCAAAAACAAATACCAAATCCTTCTCGCTTCCCATCCCTAAAAAAAAAAAAAAAAAAAAAGTTTAAGCCCTTAAAAGAACTTGAAACTGTGGGGAGAAAATGGGAGAGAGTGTAGAGAAGCAAAAGGCAAGAGGTTCATCCTTCTATCCCTCCCTGCCTTTTTGAAAGTAGAAAGAGATGCCCCTGGGCTAAAGGAAAGAAAGGAAGGGAAGAGAGATGCCAAAGCAGCCATGATTCCCCAATTTTGACAGCAAGATTCCAAATGGAAAGACTGGGTGGGGTTTTAGCTAGGCAGACAAAATCACAGGCAGCATCACATGGCATGTTCGTGGCAGTGAAAGGGGATCCTGGGCAGGACGATGGCACCTCAGTGGCAACCTACATGGATGGATAACCAAGGACCAGATGCCCAGTTTATCCTCTGATGTCTCAGCACTGCATGGGGAGCAGGGGAAATCTCAAAGGAATGAAATCAGATTTTTCCCTAGACTGAAAGGATGGGAGCTCAGTATGAAATTAAGTTGGGTTTATAAAGGATAAAAAATATGTGGCCTGACTTTTTCTATTACCACACTCTTCCTGGGTGCCCTTGTCCAAGCCATGGCTTCACATATTGTTTAGTTCCGTATCTAAGTCTCAGGTCTTGGTCTCTCTATATAATCCAGACTGATGTTTCAAATTGTTTTCTGGCAAAGTCACTTCAAATTTAATATATCCTAAAGCTGCTTCTATCTCTTTGATTCTCCCCCACTCTGTTCTACCAACCCAATTCTCTTTCTCTACTCTGATAACAGCATTAGAGTTTACCTAAACTATAAACCTCATTAACTAGTTGCCATCAAGTTGATTCTGACTCATGACAACCTCATGTTTGTTAAAGTAGAAATGTGATCCATAGAATTTCCAATGGCTGATTTTTGGGGGAAGTGGATTGCCAGGTCTTTCTTCCAAAGTGCCTTTGGTAGGACTCAAACTTCCAATCTTTTTGTTAGCAGCCAACTATATTAACCATTTGACCACCCAGGGACTCCAGAAACCCCTTGTTGTTCTTAGGTGCTGTCGAGTCAGTTAATATTCATAGTGAACCTATGAACAACAGAATGAAACACTGCCCGGTCCTGCACCATCCTCACAATCTTTGTTATGCTTGATTCCATCTTTGCAGCCACTGTGCCAGTATAGGTAGTGTATTCATCTGTGATGAATTGATCACAGAATTGATCAATTGCTGATTTGTACTCATTTGAAACCTTTCTAAAATAGATCATAATTCCAACGTCTATGTTAGGGTACAAATAAGGATCACTAAAAGCAAATGTCCAAACCCTTTCTTTTACACCACTGGACCTAAACCAACAATTACCAATGGTGATAACCACCTTTCTCATTAGAAATGAGAAAATAAGGTTACTAGACCTAACACTGCAGGACCCACATCCCCTGCTTCCACCCAACACAGCACTGGAGGGAAATGAATGTCAGTCCATCTCTTGAGGGTCTTCCTCTTTTTCACTGACCCTCCATCCTACCAAGCATGATGTCCTTCTTCAGGGACTGATCTCTCCTGATAACATGTCCAAAGTATGTGAGATGTAGTCTCACCACCCTTGCTTCTAAGGAGCATTCTGGTCGTACTTCTTCCAAGACAGATTTGTTCGTTCTTTTAGCTGTTGTTGTTGTTCGGTGCAGTTGAGTCAGTTCCGGCTAATGGTGATCCTATGTACAACAGAACAAAACACTGCCCAGTCCTGCAACACCCTCACAATTGTTGCTATGATTAAGCCCATTGTTGCAGACACTGTCAGTATATCTCACTGACGTTTTCCTCTTTTTTGCTGACCCTCTACCTTACCAAGCATGATGCCCTTCTGCAGGCATGGATTCCTTCTGACAACATGTCCAAAGTATGTGAGACATAGTCTCGCCATCCTTGTTTCTAAGAAACTTTCTGGTTGTACTTCTTCCAGGTTTGTTCTTTTGGCAGTCCATGGCATAGTCAATATTCTTCGCCAACACCACAATTCAAAGGCATCAATTCTTCTTCAGTCTTCTTTATTCATCATCCACCTTTCACATGCATAGGAAGTGATTGAAAACACCATGGCTTGGGTCAGGTGCACCTTAGTCTTCAAGGTGACATCTTTGCTTTTCCACATCTGAGAGAGGTCTTTTGCAGCAAATTTGCCCAGTGCAATGCATCTTTGCATTTCTTGACTGCTGCTTCCATGGCTGTTGATTGTGGATCCAAGTAAAATGAAATCCTTGACAACTTCTATCTTTTCCTCATTTATCTTGATGTTGCTGATGTTCTGAGGATTTTTGTTTTCTTTATGTGGAGGTATAATCTGTACTGAAGGGTGTGGTCTTTGATCTTCATCAGTAAGTGCTTCAAGACCTCTTCACTTTGAGCAAGCAAGGTTGTGTCATCTGCATAATGCAGGTTGTTAATGAGTCTTCCTTCAACCCTGATGCCTCGTTCTTCTTCATATAGCCCAGCTTCTTGGATTCTTTGCTCAGCATAGAGATAGAAAAAGTATGGTGAAAGGATACAACCCTGATGCACACATTTCCTGACTTTAAACCACACAGTATCCCCTTGTTCTGTTCTAATGACTGCCTCTTGATCTATGTATAGGTTCCTCATGTGCACAGTTAAGTGTTCTCAAATTCTCATTCTTCACAATGTTATCCATAATATATTATGATCCACACAGTCAAAGACCTTTGCATAGTCAATAAAACATAGGTAAGCACTTTTCTGGCATTCTCTGCTTTCAGCCAGGATCCATCTGACATCAGCAGTGATATCCCTGGTTCTGTGTCCTTTTCTGAATCTGGCTTGAATTTCTGGTGGTTCCCTGTAGATTTACTGCTGAACGACCTTCAGCAAAATTTTACTTGAGTGTGATATTATGATATTGTTCGATAATTTCTGGACTCAGTGGGATCACCTTTCTTGGGAATAGGCATAAATATAGATCTCTTCCAGTCAGTTGGCCAGGTAGCTGTCTTCCAAATTTCTTGGCATAGACACGTGAGTACTTCCAGTGCTGCATCTGTTTGTTGAAACACCTCAGTTGATATTACGTCAGTTCCTGGAACTTTGTTTTTCGCCAATGCCTTCAGTGCAGCTTGGACTTCTTCCTTCAGTACCGTTGGTTTCTACTCATATAGTATCTCCTGAAATGGTTAAACATTGACCAGTTCTTTCTGGTATAACGACTTTGTGTATTCCTTCCATCTCCTTTTGATGCTTCCTGAGTCGTTTCATGTTTTCCCCATAGAATCTTTCAATATTGCAACTTGAGGCTTGAATTTTTCCTTCAGTCCTTTCAGTTTGAGAAACACAGAGTGTGTTCTTCCCTTTTGGTTTTCCATCTCCAGATGTTTGCACGTGTCATTATAGTACCTTAGTTTGTCTTCCCAGCTGCCCTTTGAAATCTTCTGTTCAACTCTTTTACTTCATCATTTCTTCCTTTCATTTTAGCTACTTGACATTCAAAAGCAAGTTTCAGAGTCTCTTCTGACATCCGTTTTGCTCTTTTCTTTCTTTCCTGTCTTTTTAATGACCTTTTGCTTTCTTCATGAATGGTGCCCTTGATGTCATGCCACAACTCATCTGGTCTTCAGTCATTAGTGTATAACACATCAAAACTATTCTTGAGATGGTCTCGAAATTGAGGTGGGATATACTTGAAGTTGTTCTTTGGCTCCCCTCTACTTGTTCTAATTTTCTTCAGGTTCAACTTGAACTTGCATATGAGCAATTGATGGTCTGTTTTGCAGTCGGCCCTGGCCTTGTTCTGAGTAATGATACTGAGCTTTTCCATCGTCTCGTCCCACAGATGTAGTCGATTTGATTCCTGTGTAGTTAATCTGGTGAGATCCACATGCATAGTCACCATTTATGTTGGTGAAAAAAGGCATTTGCAATGAAGAAGTCGTTGGTCTTGCAAAATTCTATCATGGGATCTCCGGCATTGTTTCTATCACCAAAGCCATATTTTCCAACTACTGATGCTTCTTCTTTGCTTCCAGCTTTCACATTCCAATCTCCAGTAACTATCAATGCATCATGATTGCATGTTTGATCAATTTCAGACTCCAGAATTTGGTAAAAATCTTCAATTTCTTCACCTTTGGCTTCAGTGGTTGGTGCATAAATTTGAGTAACTGTTGTATTGACTGGTCTTCCTTGTGGTGTATGGGTATTATCCTATCACTGACAGCATTGTACTTCAGGATAGATCTTGAAATGTTCTTTTTGACAACGAATGCAACACCATTCCTCTTCAAGTTGTCATTCCTGGCATAGTAGATTATATGATTGTCTGACTCAGAATGGCCAGTATCAATCTATTTCAGCTCACTAATGCCTAGGATGTCAATGTTTCTGTATTCCATTTCATTTTTGCTGACTTCCAAATTTCCTAAGTTCATACTTCGTGCATTCCACATTCTGATTATTAATGGATATTTGCAGCTGCTTCTTCTCATTTTGAGTTGTGCTACATCAGCAAATGAAGGTCCCAAGAGCCTGACTTCATCCACGTCATTGATGTTGACTCTACTTTGAGGAAGCAGCTCTTCCCCAGTCATGTTTTGAATGCCTTCCAACCTCTTCCGGCACTATATCAAAAATATTCTGCTGCTGTTCATAAGATTTTCACTAAGTCTTTTGAGAAGTAGACTGCCGGGTCCTTCTTCCTAGTCTGTCTTAGTCTGGAAGCTCAGCTGAAACCTGTCCACCATGAGTAACCGTGCTGGTATTTGAATACTGGTGGCATAGCTTCCAGCATCACAGCAACACACAAGCCCCCACTGTACAACAAACTGACAGACATGTGGGGGGTTCTTTTAGCAGTCCCTGGCATATTCAGTATTCTTTGCTAACACCACAGTTCAAAGGAGTCAGTTCTTCTTCAGTCCTCCTTATTCATTATGCAGATTTTGCATGCATATGAGGCGCTTGAAAACACCATGACTTGGGTCAGGCCCACCTTAGCCTTCAAGGTGACATCTTTGCTTTTCAACACTTGAAAGAGGTCTTTTGCAGCAGATTTGCCCAATGCAATGCATTTTTTTTTATTTCTTGACTGCTGTTTCCATGGGTGTTGATTGTGGAGCCAAGTAAAATGAAATCCTTCACAATTTCTGTCTTTTCTCCCTTTATCATGATGTTACTTATTGGTCCACTTGTGAGAATTTTTGTTTTATGTTGTGGTGTAATCCATACTGAAGGCTGTGGTCTTTGATCTTCATCAGTAAATGCTTCAAGTCCTCTTCACTTTCAGCAAGCCAGGTTGTGTTATCTGTATAATGTAGCTGGTTAATGAGTCTTCCTCAAATCTTCACACGGTCCAGCTTCTCAGATTATTTGTTCAGCATACAGATTGAACAGGTATGGTGGAAGGTTATAACCCTGACACACTCCTTTCCTGACTTTAAAGCATGCAGCCTTCCTTCTTCTGTTCAACAGATTGCCTCTTGATTTACCAGAAACCCCACAGGTATCTTTAATTCCTGTTTTTCCCGTACCACCCAGCTCAGTCAATTCTACCTCAGAAACCTCTTTCATATATGGCTGTCCTACCTATTCCTTCAGATTATATGTTTCGCAGACTCTCATCATCTGTCTGATGTATTCATGCAAAAGCCTTCTCAGCTATGTCTGTGCTATCAGACTCTCTCCTAACCTGTCCAAGACATCCAAGGTCCTAGATTTCTCAGGCTTCCTATTAAATAAAATCCATATTCTCAACAGGAAATATGGGACTCTGTCTAAATATGGACTCTGACTACTTCACCCCTCCCCCAACTCATACATAAACTTGAGAACACACATACATCCCTAGAGTCCTATCATCTTCCCACTATCCAATACAAAAGGGAGCAGAAAGCTTGTGCCTGGTTGAGCATCAGTAAGCATGAAGAAAGTAAGGCCAAGATGGAGAAATTTTGTTGTGGTTTTTTTTAGAATATACTTATGGTGCTAGAAAACAAACCCAAAAGACTTCACTTAGGATAGTGGTTAAGCTGGGTGATAATTATTGCTTTTGAACTCTGTAAGGCTGCTCTAACCATGATTCTAAGAGTCCTTGGCCACTTGTGTGGTTCCTGTAATACTGCCATTACATAGAGAAGTGATAGTTTGGGGAAAGATTCTCCGTAACCGTATGTGCTGTACAAATGTAAAGAATAACTGTTTTTCTTCTAAATAAATATCTATTCGCTCCTCTCTTTTTACAATTCAAAATTCTTTAGAATGCAACTAATAGAGAGTCTGTCTTATGCAAAAAGGAAATGCCACATATCCATGACAATCCATATAATTTTTTAATGAAAAAGTGTTGGGAAATGAATGACAGGGTATCTTTTACTGAGAACGTGGGAATCTATATGAATTCAGAAATGTTACACTGCAGTTGTTATCACCAGGGCAGCCCTGGTGTGTCTTGACTGAATTTTTAATATTCTATCTTTTTAATCTTGCATGAATCTCTCTGGCAAAGTCACTCCAAAAAGAACAAACACTTAATAAACGTTTGAGCCTGGAGACGAGCTGTTTGTAAAACTCACTGTCCATTAAGTAATTGTAGGTTAGGCTGAATAAAATGTTTTATGGAGTCTAATCTATATGGTGAGGCCTCATTAAATATGTTACTGTTTTTATGACCCCTTCCGCACAGAAAACGAATAACATGTTCTTGTTCTCCAGACAATGTCCTGATTCCCAAATCTGCTTTGCACTTGCTTTGCATGTAGATAAGGTGTTGAGGCTAGTTTTACAAAATCAAAGATTGGAACCAATTCTTTGTTCATTATGAATGCACTGGTAAGGAATGATGAGGAATAGTTTTATTTTAGTATTCACTAAAAATGTTTTATGGAATATTAGTTTTGTTTTTTTTCAAGATCTTAACATGTATTCCGCAAAAGTAAAAGGGAAGAAGACAACCATGAATGGGGGCTCTTCCACAAGCAAATAGCTTTGGGAAACTATGGGTTAAACAAAGGTAAGCAGTTATCTTTCCTGCAGGATAATTCAGAACCTCTAATAGGCCAAAATGCTTTGTGAATTTCCAAGCGGGGAATAAAATTTGCAGAGTGTCCTCAAAATTATTTGGCCATAGAATTTGTTTTCTGTAGAACACAGTAAAAGGACACTAATGTTCCACAGAACACAGTTTAGAAGAGGCTGTTTTATTTAATAAAGTCAAGTAACCAATGACAACCAGTTCAATAGTTTCCAGAACATCATATTTCTCACTGAAAGTCCTAAACAAGGGAATATCCCCCACAAGCAACATCACTACAAGAAGCATGAGACAGATCATCTGCAAATGAAGCTTTGAATAAAACGCATTAAGATTTCCCTACAGCCCGAGGAACCATAATTCAATATTTAAAGCCATTGTTTCTCTTATTAAGAATAAAAAATAAAATGACAGAGGAGGTTGCCATATTTTCTACACGTTGCTGCAGGATGACAATTCTAACTAAAGCATGAGAAGGAAAATATTAAAGAACAAAAAAGCAAGTATATATACTGTCCATGTTTTCCCTTGTAATTTTAAAAACCATCATAAGAGCAGCAGACTTATTAAGTAAAGTACTGCAGTAAGAGTAGCTGGAGTGACCGAGAACAGGTGCCATCTTGTGAAAAGCCTCCCATGTGAGTTTATGTTGTCATAATGTGGGGGAAGCTGATGGTGGCCCTCCTGCATTTCCTTACCTTGCTGGTGCAACATCCACCAATCGCTATGAGCATTTAGTTACTAATGGCTTCAGAGGCTTCTTCCCCTGGAGAACAGAAGTTACCAGGAGGTTACATCAGCATCCCACCCCAGGGCAGTTCCTCGCCAATGACTGATAGGCCAGGGGTACAAAAGGCTGGCCTGCTTTCCTCAATGTTGGATCAGCTGCGTGGTACAATTCATACCTTGGAGCGTCTCATGGGCACCAGCTGAAGCTGGTCTCCAGCTGATAACCACATCCTTGATTATCTTCTTGTCTTGCCTTCTCCTACTTGCTTTATTCTCTTTCTCCTGAGACCAATTCGATAAATCACCTACACCCAAATCCGTATCTCAGGCTCTGCTCTTAGAGAGCTCAGGCCAAGACACATAGTTTAAAACTTGAGATCTAAAGAGACATCTTTTCTCTTAATTACAATTACTAACATAGTTCACAATGGCCAATCTTCCTACTTGCTTCAGGAACCTCACATCATATTCAAATAAGAGGCCCTGGAGCAGTATTTTACAAAGTGTGGTTTTGAACCACGCACATCAGAGTTACCGGAGTGCATGCTAAAAAATGTAGATGGTGTAAGCCTACACCAGACTTACTGAATCAGAATCTCTGGGGGTGGGACCCAAGAATTAATATCCTGTGACAAGCTCCCCAATTACTTCTAAAATACACTAAAGTTTGAGAACCACTATCAAGAGGCCATGGGTTAGCCATCCCTACAGTAACTCAAAGATACTTTCAAGACAAACTAACTTGTCTTCTGAAGTTCTGCCTACTGACAAACTCATCTGAGTGAAAAGAATGCATGAGTGTCCAAGTGGAAATGCCCGATGGCACCTACAGAGAAAAAAAAAGAAAGAAAGAAAGAAACCCAAGCAGATTATTGTCTTGGCTAATGAAAAATTACTTCAAAATGTGGGTTTTGTTTCATTTCCTTAAAAATCAAAAAACATGACTTGAGATGCCATCCTCTAAATAAATAAGTTGGAGAAGCTATGTTTAATCATCTAAAATCAATTATCTCTAAGTATTTAGGAGCTGTGGGAAGGAAAGAAAGCTAAAAACATTTTTTTCAAAACGCAATGCAGAAAATATTTACTGTAGCTCATAAGCATCTAAATTGCTATATTTATTCATCTCACAAAAACTGTATGCTTTTTGAGAGCTATTTACGTAAAAAGTCTCGGATCTCTAGATATGCTGTGAAAAGCACATTAAATGCCATGTTTTTGAATACCTCTGAGAAGTATGTGACAGCCATAGCTGAGAACAAAGACCTCAATCAGTGGGACAATCAAATTAGCCACAGCAAAAGTTAGTGACAGTAAATCAGAGTTCCAGTACCAAACCCACTCTCCACGGTGGAACCAAGATAGGTCAAGAGAATCAGAGAGAGGGTGGGTGGAGACTGCTCCTAGGGAATGGTGTTTACTGAGCAGTTGGCTCAAGACTAGACTGCTTGGCAGACAGAAATTCTTCTCTTCCTTTCTTCTTTTTTTTTTTTTAGCCCAAGAGTAATAAAGAAGTCTTGATTTCATGCCAAGCAGAGCAGATGCCCAGTTCCTTATTGGCTGGCATTTCTTAATGACCATCTCAGCAGAGATCCCAAAATGAATAGGTCACCCCTGGAAGGCTCACCCACCCCCTAGGAGATGTTCCTAATAATTACCTGGTGCTTGGTTAATAGAGAACAGCAGATTATACTCCTAATCAAGTGAAGCAACTTTTCAAGTTCCAGTTGTCCAAAAATCTACTTGGTAGGAAGAGATTGGATTGTTCAGGATTGTTGCTTTCCCCTGAAAGTTAAAAACAAGAATTCTCTGATAACAAATCTAAATACAAAATTCAAAGAGAAGTCTAAACCTGCAAGTTATGAGAATATATTAAGACCAATATTTTTAAGAAGAGATAAGCCAAACATAAAGCATCACAAATAACACATTTTTAAAGAAAAGACAACTCTACGAGTATGAACACGTAGTTTCCAAAGTCCATAGTGGTTCTAACATGTCGCTTTAAGATGAACTCAAAGTTCCCTGGAAACTGTGTTATTAGAGTGGGTTTTTTCGAAAGAAAGTTATAATACATCCTTCTAGGGACTCGACGGCACTGGGCTTAGTTTTTTTTGTTTGTTTGTTTTTAGGGATTACCATGCAGATACGTGGAGCCATCCTGCAAAGAGCTAGCATCCTTTATATTTCCTAGTAATCTCTGTTGTTGGTGTACCACAGAAAATTGGCAAGCATCAAGAGGATGTCAGTCATCTGAAAAGCTTGAGATTTTCAAACAGACAGAGGAGGAAGGACTATTTTAAAGGAAGGACCCTAGCAATGGGCAACGCTAAAAGCAGTTGATGCTACAAGTCCCATCAATAAATACTGACTGGGGTTAGCAACGGCCATGCCACCCTGACAGCCTCCGGGAAGGCAGGAAAAGGCATGGTGATTATAAATTCATCTCCTCAACATTAATTCTTCTGGAGATACTAAGACAAATCATCAAAATGTCTATTCGACTAGCACAGAGAAGCACCAGTTTCAAATAATCTTACATAGTTCCATAAACAACCATCTATGGAGGACCCATGAAGCTCTTCAACTACACGGACAAGTTAGCAGGTAAAGGAGGCAGTATTAGAGCCCATTTCCTCAAGAAATTCAATTCTAGACTACATGATATTCTTATCAATTACCTCTCAAGATATAGTTTAGCACCTATAGGTCAGACTCAAAATTAGTGGTTTGGTGTCAGCCCAAGAGATATAGGGTATCATTGAAATGAATGCTGGAATTAAAATTATGCATGCTACTCCTATAGACGACACAAAATTGAGTGGAGCTGCTGAAAAGTCAAGAATCCTAATTAAAAGCAACTGTGATACATATATAATAAAATAAAATATGTACATGAAAAATGCTCAACTTCATTAGTCATCAGAGAAGCACAAATGAAAACCGTATGTGATGCCATAATGGACCACAAAAATGACTAAAATAAAAAAGACTGACAATACGAAATGTTGGTGAGGTTGTACAGCAATAAAAACTCTCAGGCTGGTGGGGTGTGAATTGGTACAACCACTTTGGAAAACTGTTTGGCAGTTTCTACTAAAGCTGAACATATGTATACCCCATGACTCGTGAATTCCACTTCTAGGTCTATACCCAACTGAAATGAATACATATGTTCACCAGAAGAGATATACAAGAATATTCATAGCAGCACTCTATAAGAGCTTGAAATTAGAAGTAAGTCAAACGCCCAGCAACGATAGAACAGACAAATAAAATGTGGTTTACCCATAACATGGAATGCTCTATGGAAACTGATAATCAACAAACTACAACTGCACACAAAAACATGAAGAAACATCATAATCACAATGTTGAGGAAAAGAAACTGGACACAAAAGAGTATCTACTGTATGATTACATTTACATAAAGGTCAAAAACAGGCAAAACTAATTAATGGTGTTAGCAGTCAGAATAGTGGTACCCTTGGAACATGGGCATAATGACTGGAAGTGGGTGCCAGGGGACTTCTGGATGCTGGTAAGATTCTGTTTCTTGATCTAGACACTGGTTACACAGGTTTATTCACTTTGTGAAAATTCACTGAGCTGTATGTTTATAATTTGCACACTTTTCTGTATGTGTTCTATACTTCAATAAAAATTTACTTAAGACAACAACAACAAAAAAGCAGTTGTGAACCATCAGGAAAAAAATAGCCCACCAAAAACAGAATGTACTTAAAAACTGTGATTTAAGCATAGTGTCTGTGATCTTGGTGAAGGATGCGTGTTGAGACCTTCCCAAATCCCCAAATTTGCAAATACCACTTCAGAGAAAAACAAACTCTTTTGGGACATGGTGCTAGGACAAGACAGGCACTTGCTAAGGGGCTGGATCTGGATACCTGCTTTGCTTCAAATCTGTGCTTCAGTAAAATGACAAATGACTACCTATTTGGAGTCACTCACACTTATAAACAAAATCCATTACTGTAATGTCCACGAATACCAAGTTGACAATACATGGTTTGGGGATACAAAGCAAAAGTAGAGGTACCGCGATTGGCTAAGAATAGATTGGACAGAAAGTGTCATCACAGGTCACAAACTAAATATTAATGGAGTGTCAAGTGCCTTTCTGAGAAGTTAAAATTACATATGTTCCATGCTCCTGGTTAACAGAATTTGGGCCTTTGTTTTGTATGAGAAAAATTCCATCCACGACTCTGGGCACTAGTAATGGAAGTTGACATATAACAGCTGAGAACTAATCCTTGGGCCATCCTAGACTAGATACTCCATTAAGAATGTTTGTTTGGGTAAAAAACATTTTAGCAAATGGTAGAAATCATGCAACATAATAAAAACAATTATTGTGAGGCTTAACTAAAAGTATCACAGTAGTTAGCCACTGGAGAGATAGTTATACAAAGTGTTTAAAAGCCTCACAGATTGCCTGGGCTGAACCTGGCTCCACCCACTTGACAGCACCTCCTTTTGTCTTTGGGCAAGTTACTTCACCTTCCTGTATCTCAGTTTCCTCCTCTGTACACGGAAAGAAAATCAATTTTTCCTACTTCGTGGGGTCATTGTGAGTCACATGTAAAGTGTGCTTGCCACCTAGTAAGCAATGTAAACACATGGGCTGTTATTACAGAAGGAGAATTACCTTTGATACTCTTGGAGCTAGTAAATAAAACCCATTGCCTTGCAAGTTGATTCTGGCTCAGAGCTAGTAAACAGAACCCAGGAAATATTTCTCTCTTCCTGGCTTAAAGCCAGAAAACTAAACCTGTTGTCATGGAGTCGATTCTGACTCACAGTAACCCTGTAGGACAGAGTAGAACCACCCCATATGGTTTAAGGAGTAGGAAGGTGATGGATTCAAACTGCCAACCTTTTGATTAGTAGCTGAGCTCTTAACCACTGTGCTACCCAAGTTTCCCTTCCTGGCTTAGAACATAGGAAAAGAAAGGGGAAAGCAAAACCATTGTGAGATGGGATTCCAGGCCTCTCTAATCCCCAAGCATCAGAAATGCCAAACACATTCTACAATCAGAAAGGTTTGAAATGTAAATATCCCCTTGAAGCAGCTCTTTGAATTTCACCTCATTCACATTATGATGTAAATGACTGCTGTCAGGACCCTTTTCAGGCACTAATTTGAGAATACAGAAGGTCCCTGGAGCACTGGACACTGGAAAGTAGAAACAGAATTTCAAGAATTGGTCAGGAGCAGGAAAGGCTAAGGATGCCAGAGGTCAACTTCATAATTTTTTCTATAACTAGCCTGGAAACAGGATATTAATTCATATGAAAAAAGATTTAAAGACATTATCTGGGTAATGTTAATACAAGTTCCCCAAAATTATTTCTTTTAAATTATTTGTATATATCAAGTGAAGTGATTTAAGCTTGAATTACCAAACCAAAGCCCGCTGCCTTCGAGTCGATTCTGACTCATAGTCGACCCTATGGGACAGAGTAGAACTGCGCCATAGAGTTTCCAAGGAGCCCCTGGCGGATTCGAATTGCTGACCTTTTTGTTAGCAACCGTAGCACTTAACCACTAAGCCACCAGGGTTTCCTAAACAACAACAACAACAAAAATTCTCTAAACAGCTGTTACAAATTCACATGTACTTTGCCTGTGCAAATACAAGTTTAGTATTAAGCACTAAGATTAACAAAGAAAGTTATAGAAAAATGTACATGTGCAATTTTAACTCTAAAAGAGACGCAATCCTTTGACAACACGGATTTTTTTTAAAATGTATTTTAAGTGTGAAAATGTGAATAAAAACAGCCACCCTCTTGGACAATATGTACCTTTAGAAATGGATCTATGGTTAGCCTTCAGGGGTGATTTAGGAACTGGCTATAATGTCAACTATAAAAGTTAGCAGCATGTCATCTCCAACTGAGAACATTTTTTATGAACAACAAAGGCTCATAAAGTCCTTTCTGGAATGCTTGTTTAGGCCCAGAATCTCCCTTCACACCACTCGTTTGGTCTGTGCTTGCCTGGAGCAGCAAGCCAGTCATAAACATCCTCTGGAGGCCCTGTCAAGGTCTGTGGCTCTGCAATGAAGAGATAGCCTCCAAGACGGGAACTCAACATGCGGAGAAAACACCTCCATTGAAACACCCTTCTAGTCTGGATTCTCCAAATTATCTTCTGCTGGGAATTCAGGACCCTTGTGGCCTCTTAATTCTGGAAAAAGAATATTCAGCTGTGCGTTAACCTACCATTTTTCCTGTTCCCCACGAAGAGAAAAAAAAATAAAACACTTTCTCTGTCTGGTATTGAATTAAAGGTGGTTAAAAGCAGTTGACTGGTAGAAATCATTTTGACTAAAGAGATACATTAAAATAATCAGCAAGATAAGAGAGAGAGAGAGAAAAGGAGCAACAGAAAGAGAACCAAAGAGATTACAGGTAAGTCTCAGCCTCCAGCATTTCTGTGTTTTAGATAAAGATATTCAGCCTCTGCAGAAACCTTTAATAAAACACCTAACCCAACAACGATGTGTTTTTCTGCTGCGCCTGAAGACTGCAGTTACATTTTCCAGTGGTCATGATCGAGATTTCCGTGCAAGAGAGAGGGCCAAGCAAAAAGAATTTTTCCATAAGGCAATTAAGGTATAACATGGATTAAAAAAAAAAAAAAAAAAAAAATTTTTTTTTTTTTAGGAGGAAAATAAAATGGCTCTTTATCTTCTTCTATGTAAATATTTTTCCTAATATACCACCTGCTGGAAGCCTCTGGCAGAATATGATTGCAAGAATCTAATTTCTCCGAAACAATTCTCTGAATTCCCGAGTAATTCATTCAAAAGTGGGACAACACTTGAGTTATCCAAAATATTACCTCAAATCTCTGCTTTGCCCTACTTTTACGGATCTGCCCCATTTATCTGTTTTCTTGTCTGAAATGTAATCTCCTTCTCTCACCTTCGCCTCATTCATTCTCCTGATACACACACGTACACACGCATGAGTGCACACGGTATGCCCAGATATGCCCTTGAATACTTTGTTCTCCACCTGGACAATGGTTTTTTTCCTTCTCTGCACCCACTCAAATTTCAGAGCTTTCAGACTGAACTCAAAGCTCGTCTTCTCCAGGCAATTTTGCTGGATGACACTCACTCCACTCTCTTAAGACTTAACGATCAAGGCCAAATACTGTGATAACAAAGTCCAGGTCTTTGGTTGGCTCTTTTTAATTTTTAACATTGCTTGAGATAACGTGGCTCTTCCGTGAGTATTTGGTTCTTGATTCTCCTAGACCCAATCCCTCTGCCTAACCACCTCCCCGCTGCCCGCAAACACACACACATATGCACTTTAGGCTGATCAAGAGCAGAAATCTATTTGATTATCCTACATTTGTCCCTTGCCTATTTCCCCTCTTCCCTAGGTCACCAAGAACATAGTATTTTTAGCACTGTAGTTATCGAACACACAAATAATTGTTTGCCTGGTGACACAAAGGGTTAAGTGCTGGACTACTAGCCGAAAGGTTGGAGGTTCGAACCCATTCAGAGGCACCTCAGAAGGCAAAGCTGACAATCTGTTTCCAAAAAGTCACAGCCTGGAAAAAACCCTATGGAGTAGTTCTACTCTGCACACATGGGGTCTCCATAAGCCAAAATGCTACTCGACAACAACTAACAACAACAGAGGCTCTTTAGTAGCTAGAAGGACATGCATAGAAACAAAGGTGGTAAAATAAACCCCTGATCCGGTGGGCACCTTGCGTGTCAACGCCAACAGTTTTTCTTGGGGGTTGTCTTTGGAGATGTGGGCTGCAGCAGGAAGGATTTTAATTAATCTTTACATATTGGATTACATAGATATTTCACAAACTTCTGGTTCATGTTCCCTGTGGATCAAAAGGCAAAGCATCCTGCAATCCTAGCTCTCTGACCCATCAGCCTGGAGATGGATCCTTTTGTCAGGCTGCTCCTTCATCCCCTGCCAGAGTTTCTTCTCTACAAACGCTGCAGAGGTAATTGCTGGAATGATTTAGAGCACCCCTATCATAGTACGTACCCCCCAGCTATCATTATTTATTTATACATGTCTCCTAAAATTAGTGTGCTAGGTTTAGAAAATTAAAATACAGGAATAAAAAACAAATGCTTTTTAATATACTGCCTTGGTCATCTAGTGCTGCTATAACAGAAATACCACAAGTGGATGGCTTTAACAAAGAGAAGTTTATTCTCTTACAACCTGGTGGGCTACAAGCCCAAATTCAGGGTGTCAGCTTCAGGGGAAGGCTTTCTTTGTTGGCTCTGGGGGAAGGTCCTTGTCATCAGTCTTCCCTTGGTCTGGGAACTTCTCCACGCAGGAACCCTGGGTCCAAAGGATTCATTCTGCTCCCAGCACTGCTCTCTTGGTGGTATGAGGTCCCCATGTCTCTCTGCTCGCTTCTCTCTTTTGTAGCTCAAAAGAGATTGGCTTAAGACACTATCTAATCTGTAGATCTCATCTATATTGATCTCATCTATACTGTCACTAATCCATCTCATTACATCATAGTGATAGGTTTTATAACACATAGGGAAATCACATCAGATGACAAAAAGGTAGACAGTTACACAACACTGGGAATCATGACCTAGCCAAGTTGACAGATATTTTTGGAGGACACAACTAAATCCATGACAATACATATGTCCCCAAAACAAAAAGCCAAACCTGTTGCCATTGAGTGGATTCTGACTCATGGCAACCTCATGTGTTACACAGTAGAAATATTCCATAGGATTTTCTTGGCTGCAATCTTTATGAAAGTAGTTTTCCAGGCCTTTCTTCTAGAGCTTCTGGGTGGGTTTGAACCATCAATCTTTAGGTTAGCAGCTGGTTCCAAACCAATATTATTCACTCTTTATCTAAATTCAAATTTAATTGAACATCCTGAATTTTATCTGGCACCTTACCCACAATAGATTTGGACCATTGCTGTATCCATGCACCTACCTGCCTTGTACACAGTGGGCATTCCATAAATGTTTGTTGGATGGATGCAAATAAATTTCATTAAACATTTAAATGGCATCAAGGAGCACCAAAAGTTAACCTTTCTTAACATAAAGCACAAAAATGTTAAATGTGCAT
Source organism: Loxodonta africana (assembly GCF_030014295.1). Lineage (NCBI taxonomy): Eukaryota > Metazoa > Chordata > Mammalia > Proboscidea > Elephantidae > Loxodonta > Loxodonta africana. The sequence goes on along the minus strand of NC_087342.1, from coordinate 149,561,067 downwards.
TCTTTGGCCCAAACAACATGGATGTTGTTGTTATTAGTTGCCATCAAGTTGATTCCAACTCATGGCAACCCCATGTGTGCAGAGTGGAATTGCTCCATAGGGCTTTCAAGGCTGTAAACTTTTGGAATCAGATAGCCAGGCCAGTCTTCTGAGGTACCACTAGGTGGGTTCGAAACACCAGGCTTTTGGCTAGTAGTCACACACTTAACCACATAGACCACAAAAGGACTCCCTATCAACATGGGTACACATTGCTGTTCAGTCAATTCCAACCCACAGCAACCGTATAGGACTGAGTTGAACTTCCCCATAGGATTTCCAAGGAGCAACTGGTGGATTCTAACTGCTGATCTTTTGGCTAGCAGCTGAACTCTTAACCACTACATTATCAGGGCTCCTCAACGTGGGTAGATCCATCTAAAAAGAAGGAAGACGTTCTTCTGAAAGAGTAAATGAGAACATGTGCGCATTATGCAAGTAATTCCTTCCCACTGTAAGGACACATATAACCAATGATCCAGTTCAGAGGGTGAGGGCATCATCAGGTACACAGCTGCCTACACATGGAACTTTCCAAATAGCCAAAGTTTCAGGGCCACATATTCTCCCGGGCTTATCTTATTTCCTCCTACCCCAACCAGTATCCTATAAGTCAAATTTCTCAAAAAAGAGATAAGAAACAGAAAATGTACCACCATGGAGTTGGAAAGAGATAAGAGAAATAAGTTGTCTAGATTCCGACTTAGCAACGGAGAAAGGAATTAAGAACCTGATATGTTTCATAGGTGGAAAGATGAATACAGAGGATAAAGAAAATAGAAAAGTTTGCTTAGGACTGAAGTACACACTGAGAAGAATACATAAAAGACAGTAAAATATTCAAGCCTACAGGGGAGATCAACAAAGCACTTCATTTTAACAATAATTTTTATGGAATCACGGATCAAAGGTTTCTTCGTGAGGACTTCTTTACTGATTCTTCAGATTCTACCCAAACCTTCTTATTACTAAACCTGTTGTCCTAACAAGCCATCTTTTCTATTGTTATTAAGCAAAACTACTCTTAAAATTCAAATGCTATATGCAAATCAGTTAAAAAGAACTGATCTTTAGAAAGCAGAAAGAATGAACCTGGATAACTCATGACTCAAACGGGAAAAAAAAAAGACTCATTGCCATTAAGTCGATTCCTACTCATGGCAACACCATGTGTTACAGAGTAGAACTGAACTCCATCGGATTCTCTTGGCTGTAATCTTTATGGATGCAGTTTGCCAGGCCTTTCTTCCACAGTGCTGCTGGGTGGGTTTCAACTCCCAACCTTTTGGTTAGTAGCTGAGAGCAAACCGTTTGCACCACTCAGGGACCGACTCGCTGCTCAGAACACCATTAAAGCATTGCTTACTTCCTTTAATTAAAAAAAAAAAGTTTTATTATACATATCTAAGAAAGGAGAATCGACTCAAATGTAGAGGGACATAGCTTGTGTATTAGCCCTACCCCTTAGCAACTGAGAAGTCTTGAACAAGTTATTTCATCTCTCTAACCTTGGCTCTAAAATGGAGTCATAATGCTTACTGTATGGGGTGGTTTCAAAGGTAGAATCAGTTAACACCTACAGAACACTTAGTACAGTCCCCAGGACATGTCTGTTTCCTTATTCATTCATATAGAGTATATCACTATCACCATCATCATCATCATTAATCCAGGCACTGATTTTCTGCTGTGCAAATGGCTTTACATGTATCTATTATTGAGAGTGGCAGACCCAAAGTTCTAACCCCCATTCAGTTCATTGTAAAGGCCCTGCCCTTTTCACACTGCCTCTAAGAATAAAAATTCTTTCACACAAAAGCCCTCACTTGAGCCTTATACAGTCTCTGTGTACTTTGGAGGATCAGAAGATCTACTGATATTTAATAGCGGGAAAGCCGAGGTCTCCAGAGGTGTGAGAATGTACCACGCCCTCCCATCCATTGGGAAATTTTGATTCTCCTGAACTTCAATAAATAAGAACCTCCCCAAGAACAAAGACGGGTCTAGGACCCTGCTGATAGAAGCGATTCTGGAAGCAGTGAGGACAGCCTGTGAAGAGAAAAGGTACCTGCTGTGGGTGATTAGAGCCCAAGAGAAGCAAGCAAACACTTCCTGTAGCCACTGGAAGTCAATTATCAAGGCTGATAATGGATGAGAATTTGAAATATTGTTTACAAAAACTAAATAATTCTCTCTGGAGTTCAGATCTTTTTTAGATAAGCATATTTTATTTCTCGCTTGAAGAAAAATGTTTCAGAATGTCAGAAATGGCACATCCAAACTTGCTGTTCAGGTGTGCACACAGGCGCACAAAGATGTCTAGACAAGGAAATTGGTTACGGCATTTTTTTCTCAGAGCAAAAACTAGGAACAACGTGAATGCCCAGTAATAAAGTACCACTCACCCACTACAGCAAAATGCTCTGCAACAGTGAAAAAGAGAGTAGAAGATCTATATACATGCTCATATACACAAATCCAGAGCCTGAGATTGTATTCTGGTGCGAATTTTAAAAACATACCCTTTTCCAGGCAGACATAGCCCCCTGCCAGGGAGCACAGTTTATTGAATGGTGTGTGGGTGGAATTTCAGCCCCCACTTTCCCCTTGGCCAAGCACTGTGTACACAACTATATGCGGTGGCCCTGCCAAGACATATTAAGGGGAAAAAGGGAGATGGGTATAATTTGTAACCATGTGTGTATTTTTCAAAAAAGTGTACACACAAATACTGAATATATGCTTTTATGCATAAAATATTTCTGGGAGCATATTCAAGAAATGGGTAACAATGACTGCCTCTGGGGAGTGGAAACAAAGGCTGTGGGTGGGAAATGACTTTGCACTGTATTGCTTTTTGTGCATTTTGTGTGCGTGCGTGCATATAACTTTCTTAAAATATTTTAAAAAAAATCTATTCTAACATCACACCCAGCAACTGTTGAGGCAAAGGGCTAAGACCACTTCTGCTATGCTACCTGTGCTCCCATGCACCTGGCCCTCTCAGCAGCCAACATGTGATGTCCTGGCCCATTTCAGCCACTGTGGCTTCCATTTACCTGTATGGAGTGCAGACTTTTCAAAGAATATTTTTGAGCTGGAATATAATTTGCTTTTATACGTTTCTCAGCAATACAACAAATCTCAAAATCATTTTCACTAGGTGCTTCTCTTTTTAGTTTAATACCTAGCATGATCCAAACCAACCATGAACTCTTTTTACCTCTGTCAGCCACGATGGAAAATTAATATTCCTACAGCAATATGGGAGCCCTTTTTTTTTTTAGAGATGTAGCGGTTAAGAGCTATGGCTGCTAATCAAAAGGTCAGCAGTTCAAATCCACCAGTCACTCCTTGGAAACCCTATGGGGCAGTTCTACTCTGTCCTAGAGCGTCGCTATGAGTTGGAATCGACTCGACGGCAGCCGGTTTGTTTTTGATTTTTTGATACAGCAACGTGCAGCAGCCTCTGGAAATTCCTGCAATGGTACGTTTCTGGATAGAGTTTGCAGACTATCTTTCTGGCATCCTGCTTCTGGGCCCAGGATAAACTATCATGGATGTTGCTATTCAATAAAAACCAAGGTTCCTAGAGCCCTGGTTAAGAATTGCACTTCATCTGGGCTCTGCCATTTACTAGCAGTGCAATCCTGAGCAAGTTCCACATACACTCTATGCCTCAGTTTTCTTATCTGCAAAATGGTAATAAAAGTACTTCCCTTACAGGGTTTGTATGGTGATTAAATGAGATAATGCATGCACCCTTACAAAGGTAAAAATGTAGCACCCAATAAATGTTTGCTGTTGGGGCTGTTGTCTTGTGGTGAGGTGGTTGTTATCTGGTTGGAGAGATGAAACTGAAACAATTACAATAATGTTGTTGTTAGGTGCTATTGAATGGGCTCCAGCACATAGTGACCCTCTGTATAACCGAATAAAATGTTGCCTGGTCCTGTGTCATCCTCACAATAGTAGGTATGTTTGCGCCCATTGTTGCAGCCACTGTGTCAATCTATCAATGATGAGTAACAATAAATCCAGCATTATTTGGCCAATTGATCCACACTTATCAAATGTGATCTCCTGGAGTATCCTATCTTCCATAATTACGTCAATAATTATTTGCTATTTGAGCCTGAAAGTAAGACATATTGAGATACTACTCAATGATTCAATTTTTAATTGTAGAAGTTACCCATTATTAAAATTTGGCACAATTGCAAAAAATACAAAAAAAAAAAAAAACCTCATCACTTATAATCCTACCCCAGAAAACCACTGTTAATATTTTAGCATATTTCCTTCCAATTTTTTCTCTGTGTTTTTAATAACAGAGATCATACGATTTATACGATTTTCTATCCTTTTTCTTGTTAAGTATTTTATTATAAACATTTTCTCATATTCTTAAAAACTCATAAGTATTATTTGAATGGGTGGCTAATAGTCCATTGCATTCATTCACTTCTTTAACAAATATTTATTGAGGACATATTATGCATCAGACGCTGTCCTTAATCCTGGAGATACAGCAGTGAATAAAACAAGTTTCTGTTCTCATGAAGTTTCTCTGTGGTGCTAAGGGTTGCAGAGCAAATTAGAGCAGGCTGAGGAAGGAATAGGAGGAAGAAAAGTGGAGGCAGTGCCTATAATGACTGTTTAAACAAGTTTAGCCGTAAAGTGGTAGCAGCTGGAAAGTTAATACTGTACCTTATTTTGCTTAATTATTGCATTCATGTGGAAATACAAATGCACATTTTAAATGATCTCTTGGACATTTGTTAATATTTAGGAGTAACTTTTTAATAAAAGTTGTTAATGCAGTTTCAAAATTGTTTTTCGAGAGTATATTTTGATTCTCATATGTATCTGCAATAATTTCATGGTCTTCAAAAGAGCATAAACACAGAGTTGAGTTTAAAGGTCATGGTCACTGATAAGAAGTCCTAACACAGGATTCTACTTTGCATATCATGTTATCACCTCACAATAGCCATCCATTTCATTTCAGAGAAAAATTTGGTAGAAACCTTCTCTACCTTGGTTCCCATCCGACTGGGTTTGTTGGTCTTTTTTTTTTTAAGTGAGGCTAAGAGTATTGTTCTTACAGGTGTTTGTACTAAAAATATTTTATCGTTCCTCCCCACACTTTCTTCTACGGAAAAATTCAAGCCCACAGCCCTGTTAACGAATGGCAGCCATGTTTCGTACCACATGACCCCACCACTATCACACACACACACCACTGACTATACCTGACTGAACCTAAGGTGGACACTGACCCAAAAGCAGTTACCCATTCTGTAAACCTGAATGGTTCTACTTGGAAAATTAGATTCTTCTCTTCTTAGTTTCAAATAGGAATTGAAGTGACGGGGCAAATAACAATAAACGCAGAAACTGAGGTGGAGTAACAACCAACAAAGCCTTGGTCATGGCAAGTGACAGTAAGCTGAAATTCTGAAAGACTAGCTACTTTAAATAAACAGAAAAAGCTAACCTAATAGAGAAAAGAACACAAAGAGGTTTTCATAGATAAGCGAAGACACTGTGAGACTAATCCCTGATCTTCCAAACGACTCCACAAATGAAACAACTGAAATGCTGGCTAATACATTTTTTTTTTCCCTGAATGCATCACTGAGCTGACATAAAATAAAGTTTTATGTAGATCTCAAAAATGAGGTGAAAACAGGAACCTTGATTGGTAAGTGAACACCAAAGCTGGCTTTCACCCTGGAAATGTCTGCCAAACTGGCGAATTTTGAGCATCTTTTTTGAGGGCTGCATGGGGCTAAAGGACACCACCCAAAGTGGGTAATGTAAATGAAGATCCACACATAATGATGGAACTCTAGAAGGCTGCACCCTCAGTTTATGAGTGATTTAGAAATAGACCATGCTCTACAGAAGATGCCAATGAGGAAATATGTCTACCTTGTCTTGGTACTGAATGGAAGGTTAAACAATCTCCCATGAGGATTCATAACCATAAACCAATCCTCACATGGCTTACAGACCAAATTCATGCTATCTGTGTAGTCTGAAAAGCCTAAAGCAGAAAATGTGATTCCTGGTACAACTAGGTTGGTAGTCCCAACTTCAACCCAGATCTCAAAGAATTCCCAAAAAGTTGCAAAAAAGTGTGCCGCTCTCAGGTTAAAATCACAAAACACACAAAGAGACACCATGAGAGGAAAAGACCATGCAGCTCTGCAAAGACCATTGCCTTAGCCCTGCAGTTCCTGGTCTTGGATATCCATGAGGTTTTTCTTCGACACTGCAATAAAGTCTTCCTTTATTTGCTCAAAATTTATTGACTTTGTTCTGTAAAAACCAAATCACAACTCCCTTTTTTTTCTTAATCAGTTTTTGTCCCTAAGTTGGGCTGACAGCATCAATCTTAAGGCCAGCACTAGCAGGGAGCTCTGTTGCCTCTACTTCATCACCATCTTTACTATTACTGCATTGGTTTCCGAACCTCATCCTGCAACCTCACTCTTTTGCCATCATCAAGTGCCAATGATCCTACACATCTCTCTTCAGTATCTATTTGAATGACATACTGAATGAAGAAGAGGAGCTTACTGTGTCCAAGTGGGACTTGATCACGAAAGAAATGTATTAGGGGGCTCTTATGGGAAATCTAGCTTATGCTAATCAAACTCAATTTGGATGATTGTAAATGCCTGGGAATTAAGGAGATTGAAACCAAAGAGGCAGAGGGATGGCCACCTAATTCCCCATAAGGGTTGAACACAAGAAATAACTCATCTTATCACTTTAAACACTATGGGAAATAATCTACAGATGAAAGTCTGGTCTATGCAGATAAATCTTCCACACAAAGGTGAATAAAGCAACTGCTGGCCAGCCTTAAAAAAATGTAATATGGCACTATTTCAAATGATGGCATTTTGTAAACCTATGCTCCTCTTCTGGGAACAATCACACTGCTTCAAATCTCCAAGCCTATAAAAAAAAAAAAGCCTATAGATGGGGATAAAAATGTCTTTGATTCTCCAGAGAACTCTGTGTTGGCTGGCTGCCAGTGACTGCTAAGACGGCTTTTTCTTGAAAGTCTCACCAGCACTTCTGTTTGTAGTCCTGCTTAAACAAGCAAACCACCTGGCAGTTGATAAGACTCTGATGATTAGACATTCAGGTGAGTGGAAGAGAGATAGAGAAGAAAAGAACTCCTGACCTTCCTCTCAGGCTGAATTAACACTGTTTGGTTAATACAATTAATCACAGGGAAAGAAGATGCACTTGGGAGCTAAAGTCTGTACCTTCTTAGCTTCTTTACTCTGTGAGGAACTACTTTGATATTAATTGGACTTTTATCTGTAATGCCCAGTGGCGTGACCCTTCTCTTGCACTGTGATGAGCAAGCTGAAGCACAATTATTTCCTGCTGAAGGACAGGTATGCAGCAATATTTGAAAATAATTCATCATCAGACATTACGAAAGTGAGAAGAGCATTCTACTTCCTCTTTTCCTTGTTTGGAAAACCATTTTCAGCTTCAGGTTAAGTGAAAACCTGGAGTCTGGTAGTGGTAATTCTGTTAAAACAGTAAATTAGGTATCCATCAGTTGCAGATGAGGGTGGTGAAAATTGATTCAATCTGTACTATACAGAATCATTTTGGATACTGGGGCATTTAGGCTACAAAGGACTTATTTAATATATCAAATTGATATCTCAGAAAAAAAGATTTTTCTTTTGAGAAAAATGTAGAATAAAATTCAAACTCACAAAAAGAGACTAGACTTACTGGTTTGATGGAGACTGGAGAAACCCCACAAGTATGGCCCCTGGACACCCTTTTAACTCAGTACTGAAGGCACTTCTGAGGTTCACCCTCTACCCAAACATTAAACAGGCCCAGAAGACAATAATACACATAGCTCAACCACGTACAGGAGACTAAATGGGCACACCAGCCCCGGGGCAAGGGCGAGAAGGCAGGAGCGGACAGGAAAGCTGGACAAATGGAAATGGGGAACCCAACGTCGAGAAGGGGAGAGTGTTGACATGTAGCATGGTTGGCAACTAATGTCACAAAACAAAAAGTTATTGTATATTTAATGAGAAACTACTTTGCTCTGTAAACCTTCATCTAAAGTTGAATTAAAAAAAAAAGTCACGAAAGCTATTATCTGGTTCTAAGGAACAACATCTGGAGCTTCCTATAGAAACTGGGTTAAAAAAAAAAAAAGGCTTTTCTTCCCCCTTCTCTATTTGTTTCATGTGAAAAGGTATATTTTTTAAAAATGCTGCTTGGAGTTTGGCCTTAGTAACTTCTCATTCAGACAGCTAGCCCATTGATTTAAACTGCCAAGTATTCACTAACCATCTACATGTTCAACATTGTACAGTGATAATTAAGCTAAATTTCAAGCAAAAGGAGGGATCTAAAACTGGTTGAATCTCACTAACTTTATCACTGAGGGTCTCAAAAATATAGTCATTTTTTAAAATTTGTAAATTCTGATTTAGTTTAATAGGAGGCATGCTTTCTATCTAATCTTTATCAGAGAATATGCTTAACATCTTTGTTTATCACTAGGAATCCATTCTTACTATAAAATAAAATGTCACCTTTCTCATCATGATCATCAACAAACTCTTACCAAGAGCCCACTGTCTAGAGAGCACCACGCTAGAGAAATACAGTATGACAAAGCTGCTGCTTTCAAGGTTATTACACTGGAGAAGTTGAAGTATCTAAGATGGTATGGGGGAGGTTCTGAATACAAAGGGGAAGCACGAAGGATTCTTTGGGGTGTTGGACTTGTTCTGTATTCTGTCCATCATAGAGTAATGGTAAACTTTACTACATGCAAAAGTTTTTGTTTCAATTTTTTAAATGCATAAGAAAAATGCAGAAACAGATTACCATGAACCTAATGAAGCTTTGGAAACCCTGGTGGTGTAGTGGTTAAGTGCTACAGCTGCTAACCGAAAGATTGGCAGTTCAAATCTACCAGGCACTCCTTGGAAACTCTATGGGGCAGTTCTACTCTGTCTTACAGGGTTACTATGAGTCAGCTTTGACTCGACAGCAGTGGGCTTTTGAGTTTTAATGAAGCTTAAGCTTTAGGACCCCTTGCAATCATTGCCCTTTTCGAGACCTTGTACTTATATTGTTTCTTATAAAGAGGCCACACCCCAAACTGTGTATAAAACTTGGATTCACCCTTTGGAAATACTACTCCAAAGCAGTTAAATTCACTTCCATAAGTCAAATATAGAAAAATAACAGTAGGAGGCAGCCAGTATTGAATGCTGGGGAATTCAGAAGAGGGAGTGGCAACTGAGGACTAGGGTAGTCAATGGGATTTAGGTTGGGTCTTTGTAATAAAGAGTTTGACTCTGTTTTTGGTGTTTGACTGCTGACAGCTTTGAAGCTATCACTCTGCTTCCCCTTCTGCCGCACATCTAGAAAAGCCGATAAGAAAGCATGAGTGTCCCCTTTTTGGTGACAATGGGAAGTTCAAGCTACAGAAGCCCCATCCAGTGTAAGAACCCTCGCCCCAATCCCCCTTCCTAATCACAATAAAGGCTGAGTGGGTCTCTTTCCCTGCTCTCTCAAGCCATTTTTGGACCAACTTGGGAGCACACTTTGCTCTCCACTGAAGGCATCACTATGTGAGTAACAAACCTTTCATATCCATTTTGGTGCATGTATGGCATTATCAGTCTCAACATCCAAAGCAAATTTTGAGTGGGGAATATACCCTACTTCTGAAAGTGACAAGTTTCCATCTTTTTGCTACTGTGAACAGTGCTGCAGTGAGCATTTCCTCACGTATCTGTCCTGAAAATCGATGTAATTTAGCTGCACAAAGAAGAAAAGAAGGGCATTTCAGGGAGGAAAAAATGCTTATCAAAAGACACAGAGGTGGAAACATGAAAATTGTGTTTGCAAAGTAGCACATTTGAAGCCATAAGTTTGTATAGATGAGTCAGATGGGTGATGATAAAACTGAAGTAGTAGATATGGGTCATTGAACAGAATAAGAAACACGGATTTTATCTTGTAAACGTCAAGAAACTACCAAAGGGGAAAGGTAACATCAGATGTGGATGAAGTGTGCACAGCTTGACAAAGGTAAATGATGTCATTACACATTCTTCACAAGTATTATTTTATGTTTTATAGTCCAGTCTAATCTTTGCCTGAAGAGTGGGCTTCAGGAATGGTTTTAGTTCTGGGTTAACAGAGTGTACAGGGGCCATGGCTTCAAGGGTTCTTCCAGTCTCGGTCAGACCATTAAGTCTGGTCTTTTTATGTGAACTTGATTCCTGCTCCACGCTTTTCTCCTGCTCTTTCAAGGACTCTCTGTTGTGTTCCCTGTCAGGGCAGCCATTGGTGGTAGCCAGGCACCGTCTAGTTCTTCTGGTCTCAAGCTGATGGAGCCTCTGATTTATGTGGCCCTTTTCTCTCTTGGGCTAAGGGCTAATATTTTCCTTATGTCTTTGGTGTTCTTCATTCTGCTTTGCTCCAAGTGGGTTGGGACAAATTGATGCATCTTAAATGGTCACTTGCTAGCTTTTAAGACCTTAGATGCCACTCACCAAAGTGGAATGCAGAACATTTTTTTAATAAACCTTGTTATGCCAATTAACCTAGATGTTCTGAAAAACCATAGTCCCCAGAACCCAGCCCTTGCTATTCTGTCCCTTGAAGTGTTTGGTTGTATTCAGGAAACTTCTTAGCTTTTGGTTTAGTCCAGTTGTGTTGACTTGCCCTGTATTGTGTGTGTCCTTACCTTCACATAAGATGATTCTTGTCTACTATATAGTTAGTGAATTCCCCACTCCCTCCCTCCCCACCCTCGTAACAAAGAATGTTTTCTTCTGTGTTTAAACCTTTACATGAGTTCTTATAATAGTGGTCTCATATAATATTTGTCCTTTTGCTACTAATTTCGCTCAGCATAATGCCTTCCAGATTCAGTCATGGTGTGAGATGTTTTGTGGAATCGTCAGTGTTCTTTACCATTGTATAGTATTCCATTGTGTGTATGTACATAATTTGTTTATCCGTTCATCTGTTGATGGGCACCTAGGTTGTTTCCATCATTTTGCTATTGTGAACAGTGCTGCAATGAACATGGGTGTGCATATATCTATTCTCGCGACAGCTCTTATTTCTCTAGGATATATTCTGAGGAGCGGAATTGCGGGATCATGTGGTACTTCTATTTCTAGCTTTTAAGGAAGTGCCAAATTGATTTCCAAAGTGGTTGTACTATTTGACATTTCTACCAGCAGTGCATAAGTGTTCCAGTCTTTCCACAACCTCTCTGACATTTATTATTTTGTGTTTTGTGGATTAATGCCAGCCTTGTTACAGCGAGATCACCGTAGTTTTGATTTGCATTTCCCTATAATGGCTAATAATCATGAGCATTTCCTCATGTACCTGTTATCCACCTGAATGTCTTCTTTAGTGAAGTGTCTGTTCAAATCCTTTGCCCATTTTTTATTTGGGTTATTTGTCTTTTTGTTGTTGAGGTGCTGCAGAATCTTATAGATTTTAGAGATTAGACCCTTAACGGATGTGTCTTTGCCAAAAATTTTTCCCAGTCTGTAGGTTGTCTTTTCACTCATGGTGAAGTCTTTTGATGAGCATAAGTGTTTGGTTTTTAGAAGCTCCCAGTTATCTAGCTTCTCTTCTGGTGTTTGTGCATTGTTAGTTACAGTTTGTATTCTGTTTACACCATGTATTAGGGCTCCTAGCATTGCCCCTATTTTTTCTTCCATGATCTTTATCATTTTAGATTTTATATTTAAATCTTTGATCCATTTTGTGTTAGTTTTTATACATGGTGTGAGGTATAGGTCTTGTTCCATTTTTTTTGCAGATGGATATCCAGTTATGCCAGCACCATTTGTTAAAAAGATTATAAAAAAGAATGCTTTTGGTAAATGGTAGAACATATATAATTTCACAACAACAACCAAATAATATTTGTGGTTACATATGTATGTATGTATGTGTGTAAGTGTATAGTTACGTGTATGTGTGTATAGATGTGTGCATATATACACGTACTATATGTATATATGTGTGTGTGTGCATGCATGTGTATAATAAAGCACATGGGGCCAAGGTTAAAGACAAAACCAAATACCTCGCAGAATTAGTTTTCTGGGTTTGAAGTCTTAGGACCATAGTCTCCTGGGACAGCTTGGTCAATTGGCATAATATAGTTCAGAAAGTTTATGTTCTATATCCTAGTTTGGTGAGTGACATCTGAATCCTAAAAGCAGACATCTGAATCCTCATAAGAGCAGTCATGTAAGGTACAGCTACTGATCTCTCTAGTCCTGAGCAAAAGAGAAAGAAGGAAGCCAAAGACTCAGAGAAGAAATGAGTCTATAGGACTAACAGTCTACATGAACCACAGCCTCATCTACCATGAGACCGGAAGAGCTAGATGGTGTCCAGCTATGAATAACAACCATTCCGTCAGGGCCACAATAGATGGATCTCGAAAGAAGGGAAGAAAAATGTAGAACAGAACTCAAATTCTTAAAAAGTTCAGACTCACTTGACAGGCTCAGACTAGTGGACCCCTGAGACTATTGCCCTGAAATATTCCATAAATCTTGAGCTGAAACTATGCCCCTGAGGCCACCTTTTAGCTAAATAACAGATCGGCTCATAAAACAAAGAACATTACTAGTGAGTACAGCACATCTTTAAAAAATCATCTATAGGAGACCAAATGGTCAATAATTACACTAAAGCAAAGACAAAAGGGTAAGGGGCAGGGGAAATCAGATTACTGGAAATGAAACATCCAGAAGGAAATTAATGAGAATGTTAACAAGCTGTGAAAAATGTAACCAATGTCTCGGAACAATTTGTATAGTAATTGTTAAATGAGAATCTGATTTGCTGTGTAAACTTTCACTGAAAACACAATAAAATATTATTAAAAAAAAAAAAAAAGAACGCTGCCAAAGATTTTTTGAATGGGGAAATAAACTTAAGTATTTTATGATTATCTACCTAACTGTGAAATGTGGCCTAACCGTGAAATGTAGAATAGATTGGAGGAAAGGAGGTAAACAGGGAAGAAAACCAGTTAGAAAACTGTCATATTATTCAAGCATAGAATGGCAAAGGCCTGGCCTGTCATGTACATGAAATGGGAAGGACTGATGTATAATGAAGTGAATAGAAAATTGACTGCAGGGATGCTGGGGAAAGAGTAGGGAAGACGTTAGGATGGCCAAAGATATAAAATGGCTATAACAACAATGAATTCCATAAAACAAACATCAATTATTAGACGCATAATCCATTCATACCACCTGTTTGGATGGCCCATCATAAAATAATTCACATTCAATTCAAGAAGCATTTATTGAACATGCACTCCTTTGACAATTACTAAACACAGGCACTGAGGCGAAGAGAAAAATAGCAAATAGCCTCTTGTCCTCAAGGAACTTAAATTCTAGCTTAGAGAAGCTGCTCTGTATTCAACTTACTGTAAATCAGGGTGTTAAAAGCTGTATTAGTTTAAGAAGAATGGTTCTAAGAACTCTGAACTGGGAACAATAAACTTTACCAGGAAGGTAACATTTAAGCTTTATCTTGAAGAATGAATAGTTTCACGATGCATAGAGAGAACACAAAGCATTTCATGAAGGGGAGGGAGCAAGAACAAATGAATCTTCCAAGTGAATGATGTGTTCAGGTAAAAACTCCAGAACCAAGTACCTGATGGAATAAGGCATATATGAAAGGTGTGGTGAAAAAATTTATTTGAACCAGATTACAGAAAAAAATAATTACGTGTTAAGGCAACAGGAAGCAATCAAAATATTTGCACTGGAAAAATGATATGTCCTGTGTTTCAGAAAATTCACTGTGATATAAATGGAGGACCAAAGCAAAACAGAGAGTCGAGATGTAGGAAGTCCAATTAAAAGGCTTCTACACAGTCAAGGAGGGAGGTCATGAGAGTTTTAAGTAGGTGGAGATGGTAAGAAGAAGAGATATTTGAAAGAAAGCATTTGAAAGTAGTTTCAGTAAGTCTTGGAAATCAACTGAATGTGAGGATTGAGAACAAAGGAGGTGCTAAAACAAACCACAGGTTCAAAACTTGGGTATGTGTGTTTGAAGGTGCTCTTAATAGACAGATCACAGAAAGAGGAGAGGATTACAACAGGGTGGCGTGAAATGATAAGTGCAACTTGGGAAGCGAGGAGCATGAGAAACCTACTAATAAAAATATGCATTAGAAAGTTAAAACTAGACATCTGGAATGACAGATTTCTGTGAACCACCCACACCACACTCTACCTCCCATAAATAGGTTGAAGCCATTGGACTAGTAGAGAGCACTCAAGGAGAAAAGAATGTTCATCTAGAGGAGGGATGAGGGATAAGGAGGCAAGAAATGAGGGGAAAAGGCAAAGGGGCAGGGATGGGTAGCAGGAGGAAGCTCAGGACAACAACACTTCAGGGAAAGGCACAGAAAGTAGGGCCAGTAAAAGGGAGTGGAAAGTGAGAGAGTAGGTGAATCTAGAGAGATTCCTGACCTGGAAGCAAGAAGGGAAATTATTCAAGAAGAAGAGATAGCTAAAGTCCAGAGGAGGTCGCTGACTTGCCATTAGGATGTCATGGAGTGATCTTTATCTCATTATAACCATGCAGCCTAAGCCAACCAGAACCAGCCAGATGACTGCTCCAGGGTTCGCTTCAGGGTCATGAACACCTTCCTATTGCTCACTGACCCAGGAATCTGAATCACACTCATTTAAGGAGAGAAAACCACAGAATAAACAGGAAGTGATGATAATTATGTCTATTTCAGGCTTCTTCTCCCTCTAAAGGTGTCTAGTCTTCTGACTAGAGCCATCTCCAGGACAGAATAATTGTAAAATACTCTGAGACCTCTAACATTTCTACAAGGGGCAGTATATTTTCCCACTGCAGTTGTATCATCTCCTTCAGCTCAGAGATATGGTTTTAAAATTAGTTGCCTTTAGAAATAGCCTCTGGCCAGTTCTCCTTCTTCCACATCAGCATTCCCACTAGCAATAAAATAAAAAACAAATCACACAAACCAAATGGGAAGCAACCAGCTGTATGCAAGTATAGCTAAAATAAGATCAAGATCAGAAGCCAGACACCTACAGAACATATGCAAAATGGGTAGTCAGATTCTCAGTGGTATGGAGAGACTATATATATATATATATATAAAAATATATGTGTGTATATGTATATAGATACATACACACATGTACATAAGCACATATATATATACATGCATATATATGTATATTTGCCTATATTTTTAAAATATAATAACAAGTAGGTACTTGTAAAACAGAAAGGGAATAAGGTTGAAAGAACAGGGATAATATTAAAGCTCTTTGAATATATCTTGTTTTATAGATTTGACTTAGGAATCGAAGTCATATAAACACCTTATAAAATTAAAAACAAAATTAAGTTTCAAAAGCACTCCTTAAAGTAAAACAAATGAAAACCTAAATGTGCATTTGGTTGGCGGCATAACAATACAGAAAGAAATGAATTCAAGTGACTTCAGAGCACAATGATGCAACTGTTCATACATAATTGAATATATTCCAAACACCAAAAGAACTACAAAAAAAATCCTGAGCTGTGTTCAGTAGTCATATTGTTGATGCTAATGTTGATATTGATAATCTGAGACTGTTATGTGTGTGTTGTGGGGGGGGGAAATGAGCAATTGTATGATATTCTAATGCTACCATGTTAGCAACATTGAAAAGCAAAATTCTCAGTGTAGAAGAAAGAAAACATAGATGTACAATCAAATTCATTAAAAGCCCAAATATGTAAAAGCCTTATTGTCCTGATTTTTAATTGGAAATATCATCATAGGCTTCTTATTTCATCTTAAATATTTCCTAACTCTGCCCATTGAAAAGGCCCACAACAATGATAATTTCAGTAGCAATGAGGATTCTACCACCAGGTTCCTGTCTCCAAACTAGGACTCCTTGGAGAAATGCTTGATTCCAATTCCGGAACAAGGAAGGTAAAAGGTGATTGTAAAACATCTTATCATAACAGCAAGAACATTATCAAAGACTATGTGAGTCAAAGGAACTCAAGCATACCTGAAGAGGCTCCCAAGAGCCAAAAAGTGGGAAATTTGAGCATCAATAAGGATATTAACTGCAACATATTGAAACACACAGAATATATTTAAATTCATGAAATCATAAACATATTGGGTGGAAAAAAATAAAGAAAACAAATTCTCACTGTTGGAGGGTGTTAAAGAACCAAATCTTATTTAGAAGACTGGTAAATAAAAAGGTACCTGTATAGGGGAGAAACCAAACATTTATCTCGTTTCCTATACGAACTCTATCAGCGAGTAGCCAGAAGTAGATGAGCACTGATTTCTCTTCATAGAAAGATTCCAATTTATAAATGAAGAATAATAGAATATCAACATTCTCCAACCCTTAATGAATTAATGGATATAGGCATTGATATCAACTGATGACATCACAAAGAGACACAGCCAGACATTATATGCCTCCTAACACAATGCCACCTACAAATTTGCCTTGCCAAAAAAGTCGAAGATGAGATGGATTAAACCTCTTGACTTAACTACTAATTTACAGAATATACAGGGGAACATATTAAATGACACTCTAGGGATGTAAGCAGCAAAGTCCAGATTGTGGAAAACTGTGCGAGACAACCTAATTTCTTCAACAAATAAGTTAAAGGAAAGTTGGAGGGGAACCTACAATTTTTTTTTAAAAACCCTAAGAGATATTTCAACTAATAACAATATGTGGACTTTATTTGGATCCTGATTAAGAAACCTTAATATGAAACTTGACATACGTTTGCTGATATAAAGGGTCCGATGGCCCACCTTTATATTTCTAGCCAGTAGTTTCAAGTTTTAATTAATTTTATAAGTGGTCAGTAAGTTCAGTAAACTAGGAATTCAAAATGACATTCTTTGTTTAGTTGTTAATGCTGGGATCTATATTATTTTCATAAACTTTTTGTGTCTTCAGTTTTGTTTTGTTTTTCTTTATTACTTCAGTTTATTTCTATTTGTCAATAAAATTGCCAGGATAGATTGTTAGTAAATTTTGGTTCTGCAATATAAGTGATTTTAAAATTGAGAATGGATTGAAAAATAAAATATCTAAAAATCAAATGTCCAAGAAAAACTAAATAAATGGGTAGACATACAATGAGAAAATCCATTACTGACAAGATGTTAACTCTCCCCCAAGTTGATCCATAGGCATAATCCAAGTCCAATCAGAATTGCAGAAGAATTTCTTATGACATATGACAGTCTGAACCTAAGATTCATTTAGAAAACTTATATGAAAACTCAAGAAAAGACAAGACAATCCTGAGGAAAGAGCTCTTGTCTGCTAGGCAACAAGGGTTATTATAAAGCTATAAAAATTAAGACACTGGAATATTGGATAAATTGGATATTTGATATTCAAATATGAATAAATGGATTAAGGAAAGTGAATAGAAAGTACAAAAACAGATCCATGTCTATATGGGCACTTGGTACTGAACAAAGGAGCCCTGGTGGTGCAGCGGTTAAGAGCTTGGCTGCTAACTGAAAGGTTAGATAGCCAGGTCTTTACTCCCACGGAGTTGCTGCGCGAGTTCTAACTGCCAACCTTTCAGTTAACAGCCGATACAGGATAATTTAATATATAAATGTGACAGCATCACAAATCAGTGGGGGAAAGGAAGACTTAATAGCTGGTTTAGGACAATTTGTTGCTATAACAGGGGGAAAAGTTAGATTGTCACCTTATATCACGCACTAAAATAAATTCCAGAGATAAATTTCTAAAAATTTACAACATTGAAAAAAAGAAAAACCTATTTCTTTCTATTTCTACTTAGAGAAAAACTAAGGATAAAACAAGGAAGAAATCACAAAGGGAAATGTTAATAAACTTGAGTAGGTAAAAACAATAAACTTTTCTATGTCCTAAAATACCACCAAAAAAACTCAAAAGCTAACATAAAATTAGAAAGTCCTAAGACTAATGTGACAAAGATGTTGATATCCTTTATAAATCAACAAGAAATATTAAAGTCTTGATCAAAAAATGGACAAAGGACATGAACAAGTTATACACAAAGAAATGCAAATAATAAACATATGGACGAAAAGTTCAACATCACTATTGAAGAAACACAAATAAAAATAACCTTGTGGATGGAACTGTGCCCCCGCCCCCAAAATTTGTGTTGTAAATCCTAGCCTCTACGCATGTGATTACAATCCCATTTGAAAATGGGTCGTCTTTGTTATGTTAAGATATAACGTATCTTTTGAGATATAAACGAGATCAAACAAACAAGCAAGAAAAGCAGAGATGGAGGAAGAAAGATACCAAGCGACATGAAGATTGCCCAGGACCAGAAGTTAAAAGAGACAAAGACCTTACTCCAGATCTGACAGAGAGAGAGAAAGCCTTCCCCTAGAGCTGGCACCCTGAATTAGGACTTACAGCCTCATGTGAGAAAATCAACTCCTGTTTGTTAAAGCCATCCACTTGTGGTATTTCTGTTATAGCAGCACCAGATAACTAAGATAAATAAGTTACTCTCTTATGTATCATATTGGCAATTACGTAAATAATTTTAATTGTTGACGAGGCTGAACTGAAACAGGCAATCTCATATACCTTTAGTGGGAGAGTAAATAGGTTTTATTTTTTAATCAGGCATGCATTTTGACAACAGACATCAAAAACAAAAATTTGTGCCCTTTATTTTGACCATTTATGGCTTATCTTCTATTAATCATTCTAAGGAAATAATTAGAAATTCAGACAAAGGACATAAACAGCAGACCTATTCATATACAAATAGTTTTTTTTTTTTTTTAATTCTGTATCACTGGAATGTTTACTGACTCATCACGATAAAGACTAGAAACAACCAAAATGTTCAAAAATTGGGAAAAAAGTTAAATTTTGATAAATCACTTCCAGTTTCAAAAAGGACAGTAAATATTCCCTTTTCATAACAACCAAGAGAAATAACAAACGTGGTCAAATGCTCAACATCACTACTAAAGAAACACGAATTAAAATAAGGTGCTCTTTTTATGTATCATACTGGCAAGTATGTAAATAATATTCATTGTTAGTTAGGCTGGGTTAAACTAGCATTCTCATGTACCTCTAGTGGGAGGGTAAATAGATTTTTTTTTTTAATCTTTCAGGCAAGCATTCTCTGGAGAAACTGAAACACAAACCCCATCTTTGATAAAACTAGTTACTAGTTTCCTAGGGCTGCTGTAACAAATTACCACAAACTGGGTGGCTGAAAACAATAAAAATATATTCTCTCCTGGTTCTGAAGACCAGAAGTCTGAAATTCAGGTGTCAGCAGAACTGCAAGTCTCTCTGAAGGCTTCAAAAAAGAATTCATTATTTGCCTCTTCCAGCTCCTGGTGGCTCCAGCTGTTCCTTGGCTTGTGGCCACATCCCTCCAATCTCTGCCTCTGTGTTCCCATTGCCTCCTTCTCTTCTCTCTTCTCTGTGTGTCTCTCTTGTAAAGATATTTGTGATGGAATTTATGGTCCACCCAGATAATCCAGGGTAACCTCCTAATCTCAAAATCCTTAATCACATCTGCAAAGGCCCTTTTCCAAATAAGATAACGTCACAGGTTTCAAGAAATTGAAATGAGCACCTTTTGGGGGGTCATATTTTAGCCTACCATAACGAGTATATCTCAAACTCTTATATATGAAAATTGGAAACAAATGGAAGCCTGGTAAATGACTTAGTAGAGAGAAAAGAAGATCAAATCGAAATGTCCGTTGAGTGTGTGGCAATAAATAATAACAACAGCACTAAAAGTATTAATAGCTGACATCAACTGAGTGCTGATTTGGTCCACAGAACCTTGGAAGGGCTCAGAAAATAGAGGCAAAAGGCACATTTGAGGACAGGTATGATGCAAGGAGCCAAAAATATTCATTAATAAATATGAATAAAACCAAACAAACAAACAAAAAAAAACCAAACCCATTGCCATCGAGTCAATTCTGGCTCACAGGACCTTATAGGACAGAGTAGAACTGCCCCATAGGGTTTCCAAGGAGCGCCTGGTGGATTCGAATTGCCGAACTTTTGGTTAGCACCTGTAGCTCTTAACCACTACACCACCAGGGTTTCCAATATGCATAAAGAGCAATTAAATAACCCTGAAATCAGGTTGTCATTATTCCCTTGTACTGTCAGGTAACTACCTTTTCTTCACTTCCATAGGATCTGGAGAAATTGAACCAGAAAATCTCCAAACATGAGGAAGACAGGCAGAGAGGAGGGTACTGTGCTGAAAACAGAGGAAACAAGTGAAAATCTGCATGCTAAATCCTGAACTACAGCCTCTTTCTCCTGCAGATTCTACAGCACAAGTAGTCAGTCATATATACCCAGGCAGAATCCTGCTCTGGAGGAAATGAAAC
This sequence comes from Loxodonta africana, assembly GCF_030014295.1. Lineage (NCBI taxonomy): Eukaryota > Metazoa > Chordata > Mammalia > Proboscidea > Elephantidae > Loxodonta > Loxodonta africana. The sequence continues at coordinate 149,540,498 of NC_087342.1, read as the reverse complement.
CTGAAAAAACTAAAACATACTAATATTTCGGGGCTCAGTCCAAAAGCCCTATGCCCAATTGTTCTACAGTAAGATTTACCAGTCAGTTGGCCTCACATATGCACACAGAACTTCCCATCAACTCTTTTTTTTCCTTGCTCCAGTGGTATTTTTTTTTTTTAATAATTTATTTTTTCTTGTTGTTAAAAATATACACAGCAGAACATACACCAATTTAACAGTTTCTACATATACAATTCCATGACACTGATTACATTCTTTGGGTTATACAGCCATTCTCAGCCTCCTTTCCTGAGTTGTTCCTTCCCTGTTAACATAAACTCACTGCCCCCTAAGCTTCCTATCTAATCTTTTGAGTTGCCATTGTCAGTTTAATCCCATATTGATAGATCTTAATAGAGCAAAATACTTTATTCGTTAAGCTAAAGTATTGTCTGGTTTTAAGGAGACTTCAGGGAATATTTTTGGCTTCAGGTTTAAAGATTATCTCAGGGCAATCATTTCAGGGGTTCATCCAGCCTCCATGGCTCCAGAAAATCTGGACTCCATAAGAATTTGAAATTCTATTCTGCATTTTTTTCCCCTTTGATCAGGGTTCATCTGTAGCATCTTTGATTGAAATGTTCAGTAATGGTAGATAGGCACCATCCAGTTCTTCTGGTCTCATGGCAAAGGAGGCTGTTGCTCATGGAGGTAATTAGCCACACGTTTCATTTCCTCCTATTCCTGACTCTCTTTCCTCTGTTGCTCCAGGCAAATAGAGACCAATTGCTGTGCCTTGGACGGCTGCCTGAAAGCTTTTAAAACCTCAGGCACTACACAAAGAACTAGGAAGTAGAACAAAAGCACTAAACACGTTAGTAGGCCAAGTAACTGGGATGTCCCATGAAACGATGACCCTAAACCACCAAACCAAGGAACCATATCTGATGAGGTGCTTGGTTGTACATAAGCTGCCTCAACAGCTACTTTTTTTTTTTTTTTTGGCATTGTTGTAATATATATCTATCATACAACTTTTGTCAATTCAACTTTTTAATGTCCTATTCTTAACTATAAATGGACAGAAAAGGATTACCAGATATTTGAGTAAAGCCTCCAACAGGAGAAACCAAAAGAAACGAGGGGAAAAAAGAGCTCAGAGGAAGCAGAGAGCAAAAGAAATTTTCAAAGATACTGTAATTAGTAGCCTCAGAAAAAAAAAAAGATGATACCAAAAATGATAAACCTAACAGAAAAAAAAATGATTAGAAAATAAAGTCTAAGAAAGAATAAGGAGTTAAACAACAACAACAAAAACATTGCCATTAAAAGAGAAAAGAAGATTAGCAGATCAATCCAGAGGCCCAGATTAATAGGAGAAAAGAGAGAAAACAATGGAAAGGAAATTATCAAATACATAAGACAAGTGTCTAGGACTATTGGGCATAGATCTCCAGACTAAAAAAGCTAGTGAAAGTAATGAATAAAAGACTTATTACAAAATTTCAAAACACTAAAAATACAGAAGATTTTTAAAAGTTCTAGGGGGTAGGTGGGCTGTGGGAGAAGGGGGAGACAAGGTAATACCATGGGTCATAACATAAAATATCATGAGATTTCTAACAGCAACACTAAATTTAGAAGGCAATGGAGCAGTCTCGGAAATTCTGAGTGAAATTTACTTTTAGCCTTGAATTTTCTGCCCAGTCAAATTATGCATCCAATGCGAGCATAAAATAAAGATAATTTTAGACAAGAAAAATCTCATGAAGTTTACCTCCCTTGCACCTTTTCTTAGGAAACTACTAGAGAATGTGCTCCATCAAAATGAAGGAGAAAACCAAGAAAGAGGAAACATGAAATCCAAGCAACATGGTCTAACACAAGAAATAACCAAAATTCCTAGTATGATGACATAAGGGAGTCCCAAGACAATCGTTGGGAGCAAGCCAATAACTGCGGTTTCACACCCCAGTAAGTGAAAGACAATTATTGGAAACATAAGACGAAAATAACACAACTGCTATTTTTATTTACTTTTATGTTATCCTTCTAAAATTTCTATTTTTGTTTATATTTCATAATGTACACACTATTACTAAAAACACATTTTACAAACAAATAAATGATACAAATATTTTGTGACCTTTCATTACAATGCAAATGCTGAATTGCAGCCAGGATTCATGTGTAGCTAACGTGCCCCAGTCCACAGCAGCCTGAAGGATAGAAACTGGGTGGCATTGGGCCATAACCTTTCTTCTGCTGACTTTTACCCTCCTGCTATTGCAGGGGAGTCCCTGGGTGGTAAAACAGTTAATATACTCCACTACTAACCCAAGGATTGGCAGATCAAATCCAGAGGCTCCTCAGAAGAAAGGCCTGGCAATCTACATCTGAAAAACGAGCCATTGAAAATTCTATGGAGCACAGCTCTACTCTGACACACATAGGGTCATCATGAGTCAGAACTGACTTGATGGCAACAGATTTTTATTTTTTGCTATTGTAGGGCTCTCTCCCTGATAAGATCCACACCCCCTACTCACCCCCACCCCCCACCCTCATACTTTTTGGGCCTTCCCAGAAGTGTCTCAAATGTGCTCTGGAGCAATCCCATCCAGTGTCAGACTAGGCTGCCACTTCTGCTAGGTAGGGCTCTGCCTGGCACCTCCGCCACCCACCAGAAACTCTGGGGCCCTGTGATGGCCTGTGACCTCTGGTGCTGTTAATCGACCAAAATCTCCTTCTGCCCTCTCTAGGTTACAGTTGTTTAAGGGCCGCGAAAACAATTCTGCCAGTGCTCTGAGGTCTTAGAGAGCTTTAGGTAAAAATACTTCTTTGAGGATTTCATTTATTTGCTTGTAAACATAAACTATTCACAAACACACACACAATCCCAGGAATCAGTGCAAAGAACAGTGCCAACGAAAAAGCATTTCATGTGTCATGTTATGCCTTGGCTCCCCTTGTTCTCTGGGACCTCAGGGTTAGCCAGGCTTACCAGCCTGACTCCCTCTTGCAGGACCCTCTCTCTTCCTTAAGTTTAGCTTGAATTCTTTCCTTGGTGTACCGGTGAAAAGAATTTTGTTGCGCTTCCCTGAAGACCTGTAGAAATGGCCAGTAATGTCTGAATCCCAGAAGGGAACATAGGTAGGTGCTGTTATTACCCACATTCCACAGATGAGGACACTGAGGCACAGAAAAGTTGAGTAAATTGCCCAAGGTCACACAGCTAGTAAGTGGCAGTCTGGTTCCAGAGTAAGTGTTCTCACCTACTATGCTGCACCAGTTTGGAAGCTTAGAACAGAGCGCCTGCTAGGAACCAGGCTCCATGTGATTGCAAAGAGATCACTGCCCTCAGACACTTTACCATGTGGTGATAATAACTGTAACAGCTGCAGGTATCTGATAGGAAATTTTAAGAATAATCTTAGCCGTCCTTCAAGTTGCAGTTGTCATCGAGCCAACTCCGACACATGGAGGCCCCATGTATGTCAGAGTGGAACTGTTCTCCATAGGGTTTTCAATGGCTGATTTTTTGGAAGTAGAGCCCTAGGCCTTTCTTCTAAGGCACCTCTGGGTGGACTTGGGCCTCCAATCTTTCAGTAAGCAGCTAAGCACTTTAACCATTTGCACCCCTCAGGGACTCCACCCATCTTCTTAGTTCCAGTTAAATTATTTTCTCTTCCATGTAAGTATCAGCCCTTCCACATAAATGCTACCTCCTCAAGGACACCTGCCTGGATTCTCCCAGTCAGTAATGAATGTATTCGCATAGCATTTAACTCTAGAGAACATAACATGGTCTTATTCTCCTTGAGTGAGCACTTAGTGCTAGTTTCTCTCACTAGAATATGAGCCCTGTAAAGACAGGATCATGCTGACTGATCTTAGTGTTCCCTACGGCGCCCATTGTAGTGCTTTGCACAGATGTGTGTTCAATATATATCTTCGTTGAATTGAGTTGGCATTGTGCTGAGCACATGGTGGGCATGCAATGATTACTTAATTATTAAGTTGTGAACAATGTTCCTGTGAAACCTCTCCACAGAAGGCCCTACAGAATAAAGTATTAAGTTGAACCCTGTGAGATCGACATTTTTTATAAGGCAAATTGTTCAAGTATTGACAATTTCACATGGGTCAATTCAGTATAAGAAAAAATATCCTAATAAGAATAGCCAATAAACACCGGAAAGTGCTTTCTTGGAAGGCTTTGGAATCTCCCTTCTTGGATATGATTTATAACCTACCCACCATTGTTAAGAGGCATGGTGGTTCAATGGTAGTAATCTTACCTCCCATGTGGGAGACCGGGGTTCAATTCCTGGCCGAGGCACCTCATATGCAGCCACCACATTTCTGTCAGTGGAGGCTTGTGTGTTGCTATGATGCTTGAACAGGTTTCAGTGGAACTTACGGACTAAGACAAATTAGGAAGAAAGGCCTGGCAAACTACATCCAAAAATCAGCCAATAAAAACTCTATAGGTCATAACAGAACACTGTGCAATTCCCCACCAATCAAGGGGATGGTGCAGGATGGGGCAGCATTTTGTTCCATTGTGCATGCGGTCACCATGAGTCAGGGCCAACTCAGTAACAGCTAACAACAGTTGCTATGTATTATTTTTTTTAATACTCAAAACATCCAAAATTCTAGACTACAAATCCTCAAATAGCCCAAAGCACAGACAACACAAATGAGCACCTCAGGCCGTGTACAAAGGGCCAATTGTTAACAGACCACCAGAAGGGAAATCTGGTTTTACTCACTTCAGTATCTCTCAATCTTGGCAAAAAAGCAGGCTGATGAATACACTTCGGTCAGTTTGGGGTTTCTATGTGCAGTAAATCCCCACAGTTCCTTGCAACCCCTCTTCTGTTCCCAGGACACCTGTTAGCAGATTGACCTGCCTGCATATTTATGCATTGGGTACTACGCTGACCTTTGAAAACCGTGTCAGTAGTGAGCTTAGTCCAACAGATGAAAATGTTCCTGAACTGGAGGCTTGCTTTTGCCTGCCTGGAACCTCTGGAGCTGAAGGCAGCAAAAGTAGCTGACAATGTAATTTATCCACAATCACCTGGAAATGGCATCATTTCCTGAAGCTCTCTGGAGACCCTACCCTGGAGAAAGGCCCAAGATGCCTGTCAGACCAAACAACGCCTATCATATTTTATTACATGGGACGAAACATAAGACTTTATGCTCCATTAACAGGTTTCATTTTCACTCCAGGAAGGTAGTTCAACATTACAACCTCTTATCTTGTTCTTCTCTATGTTTTTAATATAAACAGCCTTAAAATCCCCACTTCCATCCCCTATGCCCACTGCCCCAGGCATCCAGGAGCTATACTATCAGATTTTACAGTCTGAAGTAATGTGGTGTTGTAAGACTGCTGAGGTATATACGTGTTTGTGTGTGTGTGTGTGTGGTGCACTTTTTTTTTTTTTAATGAAACTACAGCTTGATAAAAAGAAGAAGTTTGCTCTCTAGTGGCTGACTTATAAAAGGCTCTGAAAACTACACAATATCTTTAGAAAAAAGAGGAAATATAACAGAGATAGTTGGATAATAAGGCCTGAGTAACTATTCTGTTTTCAACATTTTTTAAAACGCTCCTTACATTAAAAAACTACAAGGCAGCAAATGTTTTGTGGATATTTTTTCGTATTAAAAATTTTCCTACCATTAAGCTAATTTCAATTCTAAATGCTTAGGGTGGTAATTAGGTTTCTGGTGTTCTATTAGCCTATTGTACCTTTCGAAAGCTCTGTGGATCGGGTTAATACCATATAATTAGTATCTATTACAGACACGTTGCCCAATAATATAATACCATTTAGAGCTTTTTAAACCATTTTTAGCTCTCTGCAGAAGATTATATAAATGCAGGGCAGAAATAGTATAATTATTAATATAATGTTAATTAATATCATGTTATTACTTCTTTTCTACAGCAACTCAATTTCTAAAACTTTACCACAACATGAATTATAAAGCAAGGAAAAATTTTATTCTGTGTGCCCCTCTTCTTAGCTCTCCCACCACATGATTTGCTTTCTCACTTGATTCTTTGACTAACCCATCTCTGTCTCCCCAAGTCCACACTGTTTTTCCCAACTCTCTCTAGTACCCTTCCTCAGATAGTAGAAAGCCAAACAACACTTTTCTCCCTGAAGTTCCTGCCCTTGATGTCTCAAAGAAAGTGGAAGGGGAGTACCGGGAAGTTTTATTTAAGAAGGAAAAAAGTTGCCATCAATTCTGACTCATGGTGACCCATGTGTTACAAAGTAGAACAGCTCCATAGGGTTTTCTTGGCTGTAATCTTTACAGAAGAAGATGGCCAGGCCTTTTCTCCACAGCACTGCTGGATGGGTTCAAATCACCAACCTTTAGGTTAGTAGTCAAGTGCGAACTATTTGTACCACGCAGGGACAGGAAGCTTTATAGCAATGCAGTAATAAATATTTTAAAGGATTTTCAGATCCATAAATATTTTGTTCTCATTTTACATATGAGAAAGGAACCAGATAGCATAAGGAGGTTTAGGGACTACATCGGGACTAGAGTGAAAGTAAAGAACTAGAGAAGGCAAAAATAAAGATTGTGGGGGGTGGAGAAGGCATATGGGGCAGCGGAAGAGGTAGTAAGGGGAGTGATGCAATCTACTACATATTATTGAAAAATCACTGTGGCTGCGGTAGAGAAAGTACCAATAAGGACAAGAGTAGAGACAAAGAAATCACTTTGGGAATGATCATCCAGGCAAGAAAAGATAGTAATAGCAGTGGAGTTGAGAAAAGTGAATGGATTTCAGATGTATTTTGGAAGGAAAGCTAAACAGTGATGGATTAGAGCTGGGGGAGGGGGGTGAGACTTTTACCAGAGCAACTGGGTGGATGGTGATGCCACTTGATACAACTGGAAAGCCTGAAAGAGAACTATGTTTGAGGAGGTGGGTGGCAGTGGGAATAAAGAGTCCAGTTTTGGTCATGGGGGAGTCCCTGAGTTGTGCAAATGGTTAACACTCTCAGCTGCTAACCCAAAGATTAGAGGTTTAAGTCCACCCAGAGGCACCTCGGAAGAAAGGCCCGGTGATCTACTTCCAAAAATCAGCCACTGAAAACCTTATGGAGCACAGTTTTACTTTGATACACATGGGGTCACTCTGAGTTAGAATCAACACACTGGCTACTGGTACTGATTTGGTCACAGACCTATTTGAGACGCCTGTTCAAGTGGAGGAAACCCTGGTGGTGGAGCAGTTAAGTGCTACGGCTGCTAACCTAAATGTCTGCAGTTCAAATCTGCCAGGTGCTCACTGGAAACTCTGTGCAGCAGTTCTACTCTGTCCTATAGGGTCACTATGAGTTGGAATCGACTCGACGGCAACGGGTTTGGTTTTTTGTTTTGGTTCAAGTGGGAAGGGGCCTTGATGGTGCAGTGGTTAAGCACCCGGCTAATAACTTAAAGGTCAGCAGTTCGAACCCATCAGCCACTCTGCGGGATAAAGATGTGGTAGTCTGCTTCCGTAAAGATGTGGCAGTCTGCTTCTGTAAAGATTACAGCCTTGGAAAACATATGGGGCAGTTCTACTCTTGTTATATAGGGTTGCTATGTGTCAGAATCTACTTGACTACATGAGTTTTATTCAAGTGGCACTATCAAGTGGGCAGTTAGAGGTCTGGAGCTTAGAAGTGAGGTCAGAATTGATGATTTATACTTAAAAGTCTTTAGAATATAAATGATATTTAAAGATGAGGTCACTAGGAAGAGAGTTGGGATGGAGAAGAGAAGAAGCTTGGGCCTGACCCTGGGGCATAGAATTTGAAGTAGGAAAGAAGGTGGAAGAGCCATCTAGGAAGACTGAGTGACCAGATGTGGCAGGAAAATCAGGAGAAGGCATGACTGAGACAAGCACTTCTGAGAAAGAAGTAACAGCCAGTGTTTCAACACTGCTCAGAGGTCAGGTAAGATGAAAACACCTGTACACGCTGCAAATATACCCATGTATGCAATAGTGTGCACAGGAAACACAGTCATAAAAACTTCTCAGCCATAACCATACACCTCCCAGGCCTGACATACTGGGCTTGAGGGCTAGGGACCATGGTCTCGGGGGACATCTAGGTCAATTGGTATATCATAATCCATATAGACAATGTTCTGCATCCTACCTTGGTGAGTAGCAATGGGGGTCTTAAAAGCTTGAGAGTGGCCATCTAAGATACAACAATTGGTATCTTCCCCTCCGGAGCAAAGAAGAGTGAAGAAAACCAAAGACTCAAGGAAATAATTAGTCCAAAGGACTAATGGATCACATGAGCCACAGCCTGAGGCCAGAAGAATTAGATGGTGCCTGGCTACCACTACCAACTGCTCTGATCAGAACCACAAGAGTCGATCATGGATTGAGTAGGGGAGAAACATAGAACAAAATTCAAATTCATATATAAGACCAGACTGACTGGTCTGATGGAGATTGGTGGAACCCCCAAGACTATGGCCCTTAGACATCCTTCAAACTTGGAACTGAAATCACTCTTGGAGATCACATTATAGCCATACAATAGGCAGGCCTATAAAATGAACAATAACACCAGTGAGGAATGCGCACTTCAGAACAATCAACTGTACAAGACCTAAAGGGCAGCATTTACCCAAAAGCAAAGTTCAGAAGGATGGTAGGGACAGAAAAGCTGGGCAAATGGACACCAGGAAACTAGGGAGGAAGGGGGGAGAATGCTGGCACATTCTGGGGTTTGCAACCAATGTCATGAAACAAATTGTGTATAAATTATTGAATGGGAAATGAATTTGCTCTGTAAACTTTCACTTCCACAACAATAAAATGTTCAAAAAGAAAAAAGATAAAAACATGGAAATGACTGTTGGATATGACAACACAGAGGTCACTGGTGACCCCGATAAGAGTCCCTTCAGTGAAGTGATGAGGACAGAAGCTCCTCTTGTTTTTGCCCCTCCACTAACCCAGGATATAGGCCTAAAGCTTTCTTTCTCAGTGCAAATATGCAAGGCAGACTGGAATTAGACCTCTAACTGGTGCAGAGAGTCAGGGCAACTTTCCTGTTTTCAGTGTTGACAGACAGTTAAATTAGACTGGACCTCTGACCTGGAGTCATTTTCTTTTAACCCTTTTAGAGTCAGACTAGGCAGGGAAAGGGATTATTGGATATCAGAAATCGAGTTAAATCCCATTTTACAATGGAAATCATCTTCCCCACAGAATTAGATGGGGAAGCTGAGAAAATGACTAGGGAAAGAGAAAATTGACCTAGAGAATGTAAGAACATACAAGGGAAAGGGAAAAAGAAACAGGAAAGAGCACCTGGAGAAGAATTAAGACATAAATAGGAAAGAAGAAAGGATGGACTTCTTTTCCTTTAGGCAAAGCCCAAAAAAGAAATTTAAACAACCTGTCAATCATAGAGAAAAGAGAACCAAACAGAATAAATATGGAAAACAGTTTCACTCCAGACTACAGGCCAAGGATTGGGGAACAAGGCAAGAGAGTAGCACATTAAACAGGAGAAAGGAATTATACAGTGGACAAGTGGGCAGAAGAAACTGCTTTTTTCTGAGAACCTGAACAAAATTCACATAGGTATTTAAAAACACACACCCCAAACCTTCTTACCAGTTAGTTCCTGTACAACCACATCTCTTGTTAGGCTGTGGGAATGTCCAGGGAGAACTCGAGTTGGAGACAGAACCAAAGAAGAATTTGGCCAATAGAGCCCCCCCTTTTTTTTCCTACTTGACGTCTTGATATTCTTAAGAGCTTGAATCAGCACGTTTTGAAAATGCAGAAACTTCAGTAATAAATTCAAGGAGCAAAAGCCAGTTGACTCTCTTTTCTCACACTCCTGGGCTAGGTCTTTGTTAAACTAATATCACAGTACATGCAACTTAATGCCTCAGTAATGATACGATGAACCTTACAGACTCTCAGGGGCACCAGTAAACCGTGGTCAAGTGGGAATGATTTTCAGGCAAGAAGGACATGATTGTGAGCTGAGTCTCCCTGCAAGGCCAGCTGGAACCCTCAAGCTGATCTTAGGATCACAATTCTCATTTCCAACCACAGCCTTCTGTCACCAGGCAACACCATCCTCCACCATCAGCCCAGACTCCTCTCATCAGGGTCTTAGGCTGTAGGTGTGCCCTAGGCTCGAGGCTGGAAGCCTCTCTGTGCATGGCTTCTGTCTGGTGCTGAGCTGCTCATTCACCTGACCCATTTCTCTGCCACATCAGAAACTCAGAGATGTCACCATGCAGGTTCCAACTTGTTTCTCTCTTTCTGCTTTGTGGCCACCGGTTGTTTCACTATTAGTAAAAACGGAACTTTCTACGTATACATCTCAGCTCCCTTCTTCTAGTGCTCTAGAAGGAAGGAGGCAACAGGCAGTTCATTAGCAATGGCATCTGGAAAGAAAATAATCGTTGATGAAATCCCATTAAAGTTATTTCATGAATTCTATCTCTTATGCAGCTCAGAAGGGAGAAATAAAGAAAAGAATCAATATTATTTTGTGGACCAGCTGCCTAGAATAGACCAGAAATATCACCTTTCCTAGGATGTTTCTATCCCTGAAGCAATTAGACAGGGAATACTATCCCTGAGTCTTATCCTCAGAATTACACATCAACTAGAAAGTTCTTGAGAACTCTTCTGGTTTCTCATTAAATTACCTTTAAAAAGACTCCAAGCTTAGGAAATGCTATGTCATACCAGGAAGTTATGCTATGGGGTCTTTACTGAGACTTAACAGACTAATTCTGGCAAGCCAAGGTAAGTCTCTCCACCACAGGAAAGTAAAAATCAACCCCAAGGGGCTTTAGATAGCTTGCTCGTGTTGCAGAGGCTTTACCTGAAAAAAAGGTAGAAGAGTAGCCCAGGGGCCAGATCCCCCACCCCAGGGGCCAGAGAGCACTTTATAAAATGACAACAAGCCTCACATCCCCTTCTGGTCCTTATGACTTCAGCTAAACATCTGATTTCCCTCAATATTTCTGCACTGACGTTTCTATGGCTTTGGGTGTTTGCATTTAAAAACAGCATTAAAAAGTAGGCACAGGGTAAGGTAATCCAGGAGACGCAAAAGAGAACAGCTTTTACAGGTCATTCAGATTTCTGAACAGCTCCAAGGAGGGAACAAGCCAGGATGAATAAATGTGCTTTAAATACAGCATCCAAAGAGCATCAAAGGCCCCACTGTGTGATGTTCAGACATAGAACCCTAGTTCACCCCTCAAATTATAATAGATTCTCAAGAGAGAGCGTGATTCTGTTTTATTTTACAATAAAAGGGGGAGAATTAAGTATATGCTGGGGACTAGATTTGGGGGTAATGAAAGTAAGGGAGAACCCACGTCCTTTGACATATTTTCTTACTGCAACTGTTGCTAAGGAAACCACTTCCTATTCATACACTGCACATACTTTCCCTATTTGTTATTCTCACAGAGCGCACAATACCACATTAGAAACATGAGGATGGAGCCTGGTAACATACATTTAGTTACACTCAAAGCTTTCAAATAATTGGGATGAGGTAAATGAGGTTGCCCTAAAGGTCAGAGACCAGGGTGCATTTAGCAGAGAGAAAAACTACTTTCTATTATTTGTATTTACTGTACAATCCTCATGGTGTAGTGGTTAAGTGCTACAGCTGTTAACCGAAAGGTTGGCAGTTCAAATCCACCAGGCACTCCTTGGAAACTCTATGGAGCCGTTCTACTCTGTCCTATAGGGTCACTATGAGTCAGAATTGACTTGATGGCAACAGGGGTGCGTGTGTGTGTGTGTGTGTGTGTGTGTCCAATCCAAGCTAGGGGGTGATCCTCTTTCATGAATGCCCTTGAGCATCACAGACCAAAACCAGTTGCCTCCTAGTCAATTCTGACTCATGGTGACCCCATGTGTGTCACAGTGGAGCTGTGCTCCGTAGGGTTTTAAATGGCTGACTTTTAAAACCCTACGGAGCACAGAAGTAGATGACCAGGTCTATCTTCCTAAGTGTCTCTGGGTGGACAAGAACCTCCAACCTTTGGGTTAGCAGCAAAGTGTGATAACCATTTGCACCACCCAGGGATTCCTGAGCATCAGAGAAGAGGTTTTTATATCTATGACTCCCTCTCCATCAGGGAAGGATGATGAAACTCATTCTTCATAGACTCACACAGAATTTGAGAGCTGGAAGAGTATTAACTCAATCTACACTTCTCATTTTACAGCGAGGAAGCAGAGACTCACCAAGCTTACATGGCCAGTTCTGGCTAATTGGGATTAGAAGTCATTTTCTGATCTCTAACACAGGAAACCCTGGTGGTGTTGTGGTTAAGTGCTATGGCTGCTAACCAAAGGATCAGCAGTTCAAATCCACCAGGCACTCCTTGGAAACTCTATACAGTAGTTCTATAGGGTTGGCATGAGTCGGAATTGACTTGATGGCACTGGGTTTGGTTTTTGTTTTTTTTTTAAACACAGGAAAAGGAATCCAGGGAGAGTTGTCTGATGGCTAGAATCTAAAGACTCACACAGACTTAGAGTGAGACAGCTCCTTAAAAAAAAATTTATTTATTTATTTTAAGATCATTGAAACTCAACCTGCCCTGCATTGCAGAAAGTTTCATTTTTATTCATACTTTGGGCTTGGGCAATCATGACTCCTCATTTAATCCACCAATAAATATCTTTTCAGAGCTCACTGGTTTCTAAACTCACTGGTCTGAGGACACAATGGAGTTTAATGGTAGCTCAGACCTCAGTGGAATAGACATAATCACAACACGTGTTCAACTCTCAGGAAGGCTCAGAGGTGAGTAGAATCATGCTCTGGAAGTTTTTGTCAAGGCTGTATAAACGATTTATTTCACTTCTCTTTTTTTCTCCTCTTTTCTTTCCAGTTCCCTCTATTGTGCCTCTGTTAGCTACATTAATGCCCAAAGAAATGTCCTTTAAAGGAAAGAAAAAAAATAAGGGAAGGCACATATAGCAACCAAGAGAAGAACCTGGCCTTGGTGTGAACTCAGTGATGTGATTTATGATGATGAAGATGGTAAGGAAGAATTGTGTACCAATTTGGCTTTCCATTGCTGAAAATCAGTTATATTAAATGACTAGGTCAGATGGTCATTATCTGACCTTTTTTTATTTTCCTAACAAGAAATCCCTTAGACTCCCTGAAGTTAAATAGAAGCTTCCAAACGTTAAGCATACATTTCCTTTGTTTGCTAGGATTAACGCATTTTCCTTTTCATAATGGCATGAGTAAAAGGATTTCAACACAATAATATTTACCAGCCTGTCAAACGGGAAACCCTGATGCCTTAGTGGTTAAGAGCTATGACTGCTAACCAAAAGGCTGGCAGTTCGAATCTACCAGGCGCTCCTTGGAAACCCAATGGGGCAATTCTACTCTGTCCTATAGGGTCACTATGAGTTGAAATCAACTCTACGGCAACGGCTTTGGGTTTTTGTTTGTTTTTTTAATCTGTCAAATATCCCCAAGCACTAGGAATGTAGTCCTATTAGTGTGTTATTCAAAATTCATTAGTTCCATCCCTCTTCATACTGTCAGTCACACATCCAATAAATACATGCGCACACACACACACACCACAAAACGCAGTTCTGCCTCAACCTTCTGGAATATATTCTTTTTTAATCCAAGAATCATACTCTGTGGCATACGGGAGAAGCTGATACACTTAGATATAACTGAAATTCCTCTAGATTGAAGTTTTTGCGTATGGCTCCAAGCCTGAATATGGGCCAATAAACTGCTTCCCTTAAACCAGCACACTGGCCTGCAGCTAGTGCAGGTGGGGACAGACTAGAAAAAGAACCAAAAGCAAGAAAAGTCTTAGCGAGTCAAGCCAACTTTCAATTCTTTTATTTTTCATGCCTGTGTTTTTGAGATGATGTGCTATCCATAATATCCTCAACTGTCTGTTTCAAATGTATTTCTTGTAAACTTTCTAGTCACATGTTCAAGAACTTGATACTGGTTCTTACAAACCAATCAAGAAACTAAATCTCTTTTTTCAAATCTTGTCAGAATGACTAAGCTTCATATTATAAAATCATTGAAAGATGTATGATATAAAATTTTATGAAATTTATGAGATCATTCTTCAATAGCAGTTACTCATACAATGCTGATGTTGTTTGGTGCTGTCCAGTTGCTTCCAACCCATAGCGACCCTATGTACAACAGAAAGAAATGCTACCCAGTCTTGTGCCATCCCCACAAGCATTGCTATTTGAGCTCATTGCTGCAGCCACTGTGTCAATCCATCTCATTGAAGGTCTTCCTCTTTTTCACTGACCCTCTACTTTACTAAACATGATGTCCTTCTCCAGGGACTTCTCTCCTAATAACATTTCCAAAACAAGTGAGACCAAAAAGTCTTGCCATCCTCACGTCTAAGGAGTAGTCTGGCTGTATTTCTTCCAAGACAGATTTGTTCATTCTTCTGGCAGTCAATATTCTTTGCCCACTCAATAATTCAATAATTCAAAGACATCAATTCTTCTTTGGTGTTCCTTATTCATTATCCAGTTTTCACATGCACGTGAGGCGATTGAAAATACCATGGCTTGGGTCAGGGGCAACTTAGTCCTCAAAGTGACATCTTTGCTTTTTAACACTTTAAAGAGGTCTTTTGTAGCAGCTATCTAGTGTAATATATCACCTGATTTCCTGACCGCTGCTTCTATGAGCGCTGATTGTGGATTCAAGTAAATGAAATCCTTTACAACTTCAATATTGTTTCTGTTTATCATGATGCTTATTGGTCCAGTTGTGAGGATTTTTGTTTTCTTTATGTTGAGGTGCAAACCAAACTGAAGGCTGTAGTCTTCAATCTTCATCAGTAAGCGCTTTAAGTCCTCTTCACTTTCAGCAAGCAAGGTCGTGTCATTTGCACAACTCAGGTTGTTAATAAGTCTTCCTCCAGTCCTGATGCCATGTTCTTCTTCACATAGTCCAGCTTCTTGGATTATTTGCTCAGCATATAGATTGAAAAAGTACAACTCTGACACACAACTTTTCTGATTTTAAACCATGCAGTATCCCCTTGTTCTGCTTGAACGACTGCCCCTTGTTCAATGTACAGGTTCCAAATGAGCACAAGTCTTCTGGAATTCCCATTCTTTGCAATGTTAGCCACATTTTATTATGATTCACACAGTCGGATGCCTTTGCATAGTCAATAAAATGCAGGTAAACATCTTTCTGCTTTCAGCGGAGATCCATCTGACATCAACAATGATATCCCTCTTTCCACATCCTCTTCTGAACCTGACTTGAATTTCTGGCAGTTCCCTGACAATGTACTGCTGCAACTGCTTTTGACTGATCTTCACAAAATTTTACTTGCATGTGATAATAAGGATATTGTTCAATAATTTCTGTATTCCGTTGAATAATCTTTCTTTGGAATAGGCACGTGTATAGATATCTTTCAATCAGTTGGCCAGGTAGCTGTCTTCCAAATTTCTTGGCATAGATGAGTAGCACTTCCAGCATTGCATCTGTCTGTCGAAACATCTCAATTGGTATTCTTTCAAATGACCCATACAATAGTACCTTTACTTTGTATAGAGATTTGTACTTTTGGAAAAAAAAAAAAACGGTTGCTACAGTGTCAATTGCGACTTCAGGGTGACTCCACGTGTGTCAGAGTAGAACTGTGTTCTACAGAGTTTTCAGTGGCTGATTTTTCAAAAGGCCTTTCTTTCAAGGATCTTCTGAGTTGACTGGAGCCTTCATTTTCTTTCAAGGATCTTCTGAGTTGACTGGAGCCTTCAATCTTTCAGTTAGCAGCCAAGCACATTAACTCCCAGGGACTCCAATAATAGCTAGCATTTACTGAATACTTACTGTCTTCAGGCATCATTGTAAGTGTTTCACATGCAAACACCTTTAATTACCTGGTCTACATTTAACAAAAAAGAAAACCAAGTCATTGTTTTCTATGTAAACTTTAGTTCCCTTCCTATAAGGAATTATTTCATTTGAGCCTTCATCAATTTTTAGGAGAAGTTAGATTTACAGCTTCTGGTCTCTGATATTGTACTTAATAAATAAGTGAATAAGAAAATAAATCACTTTATTTTCTCTCAGGGAAGCTATATATTCACCTTATTTATTTGAGTGTGAAAATACAGAGAAAGTTCTAAATTTTATATATAAGGACCAAATGCCAATTCATGCCTGTAGCAAGGAAAGAACAACTTGCAAGTTAAAAACTTATGTTTCTATTAGTTCTATCTCATTTTGGGCAAATTATTACTGTACTTAAAATGTCTGTTATGAACAGAGCATAAAAGGAATTTGTTGAATATAGATCTTCAAGTAAAATTCAAAACTTTTGGAAATTCTTTAACTATAAGCAAAGCAGTGACCCTCTGTTAAAGAATTAGCCTTAAAAATAGCGGGATAAAAAACAAAGTGCGTGTATTTTATCCATTTTTCCTTTTCTCACTGCAAACTTTTTGTACATAACCTTTAGCAGTGACTCGAGTGCATCTGTGTTTATGTCTGTGTGTGCAGAGAGATAGAGAAACAGATGGACAGTAAGAATACCAAGCACTTAGAGAGTTATCTGGCCATTTGTAATTAGAAGTCAGAGAATCTATTTTAAAATTCAGGGAAATATTTAGGATATTCTAATTTTGCCATATTATACAAGCTTTAACTTGAAATATACCCAAAAAACATATCCTTCCTGCCACTGGAGAAGTTATTGAATAATTCACCAAAGTAAATTTGCTTAAATACCTAACTTCAGTTAGGTGTTCAAGCCACAGAAGTGCAGGGGCATATTTTATTTATCCTTGTATCTCCTACAACTTACAGCATCACACCAAGACAATGGAAAAGCATGAAATTGGAAAAAGGAATACAGGAGTTCTAGCTCTTGGTTCTCCAGTTGACTAGCTAGTCTCTGCAGTTTCTGCTCTAACGCTGGACTATGATGTATTCAAGCTGAGAACTTCGCCTTGACAAACAGGACACAAGTAAGTAGATGAAAAGAATAACCTAGATTCTAGTTGGCTATCAAAAATACTTCTCTGAATTGGGGTCAAAGGTCATTTATATTTTTTTACTCATAAATGATAGTCAATATGAAATTTGTAATAGGCATTTACAAAGTGTTTAAGCATTTTGGAAAGAACTCAACTGGCTACTTGTAGATAAAATCCATAAACGTCAATTTCTTTCTACTGTATCTTGCCACCTTAACATTTTCATGTCAACTTGTGTATTAAGGGAATACAGCTCCTAGGGCAGGGAATGAGCTGTGTCCATCATTGTATATCTAGTTCCAACACCATGGTGAATAAAAATGTGTTGAATATAGGAATTCATGTTCAACAACACACAGCTTCCGAAGCCACGTTAGAAATATATCCTGGGCAGTGTTGGGTCCTCAGGGCAGCTGAACAGGGTTCTATGCATAAGCAGCCTCATCTGTTTACTGCAATTTGCCTACCAATGTTATTGTTTTCTCTTTGTGCCATGCTGTGGGAGAGGTTGAGGAGCAGTATATAACTCGTTAATGTGACCAGGGATAATTACGTGCTCGTAGCAGTAAGATGATTTCCAGGCTTGGAAGAAAGGGCTACTTCACTATTTGAGTTTTGAAAGCCACAGGCCAGGCCTCAGTTAAAGTGAATACCAAGAGAACTAATAGACATCATGATAATTGGTTGTCCTGAATAAGAAATGACGGTAGGGAGATCCTTGGCGAGAGACAAAGAATCCTCATCCAAACACAAAGAAGGAAGAAACGAGATTGGATCACACATTAGAGTTGTGGACAGAACTGCAGGAGAGTTGGGTGTGGGGGGGGGGGCAATGTGAGTTTCCTAGGACCAGGACTCAAACTGTTTTTGTCTAAGTAGTATTGAAAGCTACATTATATATTAACAAAGGATCAAAGCCCCTATGTCATTCTTCATAAATACAGCAGTTACCATTTATTGTGTGTTATGAATTGAATTATGTCCCCCCAAAATATATGTTACAGTCTGAACCCCTGTACCCTATTTGGAAATAGGACTTTTCTTTTGTTGTGTTCAAGAGGTGATACTGGAGTACTGTAGGTTCCAAGCCTAATCTCTTCTGAGTGGTGTCCTATAAAAATCAGAATAGAAACAGTGACACACACACAGGAGGAAGACAGGCACACTGGAGGAAGGTGCCACATGACGACAAAGGAGGGATCACCAAGCCCAGGAATATCAAGGACTGCCGGCAGCTACTAGAAAAAGACAAAGAAGGCCCTTCCTCTAGAGCTAATACCCTAAATTCAGACTTCTAACCTCCAGAACTGTGAGAAAATAAGTATCTGTTCTTTAAAGCCACTCACTTGTGGTATTTTTGTTAGAACATCATTAACTAACTAAGACATTATATACATATTGTGTGCACTTGTGATATTTTTGTTAGAAAATCATTAACAAACTAAGATATTATATACGAATCGTGTGCCAGGCAATTTATACACACATATAATCTCAGTTTTTAAATCTCACACAACCCTGGAAAGCGAATATCATTGTCCCCATTTACACATCAAGAATCTTCATACACATATAAAAAGCTGAGTTGGCAAATGTTGTGTGATACTTATTTTTACAATCACAAAAAAGAAAAAAAAGAGCAGTTGCTGAGACTGCTTATGTACATCCAAATACCTCATGAGATTTGGTGTCTAGGTTTGGAAGTTTAAGGTCATGGTTTCATTAAACATCGCAGTTAATTGGCCTTACATCTTGTTTACTGCTTCTGTTCTACCTCCCCATTCCTTGTGTAGCGCCCCCCCTCCAAAAAAACCCACTGCTGTCAAGTCGATTCCAACTCATAGCAACCCTATAGGACAGAGTAGAACTGCCCAACAGTTTCCAAGGAGCGCCTGGTGGATTCAAACTGCCGACCTCTAGGTTAGCAGCCATAGCACTTAACCACTATACCACCAGCATTTCCTGTGTAGCTCCAGGGGGTCTTAAAAGCTCGCAAGTGGCCATCCAAGGTACAAAAGTTGGTCTCTTTTTGCCTAGAGCAATAGAGAAAGAAGAATCAGGAATAGGAGGAGGAAATGGAATGTGTGGCTAATTACCTCCATGAATATCTGCCTCCTTTGCCATCAGAACTGGATGGTGCCTGGTTATCACTTTTAAAGAATTCTGGCCAAAAGGGAGAAAACACAGCACAGAATTTCAAATTCTCACAGAATCCCAGTTTTCAGGATCCACACAGGCTATATGAACCCCTGAAATTATTGCCCTGAGATAATCTTTAAAAACCTTCAACTAAAAATATCCCCAGAAATCTTCTTTAAACCAAACAATAGTTTAGCTTAATTAGTAAAGAACGGTTACCTTGAGCACTGTGCTATTTTAAAGAACTATCTATATGGGACCAAATTGGCAACAGTAACTCCAACAGTTAGATAGGAAACTTAGGGGGCAGTGAGTTTATGTTAACGGGAAGGAACAATTAAGAAAAGGAGAGTGACAATGACTACACAACTTGAAGAATGTAATCAATTTCAATGAATTGTACATGTAGAAATTGTTGAATTGATGTTCTGCTGTGTATATTTTCAACAATAACACAACAAAAAATTTACCAAAAACAAATAGAATCTCAGAAAGGTTAAGTAATTTGCCCAATATTATACATCTGATAAGGAGCATCCAGATCTCAGCCCCAGCTGTCTGACTCTCAAACTTACCCTCTTCTCACCATGCCTTGTTGCCTCAGACCACATAAGCTTTGTCTGAAGGGCAGATGTTCTCCTTCATCTTTCTCAATAAACATCTTCAGTTGAGGAAAATTAAGGACAAGGCTTAGCTAGCTCCCAAAGCTCTATTACAGCTTGCCCAATTCATGTTGGTGGAGTACTCTGAAAGTCCCAGTGCAGCTCCTCGAATGTCAGGTGCTTCGTTGGTGCTTTTAGGCACTGGAATGAAAGGCTCCACAGAGCTTCCATTTCCTACAACAGCTGCTAATAAGGAGCAGGAATCCTCTCTCTTGGGAGGAGCCTTCAGAACCCTGGGCTTACGGGGTTAGGAAGACACTTAACAGTAGAACTGTCTCCTACAATAAAGAGAATAAACCTTAAGCTTCTAAAAGTTTCTTGACAATTCTTTATAAAACATGCTGAAAAGAAAAATGGGATAAGAGAAACTCTGTTTATTTGGAAGAGCCATGAATTGCCTCAGAAGGATTGAGTCTCTGATGGAAGATTAAGAAAAAATGAAACTAAATTTTCCCAAATAAATATTGATGATTAAAAAGCACCTACCACTGCCTAGACCACTGATCCTCTAGCTTCTCCCAGAGTTATAACTTGACCATAAATCTCACAAAGCCATCCAGAGAAAAGACGGCTTGAGTCAGCCACGTGTGTGTGTGTGTGTGTGTCTGAAACAAACCCAACCAGTTCACAAGAAGAGTCAGATTGATTGAACAGCGTGCAGTTCGTTATGTGTATTAGGAAAAGGAAGGTTACGGAAGGCAGAGGTGGTAGATGGAAAAGAATAGAGACAGACAGCTGTGGGGATCGGCATTTGGTTCTTCCGTTGCGTTTAATCTTGATTCCACGGTTATATCAGAGCACCACCCATTTGGGCACAGTTGTTCCAACCTTCATCTCTCACCTTCTTTGCTCTTCCCCTGTCTCACCACCTTCTCAAGCCCAGAATGATGTATCAGTTAAGTTTTACTATGTAACAAAGCACTCCAAATCTTGGTGGCTTTTAAAAAATAGTCATTTATTGAGCTCACAATTCTGTGGCTTGGTCAACAATTTGGACTGAGTTCAGGTAGGTTGTTTTTCTGATCTGGTCTAAACTCATTCATAGCGCTTCTTAGCTAAGTGACTGTGTTTCTGAGGTTCGCTGGCTATCAGCCAAGTTTATGGGGGGAGCTGGGCCATCATCACCCAGCAGGCTAGACTATACTTGTTCTTAGGTGGCTCAGCAGGGTTCCAAGACGAAGAACAGAAGTGTCTAAAGCTTCTTGAGGACTAAGCTCAGGACTAGGATGTCACTTTCACCACATTCTATTGGCCAAAATGAGTCACAAGGCCAGCCCAGATTCAAAAGGCAGGGAAACAGACACTATGTCTTTATGGGAGGAGTTGGAAAGTCACATTGCAAAAAGACATGGATTCAGTGTGTAAAGTTATTGTGGGTCGTTCTGTAAAAAAGCACATGTGGGGTTTGGGCTAAAGGGCCACCATTGCTATTTATTCCCTTGCACCTCTACTCCATTTTTCTCTCCCCCTCTTTACAACCACTCACCCAAATCTCTAAAAGTTTTTGCTTGTTGGTTCTGCCATATTCTGCTGAGGTGATCTGGTCAACAAGGTTTTAGGCAGCTACCTCTATCTGCTTAACATTTTTTAAAATGTCAAATATCTTGCTGAGACGAGACAAATAACATTAAGGAAAATAACAGACTTCCAGAGCCTTAGGAATCCAGTTTTATGTTGTTGTTGTTGTTTTTTACCAAATTAACAATACAGTTTTCATGGAAATCCAAAAGCCAAACCACTCTGATATCCTTGGCACACTATTTGCTCTCAATAGCTTCAAGCTTACTTTTAAATACTTTGTAATCCTGCTGGAAATCATTAGACAATGAGTCATGGACGCTCTCCTTTGGAATTAAATAATGATTTTACCAGCCACACCAGAAATTTTTTTTAAAGTTTCATTTAAAAACTTCAGTCCATTGCTGAGATTACTCCTTGGGAGGGTCCCAGTTTTTTCTTTATTGTATCTCCAGGAGAAGCCCTGGGGTCAACGAGTCCCTGGCACTAAAATCTCTCCAGCTGCTCCACTCCAACAAACCAAGGCACCTCCTGAAAAAAACTTTCATTGCTGCTACTTACGCCCTTTCTCACTTTATGGAATTTGTTCCCAGATGTTCCTAGCCTCATCTCTTACATATCTCTTGCTTGCAGAGCTTCAAGAAAGGAGATAATTCTCAGCTTAAAGCTGGGGTTTGTGCTAGGGAACTGAGCTGTTTGAACCCAGGTCTCCGTATGTATCTAAGTACCTAATAAACACTGAAAGTGAACGAACGCCGAGCTCCGTAATTTCAAATATTAATGGAAATTATCATCTGAAAAAACTTGTCAGATTCTTTTGTAATTTTTTGATGATCTTCATCTCCTTTACCAAACATTATCTTCCTTCCTGTCCCAGAGAAAGAGGCAGCCCTACTCTCCAAGACCCATCCCACTAGTCTTCACCTCACCCCACCTTCTTCACAAACATCACATCATCAGCATCTTTCCTCTTCTCTGCATTTCAATTTCAACTCCCTTGAGTGGATGCCCTTGGCCTATAGGCATAATCAAGAATTCCTGTCTCCAAAATAAACTTTCTTTCAACTCAACTGCTGCCCTTTTCCTGCTGCCTATATACCCTTCAGAAACCCTAGTGGCATGTGGTTAAGTGCTACCGCTGCTAACCAAAAGGTCAGCAGTTCAAATCTACCAGCTGCTCCTTGGAAACCCTATGGGGTAGTTCTACTCTGTCCTATAGGGTCACTATGAGTTGAAATCAACTGGACAGCAATGGGTTTGGTTCTTTTTAGTATATACCCTTCATAACTCAGTTTTTTCACTATCAAATCTTTAGTCCACCATAATCTGTCTTTTGCCCCCACCACTCCAGTGAGTCAAAAAAGGCCAAACCAAATGACCCTTTTCTCAGCCTCTTTTCATTTGCCTGCTCAGCAGCATTTGTCACTCCTGATAATTGCCTCCATTAAATTCTTTCCTAGACTTCTGAGACAATACCTGATTCTGTTACTTCCCTGTCTGCTCTTTGCTAGTCTCTTCCAGAGACTTCTCTTCTTCCACTTACTCCTTAAATGTTGGCCCTCTTCTTATTTTACATTCTGCCTGGGTAAGATTCCCTTCCCTCACCCATTTTACTGGACATCTCATACTAGATGCCCCATAGGTTTTAAAATTCAACAATTCCCCAACCAAACTTATCTTCTCCCTGCCCTCAGCCCCAACTTACTCTTCTTTCTGCATTCCTCACCTTCATTACCAGAAATACCATTGATTGTCTTCCCACTACCCATTCTCTCTCTCCTTTTATGGTAATAGAAATTTTAATTGGACATATGGCTATGCAGCTAAAGACTATATTTCTCACCTCTCTTGCAGCTAGGTGTAGTCAAGCAACTAGATTATCACAAATGGAACATAAGCATAAGTAAAGCAACTTCCAGATCTTTCCCTCAAAGAAGGTTCTCTTCTCTCTTTCTCCTTCTCCATGGGTAAAAAAAAAAATATATATATATATATATATATATTTTTTTTTATGGGTAGGCATGCAGACACTGCTATCCAAAAAAAGAGCTTGTGTCCCTGACACCTAGCCCACCTTCCCAGAGTGTTATGGAAGAGAGATGTCAAATTCTACTTTGATTAAACCACTATGACTTGGGATGTTCTATTTCAACAACTTAGCATGTATCCCAACTAAAACATCCTTATTAGACAGAAATTTATTTTTCATCACTCCTTACAACTATTTTTCTTCAAATGCAATGAATTTTGCCTCTAAATCTACTCCTTTAACCATTTTTCTGTACCAGTTGCCCATGATCTCTCTCCTATACTATTACAATAGCCTCTCCCTCCTCCCACATACCTTCCTCACTACTGTTAGAGCCTCCTTGCTGAAAAACAAATCTGATCACTTTGCCTACAAAACAAAGTCCCTCAGCATGTTTTTCAAGGTCCTTCACAGCTGTTATAGCCTCAAGTCTCTTCTCCTTCCCACCATTTAGGAATACCTGGTTTTATCAGTTACCATTCCCCAAACATGTTACATGTTTTTGAGTCACTTTACATCATACATGCTCTTCCCTTTGGTTGAAGTCCTCTCCCTAGAACACCCCACCCCTGGTCTTACTCAGCCTTTAAGGTTCAGATCAAATGTTTCACATGCCTCTGGAACTTCACAAACCATCCTCAATACCACCATCCTTGTGAATCCAGAGGAATGTGTACATATATCTAGGATGGCATTTCTTATTTCATACTATAATTATTTGCTTCTACTTCTTTTTTTTCCACATAAGAGTGAGAGTTCTTCAGGATTGAGGACCATTCCTCTTTGTGTTCTCAGCTCCTATCAAAGTAATACTACTAACAATTACAGATAACACTTACTCTGGGCTACATGCTTGTCAGGGATTATCTCATTTAGTACTCAATAATCTTATGGAGTAAGTATTATTATTACTATCTGCATTGCACAGAGGAGGAAATTGAACACAAAGAGATTAAGTAACTTGTTCAAGATCACCAACAAGTAAGCATGAAGGTGGAATGCAAACCCAGGCTGTCTGATTCTAGACCTGCACTTTTACCCACAACTGCACGCTGCTTTATCGTCTATGAGTGACAAATGTTTTAGACTGACTCATCTAACACTCATTCCAACCCCTTCTAGCTTGCTTTCATATACTACGGGGCTGGCATGTTAAAAATGTTTTAGGTGCTATTTAGGTTCTACCAAGTAGTTGTGTTCATGCAAGACTTTAATTTGGGACTGAGTTACATAGAGAAATAGACAGGACAGAAGATATCCATATGCTGGCATGCACTGTGGCTGAAGCCACATGGTCCTAGAAAATGTAGTGGGAGGCAACCGTTTCCTGACTCAACAGAAAGTTTTCTGCATGATGACCCATTAGGATAGATTGAGGAGCTGTTTCAGGAAACTCAGTCTAAAGTCTGTTTCTTCAGCTGGCCCAAAGATTTTGTGCCTTCTGCCCAATTAGTCAGTATGGATTCTGTTGTCTACTGCTCAGAACCCTGAGCTATATGGTAACTAGTGTCAAAAATGAAACCTGTAAGTCTGGGGTTCTCAGTTATCCAGTTCATCCCAAATATCCCCATTTCAATTCTGGGTTCTACTCTTTTATATCAATGCCCTAATCTTCATTTGAGAGATCTAACAAGACTGTGAATTCAACTATGCTGTAATTCAACAACTCATAGGACTAGACTCAGGATATGATTTTCAGCTACATAAATCTTTTGGCTATAAGAAATCAAAAAATAATTTTCTAAGACAGTCTTAGAAATTCTTTGGTCTTCTGGTCATCCACTAAGAATTTAAAACTAGAGCCTGTTATTTGCATTTTTAAAGTTCTTCTTAAAAACTTCTTTCTTGAAGCTGCAAGCCCAACCCACAGGTCTTATATTCTTCATGTCCCTCCATAATAATTTCTTGCAATAGCAACTCACTCCTCACTTGCACAGGTGATAATTTAATTAACTATTCCACTACAGGTAATAAGATCTACCAGTGTCCCATCTTTAATAGTAACTAGATTACTACATTCAACCCAGTCATATATCCAATCTCAGATTCCCATTTCCTTGTTTAATTTGAGGGTGTTCAATATATAGGAAGAATGGTACATGTGGATGTTTGGACAGCCAAGGCATTAACTGTGACAAAGACTGCTAGCTCCCTATCCCCACATTCATTTCTTGCCTTCCTCCTTCATAACAGAGCTCTGATTTTATTTGGGGTGACAAAGCAGACAGCTAAAAAGCCACATTTCCCATTATCCTTAGAAACTGGATATGGTCATGTACCTAAGGTTGGTCATGTGTCTAAGGGTCTGGTCAATGAGACATAAGGGAAGAATCGTTTGTGACTTCTGAGAATCCTGCTTAAAGGGATAAGGGTAGGCCTCTTCTTATCCTTTTGCCTTTCCTTTTGTTTATGGCCTGCATGACAAATATTATACCTGGCCCTCTTCAATTATGAAGTGATCTTGAGGATGAAAATCATGGACTAGAGGAGCAGAACAGAAAGACAGAGGTGTCCTGGTTTTTGATGCCTGTGGAGCCTAGACTGCCTACTTCCAGACTTCACTTTTACGTGAGAGAGAAATTAAATCCTATCTTGTTTAATCTTCTGTTATTTGGGGTTTTACAATTATATGCAGCCTAACCTAATCCTAGGAGCCCTGGTGGTACAGTGGTTAAACACTTGGTTGCTAACCAAAAGTCAACGGTTTGAACATACCAGCCACTCCATGGGAGAAAGATGTGGCCCTCTGCTTCTCTAAAGATTACAACCTTGGAGACCCTGTGGGGCAGTTCTACTCTGTCCTATAGGGTGACTATGAGGTGGAATCATCTGGATGGCAGTGGGTTTGAGGTTTTTTTGGTGGCCTAATCCTAGCTGATACACTAAATAAATGTTTCAAGGACAAAAAGATAAAGAAGGCAGACCTTTGGTAATAAAAGAGCACAGGACTAACTAACAGCAATATTCTAATCCAAGAATTACCCTTACCTAAAGGAAGCTTTTTGTTACAACCTTTTTCAAGAACCCTGTGAAGTGGCTTAATTATATTATCCTTGTTTTTCAATTGAGACAACATAGGCAATGGAAGTTTAAAGAATTACTTCTTGGATCTCACAACCATGTGACAGAAAGTTAACCAAAACTCCAAGTATATTTGCCTACATGTATAGCCCCTAAAGTCTTCGAAAGAAAACAATGATAAGGCCATAACAGGGACAGTAAAACCTACCCTTCTGTAGGACCAGGGCTGGTTTAGATGATTTACCACATGATCCCTGTTGGGTAAGCTATTTTATTTGAAGACTTGCCAGGCTATGGGTCAAAAAAAGTAAAGAAGTGAATGAACTTGAAGTCATTTTAGTCTTGCCATTCTCCTTCTTGAGAAGCTTTGGCGGCACTCTAGTTCAACGTGTAATCTGGATCTCAGTGTGACTAAGACAGCCCAAGAGGGAGGGTGTTGGTCAACTCTCCTACAGACTTTAAGTCTTTCCAAACAGGGTCTTTTACTCATTTACCCAATGTCTGGCTAAGGCAGGAATCATGTATGGAAGTTTTATAAGTATAATACCAATATTTGGTTAGAAGGAAAATAGATAAGAAAGGCCTTCACCTAATGAATTAGGCATAGCTAAAGAGTATAAATAGGGAGAAGGTTCCACCACCCATCTGTTAGTTTGTTGTACTGTGGTGGCTTGTGTGTTGCTGCGATGCTAGAAGTTATGCCACTGATATTTCAAATGCCAACAGGGCCACCCACGGTGGACAGGTTTCAGCAGAGCTTCTAGACTAAGATAGACTAGGAAGAAAATCCTGGCAATCTGCTTCCAAAAATTAGCCAATGAAAACCCTACACATCACAACAGAGTATTGTCTAATACAGTGTCAAAAGATGAGCCTCCAAGGTTGGAAGACATCAATGAACTTAAGCATTCTGACAATCATGAGGATGGCACTGAAGTGGGCAGCATTTTGTTCTGTTGTACATGGGGTTGCCATGAGCCGGAGTTGACTTAATGGCAACAACAGCATAACTAAGTCAGGTGAGGGTTCCTAAAATTTAAACCAGATAATCAAAATGAGGTTGATGCTTCCATGGCTATGACTAAGGCTGAATCCGTTTTTCAGATTCAGGCAAAGTCAGATTTTACAGTCTGGCTTATCCACCTGGGTGGACACAAGGATTCAGCATCCCCTGCAGCTTTAGCAAGTTTGAAGTGTTCAGTTTTGCATATTTTAGAATACATTTGGACACTGTGAATCCTAAAGGAATAGGCCTCAGTGAATAATAGAAAACATCAAACAAACAAATGTTGCTTTCAAGACACATGTGCACCAAGTCATTTGATCATAAACTTCCTGTTAGAAACCAGCTTGCTGCCACTTCACAGAGGGTTCAGTATTCTTTCCTGTAACTCCAAAGCAAAGCCTTCCATAAGATCAGAGGAGCCCCAGGAAGGGATCCAAGGTTCTGGGAACAATTGATTGTTGATGATTACAGCTTTGGGTTTTCTGGTCCTACTGGGAATCTTATCATTCAGAGTGTTGAAACCTGCTTCAGAGGAGTCATAAAATGGTCAATTTAGAACTTTGAGCTGAGGGCACTAAGTTGCCATGAAAAAATATTTCTGGAGAATAAAATATTTTTGACCATTAAACTAATTTGAAAGCATGATCTTCAACAGTCCACTTGCTGGAAACTTGAGGATTCTGCATCTGTCTTTTTCATGCCCTGACCTGAGCCTTTCATCTGCTGGCCTCCTCACAGTTCCTCAGTTCCACCAAGCAGCCATGCCTTTGCCCAAACTGATTTCTCTGCCTGTGACATCCTGTTCCCACCCACTCTTTATTGGGCTCCTTCCCACTCTGCAGGTAACTCCCTGCTTCAGGCATCTCTCCCTCCAGGAGGTCTTCTCTGACCACCTCAGCACCAGGGGAATGGGCATCCTCTTTGACCCCTACACCCCGACCATACCTATACCAGACCGAATTATGATATTCAGGTTATTTGAAGGAAGGTTCTGTTTTGTTTCTATGTTGTCATAGTGCCTAGCACAGTGCCATGCATGTAATAGACCCTCAAATACGTCAAGTAAATTAATTAATCAATGAAGTAATCAATGCCACACCACCCACCACAAAACACAGTACAAATAGCACTGGGTTTAGTGCCAGAAAACCTGTGTCCAAATCATAGCCTCATAAATTATGTCCTAGACTACTTAAAATCTTTTAGACTCAATTCCCCATCCATAAAATGAGAATCATTATCTCTATTCCATAGGATGGTTAAAGGGTTAAATAAAATAATGTAGGTAAAAACTCTTAATAGATTTCTGTTGTTTTTAGGTGCCGTCAAGTCAGTTCCAACCAATAGCAACCCTATGCACAACAGAACAAAATACTGCCCGGTCCTGCAACATCCTCACAATTGTTGCTATGCTCGAACCCATTCTTGCAGCCACTTTGTCAATCCATCCCACTGAGGGTCTTCCTCTTTTTTGATGACCCTCCACTTTACCAAGCATGATGTACTTCTCCAGGGACTGATCCTTCCTGATAAAATACATGTCCAAAATACGTGAGATGTAGTCTCACCATCCTTGCTTCTAAGGAACATTCTGGTTGTACTTCTTCCAAGACAGATTTGTTCGTTCTTCTTACAGTCCATGGTATATTCAATATTCTTCACCAACACCACAATTCAAAGGAGTCAACTCTTCTTCTGTCTTTCTTATTCATCGAACAGCTTTTGCATGTGTATGAGGGGAATGAAAACATCACGGCTTCGGTCAAGTGCACCTTAGCCTTCAAGGTGACATCTTTGCTTTTTAACACTTTGAAGAGATTTTTGCAGAAGATATGCTTGATGCAAAGCTTCTTTTGATTTCTCTACTGCTGCTTCCATGGCAGTTGATTGTGGATCCAAGCAAAATGAAATCCTTCACAACTTCAATCTTTCCTTGTTTATCATGATGTTGCTTATTGGTCCAGTTGTGAGGATTTTTGTCTTCTTTATGTTGCGGTGCGATCCATACTGAAGGCTGTGGTCTTTGATCTTCATCAGTAAGTGCTTCGAGTCCTCTTCACTTTCAGCTAGTAAGGTTGTGTCATCTGCATGATGCAGGTTGTTAATGAGTCTTCCTCCAATCCTGATGCCCCGTTCTTCATATAGTCCAGCTTCTCAGATTATTTGCTCAGCATACAGATTGAATAAGTATGGGGAGATGATAGAACCTTGACACATACTTTTCCTGATTTAAAGCACAGAGTATCCCCTTGTTCTGTTTGAACAACTGCCTCTTGATCTATGTTCAGTTTCCTCATGAGCACAATTAAGAGTTCTGGAATTCCCCTTCTTTATAATGTTATTCGTAATTTGTTATGATCCACACAGTCAATGCCTTTGCATAGTCAATAAAACACAGGTAAACATCATTCTGGTATTCCCTGCTTTTAGCCAGGATCCATCTGACATCAGCAATGATATCTCTAGTTCCACGTCCTCTTCTGAATCCAGCCTGAATTTCCGGCAGTTCCCTGTCAATGTGCTCCTGCAGCCACCTTTGGATGATCTTCAGCAAAATATTACTTGTGTGTGATATTAATGATATTGTTCAATAATTTCCACATTCGATTGGATCACCTTTCTTTGGAATAGGCATAAATATGGATCTCTTTCAGTCGGTTGGCCAGGTATCTTCCAAATTTCTTGGCATACACAAGTGAGCTCTTCCAGTGCTGCATCCCTTTATTGAAACATTTCAATTGGTATTCCATCAATTCCTGGGGCCTTGTTTTTTGCCAATGCCTTCAGTGCAGCTTCAACCTCTACCTTCAGTACTATTGGTTCCTGATCATATGCTGCCTCCTGAAATGGTTGTACGTCGACCAGTTCTTCATGGTAGAGTGACTCAGCTAGTTAGACTTCTAGTAGTGACTTCAGTAGATGTTACTTGAGCATCATATTAACATCAATATACAAGTTGCTCATTTTGCTTTGAAAAAGGACTTAGTAGCAGCATCGCAGGTGAGAGGAGATGATTCCTTCTTGCTCTAAACTTGACTCAATCTAAAGGAAATGGTGCTTCAAACAATGTGTTGACTCATGTACTCTGTTGTTAGCTGGATTCTCCATCCTGTCATACTTGCTGCCAACCTTAATGTTTCTTATCCAGAACTACAATTCCCAAAGAACTGGCAGTCTCAGTGTCCTCATTTGTAAAAGAAGACTCAGACTAAACTATCACTCCTCTGCCTTTGATTTATGATCTATGCACCTCAAGGTTCCTGTGAGCTACATACTTGTGTGTTCACTACTATATCCTGAGGACCTAGAACAGTGCCTGGCACATAGTACCAAAAAAAAAAAAACCAAACCCATTGCTGTTGAGTCAAGTCCAACTCATAGCAACCCTATAGGACAGGGTAGAACTGCCCTGTAGAGTTTCCAAGGAACGCCTGGTGGATTTGAACTGCCGACGCTTTGGTTGGCAGCCACAGCTCTTAACCACTACACCACCAGGGTTTCCTGGCACATAGTAGGCCTTCGGTAAATACTTCTTGAATGAATGCATACATGAATACATAAATGATGCTTAGAATAAGACAATGGCCACATTTTTCAATGTCATACCGTAAATTAGTTCGTACTATAAAACCGTAAATTAGTTCCTGCCATCCTGGAATAAACCATTTGTTGACTATACTTTAAATAGGAATCCCCATGAATTCCCTATGATGGAACACTTGCTCTATTAAGATGAGAGCAAAATTGTACACACACTGAAAATTTTGGAAAACTCACCAATCAAATGAATGTTGAGGGTCTCCTTATTAGTGGATACCACTGCCTATGACAAATTGCAGAAAGAATAAGGTGGACACCCACTCCCTGGCCTCCTCTGCCATTTCCACTGAAGACCCAACTGCCCACACCTGTCCCCCAGCATAGCATTTATTATAGTGAAACAGTAGAGAGATACTAGACATTAACTGATTCTAAAAGATAATCCCCAATATGTTTTTTTCTGTGCTAATACATAGCCTGGTCCCCAAAACATTCCAGATTTGGAGAACCAAGGAAGAAACCCAGGCCTCCCACAGAAGGCAGGAGATACTGAAAGCGGAATTTTCTTTAACCTTCCCTTGCCTTCCCTTCCCTGAGGATGGGAGTAAATTTTGAACTCCAGGGAGAAAGTAGTCTCTGCCTCCAATCACCAGGGTGTTCCACAATCTTGCCCTTGCAATTGAAGGGTCTTTTCTGTTTCATGTCTGTCAAGCCCTGAGCAATGAGTTTGACTATAACTGAATAATGTTGCACGATGTAATTTTCCTTAATCATATACACAGAGGAGTTAGGAACTCTGAATCCAAAAGGTAAATGAGTACAGTAATGGACCTCTGTTGTGTGTCTAGCCTTATATTAGGGTTTGCAACTACTTCCACTTCAACCAGAAAGGGAAGGAGCTATATTTAAATGGTGGGTAAATCATGTTGGAGTAGCAAAGGGCTTTAAGACACAGTACTTGGATGAAAGGTTTTGTAATCCCAAGTCCACAGTCATTAGCTCTGTTTGCTCCCTCTCTGGTGCTAAGAAATTTTAAAAGACATTTATGCCATCTGAGCCATGAACCCGCTCCTATGTATCAATTCATTTAGTTGAATGAGTCCTAATCAGTCATGTTTTGAAGGGTGCAGTCAAGCTGTTAGATCCGACTAATGAATCTTTCCAAATCATGCCCACCATTTACTGTAAACCATGCTAGACCCATGCAGTTAAATTATATGATATTCAGTCTTCCAAAGAAGCAGGCAGCTTGAATAGGTTGGATTCAGCACTGAAGCAGTCACTTAAAAGTTTACCCTGTAATCTTGGTGTTTAGTTAACATTCAGGAATGCAAATACCCTTGCAAGTCATTCAAGGCTGCCCAGCAGATTGAAAACGTAGGTGTTAACACAGAGTATATGATTTTCACACCTTTGACTGAAATAATCTACATTTTTGCAGTGCTGTGACTGCTGTGCATAAACAAAATGCCTCATGTAATAGCTTCTCAGCTACCAAGAGTATAGGCAAAACCCTGCCTTCAGAAAACATGGCTCAAAGCATATGCTATACAAAATTCATCCTCAAGTGCCGGTCTCCAACATCTACGCATTACTAAGTGCAAAGCTGTGAATCGGGCACTGTGGTGCACACAAAGTTGGGTCCATTGTGGTCACTTCCTTCAAGGAGCCCACATTCGAGTTCAGAATGAACACTTTACAAGACACAATGTGGTAAGAGCCTAATAGAGAGGCCATTTAGTGCTGTGGAAGGCCAGAGGAAGAAGACCTTAATCCTGATTAGCAGATCAGGGAAGGTGACAAAGGGGAAGTGGACCTGAAGGATGAAGGGGATTTTGTTTGGGGAAGAATGGGGATGATGGTAGTCTAGGCATATGGAAGAATACCAAAAATAACAGCAAGAATAGCATGTAGGCACGAAACCCTTACAAACACAGACACTATATAATTACATCAACTCCTAAGTCCCACCGCATTTCCTGTCCACACTGTTCTGAGCACAGGGGTCTTGAGAAGAGAGAAGCATAATACTTCCTTTCTCTGTGTGTTGTTAAGGTACAGGAAGAATTCCCAAGCATCATTTTCTATAGTCATAGTCAGAGAAATTCCACAGTGTCTTTGTCACTTCATGCCCAGACCATAGTAATAGCCCTTATTGGCTTCTTGGTTTCCAAACGATTCTGTACACTGAGTCCTTATTACCATAATCTCCCTAAAAGATGTATTTATTCAGGTGAGAAGAACTCACAGGGAAAAAGAACTTATAATACTCTTCTAGGGCATCCTAATGTTCACAAGATAAAGCCTAACCTCCTCAGCCCGGACCTCAAATCCTTCCATGCTCTGGTCTCAATGGATTCGTTCATCTTGATCTTCTGCTACTCCCCCATACAAGCCTTGGTGGCATCTGATCACTAGGAGATCACACAAAACCTGGGGATAAAAAAGAAGAAACCTTCATAAGGATTGATCAAAGACATGGGAAGGGGTGGTATTGCTTCTAACAACAAGACTCTGGGTAGTATGCCCAAGATTGAGAGAGAGAGAGAGAATGGGAAAGAAAGACTTGGTAGGAAAGAGCTTCTGATGAGAGAACAAAATTTTGTTTTAGCTCAATGAAAATTGCATTTCAAATTTAAGCTTTAAAAATAAAAACAAAATTGTAATAAGATTTTAACTCATACAACACTTAGTCTAGTGAACTTCCTTCACAACTATTTTAAATGATCATTTATTTATTCATTTAGCAAATATTTGGTGAGTGCCCACACTGTGCTGGGCCCTGCTCTAGGTCTTGGGGATACAGTGGTGAACATGACAGACACGATCTTACGGAGGTTAGTAAAAAAAAAAAGTAAAATGGTAAACATTTAGATTAAACAAAGTGACATGGCTTATAGGAGTAGCTCTCTTATGTCTCCATTTAAAGTGGCTCATCCAGTTTGGCTTGCTACATTAATCATATTATTTTGATCAATTTTATTAATCCATGAATCAATTGAATTTGATACATTCGACCGATAACTACGTAGCAGTTTGTGGCAGTTACTGAAAAGAGCTTTGTCAAAGGGCAGACCTGGAATTAAAATCTGGCTCCTCCACGTATTAGCTCTGTGACCTCAGGCAAGCCATATGAGCCTCAGTGTCTTCATTTTTAAATAGACACAATGGTACTTACCTGATGGGTGTGAGAACTGAATGAGATAGTATAGTACAGTGCTTAGCACAATGCCCTGGTATAGTGGGTACTCAATACATGTTAGCCATTTTAATTGTTTTTTGGTATTCATCTTCTCTGTGCTCGCTTTATGCGTGGAGAATTAGCCCTACAAGTGATGACTTCTGTATTGTATCCTAGATGCCCTTATTCCACAGGAAAAAAAAAAAAAAAACCCACCAACTATACCACTAAGATGGCTATTGGGCAATAGTAATTTGGGAAGTGATCTGAGGAGGAAACCTGAGGTTACCTTTCATTTATTGAGCTGGCTTAGAAAGTGATTGGTCTCACAGAGATATTCTGGAGAATGTCTTCCACTGGATCTGTCTGGATGGCAAAATTAAAATATATTTGGACCTGGTTACAATAAACTAAATATATTCCCAAACCTTTGTTTTGCATTTGAACCAAATGATTTGTTTCTTGAAGCCTTAAGTTTTTCTTTCTGTAAAAGAACTTTTTGATTGGTTACAAAAAAAATCCAACTCCATTTTATCTAAATTTTATCTTCATCTGCTCCAAGTCAACAGAAAATGAAGAAATACAGAAGAGAGAAGTTAAAACATCTCTATGTGGCCCAGGGGAGCCATCAAATCCCATTTGAAGGCTCTCTGCCTTTTCCTACAGCCTTCCTCATCCCTCATTTCATATCTTTTGTTGAGGACACAGAATACATCGGTTATTTTCCTTTACCAATATTTTCTTATAAAATGAAACGGAAAAGTATTTCTGTGGAGTACGTGCTGGGTGGCCCAAGGCATAAAATGCCTTTTACCAGAGGCAATATCTTTCACATGAGTAAGAAAGGAAGAAGGATAAGACATTACCTTATGTGCACATTAATAAATTTTGTCCAGGTTCTACTACCACTATATTTTGCCAAACCCTTGACTCAATGTCTAGGAAGCTACAATGCCATGATAACAAGTCAGGAAATAGCTCAGTCACTTGGCAAGTGATGATCACTTGATTTAAAGAACATCCTTTTCTTCAGCTTTTTTTTTTTTACTATAAAGCTATTTCTCATAAGTTTCATAAGGAATTATTTAAATCCTTCTTCACTCTATAATATCCAGAACAAACTATTGAAACCCAGTACCCTTGGCTCTATTTTAATGAGGGAACTAAACAAAACATCAACCCAGAATTGCATAAACCAGAACAACATTCTGAAAAAAATTTTAGTCACCAGCCCAACAAAGCGCACTGATAAATCATGAAAACTTTCATGATTATAGCAAATAAAAAAGTGTTTATGTATATCATTTTATATGGTTCATAAAGCTGAAAGACTGACATTTTTGTTAGATGCTTTTCATAATTTGTACTACACAGTTCTTCCAGCTTCTCCTGGGTCAGTGGTTTGACAGGATATCGTGGGAGTACGACTTGAATAAAATTTATTAGTGGTTATGTAAGTAGTGGCTTATCCTTCTTCCTTTCTTAGTTATGCCTCTTGTAAAAGACACTTGTTTCCTTTGGCCACCCAGTATGTGCTTCAAGAAAACATTTTGCTGTTTCATTTTATAAGAAAATACTGGTATTGGGCAAATAAAATTAAATAACATGTATTTGAGTCCTGCCAAATATTATTTTATTTATGAATAAATTATATTATTTGTCTTTTATTATAGTAATATTTATATTTTATTATTTGTTAAAATGCTAATCATTCAAAATGTTTTTGGCATTAATATTCAAGCTTTCATAAAATGAAATACCCCAGTGGTCGTGGCCCCCAGACCTTCTGTTAGACTGAGACAGGAACCATTCCCAAAGCCAGCTCTTCAGACAGGGATTGGACTGGACAATGGGATAGGAAAAGATGCTGGTGAAGAATGGGCTTCTTGGATCAAGTAGACACATGAGACTATGTTGGCATCTCCTGTCTGGAGGGGAGATGAGAGGGCAGAGGGGGTCAGAAGCTGGTGGAATGGACACAAGAAGAGAGAGTGGAGGGAAGGAGTGTGCTGTCTCCTAAGGCGGAGAGCAATTAAGAGTATATAGCAAGGTGTATATAAATTTTTATATGAGAGACTGAGTTGATTTGTAAACTTTCACTTAAGGCACAATAAAATTTCTTTTTTAAAAAAATGAAATATAAATAAGTGTCCTGTTAAGAGAGATTGTCTTGGAGCAGAAGGTAATCAGGAAATGGGATCTTTAAAACAAGGGATCTGAAGTTGCCCACAAGCCTTTGTCTCCCTGACAAGTTTAACCATGGTTAAAAACCAGAACTCCATTCATTTAATATCCTATAAATTACAGGAAAAGTTGGGGGGCCTTAGTACCTCAGGATTCATTGCTGTGCAGAGCCATCAAGTATTTCTACATCTTCTCTCCGTATGTCCCAAGAATAGTACTAACCCTATTCTTTCATGAAAATCTAAATACTCATCAATCAAATGGAATGATAAATTGACCAAAGGAAACATTACAATTTCCACAGGATGATATCATAAAATGTAGACTAGAATGGGATTTTTTTTTAATCCACAAATATTATTTTTAGTCTGAATGAAAAATAAAGAGTTGGAGAATCCTTCCAAGATCATGCTGTATACTCACGAAAATTTTCTAATTTTTTACCACCTAAATCTACTCCCTTACCACAGTTTTCTACAAAATTTAAAATTGATTTCAGCACTCACACTTTGAACAAATTTATATACAAAGGATTTTGGAGTATGAAGAAGCTTAGATGTGGGCAAAATAAAGTTTCCATCTTTCAGTGGAAATAAAAAAAAAAAGCAAGAAAATGATTCTTGAAATTTTTCAGTTATTCTAAGGTTTCTTGTTAGTGGATGCTACATAGTTTTCAAAGAAGCAAATCTTTGTAAATAGAATAAAATCTATCAAAATCAGGAGTTTTAAATTACTGTACTTTCATTACTACTACTAGCTTTTTTTTTTTTTTTTTAACGCTGGAAGCATTTCTGAGGTGGAAAAAAGCTTTTCTTACCAATGTTTTTACCATACTATTTTAACAAAATAAGAAATCAAGCCATAAGATCACTGGGCAAGATAGGATAAGGTTCTATTTCTAGTAATGTCAGAGTAGCTTATACTATGCCAACCATCCCACAACTAACAGTTATAAACTGTATACAAAAAAAAAAAAAAAAAACAACATCTAAAGTCATTTAAGAGTAGCCAAATGTAGGCAAAACCTGGAGGTGGTCGATACTTAGAGCAAAAATACAGCAGTGGATAATTTCCCATCTTTTACATCCATTCACCTGATAGCAGTCCCCAGATGATGCCGGTTAAGCACTTGACTACTAACTAAAAAGTTGACTGTTCAAACCTACCCAGAGGTGCTTTGGAAGACAGGCCTAGTGATCTGCTCCAAAAGCGTTGGAAATCCTATGGAACAGTTCTACTCTGCACACATGGGGTTGCCATGAATAGAAATTGACTCTGCGGCAATTAACAACAACAACAACAAAAAAAAACGTGAACAGAAACCTTACCGGTTGAAAAACCTGGGGACAGAACTCAAGGCAACGGCATCAGGGAAGTGAATGGAGAAATACTAGAAAAGAGAGATCCACAGAGGGGAAGCCCCAAATTTTACATATAAACACTGCCCAAATTTATGGCTGACTCCTAAATTAAGCATGTGTGGGGCAGATACCAAGCAGCCCAGCTAAGGCTAAAAGAACTAATCAGAGATTTCAGCTGCTAACTCTATTCATTGAGATCAGCCAGATTAATTGCCTGCTAAGACAAAAATCAATACTCTTCAGAGTAACAACAGAATCCAGCATCTCTACAATGTATTATTCTCAACATGCAGGACAATCCAAAATTACTATACATAAGAAGAAACAATAATATATAACTCATGCACAAGAGAAATGGTGATCAATGGAGAGACCAACTCCAAAATAACTTAGATGTTGGAATTAAAAGACAATGGCTTTCAAACAGCTATATAAATATCCTCAAAGATATAAAAGAAATATGCTTGTAATAAATGAAAAGATAGAAAATTGAAAAAGAAATAGATTTTAAAATAACTAAATAGAAATGGAAATAAATAATTAAAAATAACTAAATGAACTGCTAGAATTAAAAAAATATATCTGAAATAAAAAATTCCCTGGATGGGACTAACAGTAGATTGGAAATGACAAAAGAAAGAATCAGTAAATGTAAAAGTAAATCAAGAGAATTTTTCAATCTAAAACAGAGAGAAAAAATCAAAAAAGTAAACAGAGCCTCAGAGACCTGTAAGAAAATTGGAAAACGTACAACATACAAGTAATTTTAGGCTCAAAGGGAGTAAAGAGCAAGAGAAAAGGGCAGAAAAAAATTTTTTTGAAGGAATAACTACAAAAAATTCCCAAATTTTATAAAAAGACACAAACTTACAGATTCAAGAATCTCAGTGAATTCCAAAGATGAAAATAAGCTACTGTATTTTTACACAAATAATGTGAACCTTCTATGTTTGTTTGCCAACCATGCCCTCCCCACTGCTGTTAAAAAAAAAAAAAATGGTATAGTAGTACTTATGAAAATACCTCATGGGGCGGAGGGTGTGGTTGGCAAGGAAACAGTATGGTATGCTCATATACATCTTAGCCAAAATGCTGACTCCCAAAGATAAAAAGAAATTCTTGAAAGCATGAAAGAAAAGCAACACATTGCACACAGGGAAATATGATACAGATAATAGCTGACTTCTCATTAGAAGAAAAAGGAAGGCCAGAAGAGAGTGAAACAATGTTTTTTTAAGTGCTGAAAGAAAAACAATACTGTC
Organism: Loxodonta africana; assembly: GCF_030014295.1. Taxonomy (NCBI): domain Eukaryota; kingdom Metazoa; phylum Chordata; class Mammalia; order Proboscidea; family Elephantidae; genus Loxodonta; species Loxodonta africana. Next base: position 149,501,542 of record NC_087342.1, on the reverse strand, counting down.
TACCTAAGGTGCTATATCCAGTGAACATATTCTTCAAGACTGAAGGCAAAATAAAGACGTTTTGTATAATGAAAACTAAGAATATATGTTGCAGCACTACAGGAAATGCTTAAGAAAGCTCTGGCTGAAAGGAAATGATACCAGATGGAAACTTGGATCTAGCAAAAAGGGTTTTCAGAAATGGTAAATATATGGGTAAATATAAAAGACAATCTTTCTTCTCTTATTTTCTTTAAAATATGTATCACATTTAAAGTAAAAATCACAGCATTGTATTTTGACATTTACATCGTATGCATACATAATACTTATACATATTATATGTATGATATTATATATGATATAATTTTAAATAATTGTATGATAAATGATTATTGTATCATATGTACATGTAATATTATTATATAAGGATTATTATGAGATAATCATAATATATATGATATAAACCTCAAAATATAATGCTGTGATTTTTATTTTAAACAGTGATATGTATTTTAAAGAAATACATACTATATGTATCTACATTACAATACATATAACACCTATAGCATAAAACAGAAAGTTGTCGGGGTGGGGGCGGGGAACACAATGCAAGTGAAGCTCCCTGGCATCCTTCTTTTGATGTATAAGCTATGTTCAGTAAAGTGCACAAATCTAAAATACACACACACACAAAAATACCCACTGCCATTGATTCCATATGACCATGGTGTTTTCAATCACCTCATATGCATGTGAAAGAGGAACAATGAATAAGGAAGGCTGAAGAAGAATTGGCCCCTTTGAATTATGGTGCTGACAAAGAATATCGAATATTCCATGGACTGCCAGGAGAAGGAACAAACCTGTCTTGGAAGAAGTATAGCCAGAATGCGCCTTAGAAGTAAGGATCGCAAGACTATGTCTCACATACTTTGGACATCATGGAGAAGGACATCATGCTTGGTAAAGCAGAGGGTCAGTGAAAAAGAAGACCCTCAATGAGATGGACTGACACAGTGACTGCAACAATGGGCTCAAACAGAGCAATGATTTTGAGGGTGGCGCAGGACCAGGCAGTGTTTTTTTCTGTTGTACATAAGGTGGTTATGAATCAGAGCTGACTCAATGGCATCTAACAACAACGAGAGGAATAAACAGATTAATTTCTGAAACAGGAAGAATGGGGCTAAGGAAGAAAAAAGGGAGTATAAACAAGAGAGGAATGGAGATTCTTCCTTTAGCCTGTCCTGGCTACTAACTACTTGGAATGAAAACAAACACCACTTCTTTTCCATTAAAACTACACTTTCCTCAACAAACCTGTAAACAGCCAGAGTCTGTCTACGATTGTCTCTAAGAGGACTTCCAGTTCCAACTTTCTTTGATTTTACAGCCGTTGTAAGTGAGCTTCAAAGCTCTTCCCCAGAGCTATTCCAGCAGAGCTGAGTGCCTGCGGCACCCTTTCTCCAAGTCCCAGAACTAGTTAATGATGATGGTGTTGGCCTTGAGTGAAGGGTTGCTGGTTAGGAGGTGGTAGGTGGGGGATGCAGCAAGCTCTGAAGATAAGTTAATTAATTACTGCAGTATGTGCAGTCACGCTCACATCAAAAGCCTGCAGCATGAAGGGCTCTTTGATCTCCACTTCAGCACTCTTTCAAGTTGTTCCCTTTATCCTGCCCAGAAAGTTCTTGCTTCTTTCCTCCTTGATTTCTAGGGAGAAATCTAATAAGAGCGACCTCCAGCCACATCTACACTCAGTGGTGAGCAGGAGAGGGCCTGGAGCACCATCCTGAATACACACTGAGCTCCCTGGTTCTCAGCATTGTCAAAAGGGTTCTGTCCCCAACTACATAAAGTGGGACCACAGCTTTGTTTTTAAGAAGAGCTTGTGCATCCCAAGACTGGTATAAGAGTGGTCTCAGCAGCATTAGTTATATGAGCCCCAAACTAAAAACAACTCAAATGTCCAGCAACAATAGAATGAATACATTGTCGTGTATTCTTACAATGGAATACTATATATCAAGGAAAATGAACAACCTACCACTTCATGTAACCACAGGGATACATCTCATAGACATAATATTGGGTAAAAGAAAAGAGCAACAAAATAATATATACTATTAAAAAAAAAAAGTTGTCATCAGGTTGATCCTGACTCACAGTGACTCCACGTGTTTCAGAGTAGAACTGCGCTCCATGCTATGATCTTTTGGAAGTAGATTGCCAGGACTTTCTTCTGAGCTGCCTCTGGATGGATTCATACCATCAATCTTTCTGTTACTAACCATTTGCATCACCCAGGGACAATAGATAGAAAGACAGGTAGATGATAGGCAGATGCAGATGTATGTATAGATATATATACACACGTACATATATATCTATACTGTAGGATTCCACTTAAGTAAATTTCTGAAAATCAGACAAAACCAAACAATAGTGTTTCTAGACAAATAGCTGGTAAAAGTAAAAAGAGAAGGAAGGAAACAATTAACTTTAAAATCAGGGGGGCTGGTAGGGACTCTGCCTGACTGGGAAAGGGCGTTTGGAGGGTGTTTCTAGGGGCTGGAAATGATGTACTGGATCTGGTGATGGCTACTGTACATTTGTTCTATGATCTGTTCAGTAGCTCTATTATATTCCAAATTAAAAAAAGAAAAGCCTTAGAATTTTAAGGCTTAGCTAGGGGGAACTGGGGTTTCAAAGAGAAGAAAAGCCTGGTCAGCTGCTGCAGCTACTGTGCTGCCTAATAAAGCTACAAATCCAGCCAAAACCCACAGGCTGTCAGACTCAGACGTGTGACTCTAGAGTCAGTAGTGGAGATGGATCATTGAGTTACATTCCACAAAAAAGAAATCTGTCCTCTGGCCACCCATCTTTCACGGAGAGCCCAGGGCGCCTGCTGTTTTGTGTTCACAGAGTGCCGTGGGGAAGACACTCTTGCACAGGGAATTAGGGTTGGCCCTGCTCCCTTTCACCTTTAATAGTGCCAGAAATCCCGAAGGAAGCAACAGTCTTCCTGGTGCCAGAAGAGGAGGCTATAGCTCTGCCAGGAATCAAATCGGTGCAGAGTCTATGCTACCGATACGATACCCGTAGGGCGCGTGTTGTTTGCAGAGCCTCTGGGCCCTGCAGGGCAAGATGTGCAGCTGATTCCTAGTGTGTGGCAGTAGGGGGTTCCTCCTAATTATCCTCAGACTCAGGCTGTGGTTTCTACTTTCTATCGGATCATGCAGATGAGCTTTGTGGCACTGCAAATGAAACGCATCAGGTCAACCTCCAAACAAAAAAACTAAACCCACTTCCGTCAAGTAGATTCCGAAACGTAGCAACCATATAGGACAGAGTAGAACTGCCCCACAGGGTTTCCAAGGCTGTAAATCTTTACAGAAGCTGACTACCACATCTTTCTCCTACAGCATCTGGGAGCATCTGGTGGGGTCAAATCGCCCACCTTTTAGTTAGCAGCTGAATGCTTTAACCACTGTGATACCGGGGTCCTGCTATATAAAGTCGCTAATCCAAAACGGGAAACTCTGGTGGCGTAGTGGTTAAGTGCTAGGGCTCCTAACCAAAGAGTCGGCAGTTCGAATCCGCCAGGCGGTCCTTGGAAGCTCTATGGGGCAGTTCTACTCTGTCCTATAGGGTCACTATGAGTCGGAATCGACTCCACGGCACTGGGTCTGGGTTTAAGTCAAAAAGCCGGGTTCTACTGCACCTGAGCCCACCTGGCCTTCAGGAGATTTGACTTTATGATGAAGATGGGGGAGAGCTAGGTGTGTCCTTACCCCTAGGTCAGGGATGATGGATAATTTTTGTAGACTGCCCCCTTCCTTAAAGAAGCAAAAAAAGTCCACTCCGTTCTCATTTTGTTCCTTTTTACATCCAAACTGAAGACTCCAACGTGTTGTACCAGGAGAAGCAGAACATACTTTAATCTAGTAAAGGGCACCACCACCATAGACAAAGTATACACGTTGTGTATGGAATAGACATGGCTATTCCATCACAGAAGGAGCTCTGGTTGTGCAGTGGTTAAGTACTCAGCTGCTTACTGAAAAGTCCATGGTTGAAACCCACCAGCTGCTCCATGGGAGAAAGATATGACAGTCTGCTTCCATAAAGATTACAGCCTGGGAACTCCTGTGGGACAGTTCTACTCTGTCCTATAGGGTTGCTGTGACTTGGAATGTACTCAATGGTTTACAGGTTTTATCCCTTCACACTTTTAGCTTCACCTTTCTCATGGCACCTTGCCCTTTCTATCTCATGTCATAATTATTTACACACTTACGTTACCTCCTCCACTAATCAAAAGCCAAATCTGTTGACATGGAGTTGATTCTAACTCAGATGACCACTGGGCTACAAATTCCCAGAGGACATGATCTGTGTACAACGCATCCATCTTTAGTGCTTTTGTTGTTATTAGCTCCCATCCACTTGGCCCCCAACTCATGGCAACCTCATGCATAACAGAACTAACGCTGCCCAGCCCTGCACCATCCCCATGATCAGTTTTACAGATTGAACCACTGTGATCCATCGGGTTTTCACTGGCTGATTTTTGGAAGTAGATCAGCAAGCCTTTCTTCCTAGTCTGTGTTAATCCGGAAGGAAGCTTCACTGAAGCCTGTTTAGCATCACAGAAGCATGCTAACCTCTGGAGACAGATGGGTGGTGGCAGCACATGAGGTGCATTGGCTAGGAATCATGCCAGCGTCTCCTGCATGGAAGGCGAGAATTCTACCACTGAACCACCACTGCTCTCTAGTCCCTCTGAATGTTCATAAAAAAGAGGGAAGAGAATTAACATACACTGAGTCTCTAAGCTGTACCAGCTCCTCAATTTATCCCTTTCCTCTCATATTTTACTATAAGCAACAAATAGAAACTAGGCTACATCTTCCACATTTTGCTTGGAAATCGCCTCAGCTAAATATCCAAGTTCATCACTTACAGGTCCTATTTTTCACCCAGTGGATAAACAAATTCAATCAAGTTCTCTGGATCACCTTTATAACCAGGATCACCTTACCTCCAATTTATGTTCATCATTTCCTTCTAAATCCTCACCAGAAGTACCTTTAACATTCATATTTCTACCGTCAATGAACGAGTTGATAAATAAAATGCGGTATAGCCATGTAGTGGAATATTATTCAGCCATAAAGAGAAATAAAGTTCTGATGCAGGCTACAATATAAATGAACCTTGAAAACACTCTGCAGAGTTAAACAAGTCAGACACAAAAGGACAAATATGGTATGACCCCACTTACATGAAATACTTACAACAGGCAAACGCATAGAGACAAAAGTTTATTAATGGTTACCAGGGACTGAAGATGAGGGGGAAACGGGGAACTGTTACCTAAGGAATACTCAGTTTCTGCTTGTTGTTGTTAGGTGCCGTCAAGGTGATTCTGACTCATAGCGACACTACGTACGACAGAATGAAGTGCTGCCTAGCCCTGTGCCATCCTCACAACTGTTGCTATGCTTGAGCTCATTGTGGCAGCCACTGTATCAATCCACCTCATTGAGGGTCTTCCTCTTTTTTGCTGACCTTCTACTTTAACAAGCGTGATGTCTTTCTCCAGGGATTGGTCCCTCCTGATAACATGTCCAAGGTAAATGAGACGAAGTTTCGCCAGCCTCGCTCCTAAGGAGAATTTTGACTGTATTTCTTCCAAGACAGACTTGTTCATTCCTCTGAAAGTGCATGGTATATTCAATATTCTTCACCAACACCATAATTCGAAGGCATCAATTTTTCTTTGGTCTGCCTTATTCATTGTCCAGCTTTCGCATGCATATGAGGTGACTGAAAGCACAATGGCTTGGGTCAGGCACACCTTAGTTCTCAACATGACATCTTTGATTTTTTAACACTTTAAAGCGGTCTTCTCCAGCATATTTGGCCATTTGATTTCCTGACTGCTGCTTCCATGGGCATTGATTGTGGATCCAAGTAAAACAAAATCCTTGACAACTTCAGTCTCTTCTCTGTTTATCATGATGCTGCTTATCAGTCCAGCTGTGAAGATTTTTGTTTTATGCTTCTGTTTATTTATTTATTTATTTTAGAGGGATAAAAAATATTTGAAAATGGATAGTGATGATAGTTGGGCAACACGGTGAATTTAATTAATCTTGTGGAACTTTACACTTAAAAATGACTAAAACAGCAAATGTTTGGTATATATATATTACCACAATAAAATAAATGAAAAAATAACCAAGGAACAGTAAGTCAAACAGAGAAGTCAACAAAAAAGACCAGAAAATACAGTATAACAACAGGGCACTATGTGCCTCCTAGTGTAATGTAATTAAAGATACACAGCCATGAGGTATTCTTATCAGAAAAGTAGAACCTGACCACAATCTTTAATTAAGCCTCTAGACCTAGTTGCCAATTTACAGGAGAAGAGGGGATAGAGAAGCATGGTAAAAATACCACAGGAGTGAAATCAGCCAAACTCAGGCTATGAGAAATTCTACAGGACAACTGAGCTGATTCTTCAACAAATGAATGAGGAGGGGGACAGTGAAGTTAAAAGAAACTTAAAAAATGTATCAACCAAATGCAACTATGGACCTGATTTGAAAACGAACAAAGCTATAAGAGATATTTTTTAGGCAACTGGAGAAAAACATGAACATGAACCAGGTATTAGATGACATTGAAAAAATTGTTAAGTTCCTTAAGTATGATAATAGTTTTTCAGTGACATTTTTAAAAAGTCTTTATCTATTAGAGATATTTCCTGAAGTATTAGTGAACAAAATTACATGTCTGGGATTTGCCTCAATTTTCTCCAGCAGGAAAAATAATTGGAGGGATAGATGAAAAAAGAATGGCAAAATGTTGATAATCATTGAAACTGGGGAATAGGTACATGAAGAGGGGTTCATCATGCTCTTCTCTTTACTTTTATGTATGTTCGAAAATGTCCACAGTAAAGAGTTAAACTGTTTTTTTTAAAAATACAGATTACATTCTAAGTGTTCTAATTAAGGAATGGGGGAGCAGAGATGAGTGGTTCTAAACTAGCCTACGATGGGCAGGCATAGTTGGCTGAAGGATCAAGTACCTCAACTGTTGAGTTACTGTAGTACTTACTGTGCTGCATTATTATAAGCACACAAGAGGTATGTTTATCCATCTTTGAGACTCCAGCATCCAAAAAGGTATGGCAAACAACAGGAGTTAAATAAAAGCTATTAAATGAAATACCTGTTAACTATCCAAAGACCCTTTTAATGTTCCTATTAAAACAGCAGCAGTAGCAAACATTGCATGCTGTGCTGGACATGGGGATACACAGAAATAAAAAATAGTCTCCACTCTCAAGGGAAGAGAAGTCAGTCACATAGAGAGGTAATGTTTTAAAAGGAGCTAAACGTGCTAAGTGCTAAATGAATGGTGTGAGATCCTGAACATTGCCTCTCAGGAGGATTTCTGAGGATTTGTGTGCAAAATGGCTCATTGAGGTAAGGACGGTAGTTGGTCAAGGAATGCAAGCATAAGAACTATCAAGGGTGGTAGCTGTGGAGATGGAAGAACTGACGATGTGTGAGAAAGTGTGTAGACCAGAACAATGATTTCCCCAAAATTCCTCCTATGCCATCAGAACTCACATAGGTTCTTCCATTGTAACTGCCATAGTGAAGGGAGGACTAAGGAGAACACATATGTTCACAGGCCAAAAAAGAGTCCTGCAAAGACAACTGTGTTTACAAATTCTACCAAGGTGTGCCAGAGAGTAAAGCGACAGGGACCAAATGTATTACATTGCTCCCTAGGCATGTGTACTCTCTCTCTACTTTGGCTACAGTGGAATCGGAACCCCAAAAACTCCATCCCCTCACAGTCAGTATCTCAAGAAGCCCAAATGGAAAGATTCGGTCTGAATCTGCCTTTGGTTTTCTCTCCATGATCAGGACAATCCTCGCCAAGGCTGAGAAGGGGCCCTGGCCCACCCTGCTCCAAGATGTCTGAGAGAACCCACTTAAGTCTGACCACCACACAGTATCACTCTGGCCTGTCTTATGGACTTCTTGAGAATAACTTTCCAAACCAAGCTCCCCAATCCTTTGACGCAACCTGGAAATGGGTGGGAAAATTCCAAGAATGACTCTCATCTCGAGAGGACATAGGCCTTGGTCTATGGACTGAGATTTATGTCCACTGCATAAGGAATACCCCCTTTGGAGTCAACTTAAATAGGAAAAAAAAAAAAAAAAAAACCCATTGTTGTCGAGTCAAATTCTGGCTTACAGCGGCACTGTACGACAGAGTAGAATTGCCACATAAGGTTTCCAAGGCTGTAAATCTTTATGGAAGCTGACTGCCTAACTGCCACGTGTTTCTCCACAGAACAGCTGGGGGGGTTCAAACCACCAACCTTTCAGTTAGCAGCCAAGCGCTTAACTTCTGCATCACCAGGGCTTCTAACTTAAATAGAAAGGAGGTTTATTAAAAGAATACATGGAAATCTCCTAGAGCTCTAAATTGGGCAACAAGGCAAGGCCTCAAGAGAAACTAGAACCAGGTACAGAAGTCATTAGGGAACAAGGCATCTCTCTCTCTCTCCCCGCTAGCTTCCTCTATTCACTTGCATAAACATGAGTCAAACATGGCTTCCCAGACTTGATTTCTTTTTCCAAAAACTTTTAGTAGCAACAGTGGGCTTGTTTGACATTTTTGCAAATCCCTTTAATGGCTTGCTTAAATACAAGACAGCACAATTCTTGTATCTGCTCCCGCATTCCATCTGTTGCAATAAGTTGTTTTGGTTGAAGTGTATGAAAAAAATCCAGCCTCGCAAAGACATGCAGCTGGAAAGGGGCAGAATATTTTAATAAGCTTTTTGGATAATTGTGGATAATCTTCTCTGATACTACACCGAAGCTCAAGAAGTGATCATTTCTTTAAGTTTAGTTGCAATGTGGAATCTTAAAACAGAAGAATGAACTTTTTGTACTGTTACATTAAAACCTATTAGTCTATCTTACACTTTGAATAGAACTTTTACCCTTGCACTGATCATTTGGAAAATATTGGTTCACTGGATTATGCAAATGTTCCAAATGTTAACACGGTTCACATAAATAATATCAAAATATCATATGTGTTAGTATCGCCACTAATCCCATGAGAAAAATCTGTAAGTATTAAGAAGCTGTCAAGCTTATGGTGGCAGATATAAGTTTTTCAAAATTCTAATTTTTATTTGAAAGCTCACATCTTGGCAACAAATATTGTTGGTTGTTTTCCTTGAAGTGATAGGATCATTTCATTCATTTCTTAAGAAAATGCCTGCCAAATACCTGAGTCTGAGTAACCATAGTTTGTTCATTCGAGTAAGAATGGTGCTACATGGAAAGAGCGACTTGTTTAGTTCACAGTTCAGTCATGTAAGTGGTTTTCTCAAGACAACTGTTTACTTCAGCAGGCAGAAGTGCTATATGCATATTCCCCATCTCATCACACAGAATATTAAAAAGGTATGTGCTCAAGGACTTAAATTTAATAAAACTAGTAAGTTTTACTGCTTCATCAAGGACATTCTTAAAGGCAACTGGATTTTTTTTTTTTTTTTAGTTGTGTTTGCATGGTGGTGAAGAATATGACTACTAGGACTGTTGGGTGCCACTGCCTTGACTGATGCTAAAGTGCCAGCAGAATCTCCTACCATTGTCTTTATACTAACAGTGAGAAAGCATGATTTAAAAAGGCAAATAACATGTTAGCATTATTATAAAAATAGCTTGACCTCACAGACCCCACAAAAGAGTCTCAAGACTCATAGGAGCCCATGTTTCCACACTTTGAGAACTGGTATTCTAAATCATATAAGTACAAGCAATCAATGAACGCCATGGTCCCAATTTCCAATTCAAGGGAAAGAAAGTCAACATGGCCCATTTTGGGTTAGGTGTGGGCCCCTAGCCCTCGGGGTGGCCAGAGATGAGATCAGGTGGCCAGTTGCCCACCCAGCAAGGATTGTGGGACCAGACAGTCTGAAAAAGAGTGGACAAGGCTGGGCAGAACTGAAATTCAGGGTAATGTAGGGTTAAGAGCACCATAGATTAAAAAAAAAAAAAAAAGCTGGAATGGCTTGGAATTCAGAAGGAGTATATCTTGCAACCTCACAAGAACACTATTAACAACTGAAATGTGTCCATTTTTACAGATACCACTATGCTTTCACACACATTACTTCTTTTAATCCTTATAGCCCTGTGAGATGAATATTATTACTGCCACTTTATAATTACAGAAAAGCTTAAAGAGGTCAACTAACTTGCACAAACTCATGCAGTAAAGAAGTAACAGAACCTAGATGTTAAGGGAAGAGTTTGTTCACCTATAGCATAGCCGTCTATCACAATAATTATACTTCAGGTGAAGTGAAGGATGTGCCCAAGAGTGTGGCTAAGGCTCTGGAAAGAGACATTCTATATTTGGTGAGACAGTGAGCGAAAGAAGAAAGACTTAGTGCTGCTTGCCTAGACCTTAAAGTTAAAAAAGCAAATGGAGACAGAGTCAAGTATTCTCACCCTTCCTGAACCCTGGATAATTGGTTGGGGCAAAGACCCTGTGGGCTAACTCCCGCATTCCATACTGTTGGCCATTTTTTAAACTCTCGTAGGAATGAACTTGCCTTTTACACTACGGCCACTGCCAGAAAAGTGCTTCTTTATGTGGGAAAAGAACACAGCTTTTGAAGAATAAAGTGCAAAAGTGTATATTATTTACTAACTGTCTGATATGAATTCCTGTGTTCAGACTAGGAATTAAAGCGTAGAAATCATCATATTATAAACACTTTTTCTCCCAGGGGCCAGTTGGAGGACCTCCCACATAAAAGGAAATATTGAATCTAAACAGAGAGACACCCTTTTAGACAGCCTGGCTTTGATCCTTTTTCCTTGACAGACTTTCAGCAGCATCAGTTTTTAGGGTCTTATTCCAAGTGGGCTGAATCAAGAGGAAATGAAGATTAAAGCTAAAAATGAAACCAGTAGTGTGCTTTAAAATACACAAGCAAAACCTGGTTTTCCACGAGAAGATCTGACTGAAGTGGGGAACTGAACAGTCTAGAGCTGCTGTCCAACATGGTAGTCACTAGCCACTTGTGGATGTTGACTTGAAATGTGACAAGTCCAAATTGCAATAATGTCAGACATGTAAGAAATACAGGAGTCCCTGGGTGGTACAGACAGTTAATGCACTCAGTTGTTAACCGAAAGTTTGGAGATTCGAGATCACCCAGACATATCTCAAAAGAAAGGCCTGGTGATCTACTTCTGAAAAGTCAACCTTTGAAAACTCTATGGAGCACAGTTCTACTCTGACACACGTGGGGTTGCTATGAGTTGAAATAGACTCAAGGGCAACTGGTTTTGATTTTTGGTAAGATACACACTGAATTTCAAAGATAGTATAAAAACACAGTGCAAAGTATCTCACTTAAATTTTTATATTAATTATGTGCTGAAATTCTAAAATTTTGGGATATATTAAGTAAAAAAACTATATATAATATTCAAATCAGTTTCACCTGCTAACCCATTGCCATCAAGTCGATTCTGACTTGTAGCTACCCTAGAGGACAGGGTGGAATTGCCCCCCTAGGGTTTCCAAGGAGCTGCTGGTAGATTTGAACTGCTGACCTTTTGGTTAGCAGCCAAGCTCTTAGCCACTACACTACCAGGGTTCTTAATATGGCTACTAGGAGATTTTAAATTACGTATGTTGTTCACATTCTGTTTCTATTGACAGCATTTGGCTAGAGGATCAATTCCAAAGGGACTGCTAATCCCACTGCCTTGGACTCCTGCTTGTTTTTATTCTAAACCATATCTGTTTATTCTGTCTAGTCCTTCTCACATTCCAATGATAAAAAATAATTTTGAAGGGCAAAGCATTCAAACTTAGTTTGAGTAAGTTATGGTGATAGAAAATTAGAAGAGGGAGATAGAAAGGAACTTAAGCCCAAGGTCTCCTGGTTTATTGAGAATATATATATGTACATATATTCTGCTCATCTATTTCCCTTTCTTGCTAAAGGGTGGGATGTGTTCTACATGAAAAACCGTTGTCCCTCCTAGGGAAAAGAGAACAAACAATGTTATAATGATAGATTAGTTACTGTTTGATAGTCACTGAAAACGAGTCCATTGAATTCGAGATCTTCCATCACATATTAGCAGTTACTAAAAAAGCTGGAACAAATTACCAGTTAAATACTATTACTTTGTGAAAATAAATCTAGATAAATTCTGACCCAAGGAGGGCAGGGGCAGGGAGGGTGGAGAGGGTGGGAGGTGGAGGGTTGCTGTCGGAAGTTTTCAGTAGAATGCTGCAGTACACAGTCACATTTAAATATTTTAGAAAAGCTAAAGAATATTTGGAAACCCTGGTGGTGTAGCGGTTAAGTGCTACAGCTGCTAACCAAGAGGTCGGCACTTTGAGTCCACCAGGCACTTCTTGGAAACTCTATCGAGCAGTTCTACTTTGTCCTACAGGGTCACTATGGGTCAGAACCGACTGGAGGACAGTAGGTTTGGGTGGGTAAAGAATATTTGGGGCATCTAAAGGAATTTCGTGCCTTTGCCTTTAGGCTTTAAAAAAAAACCTTTACTTCAAGAGAACCTAATACAGCCTTGAAGGTAAGGATAAAGGTTTACAAAGGACAAGGGTAATTGAGTTTTTGGTGACTTTAGCTGAAATATAGAGCAATACAGTAAAAAGCAAGAGTTTGGCGATGGGGAATTCAAAACTCCAGGACAGACGTTGAGAACTAGCTGCAGTTCTCTACAGGGTCCTGACACTGTGTTTCCCAGGTTCCCCACTGCCACAAAAACGACCTTCGCCCCAGCTACCAGGAGTGATTCATTGCTTTCTATTGGTCATCTCTACGCTAATCAGTGGCTTGTTAAACAAGTTGTACAAAAGCCTGCAGGTAGTCCATCAAACCCTGCAGTGAGGTATGACTTCTCCCGCCTCCACCTCCCCTTCCACTGATTCCTGCTCTCCTGAGTGATCCATGGGGATTGGCTCAACTATTGAAATACTCACTTTATTGAACAAAGCAGTGTGTAGGAAAACAAGAACCCAGGCAGATGTAAAAATCTTTTAAAACTCTAATCTTCCCAGCCTGGTTTCCACCCACCCCTCATCCTATACTGAAAGAGGTTTCCTTGCTTCTTATTCTTTTCTAGTGCCTGCTGGATTTGCTCAAAAAAAAAAAAAAAAAACCAAGCCCATTGCTCTGGAGTTGATTTTGACTTATGGAGATCTTATAGAACAGAGCAGAACTGTCCCAGAGTGTTTCCAAAGCTGTAATCTTTACAGAAGCAACCTGCTACTTCTTTCTCCCATGGAACAGCTGGTGGGTTCTAACCACCAACCTTTCAGTTAACAGCCAAGCACTTAACCACAGTGCCACGAGGGTTCCTGGATTTGCTCAAGGTATGCTGAATTGCTGTGAGGTCCCCGCAACTTGTCTGTCTTTGGCAACCACCAGTCAGCATTTCCCAATGCCATAACTTGCTCCTCCTGCCTGTGCCTGTGTTAACCCTCCCAGCTGCCTGGGAACGACCCTATTTTGCAAGTTACTGCATGTGAATGGGCTGGAGTTTTTTTTGTGAGGATGTTTTGAAATGATGAAATAGATCCCTCCCTCAAAGAGACTGACTCAGCAATGATCTTTACAAATGTCTCACATCTTACAATCGTGGGAAAGAGAAATAAGAGTCAGGCCTAGTTTGGAAGATTCCACTTTTCAGTATTATACAACTGGCTCAAAGATCTATTAAAGAAGCAATTCAAAAAATGGGAAATGTTCTTTAATTTAAATGTGTGTAAATATTAAAATACTTAATTCTGTATAGACACAAAGCATAACACCTAACTATGCACCTTCAAAGTATGTTATAAACTTGATTTAATTAATCTTAACCCACACTCAGAAAAGAAAGTCAGTATTAACAATCCCCCTACATTTTCAGATGGAGAAACTTAGTCACAGTAAGGTTTTAAAAATCGACCAAAGGCACATAGAACCAACATGAATTAGACAGTGTTGCTAATTGAAGGCCCACGCCAGAGGACTGTGGAAAAAACAAACAAAAAAAAAGGTGAAGCATCTAAACTATTCTCCGGAAGTGAATATAAACCCAGGATTTTTGTTTTTTCATGAAATATTCACCCTTGAAATAGTTACAGATAATGTAGTTACACAAATGGACCAAATTAGATGTGTTTAAAGATGACAACATTTCTAGCCCAAGAATGCTCCATATTACTTGATATTGCCCTTCGCAGGGCCTTCTTTGCTTCTTCACAAACATTTTCTTTTTCTCTTCCTTCTCCTTACAGTTCTTTATTTGGATTGGCTAAGAACAAGACTGAGAGTCAGAAAAAAAGTGAGTTCAAAACTTTACTAAGCCATGTTGACTGTGGGCAAATTCTTAGGCTTCTGAAACTGCTTCTTCCTCTGTAAAATGGGATGATAATGGTACCTATCTCTTAGAGAATTCAACAACATATAAGTTCTCAATAAATGTAATAATTGTTATAAAACCAAAACCAAACAAAACCTGTTGCTATCGAGTCAATTTCAACTCATAGCGACCCCATAGGACAGAGTGGAACTGCCCCATAGGGTTTCTAAGGAGCAGCTGGTGGATTCAAGCTGCTGACGTTTTGGTTACTAGCCGAGCTCTTAACCACTGCGCCACCAGAGCTCCAATAATTACTATAATTCTGTTTTAAAGCAAGAAAGTTAAGCATCTCGAAAAAAGATCAGCAGCCAAAGTGTACTATTGAGAGATTTCAAGGATCAATATATAACAGCCTTTTCTCCTCTCCCAAGTTAGGAACGAACTGAGATGTAGACACAGGGGTCAGACAGCTGGAGATCAGAACATCAACCTGATGACTATAAAAGCATGGATAGAGCATGGCTTTGATGTGTGGCCACAATAGACTGCACGGCTTTACCTCTGACTTAGGCAAGCACAGCTGGGCCACCACAGGCCTCCCTCTAAAGGGAAGGCCCCCTAAGACATAGCAGAGAACAGACTAGGCAGGTGGGTCTTTAAACAAGAAAGGAGAATAGGAGCAAGACTGTGCAGCAGGGAAGAGGTATATGGGAACTCTCTGTACTTTCTGAACAATTTTTCTGTAAACCTAAAGCAACTAGAAAAAAATAAGTTTATTAAAATAAAATTTTTTTTTATTTTAAGAGAAAGGCTGCATCAATCTTGCTCAGTTCTTTCTCTCAGGAATGGGGAGAGGCCAGGAGTATAACTCTAGCTGAAGTTCTTCCACAAAGAAACATAAAGAGTAAGTAGAATGCTCTCACTCCACCCTACCCCCAACAAGAAGGTGTATGTTCTTAAGTGGGTTGCTCTACCAAAACGGCTCAACTCCCGTCTCCCTCCAGGATATCTTTCCTCACTAGTGCTCTCCTTTCTTGCCTCTTCTCCATGGTATTGTTCTCTGAGTTTGCTCCCC